>NC_067247.2:389549710-390174710 GCF_019359855.2 Lolium perenne
TTTTCTGGCGCCGTTGCCGGGGAGATCAAGACACGCTGCAAGGGGAGTCTCCACCTCCAATCTCTTTACTTTTTTTTTGTCTTGCTTTACTTTTATTTACTACTTTGTTTGCCGCACTAAAACAAAACACAAAAAAATTAGTTGCTAGTTTTACTTTATTTACTATCTTGTTTGCCATAATAAAAATACATAAAAATTAGTTACTTGCTTTACCTTATTTACTATCTTGTTTGCGTTCTCCATATTAAAAAACACAAAAAAATTATTTACTTGCATTTACTTTATCTAGTTTGCTTTATTTACTACTGCTAAAATGAGTAATCCTGAAGTTGAAGTTCGTTTGTTTAAACAACAAGGGGGAGAATGTTTAAAAGATGCTTGGTATAGAATTAGTGATGCTCATAATAGGTGCACTAAGAAACACTCCACTATTATCCTACTCAGGAATTTTTATGTTGATATCTCTAGCTGGAATAGGTATGTTCTAGATTGTCTCGCGGGAGGTAATTTCCTAGGCACTCCTGCTTTAGAAGCTAGTTGCATTATTGAGAGTCTATTTGGAATACCACCTGTTAATGAAGTTAAAACTGAAATCTCTCTTGAAGATATTATGAAAAAGATGGAGACCATAGAGCAAAATCTTCCAAGTATTGAAACTAAATTGGGAATATTACTTAATAGCACTGACAAACTTGATAAATCTCTAGGAGGAATTAATGAGAAAATTTCCGTCTTAGAAACTTGTGCTACTCATGGTAATCAAACCCATAGGATTAGTGAACTTGAAGAAGCTATGGGAATCTTGGGTTCAACTTTTTCTTCTCTTAAGTATAAGGAGAAAGCTTATGTGGGTAAGGAGCAAAAGTTCATGTATGTCTCTAAAGTGCCTAAGCCAAAGAACTATTATAGGCCTAAAATTGACAAAGCCCTTAGTACCACTATAGACAATGGAACAACTAAAATACCTGTTGTAACAAATTGCGAAAATTATGATATTGATGCTTCATCTCTTGATAACACTTGATACACACCTTCTGTGCCTAGCTGAAAGGCGTTAAAGAAAAGCGCTTATGGGAGACAACCCATTATTTTACTACAGCACTTTTGTTTTATATTTGAGTCTTGGAAGTTGTTACTACTGTAGCAACCTCTCCTTATCTTAGTTTTATTGCATTGTTGTGCCAAGTGAAGTCTCTAATAGAAGGTTGATACTAGATTTGGATTACTGCGTAGAAACAGTTTTCTTGCTGTCACGAAATTGATTCACTACGTCTGTAGGTAACTCAGAAAAATATGCCAATTTACGTGCGTGATCCTCAGATATGTACGCAACTTTTATTAGTTTTGAGTTTTCTCGTCTGAGCAAGTCTGGAGCCTCTAAAAAATTCGTCTTTACGGACTGTTCTGTTTTGACAGATTCTGTCTTTTATTTCACATTGCCTGTTTTGCTATGCTTGATGGATTTCTTTGTTCCATTAACTTTCAGTAGCTTTGTGCAATGTCCAGAAGTGTTAAGAATGATTATGTCACCTCTGAACATGTGAATTTTTGATTATGCACTAACCCTCTAATGAGTTTGTTTCGAGTTTGGTGTGGATGAAGTTTTCAAGGATCAAGAGAGGAGGATGATACAATATGATCAAGGAGAGTGAAAGCTCTAAGCTTGGGGATGCCCCGATGGTTCATCCCTGCATATTTCAAGAAGACTCAAGCATCTAAGCTTGGGGATGCCCAAGGCATCCCCTTCTTCATCAACAACATTATCAGGTTCCTCTAGTGAAACTATATTTTTATTCCATCACATCTTATGTGCTTTACTTGGAGCGTTTGTTTGTTTTTTTGTTTGAATAAAGTTGGATCCTAGCATTCATTGTGTGGGAGAGAGACACGCTCCGCTGTTGCATATGGACAAATATGTCCTTAGGCTTTACTCATAATATTCATGGCGAAGGTTGAACTGCTTCGTTAAATTGTTATATGGTTGGAAACGGGAAATGCTACATGTGGTAATTGGTATAATATCTTGAATAATGTGATACTTGGCAATTGTTGTGCTCATGTTTAAGCTCTTGCATCATGTACTTTTCACCTATTAGTGAAGAAATACATAGAGCTTGCTAAAATTTGGTTTGCATAATTGGTCTCTCTAAGGTCTAGATATTTTCTAGTAAGGGTCGAACAACAAGGAAGATGGTATAGAGTCTTATAATGCTTTCAATATGTCTTTTATGTGAGTTTTGCTGTACCGGTTCATACTTGTGTTTGCTTTAAACAACCTTGCTAACCTAAACCTTGTATCGAGAGGGAATACTTCTCATGCATCCAAAATCCTTGAGCCAAACACTATGCCACTTGTGTCCACCATACCTACCTACTACATGGTATTTCTCCGCCATTCCAAAGTAAATTGCTTGAGTGCTACCTTTAAAATTTCTATTCTTTATCTTTGCATTATATAGCTCATGGGACAAATAGCCTAAAAACTATTGTGGTATTGAATATGTACTTATGCATCTTATCTCTTATAAGTTGCTTGTTGAGCGATAACCATGTTCCTGGGGACGCCATCAACTATTTTCTTGTTGAATATCATGTGAGTTGCTATGCATGTTCGTCTTGTCTGAAGTAAGGGTGATTTATCATGATCAAATGGTTTGAGTATGCATATTGTTAGAGAAGAACATTGGGCCGCTAACTAAAGCCATGATCCATGGTGGAAGTTTCAGTTTGGACAACAAACCTCAATCTCTTATGAGAATATTATCTGTTGTTGAATGCTTATGCATTAAAGAGGAGTCCATTATCTGTTGTCTATGTTGTCCCGGTATGGATGTCTAAGTTGAGAATTATCAAAAGCGAGAAATACAATGCGAGCTTTCTCCTTAGACCTTTGTACAGGCGGCATAGAGGTACCCCATTGTGACACTTGGTTAAAACATATGCTATGCTATGATAATCCATGTAAATCCAAGCTAATTAGGACGAGGTGCGGGCACTATTGGTATACTATGCATGAGGCTTGCAACTTATAGGATATAATTTACATGATACATATGCTTTATTACTACCGTTGACAAAATTGTTTCTTATTTTCAAAATAAAAGCTCTAGCACAAATATAGCAATCCATGCTTCCCTCTGTGAAGGGCCTTTCTTCTACTTTTATTGTTGAGTCAGTTTACCCATTTCCTTCTATCTCAAGAAGCAAACACTTGTGTTAACTGTGCATTGATTCTTACATACTTGCATATTGCACTTGCTATATTACTTTATGTTGACAATATTCATGAGATATACATGTTACAAGTTGAAAGCAACCGCTGAAACTTAATCTTCCTTTGTGTTGCTTCAGTACCTTTACTTTGAATTTATTGCTTTATGAGTTAACTCTTATGCAAGACTTATTGATGCCTGTCTTGAAAGTACTATTCATGAAAAGTCTTTGCTATATGATTCAATTGTTTACTCATTGTATTTACCATTGTTTCGAATCGCTGCATTCATTACATGTGCTTACAATAGTATTGATCAAGATTATGATAGCATGTCACTTAAGAAATTATCTTTGTTATCGTTTACCTACTCGGGACGAGTAGGAACTAAGCTTGGGGATGCTTGAAACGTCTCAAACGTATCTATAATTTCTTATGTTCCATGCTACTTTTATGATGATACTCACATGTTTTATACACATTATATGTCATTATTATGCATTTTCCGGCACTAACCTATTAACGAGATGCCGAAGAGCCAGTTGCTGTTTTCTGCTGTTTTTGGTTTCAGAAATCCTAGTAAGGAAATATTCTCGGAATTGGACAAAATCAACGCCCAGGGTCCTATTTTTCCACGAAGCTTCCAGAAGTCCGGAGAGGAAACGAAGTGGGGCCATGGGGCGCCGCCACACTAGGGCGGCGCGGCCTAGAGGGGGCCCGCGTGGCCCTGTTGTGTTGGGCCCCCGTGAGGCCCCCTGACCTACCCTTCCGCCTACTTAAGCCTTCGTCGATAATAGTTCCAGTACCGAGAGCCACGATACAGAAAACCTTCCAGATATGCCGCCGCCGCCAATCCCATCTCGGGGGATTCAGGAGATCGCCTCCGGCACCCTGCCGGAGAGGGGAATCATCTCCCGGATGACTCTTCACCGCCATGGTCATCTCCGGATTGATATGTGAGTAGTTCACCCCTGGACTATGGGTCCATAGCAGTAGCTAGATGGTCGTCTTCTCCTAATTGTGCTATCATTGTTGGATCTTGTGAGCTGCCTAACATGATCAAGATCATCTTTCTGTAATGCTACATGTTGCGTTTGTTGGGATCCGATGAATATGGAATACTATGCTATGTTGATTATCAATCTATCTATGTGTTGTTTATGATCTTGCATGCTCTCCGTTGCTAGTAGAGGCTCTGGCCAAGTCGTTACTTGTAACTCCAAGAGGGGGTAATTATGCTCGATAGTGGGTTTATGCCTCCATTAAATCTGGGGGAGTGACAACAACCTCTAAGGTTGTGGATGTGCTGTTGACACTAGGGATAAAACATCAATGCTATATCTAAGGATGTATTTATTGATTACATTACGCACCATACTTAATGCAATCGTCTGTTGTTTGCAACTTAATACTGGAGGGGGTTCGGATGATAACCTGAAGGTGGACTTTTTAGGCATAGATGCATGCTGGATAGCGGTCTATGTACTTTGTCGTAATGCCCAATTAAATCTCACACTACTCATCATAACATGTATGTGCATTGTTATGCTCTCTTTATTTGTCAATTGCCCAACTGTAATTTGTTCACCCAACATGCTATTTATCTTATGGGAGAGACACCACTAGTGAACTGTGGACCCCGGTCCATTCTTTTACATTCAAATACAATCTACTACAATACTTGTTCTACTGTTTTCTGCAAACATCATCTTCCACACTATACATTTAATCCTTTGTTACAGCAAGCCGGTGAGATTGACAACCTCACTGTTAAGTTGGGGCAAAGTATTTAAATTGTGTTGTGCAGGTTCCACGTTGGCGCCGGAATCCCTGGTGTTGCGCCGCACTACACTCCGTCACCAACAACCTTCAACGTGCTTCTTGACTCCTACTGGTTCGATAAACCTTGGTTTCTTACTGAGGGAAAACTTGCTGATGTACACATCATACCTTCCTCTTGGGATTCCCAACGGACGAGTGCTTTACCGTCACAAGGAAGCTACTACGCTCACGTCAACTGTGCGCAAGCAGTGAACCATGAAGATAAACAGTCAATAGATGCATCAACGCATTGATAAATTCATTTGTCCTGCCAATGATATTAAGTATCTAAATGTAATTTAACTCATTTCAGGAGAATGAGTATCATTATAATCAATACCAGATCTCTGTGTAAACCTTTGTGCTACTAGTCTCAATTTATATCTCACCACCTCATTGTTATAATTTATTTTTCTAACGAAAGCCCATTTAGACCCTACAGGGAAGACTTTATGAGGAGTAGGTATTAATTTAGAGAATATCACTCTTTTGTTAAGCCAATTGCCCCCTTCTATTTAGGCCAATCTGAATGCTTGAGGCAATACTCTTTCATAGATTTTGGTTCTAGATTCAGTTGAAGGGCTTTGGCAATTGTAGTGGACAAATATGTGTCGACAAGTGAATAGTATTTCTATTATGATTCTCCCGAATCAATATAGTTTGTCAAAATTTTATTGATTTCTTCAAGCACCGTGTGATCCCACATAACAACGGACTTTGGTTATTTCAATGTCGTCCCAACATAAGAATTTGTGTGCACATTTATGTTTGATTGTTGATGTTAGACATTTGTTTGGTGTCTATCAACTTCAGGTTGATTTGCATTTACTTTTATAGATTTTTTTCCGTTTCCGAGGTGCTTTTGGATAAGCCTTTTCCTTTGTGACCATATTTCTCCCACATTTATTTGCAATTGGGAGTTGAATAGTTCTATTTGGTACCTCTACTCCTTCTGGTTCATGAACTGCATGGATATATGATGTGATGACACCTTTGTGATTAGTAAATGTGTCTAGTAAGTTATTTGCAAAGTGTTGCAAATCGATTATCCTCTAAACTTATGATTCAGATTCTTTAGTACGTGGATCTAAGGTCTGGATTCTAGATGGCACCAGCCGGGTATGTAGGAGGGTATGCCACCTCCATACACGCCCCGCCACCGCCACCCACATCCATACCCACCGGCGGGTCAAGAACGCCACTATACCCGCCCCATGATGGGTACCCACGACCCGGTGGAGACCCGCCAGCGGACAACATTTTTACAAATTTTGATATTAACTTACAAATTTTGAGAGCAGTAAATAAAATTACTCCAGGCTAAATAGACATAATAGCCATCATAGTACACGTCAAATAAATTTAATCCATGCAAAATAGACATCAAATGTTCACATATTTTTCATGCAGAGAAGAATAAGAGAAGTGGAAGCTCCTTACCAAGTGACCGCTTCCGACTATTCCCGGTGCCAGCACCTGCAGCAACCGGCAGCAAACCGACGCGCTGGCCTGCACTTTCTCCTTGTGCACCTCTACAGCTCGGCCGTGAGGCCTCCATGGCAAACAAAGAGGAGGAAGCCAGGCCGCTCCCCGCTCCCTTGCGGAGGGATCTCTGCAGCTCGACCGTGAGGCCTCCATGGCGGAGGCGCCGATCGGGGGGAGCAAGTGGGGGGAGAAGAGAAGTGATGGCGTGAGGGAACTATGGTTCGGGGTCAGCCTCTCAGGTTAGGGATGGACAGGAGGTGGCACACGGGGTGGGGGAAATGGGAATTTGGGGTTGCAGATTTGGCATGTGAGCTCCACCTGTCAGAGGCGGGTAGACGGGTTAGCGGGTATGGGTTTGCACCCTCCATATTCGCCTCCGCCAGACCCGTTGGGTCAAACAATTTACCATTTAGAGACATGTGGGTATTTTTTCCGCAACGCCCTCCTCCATTTGATGCGGGTACCCACCGGGTTAACATGTAACGGCTACCCATTTCCATCCGGAGTCTGGATGCCTGTTACATTTCAATCTATTCTTGGCATTTTTGGGTTTTGTTTCTCTGCCTAATGGCGGAAAATTATCCTCATCAAAAATTGAATCGACGTACCGGCTGTAAACAGGTCTCCTATTAAGGGTTCTAAATATTTTAATATTAACACGTAGATTTCCTAGTTTTCTATGGGGGGGGGGGGGGGGGGGGGGGGGGGCATGGAGGTACACCATGGTGGTGATTTTGGTACCTATAGAACGCAACTAAATTTTCGTAAGTGTGAAAAACAAGTAAGTGGGAGATGACAACTGGGTTAACATGCTTGTGTGTTATCAACAACCACAAGCCCACTAATTAGAGGTTCTTTTTTACATGCGTAATTTCTTATTATACTAACTTGAAAAACACTAACGTGGTGAGATGTTTTTTCTCCGCTAATTTGTAGTTATGAGTTAAATCCACAAGGGCAATGAGAATATATTGTTTAAAAAGATTATCGCTAACCTAGATATGCATGTGCTATTGTGGTTATGGAATGTACGTAATGAATCCTATTTTTTGTGGCATTTTATAGTTCATTTTAGGGAAAGGAATATAATTAAGTTATGGTTAGTCGCACTTCCTGATACCCCTTCTCATATACCAACCAATTTTATTATCTTTATGCGACTATCTTTTGGCAATGATTTATGGAACGGGTGCCCATTTTTGTTGGTGACTAAAATTTTGCAAAGCTACCATGGACTAGTGTGAAGTCCCAGTAGGTGAGGAATAATAATTAGTACAACCTCGGTTCCTAAATGTAAATTCCGGCTACTCTTATATTCATGAACAGAGGCTAATACATGAGCCATGAAGGAGGTTGAGGTTGTCCCCCTCATCTCTGTCGTTGGCACAAAACCCTCACCATCTTCCACTTCTGCATCTTGAGAACGCGAACCAAAATTATTGCTCTCTAGGCTCTCACCCCCCCCCCCCCCCCCCCCCCCCCCCCCACGTTGGCTCTCCCACGACATATTCATACTGCACCCGGGTGTAGTTACACCCGCGCGTATTTCTCATAGTCTATAGAGTATCTATCATACCGAAGAGTATGTACATGTAGTATGAAGTATATAAGACTATTTTGGTAGTATATATAATACTTTTTAGATAGTATGTACATTTTATTAAGTAGACTTATTTTTTACGTATACATATGCATGTATTTTAGATATATAGCGCAAACTACATTGCTCACTTGCATTTTTTTTCACGAAACTTGGTTTAGAATATCTTAGATATAGTGTAAGAACATACTCAAACCGATAAAGTATCGTACATACTTCTATATGGTAGTATATTAGATATGGGTGTAACTACACCCAGGGGTAGGAAGTATTTATCCTATATATATATATATATATACATATATATGTATATATATATATATATATATATCTATCAATATCCACGGCACACCACGACTCCTCTCCCTTGTCTCCGGCGGCCTAGTCAGCCAAAGGTGACAGGGGAGAGGAGGTCAGCCCCCTATATATATCAATAGTAGTAGGGTTCGTCTAGGGTTAGAGTTGTTTTCCTATGTGGCGTGTGCTTTCATGCCGTCCAAAAGCATCTTCACGGTGTTGGCGGGCGACGCCGGAAGGAGACGAGCCTCCTCTGCTTGTCGACATCGTGGTTGGGCTTGGATCTGGCCTGAGCTTCTTAAATAAACTCGTTGGTTTTAACAGATCTGGTGTCTTCAGTGGGAGGTCGAGGTGGTTCTTCTATGCTCGTCATAGAGACCATGAAGAAGGAAATCTTCTTTCTTCTATCGGTTGGTGGCCAGATTTGCGGCGGGGTGCTTTTGAAGCAGCTCCCACGAGTGCATCCACTGTGGCTCATCCGCGCCTATCGTTCAAGATGGTAGTTAGGCGGCCACTCCCACACTCTTCATCGGCCAACCTCTAGGCTGATATGAAAAGACGCATGCCCCCCCCCCCCCCCCGCTCTAGCTTAGTAGGCTCTCAGTGACCCACCCCAAGTGGTCTCGTCCCTGGCAGTGTGGCGCTCATCTGTGCTGCTGTATAGAAGTGGTGGTGATGGAGCTGAACTTGATTGCTTTTGCATTTCTTGATATAGGGTCCTTAGTGCAACAAGTTTTGACTTCTTTGTAATTTCCATGTTTCTTGTCGTTCTTCTTGTAAAAGTTTTGCAACCGCTGAATGAAAGCTTCTAGATCCCTGTGGGACCTCCCCTGTTGAATAAAAAATATGGTTGCTCTCTGTCCTTGCTGTTCTCGTGCTTGTCTCTGGCGATTGTTCTTGTTGTAGTACCACCATTGTCCATTGGCATTCCCATGTGTTGTATTTCTGTTCGTTTTGCTTCCCGATCGAGCTGAAAATCGTGAGCTAGCTTATGATTGATGTCGCAGCCGGCAGGGGCATCTTCGTGTGGAGGATGGCAATTTATTAATTTATCTCGTCGAGGTGTGACCGAGGCTTCGTTCGTGACATTTGGTTCCACCTTTTGCTTCCTTGGTGACCGAGGCTTGCGTGAAATTATTCTAGGTATGACCAGCCCAATAATGCATCATTTTTTTTTCCGGTGTCGTGTGTCTTTTTCCTCCAGCAGTGGGACATTGTACTCCATGATGGATGCATGGCTCACCCCATGTCCAACTCAGTATACGTACATGTGCAGCTTCGAGAAGCAATCTAAAAGCATCTCCAACGGTCGTTGTATCTAGCGTTGTATCCAAAACAGCGACTAGTTTAGTGCGCGAGAGTCACAAATTGATGCTCCAATAGATGTTTCAACCGATGATGTAAAGTGGAGCGCGCTGCAAAAGCTCTATCTCGTCCACTATATCTACCGCGCCGGAAAAAACGCGCGGTATAAATCGCGCGCAGAAACAACTACCTAATTTTACAGCTCGAAAATTTAGAGTTTCTGGTGGAGGTGAACATAGCCTCAAGCGCGAAACATGAATGAAGTGCGCTGCAAAGTGCTTTTACAACGCTAAAATTTAGCGCGACTGTTGAAGACGCTCTAAGTACACATCAGCTATTATCAGCTATGTCGATCACCTATATAATACGCCTGTCCAACTCAATATGCGTTTAAAGAAGCAAGCTAGCTAACTATCACGTGCATGTGGAGTAGGTGTGATATGATCGCGTGGTCGATAGATAGGACGGGTCGCCGACGTGGTCGAACGTGGGAGCAGTGTTGACTAAAACCACTTGTTCATGGGGGATCGACCGATCGTACTAGTACCAAACTCGCATCACCGCACATATTATCTTGGTACAATTATTGATGGAGAGAGTCCATCAGATTCCATGGAAATATAATAAACTTTTCCACGTGATCCGCGTGAAATCATGGTACTTGTGACGGCTAATTAAGAGCATGGAGCCAAGAAGGCAAAACCGTTCACATCATCACATGACATGATTGGCATCCTAGCCGCCCCACTTGCGGTTGCACCATCCGTATGCATGCACTTAGGCATTTACCCCCTCTTCGCAAAATATGATGCATATAGGTTTTGGTTAAAAAGTTTTTTTAAAAATTGCTGACAGCCGTTTTGAGCTTATAAAGGAGAATCCTCAAGATGATTAAAAATGATACAAATAAAAGTTGCGCATCTCGTAGAAACAAGACAATTTGTTTATTTTCGTTCATCACGATCCAAACCAGTATGCAACCACTAGTGGAAAACAGGCCTTTTGATCCGGGTGGTTAGGGCCTTTTGTCGCGGGCGGCCAGCCGCGACAAGCAAGGCGCGATAAAAGGGTGGCCTTTTATCCCGGGTCACTTACGACCCGCGACATAAGGTCCACCACGTGGCAGCCGCGGGGCGCGCAGGGCACAGGCCCTTTTGTCGCGGGCGGTATTACCACCCGCGACAAAAGGCCCTCTACGTGGCGCGCGCACAACGCTTCTGCTTTAGGGTTTGAGGGGTGCAGCACCCCTCCCCCCCGCCACCGACCTTTGTTATTTCATTTTTTTCGTCCGAAAATAAAAGTTGCATATATTTGTACGCTACTAGAAGTTGTACACATTCATTCATTATATATATATATATAGATCGATCAAACAAATATTGGAAGCAGAAGTCGATTCCCCTTACACATATTCGTAGGTTCCCTACATATATACATGGAGCTCACGATCGACAAACGGTACTAACGACCGTCTATTTGGAGGTAGAACAACTATCTGGACTAAACAAGCCTTTGTTGTTTATGACTTCTCTAACCAAAAGTCCCGCCAGTTCCTCCGCGATTCCTAGTGCGTGTTCCTTTGGTTGGAGTCTGTCCCGCATGAAGTCGACCTATATACGAAAATGAGATGAGTATGACTATATCAGTCTTGATAACGAAATATTGATGATAATAAATAAAGTTGTGAATGTTATTGCTTACGTCGAATTTATTTCTGTTCTGCTTCTCAGTGGTTAACATGCGAATGGACTGCAAACGTAGTATCCACATAGATTCGTCCCTTGTGGCTGCTTTGGGGGGCACGGTACAGGATTAAATGTTAGCTTCTTTGCAAAGGTAATCTCCTTATGAACATTCTTCAAAACTTGCCAAGCCCTGCCATGCAAAAGAATGATTGAATGAGTGGATAATTAATTGATATCTCACGAAAGATAAAGCGCGGCGATGAAGGAAATTACACTTGGAGCAACACGCAAGTCCTGGAACCCGTCCAGGCCTCTACTCGATGGGTCTTTTACTTCAACTATTCCCTTATCAGGTTGAATGTCTAGTAGAATCCAGTGTAAGCTGCACATGTTATGCATATACGTCGGGAATTACACTTAACATCGAGTAAGAAAAATTGAATGTGCATATATAAAAGATCATTAAGACTCTCACTCGTAGTTGTAAGGAAACAATATTGAATCACGAAATATTGCTGCCCCAAAAACCTTAGTAGGTTTCCCCCGTTTCTTCGCGTTTATGCTTCACCGTTTCAACATGTATTTTATCTGGGTCAACAAACCCAACATTGATAATATTATTACTTTTGCACTCACCGATCTTGATCTGCAAAAGAGAACCCATAAGATATAATGAGTATATATATGCAATGAAAACGAACATGAACTGAATGAAAATGAACTTATATGTAGTTAACAACTTACAAGCAATAGCAACTCATGAGAGATTTGTCGAGGGCTTCTAGATTGAATAAACGCCAGTTCATTCATCTCAATATGGATCTCCTCCTTTCGGTAGTAATATTCCCATGGTATACTCGCCACGATGTACATTTTTTCTCCTTGCATGCATCAAGGTACCACCGATGCAAATTCCGCATATGTGTTGGCAGTTTATGCAGCTGCTCTCTCGCTGACCAAGTCGGCCCCGTAGACAAATTTAGGAGCTATATCAGCAGTGGGTAGTGCAGCATCTGCGGCACCAAACAATTCGTCCACGGTAACTCCACATTGAGCCGCTAGAGTTGCAGCTTCTTCCATATTGACACCACCACCATGTTCCTCGTACACCTTGGGAACATTAAACACTTTGAGTCTGGGATCGATTGTTTGGGCTGAGCACCGAGGAGGGGAACTTCCTTTCTCTTTTTGCCTTTTGTCGTTTGCTTGGCCTTGAGGGGTGCACTTGTTGAACTTGACCTTTTCTCATCCGCACTTCTAGCCGATGATTTGCTCGTGCCAGCAATGTCCTTCTCCTTAGCCTTTTCATCCTTCTTTTGGTCAATTACCTTCGCAAGAGTGCGTGTATAGTCATCCTTCTTCTCGTGTAACTCATACTTTGCGATGGTGTGTTCAGAAAACTAGTAGCATATTCTATTTGCTTCTCTCGTGTATGGCTCGGCGCTGGAGGTTTTGGCTTATGGAAATGATCATAGTTGTGTTTCGCAACAGCGGCCGCATTTTCCTCGACAGTAAGATCCCAAGGACGGGGGGGAGGAACCTTTGGTACTTTTGGGAGGGGCGACCTCTTGGGGATAGGACTCTTGAAACGCTTCCGGCTGGGTGCATTCCGAGTCTTAGTGGGCGGAGGCGGCGGCGCTGGAGATGGAGATGGACTACCGATGTCGTGGTCGACGTCGTACCCACGGGGTGATGGTGGCGACATGTGATCAGTAGGAGGAGGTGATGGTGGCCTGCGATCACCTGGAGGAGGTGATGGTGACCTCTTTGGGACGACCGGTACTAGGTGCTACCCAGCCTGGCAGCTGATGTTCTTCTTTTCCCGCAGAATGATTTCTCCCGGCACCTCTCTGAGTGTAAGCCCCCCATCACCTCCAGGGATATGGAGCTCCAATGTCTCCCACTGCGGGACAACTGAATCCACCCCGACACGAGCATAGCCAGCTGGAATCGGATTGCCATGCCATGTTGCCGGCTCACCTTCAGGTCCAAATGCCGGTAAGACATAGCCGACCGCCACCTTAACAGAAACCTTCCTGAACACCTCATGGAGATCACAAGGTGTTGTCTCCTTGATTCCATCCAAGGGGTCGCCAGGACCGGCATCTATCATCATCCGTGTAGGAGGGGCCTCCGAGTCGGCCACGCTGCTGTCTCGTTGCATGAGATATTTCAGCGGTATTATCCGGCGGGCGTTGTCCTTTTAGTTCATTTATCTCCCGCTGCTGCTGCTGAAGCTCCCGCTGCTGCTGGTAAAGTCGGCGTTGGAACTCTGACATCCGGTCATTCTGCACCTCCGGTGGCGTTGTTTAGCTCTCGCTCGGCTTCTATAAGTCTCCGCGTCGGCCGGAAACCCAAGCGACCACGGAACACTAGGGCCGAAGCCTCTTGTTCGTCCTCCCTTCTCAGGATTACCGAGGACAAGCGTCAGCAAGTCTTTCTCTCTATCGGGAGCAAACTTTAGTTTTCCCGCCTTTATATCTGTCGTCACTTCAATCCATTTTTGCCTGGGTACCCTAACCCTGGTGTCACTTTCAACAATGTTCCACTGTCTTCATGTCATACTCACAGCCATGCGCGAGGAACCAATTTCGAGCCCTTATGTCCCATCCTTCTCGCGTGGGTTACGGAGTGATCCCGTTCAGCTCCATCTCAGCCTCTTGTGCATCCCACTTAGGCATGGCTCTTCCGTAGCCCCCTCGCCCCGTATGATGGTGATATTTCTTCTCGCTTGCATTCTTCTTGTTTTTCGCCGACAGGTTCACAGCCTCCTCTCGATTCTTTGTACCTCACAAATTCTTCCCGATTATGCTCTGCTTCGCTAGGTAGTTCTCGAATAATGGAGGCTTCTTGTCTTTCTTATAATTTTTCCATAACCGGTTCTTATACGCCCGGAAAAGTTCCCCCATCTTCTTAAGAGCCCATTTCTTCACTAGCTCTCGCTGCTTAGCATTCTCGAGACTCCGATCCCAAATCTGGCAAAGTGAAATGTGCCATCAGGTCTACGAAAAGTGTGTCTTTGTACCTATCGGCAACCTGATTTTCGGACACATTCTTCGTCTTGTTCCATTCTCTGACAGTGATCGGGACACGATCTCTAACCACAACTCCGCACTGATTTTTGAACTTCACTCCGACATTCTCGGGTACCACCGGTTGGCCTTCCGGTGATATAGCTTCAATTGTGAAGTGGTCTTTCTTGGTCAACTTCTTTGCCGGGCCTCGTTTCTCTATCTTATCTTCGGAGGCCTAAGAGAATACATATAGAATTGCATTAATGCCTCTATACTAATGCCTCAATACATATGTACATATAGAAATCCATTAATACCTCGTCACCGGAGCCGTCGTCGGCTTCTCCGTCACCGGAGCCGTCGGCTTCTCCGTCACCGGAGCCGTCGGCTTCTCCATCACCGGAGCCGTCGGGTTCTCCATGACCGGAGCCGTCGGCTTCTCCATCACCGGAGCCGGCTCGGTCGGCTTCTGTACCATCGCGGATTATGTCCGCGAATATGTCTTCCTGTTCCAAGTCCCGTTCGAATTGATCCATTGTTTCTGCAAAAGAATTAAATCGATAAGTAAATGTTCAAACACAAACCAAACCCTAACCCTAATCAAACACAAACCAAACCCTAACCCTAATCGGCGACACGTGTTTGCGAGAGGGAGAGGGGTGTCGGCGACGCGTGTTTGCGAGAGGGAGAGGGTCTCGGCGGCGCGTGTTTGCGAGAGGGAGAGGGGTGTCGGCGCGTGTTTGGGAGAGGGAGAGGGTCTCGGCGGCGCGTGTTTGCGAGATGGAGAGGGGTGTCGGCGCGTGTTTGCGAGATGGAGAGTGCGCGTGTTTGCGAGAGGGAGAGGGTGTCGGCGGCGCGTGTTTGCGAGAGGGAGAGGGTGTCGGCGCGTGTTCTGCGAGCGGGAGAGGGCGCGTGTTTGCGAGAGGGGGAGGGTGTCGGCGACTGGTTTTTGCGAGGGGGGAGGGAGTCGACGTCAGTTGTTTGCGAGAGGGGTCTCGGCGGGTGTTTGCGAGAGGGGTGTGTTTGCGAGAGGGGTGTGTCGGCGGGTGTTTGCGAGAGGGGTGTGTCGGCGGCGGTTACGACAAAATTTAAACTACAAATTTGAACTAAGTAATTACATTTAACAAAAATAAACTAACTAATTACAACAAAATACTTACAAAATTTAAACTACAAATTTGAACTAACTAATTACAACAAAAATAAACTAACTAATTACAACAAAATACTTACAAAAATGAACTAACTAATTACATACTAAAATGTCTATATACAAAAATGAACTAACTAATTACATACTAATTATCTAACTAATAACTAATTACTAAAATGCCTATATACAAAAATAAACTAACTAATAACTAATTACAAAAATGAACTAACTAATTATACTAATTATCTAACTAAGAAAAAAAAAATTAAAAAAAAAGAGGGCCGGCCGGGGCGCGCGCGCTGCGCACATGGCGGCAGGTTTGTACCTGCGGATCGAGGCGCGGCGCGCGGCGGCGGGGCCGGCACGGGCACAGGGCGGCGGCGGCGGGCGCGCGGCACGGCGGCAATCGACGGCGCGCGCGGCACGGCGGCAATCGACGGCGGCAGAGGCGCGCGCGGCAGAGGAGCTCGAGGAGGCCTACGGCGGCGACGGCGCCGGCAGAGGAGATCGACGGCGGCGGCGGCGCAGCAGATCGACGGCGGCGACGGCGGCGATGGCGGCACGGCGATCCGGCAGCCTGGCGGCGTGATTTGGCTAAGTGCTGGCCTCCGGGAGTCGCGGGTGGGGGCTCCGCCCGCGGCGGTAGGTATTTATACCTACCCCCTTTTGTCGCGGGTGGGGGCTTGACCCGCGACAAAAGACCCCCTTTGTCGCGGGTCAAGCCCCCACCCGCGACAAAGGGGTCTTATCGCGGGCCGTGGCTCGACCCGCGACAAAAGGGGGTGGGAGGGGGGAGGCGGCCGATCCGCGTGAAGCGCATCCAACGGCTCCGGCCGTTTGAATCCAACGGCCTGGAGCCGTTGGACGCGGATTAGGCCTGGACCGTTTTTGTTTTTCTGTTTTTTTCTGTTTTTTGTTTTTCTGTTTTTTTCTGTTTTTTGTTTTTCTGTTTTTTTAATAAAAACTATTATTTCAATAACTTTTAAATGGTAACTCAAAAAGAAAAGTGTTATATATGAAAATTGATCAGAAAAATCTAATGAACATGAATATGACATCCATAGAACTATTTGCATCTCGCATATATAAATGCTGACACGTGCCTCGCCCCGCCGACGCCGGCGTGCGACGTGTAGCCACCGCTGACACGTGGCTCACCCCGCCGACGCCGGCGTGCGACGTTTAGCCACCGCTGACACGTGCCTCGCCCCGCCGACGCCGGCGTGCGACGTGTAGCCACCGCTGACACGTGCCTCACCCCGCCGACGCCGGCGTGCGACGTGTAGCCACCGCTGACACGTGCCATGCCCCGCGTGCGCTATATAGAGCGACGAGTGCGGGCGCAACCACACGTCGCCACCACCTCCGCTCATTCATCTCCGGGATGCCTCCATGTCGTCGAGGGCGTCCGGTTTCCGTGGCGTTCGAGTGCATCCGAGCGGTAGGTTCACCGCCGAGATACGCGCCGGTGGCTTCCGCCTCACCCTCGGCACGTACAACACGCCGGAAGAGGCGGCGCGCGCCACGACGCGGCGGCGTGGCGCTTTCGGCGGCCAGGGCACGACATGAACTTCCCGGATGTTGAATCGCTAGAGGAGGCGGAGTTCCTCGCGCCACCGCCGTGCCTCGTCACCGACGAGGACCGTCACCGCATCGCTGTGTGCAGCGCAGGATCGCCATCGCCGAGCGCGACGAGCAGTTGATGCGCCAGTGGAGGGCGCGGTCCCCCGACGCGTTCTTTGCTAACCTTAGGGCACAACGCAGGTCCAACAGGCGCCACCGTCGGGCCGTCGCCGCCTTCGAGCTCGAGAACTCGAATACAACTTGGACCGAAAACGACCCTCGGTGGGATGACCTTTGGACGGAGACAACCTCCGACGACGAGTAGAGACTAGACTAGTAATTTATCTATTTTATTGTAATTTCAATAAAGTCGTTGTCGGTTCTATTAGTTTAAATTTAGTTTATAAAGTCGTTGTCGGTTGTTTTTGTTCAATAAAGTGGTTGACACGAAATTTATTACGATTGAACTGAAATTAAAGTACAGAGCTCAACTGAAAAATAAGATACATGGCCAGATTCGAATGTTGGAGCCATTCAATCATAGTCGTGCCTAGTCCTATACACGTCGCCACTGTAGTCATCAAAGTCGCCGACATCATCGTCGCTAGCATCGGGGTCGCGGTTGTCGAACCTCGGCGGATGACCACGCGTGGGCTGGGATTGAGGGTAGCGCAGGCGGGGGCCACGATAGGCCAGGACGCTCTGGAGAGTCCGGCCGCGCCACCACATCCGACGGCCGGCCTCGTTGAAGTTCGAAGGAGGCGGGCCGTCCTCCTCGTACCCGGCATCCGCCCTCGCACGCCGATTGATGAAGCAGCGGTCCCAAGTCGGGCTGTAGTCGGGATGCCACTGGGGATTCCTCCGCTGCTCGGGCGTGAGCTCGAAATAGTAGTGGTTCGTGATGGCCATCTCGCGTGGCACACCTACAGGGATAGGAGGGACCGGTACGCCTCCGACGCTCAGCAACCAGCCGGTCGGGACGCGGTAGCCGGGCGGGCAGGGGTAGTTCGAGGCGCAAAGCGCCTCCGCCTCCCGGGGTGTTAGACATACGATGGAAGCCATGGGAGAGAGTGATGAGGTTTGAGATATGAGAGTCCAAGCCTACATATATATAGTGGAAAAATGGCGGGAATGCGGGAAGAAAATAGGCGGGAACGAAGTGGCGCGCGAAACTTTCATCCCGGGTGGAGGCTCAAACCGCGACAAAAGACTGGGGGAGGCTTATCTAGGAGGGCCTTTTGTCACGGTTGGTGGCTGCAACCGCGACTAAAGATGTCGGCGAGGATAATAAGGATGTGTCGGTAACCTTTTGTCACGGTTGGTGGCTGCAACCGCGACTAAAGCTGTCGGCAGGATAAGGATGTGTCGGTAACCTTTTGTCACGGTTGGTGGCTGCAACCGCGACTAAAGGTGTCGGCAGGATCAGGCCGCGTGGGCCCACGCACGGCTCGAGGACACAAAGCCTGCAGCGCACGACGGCCCGTCGAAGGAATAAGACAAAGTAGAAGCGGTGCCGTGCCTATAAAAGGAGCATCGATACGCCTTGCCAAGCAGATCAACAAGCCAAGCACGCTTTAATCTTCATTATTACATAAATGTAGAGATTGTCTTGGGAACTATATATGAAGAATACATTATTACATCGCCATCTAGTGTTGTGATCTTCTACGCCGTAGCCATGGAGAATCTTCATCATTTAGCAAGATGCTTGGGTCAATTTTCACCGTGAAGGGCGGAATTTCTTTAAACTTATTATAATCTTCGACATGTCTGTCTTGTCATCCACTCCCACGATGTTTCTTTTCCCGAAAGAACTATGTGGCGCTTTGGCTCCTCGATTGATGTATTCTTTTGTTGATTTCTTTTTCTTGATTTGCTAGACATGTCCTTCACGTAGAAAACTTGAGCCACCTCGCTGGCTAGGACAAAAGGCTCGTCTGTGCACGCAAGATTGTTGGGATCCACCGTTATCATACCGTACTTATCGTCAATATGTATAGCGCTGAGCTTCACCCATTTGCACCGAAACAAAGGGACCTTAAAAGTGGGACCATAGTCAAGTTCCCATATCTCCTCTATGTATCCATAATATGTGGTGGTCTGCCCATTCTCGTCTGTTGCATCAAAGCGGACACCGCTGTTTTGGTTGGTGCTCTTTTTATCTTGGTCGATCGTGTAAAATGTATTCCCATTTATCTCGTACCCTTGGAATGTACATATGTTTGAAGATGGTAACCTGGCCAACAAGTACAGCTGCTCCACCGCAGATGGGTCATTAATGAGATGTCTTTGCAACCAATCGCCGAAGGTATTCATGTGTTGACGTGTAATCAAGGACTCGGGCTGGCCCGGGTTTATTTCTCGTAAAACATTCTTATGTTTCTCGATGTACGGAGCCACCAAGCTGGAATTGTATAGAAGCGTGTAGTGCGCTTGATTGAAAGAAATCTTGTCCCTCCACACCGTTGCTTTCCTTCCTAGTGTGCCTTTTCCAGTCAGCCTCCCCTCATACCGAGATTCGGGAACACCAATCGGCTTAAGGTCGGGAAGAAAGTCAACACAAAACTCAATGACCTCCTCGGTTCCGTAGCCCTTTGAGATACTTCCTTCCGGCCTAGCTCGGTTATGAACATATTTCTTTAAGACTCCCATGAACCTCTCGAAGGGGAACATATTGTGTAGAAATACAGGACCGAGAATTCTAATCTCTTCAACTAGGTGAACGAGGAGGTGCGTCATAATATTGAAGAAGGATGGTGGGAACAACAACTCGAAGGCGACAAGACATTGGACCACATCTTCCTGTAATCGACAAAGTTTACGGATCCATTACCTTCTCGAGAAATTGCGTTCAGGAATGCACATATCTTCACAATGGCTAGTCGAACATTTTCTCGGTAGAAGTCCCCTCAATGCAATCGGAAGCAATTGTGTCATAAGCACGTGACGAGTCATGGGACTTCAGGTTCTGGAATTTTTTCTCCTTCATATTTACTATCCCCTTTATATTCGACGAGAAACCAGACGGAACCTTGATCTGAATAGGGCTTCAAAAAAGATCTCCTTCTCTTGTTTGGTAAGAGCGTAGCCGGCAGGCCCTACAAACTGCCCTGGATGATTGCCGTTTCGTCCTTTATGAAGTTCTGGTCCTCCCGTGCTTCGGTGTATCTTTTGTCTTTCCATACACGCCCGAAGAAAACCTAGAATATTCACACAAAGATTCTTGGTCAGGTGCATCACGTCGATTGCGAGAGCGGACTTCTAGGACTTTCCAATATTCTAGCTCCCGTAAAAATAGATTTCTTCTTCCACATGGGCGCGTGTCCGTCATCGTCTTTCGGAACAGGTCGAGTGCTGGACCCTTTCCAAAGATAACATTTAAATCCTTGACCATGTCAAATATATCAGCACCACTACGGGGGACAGGCTTCGGACGGCGGTCTGCCTCGCCATCGAAATGCTTGCCTTTTTTCCTTAAGGGATGCTTGCGCGGAAGGAAACGACGATTGAACGGGTACACAACTTTTCTGCTTTTTCCCAAATATTTACTTTCAGTCTCATCTAAACAGTGTGTGCATGCATTGTATCCTTTGTCTGTCATGAAATGTAACTGAGAGCAGGCCAATCATTGATGGTTACGAATAGCAACGCTCGTAGGTCAAATTCTTGCTCCGTGTGCTCATCCCACACACGTACACCTGGTTTGGCCCACAACTCCAAAAGTTCATCGACTAATGGCCTTAGGTACACATCAATGTCGTTGCCCGGTTGCTTTGGGCCTTGGATAAGCACTGGCATCATAATGAACTTCCGCTTCATGCACAACCAAGGAGGAAGGTTGTAGATACATAGAGTCACGGGCCAGGTGCCGTGGCGCAGCTCTGCTCCCCAAAAGGATTCATGCCATCTGTACTTAGACCAAAGTATAAGTTCCTTGCCTCACCTGCAAAATCCGGAAACTCTCTCCCGATGTTTCTCCACTGCCGACCATCAGCGGGGTGCCTCAACATCGCGTCTTTCTTACGTTCTTCCATGTGCCATCGCAACAACTTGGCATGCTCTTTGTTTCTGAACAAACGTTTCAACCGTGGTATTATTGGAGCATACCACATCACCTTCGCAGGAACCCTCTTCTGGGTGGCTCGCCCTCAACATCACCAGGGTCATCTTTTCTGATCTTATACCGCAATGCACCACATATCGGGCATTTATTCAAATTCTCGTACTTCTCACCGCGGTAGAGGATACGGTCATTAATGCATGCATGTATCTTACGCACATCTAATCCTAGAGGGCAGACAAGCTTCTTTGCTTCATATGTCTTGACGGGCAATTCATTATTTCTTGAAACAGCTTCTTTAATATTATCATCAATTTCTCAAATCCCGAGTCAGTCACACCGACCTCTGCCTTCCATTTCAGCAATTCCAATATGCTACCCAGCTTTCTATGCCCATCTTCACAACCTGGGTACAACAATTTGTGGTGGTCCTCTAACATCTTGTCGAACTGCAACCTCTCCTTATCCGTGTCACAGTCTCTTCTTGCAGCAGAAATGGCCCGACGAAGATCATCATCAACAGGATCATCTGATGCCTGTTCTTCACCTCCTTCTTCTTCATTGTCGTCCATTGCGGTATCAAAGCATTCGAGAACATAGATCGATAATACTTCTCATCATTCTCTTCGTCCTCAACGCCGTCTTCCATCATGACCCCTTCTTCTCCGTGCTTGGTCCAAACATTATAACTGGACATGAACCCAAACCGAAGCAGGTGGCTCTTAATATCTCTTGAGCAAGAGTAATCCTTCTCGTTCTTACATTTTAGACATGGACAGCACATAAAACCTTGCTTCGACTTGTTGGCCTCGGCCACAAGCAGGAAAGAATTCACACCCTCTCTGAAAGCGGGAGCACATCGGTTACCGTACATCCATGGATGACTCATCTGCATCATAAGCACAATTATATATGTATCAGATGCAATCACCTTGCTAAAATTAATATTGTACGGACTATGCATATATATATAGTCGAGAAAATAGTTGCTAACCTTTTTGGATCAAAAAGAGGAGAAATCTTATCAAATAAAACCAAGTGGCATCCCTCTCACAAGCATTCCATCAAACACCTCTTGTGCACATGTAGAAAAAATGAGCTAGCATACACCTCCACCTTCACCACCAAGGAAAAAATGAGGTGGGGGGGTGGCTGGCTGCTTCTATATATATATATATATAGGGGGGGACATTTTGTCGCGGGCCGTATTACGACCCGCGACAAAAGGGGTGGCCACGTCGCTCCTACCCCTTTTGTCGCGGGTCGTAATACGGCCCGCGACAAAAGGCCGCGACAAAAGCCTCCGCGCGCTCCACATGGTTTCGGGGCGACGTGGCCAGGCCATTTGTCGCGGGTGCAGGCGCGCCCGCGACAAAAGGCTCCCACGGAAGCCCTGTTTTCCACTAGTGAACGTGTGAAACCAAAGTACTGCAGACGATGTCTGTCCTCAGCACGGGCGACTCGCCCCGCCATAGAGGTGCCTGAGGTCGAGCAACCTAAAACCCGAGGACCGAGGCCCTAGGAACAGCACTTCCCATTAGAAGATAAGGCATCTAGATGGTCTTAGATGAGAAAAAAGGTTAAAATGAAATTTCTTCGTTTTTTCAAGACGAAACAACTTTGCTTTTTACGTAATTTTGGTCCGAGGTTGTTTTGACACTCAAAGTCGGCAAGTACATACAAGTTGAATATAAATGAATTGAGCTCAAACCAAACATTTTTAAGTTGGAGCGAAAATGAGCCCTGAAGATGTACTCGGATGAAAAAGCGATCGAAACGAATGATATTATGTCTTCTCAAGGGGAACAACTTTGTTTTTTTACATGATTTTGATTTGAGATTGTTTAATTTGAGTCAGAATGCATATAAAATTTTCAAACCGAGCAGTTGAACCAGACCATCCGAGATGGACTTTAATTAGGTTTTTGGACGTGAATCCAACCCTCTATCTCGCAAGGAAAGTCCAGATGTCCTTTTTATCATATTAGTTGACGACCGATTGAACAACAACACATGCTTGTGACGGTACAACACACGTCCGTTGGGAACCCCAAGAGGAAGGTATGATGCGTACAGCAACGAGTTTTCCCTCAGAAAGAAACCAAGGTTATCGAACCAGTAGGAGCCAAGAAGCACGTTGAAGGTTGTTGGTGACGGAGTGTAGTGCGGCGCAACACCAGGGATTCCGGCGCCAACGTGGAACCTGCACAACACAATCCAAGTACTTTGCCCCAACTTAACAGTGAGGTTGTCAATCTCACCGACTTGCTGTAAACAAAGGATTAGATGTATAGTGTGGAAGATGATGTTTGCAAAGAACAGTAAGAACAAGTATTGCAGTAGATTGTATTCGATGTAAAAGAATGGACCGGGGTCCACAGTTCACTAGTGGTGTCTCTCCGATAAGAATTAGCATGTTGGGTGAACAAATTACAATTGGGCAATTGACAAATAAAGAGGGCATGACAATGCACATACATATCATGATGAGTAGTGTGAAATTCAATCGGGCATTACGACAAAGTACATAGACCGCTATCCAGCATGCATCTATGCCTAAAAAGTCCACCTTCAGGTTATCATCCGAACCCCTTCCAGTATTAAGTTGTAAACAACAGACAATTGCATTAATTATGGTGCGTAATGTAATCAACACAAATATCCTTAGACAAAGCATTAATGTTTTATCCCTAGTGGCAACAGCACATCCACAACCTTAGAACTTTATCCTTGTCCTGCAGTTAAATGGAGGCATGAACCCACTATCGAGCATAAGTACTCCCTCTTGGAGTTACAAGTATCAACTTGGCCAGAGCCTCTACTAGCAACGGAGAGCATGCAAGATCATAAACAACACATATATGATAGATTGATAATCAACATAACATAGTATTCCATATTCATCGGATCCCAACAAACGCAACATGTAGCATTACAAATAGATGATCTTGATCATGTTAGGCAGCTCACAAGATCCAACAATGATAGCACAATGAGGAGAAGACGACCATCTAGCTACTGCTATGGACCCATAGTCCAGGGGTGAACTACTCACACATCAATCCGGAGGCGATCATGGCGATGAAGAGTCCACCGGGAGACGATTACCCTCTCCGGCAGGGTGTGATACGTCTCCGACGTATCGATAATTTCTTATGTTCCATGCCACATTATTGATGTTATCTACATGTTTTATGCACACTTTATGTCATATTTGTGCATTTTCTGGAACTAACCTATTAACAAGATGCCGAAGTGCCAGTTCCTGTTTTCTGCTGTTTTTGGTTTCAGAAATCCTAGTAACGAAATATTCTCGGAATCGGACGAAATCAACGCCCAGGTTCCTATTTTTCCCGGAACCATCCAGAACACCCGAGAGCCGCCAGAGGGGAGCCCTGGGGGCCCCACACCACACCCTGGCGCGGCCAGAGGGGGGGCCGCGCCGCCCTATGGTGTGGGCCCCCCAGAAGCCCTCCTGCGCCGCCTCTTCGCCTATATAAAGCCTCCGTCGCGAAAACCCTGATGCGTACGACGAAACCCACAGAAACCTTCCAGAGCTGCCGCCATCGCGAAGCCAAGATCTGGGGGACAGGATCTCTGTTCCGGCACGCTGCCGGAGCGGGGAAGTGCCCCCGGAAGGCTTCTCCATCGACACCGCTGCCATCTCCACCGCCATCTTCATCACCGCTGCTGCTCCCATGAGGAGGGAGTAGTTCTCCATCGAGGCTCGGGGCTGTACCGGTAGCTATGTGGTTCATCTCTCTCCCATGTACCTCAATACAATAATCTCATGAGCTGCTTTACATGATTGAGATTCATATGAGTTTGTATCACAATTTATCTATGTGCTACTCTAGCAAAGTTATTAAAGTAGTTCTATTCCTCCTGCACGTGTGTAAAGGTGACAGTGTGTGCACCGTGTTAGTACTTGGTTTATGCTATGATCATGATCTCTTGTAGATTGCGAAGTTAACTATTGCTATGATATATTGATGTGATCTGTTCCTCCTACATATGCATGAAGGTGACAGTGTGCATGCTATGTTAGTACTTGGTTTAGTCTTTTGATCTATCTTACACTATAAGGTTACTTAAATATGAACAAATTGTGGAGCTTGTTAACTCCGGCATTGAGGGTTCGTGTAATCCTACGCAATGCGTTCATCATCCAACAAGAGTGTAGAGTATGCATTTATCTATTCTGTTATGTGATCAATGTTGAGAGTGTCCACTAGTGAAAGTCTAATCCCTAGGCCTTGTTCCTAAATACTGCTGCGTTACTACTGCTTGTTTACTGTTTCACTGTGTTACTACTGCTGCAATACTACCACCATCAACTACACGCCTGACAAGCTATTTTACGGCACCGTTGCTACTGCTCATATATATTCATACCACCTGTATTTCACTATCTCTTCGCCGAACTAGTGCACCTATTAGGTGTGTTGGGGACACAAGAGACTTCTTGCTTTGTGGTTGCAGGGTTGCATGAGAGGGATATCTTTGACCTCTTCCTCCCTGAGTTCGATAAACCTTGGGTGATCCACTTAAGGGAAAACTTGCTGCTGTTCTACAAACCTCTGCTCTTGGAGGCCCAACACTGTCTACAGAAAAGGAGGGGGAACGTAGACATCAAGCTAATTTTCTGGCGCCGTTGCCGGGGAGGAAAGGTAAAAGGTACTCACACTCCGTATCTCGGCTACTAAGCTATTTTCCGGCGTTGTAAGTACTCGAAGCTATTTCCTTTAGATCCTGCAATTGCAACTTTTTGTTTCTTGTTTACACTAGTAAGGCATAATGGACAACATCTGTGAGCTTTTTATTCTATTTCCTGAGTCAAGACATGAATGGTTTAATGCGAAAATTAAAAAACCCATGAAATCTTATTTGCATGCTAGTAGCAATGATATTAGTATGAACGCTTTGAACACCATTGTTGCTAATGATATGGAAAATTCTAAGCTTGGGGAAGCTGGCTTTGATGAGCATGATATTTTTAGTCCCCCAAGCATTGAGGAGAAAATTTTCTTTGATGATACTTTGCCTCCTATTTATGATGATTATAATGATATTGGTCTTTTAGTGCCGCCTACTATGGAGAGTAATTTTTATGATGATAATACTATGCCTCCTACACTTGATGAGAATAATAATGATAGCTACTTTGTTGAATTTGCTCCTACTACAATTAATAAGAATAACTATGCTTATGTTGGGAGTAGTAATAATTTTATGCATGAGACTCATGATAAGAATGCTTTATGTGATAGTTATATTGTTGAGTTTGCTCATGACACTACTGAAAGTTATTATGAGAGAGGAAAATATGGTTGTAGAAATTTTCATGTTACTAAAACACCTCTCTATGTGCTGAAATTTTTGAAGCTATACTTGTTTTATCTTCCTATGCTTGTTACTTTGCTCTTCATGAACTTGTTTATTTACAAGATTCCTATGCATAGGAAGCATGTTAGACTAAAATGTGTTTTGAATTTGCCTCTTGATGCTCTCTTTTGCTTCAAATACTATTTCTCGTGAGTGCATCATTAAAACTGCTGAGCCCATCTTAACGGCTATAAAGAAAGAACTTCTTGGGAGATAACCCATGTGTTATTTTGCTACAGTACTTTGTTTTATATTTGTGTCTTGGAAGTTGTTTACTACTGTAGCAACCTCTCCTTATCTTAGTTTTGTGTTTTGTTGTGCCAAGTAAAGTCTTTGATAGAAAAGTAAATACTAGATTTGGATTACTGCGCAGAAACTGTTTTCTTGCTGTCACGAATCTGGGCAAAATTCTCTGTAGGTAACTCAGAAAATTATGCCAATTTACGTGAGTGATCCTCAGATATGTGCGCAACTTTCATTCAATTTGAGCATTTTCATCTGAGCAAGTCTGGTGCCATTTTAAAATTCGTCTTTATGGACTGTTCTATTTTGACAGATTCTGCCTTTTATTTCGCATTGCTTCTTTCGCTGTGTTGGGTGGATTTCTTTGTTCCATTACCTTCCAGTAGCTTTGAGCAATGTCCAGAAGTGTTAAGAATGATTGTGTCACCTCTGAACATGTGAGTTTTTGATTATGCACTAACCCTCTAATGAGTTTGTTTCGAGTTTGGTGTGAAGGAAGTTTTCAAGGGTCAAGAGAGGAGGATGATATACTATGATCAAGAAGAGTGAAAGCTCTAAGCTTGGGGATGCCCCGGTGGTTCACCCCAGCATATATCAAGAAGACTCAAGCATCTAAGCTTGGGGATGCCCAAGGCATCCCCTTCTTCATCGACAAATTATCAGGTTCCTTCTCTTGAAACTATATTTTTATTCGGTCACATCTTATGTGCTTTACTTGGAGCGTCTGTTTGTTTTTGTTTTTGTTTGTGTTTGAATAAATTGAATTACATCATGCTTGTGTGGGAGAGAGACACGCTCCGCTGGTTCATATGAACACATGTGTTCTTAGCTTTTAATTTTCATGGCGAAGGTTGAAACTGCTTCGTTAAATTGTTATATGGTTGGAAACAGAAAATGCTACATGTAGTAATTGGTAAAATGTCTTGGATAATGTGATACTTGGCAATTGTTGTGCTCATGTTTAAGCTCTTGCATCATATACTTTGCACCTATTAATGAAGAAATACATAGAGCATGCTAAAATTTGGTTTGCATAATTGATCTCTCTAAGGTCTAGATAATTTCTAGTATTGAGTTTGAACAACAAGGAAGACGGTGTAGAGTCTTATAATGTTTACAATATATCTTTTATGTGAGTTTTGCTGCACCGGTTCATCCTTGTGTTTGCTTCAAATAACTTTGCTAGCCTAAACCTTGTATCGAGAGGGAATACTTCTCATGCATCCAAAATACTTGAGCCAACCACTATGCCATTTGTGTCCACCATACCTACCTACTACATGGTATTTTCCGCCATTCCAAAGTATATTGCTTGAGTGCTACCTTTAAAATTCCATCATTCACCTTTGCAATATATAGCTCATGGGACAAATAGCTTAAAAACTATTGTGGTATTGAATATGTAATTATGCACTTTATCTCTTATTAAGTTGCTTGTTGTGCGATAACCATGTTCACTGGGGACGCCATCAACTATTCATTGTTGAATATCATGTGAGTTGCTATGCATGTCCGTCTTGTTTGAAGTAAGAGCGATCTACCACCTTATGGTTAAGCATGCATATGTTAGAGAAGAACATTGGGCCACTAACTAAAGCCATGATCCATGGTGGAAGTTTCAGTTTTGGACATATATCCTCAATCTCAAATGAGAAAATTATTAATTGTTGTTACATGCTTATGCATAAAAGAGGAGTCCATTATCTGTTGAGAATAATCAATAGCGAGAAATCCAATGCGAGCTTTCTCCTTAGACCTTTGTACAGGCGGCATAGAGGTACCCCTTTGTGACACTTGGTAAAAACAGTGCATTGTGATGATCCGGTAGTCCAAGCTAATTAGGACAAGGTGCGGGCACTATTAGTACACTATGCATGAGGCTTGCAACTTATAAGATATAATTTACATGATGCATATGCTTTATTACTACCGTTGACAAAATTGTTTCATGTTTTCAAAATCAAAGCTCTAGCACAAATATAGCAATCGATGCTTTTCCTCTATGAGGACCATTCTTCTACTTTTCAATGTTGAGTCAGTTCACCTATTTCTCTCCATCTCAAGAAGCAAACACTTGTGTGAACTATGCATTGATTCCTACATATTTGCTTATTGCACTTATTATATTACTCTATGTTGACAATATCCATGAGATATACATGTTAAAAGTTGAAAGCCACCGCTGAAACTTAATCTTCTTTTGTGTTGATTCAATACCTTTACTTTGAATTATTGCTTTATGAGTTAACTCTTATGCAAGACTTATTGATGCTTGTCTTGAAGTGCTATTCATGAAAAGTCTTTGCTTTATGATTCACTTGTTTACCCATGTCATATACATTGTTTTGATCGCTGCATTCACTACATATGCTTTACAAATAGTATGATCAAGATTATGATGGCATGTCACTCCAGAAATTATCTGTGTTATCGTTTTACCTGCTCGGGACGAGCAGAACTAAGCTTGGGGATGCTGATACGTCTCCGACGTATTGATAATTTCTTATGTTCCATGCCACATTATTGATGTTATCTACATGTTTTATGCACACTTTATGTCATATTTGTGCATTTTCTGGAACTAACCTATTAACAAGATGCCGAAGTGCCAGTTCCTGTTTTCTGCTGTTTTTGGTTTCAGAAATCCTAGTAACGAAATATTCTCGGAATCGGACGAAATCAACGCCCAGGTTCCTATTTTTCCCGGAACCATCCAGAACACCCGAGAGCCGCGGAGGGGAGCCACAGGGGCCCCACACCACACCCTGGCGCGGCCAGAGGGGGGGCCGCGCCGCCCTATGGTGTGGGCCCCCCAGAAGCCCTCCTGCGCCGCCTCTTCGCCTATATAAAGCCTCCGTCGCGAAAACCCTGATGCGTACGACGAAACCCACAGAAACCTTCCAGAGCCGCCGCCATCGCGAAGCCAAGATGCAGGGGACGGGATCTCTGTTCCGCACGCTGCCGGAGCGGGGAAGTGCCCCCGGAAGGCTTCTCCATCGACACCGCTGCCATCTCCACCGCCATCTTCATCACCGCTGCTGCTCCCATGAGGAGGGAGTAGTTCTCCATCGAGGCTCGGGGCTGTACCGGTAGCTATGTGGTTCATCTCTCTCCCATGTACCTCAATACAATAATCTCATGAGCTGCTTTACATGATTGAGATTCATATGAGTTTGTATCACAATTTATCTATGTGCTACTCTAGCAAAGTTATTAAAGTAGTTCTATTCCTCCTGCACATGTGTAAAGGTGACAGTGTGTGCACCGTGTTAGTACTTGGTTTATGCTATGATCATGATCTCTTGTAGATTGCGAAGTTAACTATTGCTATGATATATTGATGTGATCTATTCCTCCTACATATGCATGAAGGTGACAGTGTGCATGCTATGTTAGTACTTGGTTTAGTCTTTTGATCTATCTTACACAATAAGGTTACTTAAATATGAACAAATTGTGGAGCTTGTTAACTCCGGCATTGAGGGTTCGTGTAATCCTACGCAATGCGTTCATCATCCAACAAGAGTGTAGAGTATGCATTTATCTATTCTGTTATGTGATCAATGTTGAGAGTGTCCACTAGTGAAAGTCTAATCCCTAGGCCTTGTTCCTAAATACTGCTGCGTTACTACTGCTTGTTCTTGTTTCACCGTGTTACTACTGCTGCAATACTACCACCATCAACTACACGCCAGCAAGCTATTTTTACGCACTTTGTTGCTACTGCTCATATATATTCATACCACCTGTATTTCACTATCTCTTCGCCGAACTAGTGCACCTATTAGGTGTGTTGGGGACACAAGAGACTTCTTGCTTTGTGGTTGCAGGGTTGCATGAGAGGGATATCTTTGACCTCTTCCTCCCTGAGTTCGATAAACCTTGGGTGATCCACTTAAGGGAAAACTTGCTGCTGTTCTACAAACCTCTGCTCTTGGAGGCCCAACACTGTCTACAGAAAAGGAGGGGGAACGTAGACATCAGGGTGCCGGAGGCGATCTCCTGAATCCCTCGAGATGGGATTGGCGGCGGCGGCGTCTCTGGAAGGTTTTCCGTATCGTGGCTCTCGGTACTGGGATATTCGCGACGAATGCTTTAAGTAGGCGGAAGGGTAGGTTTAGGGGCGACGCGAGGGCCCCACACGCTAGGGCCGCGTGGCCAGGACCTGGGCCGCGCCGCCCTGTTGTGTCGGCGCCTCGTCGCCCCACTTCGTTTCCCTTTCGGACTTCTGGAATCTTCGTGCAAAAATAAGACCCTGGGCGTTGATTTCGTCCAATTCCGAGAATATTTCCTTACCAGGATTTCTGAAACCAAAAACAGCAGAAAACAGCAACTGGCTCTTCGGCATCTCGTCAATAGTTTAGTGCCGGAAAATGCATAAATATGACATAAAGTATGTATAAAACATGTGAGTATCATCAATAAAGTAGCATGGAACATAAGAAATTATAGATACGTTTGAGACGTATCAAGCATCCCCAAGCTTAGTTCCTACTCGTCCTCGATTAGGTAAACGATAACAAAGATAATTTCTGAAGTGACATGCTATCATAATCTTGATCAATACTATTATAAGCACATGTAATGAATGCAGCGATTCGAAGCAATAGTAAAGACAATGAGTAAACAACTGAATCATATAGCAAAGACTTTTCATGAATAGTACTTTCAAGACAAGCATCAATAAGTCTTGCATAAGAGTTAACTCATAAAGCAATAGATTCAAAGTAAAGGCATTGAAGCAACACAAAGGAAGATATAAGTTTCAGCAGTTGCTTTCAACTTGTAACATGTATGTCTCATGGATAGTTGTCATCATAAAGCAATATAACAAGTGCAATAGGTAAACATGTAAGAATCAATGCATACAGTTGACACAAGTGTTTGCTTCTAAGATAGAAAGAAGTAGGTAAACTGACTCAACATAAAAGTAAAAGAAAGGCCCTTCGCAGAGGGAAGCATGGATTGCTATATTTGTGTTATGTATAATATATCCTATAAGTTGCAAGCCTCATGCATAGATTACCAATAGTGCCCGAACCTTGTCCTAATTAGCTTGGATTTACATGGATTATCATTGCATAACATATGTTTTAACCAAGTGTCAGAAAGGGGTACCTCTATGCCGCCTGTACAAAGGTCTAAGGAGAAAGTTCGCATTGGATTTCTCGCTTTTGATTATTCTCAACTTAGACATCCATACCGGGACAACATAGACAACAGATAATGAACTCCTCTTTAATGCATAAGCATTCAACAACAGATAATATTCTCATAAGAGATTGAGGTTAATTTGTTGTCCAAACTGAAACTTCCACCATGGATCATGGCTTTAGTTAGCGGCCCAATGTTCTTCTCTAACAATATGCATACTCAAACCATTTGATCATGATAAATCACTCTTACTTCAGATAAGACGAACATGCATAGCAACTCACATGATATTCAACAAAGGTGAAATAGTTGATGGCGTCCCCACGAACATGGTTATCGCTCAACAAGCAACTTATTAAGAAATAGAACACATAAGTACATATTCAATACCACAATAGTTTTTAGGCTATTTTTCTCCCATGAGCTGTATATTGCAAAGACAAAGAATGGAATTTTAAAGGTAGCATTCAAGCAATTTACTTTGGAATGGCGGAGAAATACCATGTAGTAGGTAGGTATGGTGGACACAAATGGCATAGTTTTTGGCTCAAGGATTTTGGATGCACGAGAAGTAATCCCTCTCAATACAAGGCTTAGGCTAGCAAGGTTGTTTGAAGCAAACACAAGTATGAACCGGTACAGCAAAACTTACATAAGAACATATTGCAAGCATTATAAGACTCTACACTGTTTCCTTGTTGTTCAAACCCTCACCAGAAAATATCTAGACTTAGAGAGACCAATCATGCAAACCAAATTTTAACAAGCTCTACAGTATTTCTTCACTAATAGGTGCAAAGTACATGATGCAAGAGCTTAAACATGAGCACACCAATTGCCAAGTATCAAATTATTCAAGACATTATACCAATTACCACATGTAGCATTTTCTGTTTCCAACCATATAACAATGAACGAAGCAGTTTCAACCTTCGCCATGAACACTAAGAATAAAGCTAAGAACATATGTGTTCATATGCAACATCGGAGCGTGTCTCTCTCCCACACAATGAATGCTAGGATCCAATTTTATTCAAACAAAAAAAATAAAAACATAAAGACGCTCCAAGTAAAGCACATAAGATGTGACGGAATAAAAATATAGTTTCACTAGAGGTGACCTAATAATTTGTCGATGAAGAAGGGGATGCCTTGGGCATCCCCAAGCTTAGATGGTTGAGTCTTCTTGAAATATGCAGGGATGAACCACGGGGGCATCCCCAAGCTTAGAGCTTTCACTCTCCTTGATCATATTGCATCATCCTCCTCTCTTGATCCTTGAAAACTTCCTCCACACCAAACTCAAAACAAACTCATTAGAGGGTTAGTGCATAATAAAAAATTCACATGTTCAGAGGTGACATAATCATTCTTAATACTTCTGGACATTACACAAAGCTACTGAAAGTTAATGGAACAAAAAAAATCCATCAAACATAGCAAAACGGGCAATGCGAAATAAAAGGCAGAATCTGTCAAAACAGAACAGTACGTAAAGACGAATTTTTCTGGGGCACTTAACTTGCTCAGATGAAAATGCTCAAATTGAATGAAAATTGCGTACATATCTGAGGATCACGCACGTAAATTGGCAGATTTTTCTGAGTTACCTACACACGGGGCTACTCAATTTCGTGACAGTAAGAATTCTGTTTCTGCGCAGTAATCCAAATCTAGTATCATCTTTACTATCAAAGACTTTACTTGGCATAACAATGCAATAAAATAAAGATAAGGAGAGGTTGCTACAGTAGTAACAACTTCCAAGACTCAAATATAAAACAGAAGTGCAGAACTGAAATCATGGGTTGTCTCCCATAAGCGCTTTTCTTTAACGCCTTTCAGCTAGGCGCAGAAAGTGTGAATCAAGTATTATCAAGAGATGAAGCATCAATGCATTGTATCTTATCTATGTAAGTTTCAGAGGCTCCTTTTTCATTACTCTTAGGCTTGCTATTCTCATCAAACAGATTTTCAGGAACAATCCAATCAAAATTCTTTTCTAGTGCTTCATGCATTCCTAAGAGCTTAATAGGTATCGGTACTTTAATCTCCCCACCATCATTAACATTATTAGTGTACCTTATTCTATCCATGTCCATCTTTTCAAGTGTTTTTGCAAAGTCGGTGAACAACCCAAGCCTCTTATGCTTAATAAAGACTTTTCTAGCCTCTCTAGCTACACCACCAAATTCTTTGAGAAGGGTTTCTAAAACAAAATCTTTCTTTTCTCCTTCTTCCATATTACCTAGTGTAAGAAACATATGTTGCATTATAGGATTGAGATTGACAAATCTAGCTTCCAACATGTGTACCAAAGAGGCAGCAGCAATTTCATAAGTAGGAGCAAGTTCTACCAAATGTCTATCTTCAAAATCTTCAACCATACTAACATGAGTGAAAAATTCTTCTATATTATCTCTTCCAATGATAGACCCTTGTCCTACCGGTATGTCTTTAAGAGTGAACTTAGGAGGAAACATGATGAAATAAGTAAAGTAAATGCAAGTAACTAATATTTTTGTGTTTTTGATATAGAGAACGCAAACAAGACAGTAAATAAAGTAAATGAAAGTAACTAATTTTTTTTGTATTTTGATGTAAGAAAGCAAACAAAGCAGTAAATAAAATAAAGTAAAGCAAGAAAAAAACAAAGTAAAGAGATTGGAAGTGGAAGACTCCCCTTGCAGCGTGTCTTGATCTCCCCGGCAACGGCGCCAGAAAAAACGTTGCTTGTGACGGTACAGCACACGTCCGTTGGGAACCCCAAGAGGAAGGTATGATGCGTACAACAGCGAGTTTTCCCTCAGAAAGAAACCAAGGTTATCGAACCAGTAGGAGCCAAGATGCACGTTGAAGGTTGTTGGTGGCGGAGTGTAGTGCGGCGCAACACCAGGGATTCCGGCGCCAACGTGGAACCTGCACAACACAATCCAAGTACTTTGCCCCAACTTAACAGTGAGGTTGTCAATCTCACCGACTTCCTGTAAACAAAGGATTAGATGTATAGTGTGGAAGATGATGTTTGCAAAGAACAGTAAGAACAAGTATTGCAGTAGATTGTATTCGATGTAAAAGAATGGACCGGGGTCCACACTTCACTAGTGGTGTCTCTCCGATAAGAATTAGCATGTTGGGTGAACAAATTACAGTTGGGCAATTGACAAATAAAGAGGGCATAACAATGCACATACATATCATGATGAGTAGTGTGAAATTCAATCGGGCATTACGACAAAGTACATAGACCGCTATCCAGTATGCATCTATGCCTAAAAAGTCCACCTTCAGGTTATCATCCGAACCCCTTCCAGTATTAAGTTGTAAACAACAGACAATTGCATTAAGTATGGTGCGTAATGTAATCAACACAAATATCCTTAGACAAAGCATTAATTTTTTATCCCTAGTGGCAACAACACATCCACAACCTTAGAACTTTCTGTCACTGTCCCAGATTAAATGGAGGCATGAACCCACTATCGAGCATAAGTACTCCGTCTTGAAGTTACAAGTATCAACTTGGCCAGAGCCTCTACTAGCAACGGAGAGCATGCAAGATCATAAACAACACATATATGATAGATTGATAATCAACATAACATAGTATTCCATATTCATCGGATCCCAACAAACGCAACATGTAGCATTACAAATAGATGATCTTAATCATGTTAGGCAGCTCACAAGATCCAACAATGATAGCACAATGAGGAGAAGACGACCATCTAGCTACTGCTATGGACCCATAGTCCAGGGGTGAACTACTCACACATCAATCCGAAGGCGATCATGGCGATGAAGAGTCCTCCGGGAGATGATTCCCCTCTCCGGCAGGGTGCCGGAGGCGATCTCCTGAATCCTCCGAGATGGGATTGGCGGCAGCGTCTCTGTAAGGTTTTCCGTATCGTGGCTCTTGGTACTGGGATATTCGCGACAAAGGCTTTAAGTAGGCGGAAGGGTAGGTTTAGGGGCGACGCGAGGGCCCCACACGCCAGGGCCGCGCGGCCAGGACCTGGGCCGCGCCGCCCTGTTGTGTCGGCGCCTCGTCGCCCCACTTTGTTTCCCTTTCAGACTTTTGGAATCTTCGTGCAAAAATAAGACCCTGGGCGTTGATTTCGTCCAATTCCGAGAATATTTCCTTACTAGGATTTCTGAAACCAAAAACAGCAGAAAACAGCAACTGGCTCTTCGGCATCTCGTCAATAGGTTAGTGCCGGAAAATGCATAAGTATGACATAAAGTATGTATAAAACATGTGAGTATCATCAATAAAGTAGCATGGAACATAAGAAATTATAGATACGTTTGAGACGTATCAACACACAATCACAAAAAAAGATTTACAAACCGATCACGTTCTAGTTTCTGCTGCTCGTTCATCAACGTTCTTCGTTATGGATGGCAATGGAGCGGGTTTGGATGGATATAACAAAACCAGATCCATGCCCAATTCCATTAGCCTCGCTCTGCCCCGCCCACGAAAGTATCCATGTGCATGGATGTCGCTCCAAATTCAAATCCGTCAGATATCCGGGTATCCATGGATATCCATATGTTTACGCACTATGTACATTAATATAATAATATTTGAGCATAACAGTGACATTTTGGCAAGATTTGGATGGTATTTTCTGTAGCATTTCAACAATAATTATGTGGGTAAGGAATAGGAGGAGGAGGTGGAAAGGCGACGGGATGAGAGCAAGCCCACCGCCAGACTACCAGAAAGGTGGAAGGGAGGGCCACTGGCTAAGCCCTCCCTCGGAGCGTGCGAGAGAGTAAGAGGGATGCCATGAAAGAAGTGGTAATCACGGGTTACGTGTTAGACTTAGTGGGCCTTTAATGGTTTATCAAGAGAGGGGCATCCAGGCCTAGGTAAAATCTCATGTCTCATTGACATATGGGTCTCGCATGCTAGCTGGATATGCATAGGATATCCATGGAGCAAAACCTCTACCCATGCACGCCCCATGACTTACCGGATATCCGCCCCATGAAATCCATGGGCATAATCTTCCCTACATACCTTGGCCGGTTGGGCCAGATATCCATGGATAAAAGTGCCATCCTTATTCTTCGTATTGAAGAGCTTCGATCTACGAAGTTCTAATTTCTAAGGCGAACCGACCTAGGGGACCTCATCACCACCGTGCATCTAGACCGGGTCTCTCCCGAGCGCGTGGGATTTCGGGTCTTCAAAAGAGCTCGCCGCATTATCCTGCGTATCGCACTTCCGACGAGGCTCCTCCAGCGATGTTGCGTATCACACTACGCCTCCTCAGATTAGCGCCAAAGGCATAATGAAATCTAGCTTCGATGATCTTTCAACGAAACAATATGGGGCTTATGAGGCGCTGTCGTTGCCTAATCGACGGTACCCCGGAGGAGGGATCCTCACGATGGGGAGAAGAAGTAGGGGCCATAGGGCGGAGTGCACACGGGACGGTGGTACGCGAGTTACCCAGCTTCGGAACACCTGCACGATGACAGGGCCTACTGCTGCTTGTCTGGAATTATCTGGGCGCTTTCGCGTTGTTACAATGAGTTGTTGTTCTGCCTCTAGGGCTCCCAGGATCCGGCTTATAAAGGCGCACGGATCTAGGGCTTACACGGAGAGTCCTAGCCGGAATACAAGTTGCCTAACTACGGTACAAAGCCTTGCCGTGTACGTCAAGGATCCGCCTTCCTTCTAGGTCACGCGGGATCCGGATACTTCATGGGCCTTCACGGATCCGGCCTCCTTCGTAGGTCGGTTAGGATCCGGCTCCTCGTTCCTGGGCTGGACTTCATCCTTCATGATCTACAGCAACTGGGCCGCCCGATGGGCCACATGCCTCACCACCAACTATGGGCCACCCGGGCTTGCCGGATCTAGGCCATGCCGTTGATATACCCATAAAGTATACCCACAACAGTAGCCCCCGAAGTTCTCCGAGATTCATCATTCCTCCGACTTCATACAGCTCGGAAACGAAGAGAATCTCGAAGAGCTTCAAAACTTCTTACTTGATTCCGGGTTCACTTCTCCGGAAATCCTCCATCTTCAGATCATGCTAATAACGGAAAGTCCACTCTTCCCGCGCACAACTTCCTCATTTCCCGCGCTAAATTTTCGCAGATGCAAATCTTTAGCCGAAATTTCCGGGAGTGCGTGGTTAAGTTACCTTCACGTCATTTTACCGCGCTTGACCTAAAACACGTGTCATCCATCCAACGGTGCGTCCGTTCCGTTTCCACCATCGGATCTGGATCCCGAATCTCCGCGTGCGGTCTATAAATACCCCGCGGCTCGGTAAAAACTCATTCTTTCACCCCTTCACACCACCTCGTCTTCCTCCTCGCGCCGCGCCGCCCGCCAAATCTCGACTCCGGCGAGCTTCTGCCACGGTGAACTCCGTGCGCCGCCAAACCAAGGCCCCCCTCGCGCCAAGATTCCCGCGGTTGAACGAGAATTTCGCTCCGCCGCCGATTCGTGGTCACGCAGGACGATTTCCTTCAAGTTCGGCGACCTCATCTTCGCCGGAGCTCCGTCGAGCCACCGCGCCATTAGCGGTAAGTGCGCCGGTCTTGTAGAAGATAACCTAGTGTAGAAGATAGACTTAGTGATCCGGGTACTCAAGTACTTTGTATGGGCGCAGCCGGAAGCATGCCACTCGAAACGTCGCATTGTACTGGTAGCTCTCCGAGTAGCCATGATCCCAATCAAATAGAACCCATATGCCCGGATCCCATATCGTTCCTGCCACCATACGTTTCCGACATCAGACTAGCTCAACCTTTTTCCGCATCTTCCAGCACCGCTCCAAGCCGGATCCCTTCCCTTCAAGAGCTCCAGGAAGAACTCGAGGGACAAGCTCGGATGGCAGCAAAGGTGCAGGAGGCGGAAAACAAGAGGGCGTCCAAAGCCCGGATCCGCGAAGGAGAGCGGGGTCAGTGGTGGCCTTGCGCAACTACCGATGTGGAGCTTAGAGAGCTCCAGAACGAGGGCATGATCTCCACACATTGGAGTTTCACGCGTGACTCCGACGTCCCCAAGCCTGAAGCCGGAGAAATTGTCATGACCAAAGCTTGGGTGGAACGCGGACTTTCACTTCCCTGTTCGGAGTTCTTCCTCTCCGTCCTCAACACATATGGGCTCCAGCCCCACAACATCTGCCCAAACTCTTACCTTCTCCTGTCCAACTTCGTGACTCTCTGCGAAGGACACCTTGGGATCCGGCCAGACGTCAAGTTATGGCAGTTCTTTTTCCGGGTGAAGAAAGAAACCAAGGACAAAGCAATGGTGAACTGCGGAAGCATGACATTTATGCTCCGCCCTAGTCGCATGTATCCTCCCCATGACTCGCACGAATCCGTCCGGTACTGGAACGCCGGATGGTTCTATGAGAAAAACTCCTCAGTTCCGGATGTCCACAAAGGCCTGCCCCAGTTTATCAACGAACCTCCGGAAGAGCTTGCAAGCTGGAGCTTCGTCCCTTCGCTCGCCCAGACCCCGATCTTGGAAAAGGCTGCGCGGAGAATCTCCTGGTTAGTCCACGACGGGCTGACCGGAGCCCAGCTCACACTTAGCTGGTTCTCCCGGAGAATCTAGCCTCTACGCTACAACGCGCGCCTGATGTGCGCTTATACCGGGGCGGATGATCTTCTCCGGGTTACCCGCCACGATCTTCCGGCCGACTCTCTGAAGAGGAGAATCAAGACGCTGGTGAAGATTCCGAGGGGCCAACAGGTCCCGGAACTGGTGAAGGATATATACACGAACGACCAATGTCCTCCGGTAAGCTTTGTTCTTTTCGTTGATTCAAACTTCGCAAGTTTTTTGATGTTATCTCTAATTTTTGTTTACTTCTTCCAGCTCAACACTTTGGCGGAGGAAAGCTTCCGCACCATTCTTCGTATTCCCGTTAGCGGCGACGCGGCGGAGGAGGCTCCGGAAGACGACGAGGAGGAAGAGGAGCAAGCACCCCACAAGGCGGCCCCTCGACCTGCAAAGCGTCCCCGCGCCAAGGCTTCCGGCACTGACGCCGGAGCCAGCGGCGAGGCCTCCGCCAAGAAGCCCAAGACGACAAAACCACCTCCGCTAGACTCAAGGAAAGCGGAGCGTGCGCGCCTAAGGATGCTCTCAACAGCTGGCCAGCGCACGCGGCCCATCATCCCCGGCGCCCCGTAAGTCTCCGAACATGATGCAACTTTAACTTGGCGAAATTATCTCTTGTCTGAACCCTTTCACTTGTTTGCAGGAATCCGAATGTCACTGCCACACGGACCACCAGCCAGGAGCCCATCACGAAATATATGAAGAAATCTCCAGCTGTTGGTCCCTCTACCCTAGTTCCACCAAGTGCCTCCCACCCAACTCCTCAACCGTCGCCCCCTCAGGCTGATCCATCTCCCCCTCCTGCCGCAAACACTCCACCGGAAATAATTCCGGTTAGCAGCGAGAAGGTGGGCGGAGACGATCCTAAGGCCGAAGGCCCTGCCCAAGAAGACACGGAAGTACAAGGCCAAGGAGAAGTTGAAGTCACTTCTTCCGAGAAGGCTGGGGACGGTGCTGGCGACATCGTCGTTTTTCCGAAGAATTTTGGAGATCCGGCTGACACCACTTCCACCCCCAAAGCGTATGCTACCAAGTTTTTCAACAAGTTAACTGAGGCGGAGAAGTGGGAGCTTGAACAAGACCTGCTCAACACCATGCTGAACAACGCCTGGGGGAAACCTGATGCTGCGACATCGGAGATCCAGGATTTTAAGAAGGATGTCGGCCAGTTCTTCGACAAGCTCATCTGTAAGCAAAAGGTACTCCCCAGTAGCCCCCAAGCATGTAGGCGGAAACTCAAATAATAGTTAGCGCTTAGATGCTTAGAGAAAGATTACTTCCGGGAAAGTTTTTAAATTGGACCAGTAGCCCCCAAGCATTATGGCGGAAAAGTTCCGGCAATGATGCTTTGAAAGAAACCACTGATACAGGTGGAATTTTTACTCCTGCTCTGTTTAAATTTTACAGGAACAACAGGCACTGCACTACGAGCTACACAAGAACATTGCCCTGCAGCGCCGCGTTACTCTGAGCCAGGCGGAAAATATCCGGTCTCTGAAGGATGAGAATGCGGAGCTGACCAAACAACTGGCGGACGCCCAAGGTTGGTTTCCGTCTCTTTGGTCATTAGGTCATATTCCGACTTTGAACTCGCTTTTGACTTATGTTATTATAGGCGCATCCTCTTCCCTTGCTACAGCCTCGTCTGAACTTGAGAACCTGCGCTACTCGTACCAAGATTTGGAAACGAAATTAAAGGAGGCGGAACTAAAGAGGGAACAGGCCGAGAAGCAGCTGGCGGAGAAGAACTCCGAACACATCAGGGAAAAGGGCGAGCTGTTGCTGAAGAAAAATGCTGACAGCGAAACTATCAAGAGGCAACAGAGAGAGCTCAATGGTCTCCGAAAATATATGGAGACCGCGGAGCATCACTGGGACTTGCTCAACGAGAACATCTTGGGTGCTTATACTGAAACCTTGTCCAGATGTTTGCTCCGACCTTTTACTTTGTGCTCAAATTGCATGCTTATATCCTGATTATCTTGTGCAGAGCCGCTGGGGTATCCGGAGCAGCGCCGGAATTTGTTCCCGCGGGATGACCTTCTTCAACTTGCAGGCGATGATTGCAAAGATCTCATTTCCGCCTCCCGCAAGATATGCTATAACTTGTCCATCAAGAGGAGTCGCACTTGCAACGTCCGCAAACTTGTTGGAAAGATGGATGTTCTTCCGGAGCTGGTGACGGATCTACAAGCATCATCGGCCCGAGGCGCAGCTGCAATGGCCTTGACTATGTGCTTAGCACATAATCCGGATCTTGATCTTGATCAGGTAACCACGGGCGTTCCTCCGGATGCGGATGTTAACGCTCTCCTGGATGCAGTGAGCGGCTACGACACCCGTATCGCGCGCAGGATCCGGCATGAGGAATTCTACGACAAGGTCGTTGTGGTGACCCCGCGTACCACTGCATGGTGTAGTACACAAGTCGTTGACATAACACAAGTGAAACACCGTTCCACTCATATTACATCTCTCAGAGTGGTACAACAGAAACATATGCGAGTCCAAGGTATGTCTATAGAAGTACACACGAACTGTTTACATAAGATCCACACAGCCTCCTACTTTACAGTGAGGTAAAACTTCAAATAAAGCTCCAGAAGAATGACTCGTAATCTATCTTATTGCTAACTCAAGTTTAAGAGCTAATTGGCTTGCTATAGAACTCTAGCTATTTAGGTGCTAGGATTAGGGAAAGGTTCCCTTCTATTACTAGTCTAGGTTTCGATCATAGCTGATGCAGAAGTTGACTCCATTGACTTCTTTGATTGGATTCTTCATCTCGTTGCAGTTGACTCCTTTGTCTTCGAGTTCCACGGTAGTTCCTCCTTCGGTAACTTGATCTAAGAAGGGGGTTCAAACGAGATAGAATGAGTACGAGCGTACTCAGCAAGTTCATATTAGGAAATATGTGTATCATGCACTAGCTACAGCCATAGACCAGAAAGTCATAGGCCAATGCAAGTTTTCATAAGCATTTCTTCAAAAGGTTTATTTTATTCTGAAAACTATGCCCGTCAGTCTTCACAGGTTGACCAGAACTTCATGGAGTTCCTTTCCTGCCACGTTCGCAGTTCCCTTCCCGGAACAGGGAGTGACAGTCACAATTCAGTATCCTCTGCAGAGGTGCGTTACTTTTCCCATAAGAGACCTTATCCTTGTTGCCAACCAGGTGCAAGCTTTCCCGTCCACACTTCCTTTGGTGTGAGGCCAGGTGTAAGATCCAAGCCCACACCGCCTTCTCCGCGACTGCAAACCCACCCTTTTGTCCACCCGCACACCTCCAGTAGACTTCCCCCGATAATACGGCTTTACTCATGGTGTACTTTGGACAATCCATCATAGATCGTAGAGCCATCATCACTAATGGATGGGGATTTAAAAGGCTATCCCAACCTACGGCAGTGCCTCCAGCACCCCGCCGGCTCTACCAATCCGTTGGCGTGCAGAAGGGAAAAGATACGACTGGCTTCCCCAGAGCCATTATAGATCTCATGGTCAACGCGATTTGTACGGCGCTAGAATCACTGGACGGCATTGGTAATTAATCCTAGGGTGATATAACCCATTGCAATGGAACCTCCACCATATCAACACATACCATGGTTCCATTGCCCACCACATAGTCATATTCATAATTGTAAAATAATACTTTGCTTTTCAATGCATGAGTGATAAGTATAGTACTTTGCATATAGTTTGATACAAATAATCAAATGACATGAGCAAGCGATGAACTTGCCTGTCTTGACTGCAAGATTATGCAGGCAAAAGCTTCGATACGTGATAACTCCAAATGTTGAAATACCATCATCGTCCGGTAAGGACAATGTTTAAAGAACTAGCAAAGATGCTATAATGCATAGTATGAGATGCAATCGTTCTGAGCGTAACCTAACCTCGATGATTTAGGATGTATGAGTTGTAAAGATTTCTTTAGGGTTGGTTGCACTTTTATAATGGTTCTCAAACAAGGTTCTTATTAGGGTTTGGTTATATTAGCATCATATCCAAGTGGTATAAGACATGATAACAATCATACACATAAGAATAGTGATGGAATAATATGTAAAGAACAGTTGTCAATTTTAAGTTCTACAGATCATGGTTGATGATTACTTATACTATACTTCAAAAGAATAACTTTTGAAGAACATGTTGTTTAAGAAATATTGAGTATTTCAAAGAAGTATTGGGCTTCTAAGGTTTGATTGACACTTGTACTTTAAAAGAATAACTTTTGAAGAACAGGTTAAATAAGAATATGAACTACTATATATAGGAGCTATGGCTTTCTAGGGTTTACTATTGGATTCATTTAGTTCCACTAATAGGAACTAGTTGGTTCTTAACTTGGAATGGGTTTCTATATAGCAAGTAGTGGTAGTTTTATTGCTATGGTTTCTTCTAAGCATCATATCAAAGGATGGTTGTTTAAGATGGTTCTATAAATTAGCTATTAGGGTTTACTATGGTTTCACAACTACTTACTAAGTAATCTCTAATGGTTGCCCAGCTAAGTGGTTTATCATTTCCTAAGTAGGGTTGAGGGGAATAGGAGCATGGGTTGTGAATTACTACACAAGGTTGATACTAGGGTTCATCATTATAGTTCTACTAGGTTTTGATGGTTAAGGTTTATCCTAATGGTGTGATATAATGGAGTGGTGATCAATGGTACTAATCCACTTAACAAGTTAAGGTTTATACCTAGGTGACATTAGTGGATCATATAGGTTTTTGATTAAGAATAGGAACATGAAATGATAATCTCATGTGACTTAGTTTATGCTAGTAGATCATAAGCAGGCATTCATTGGTTTCTTATTAAGGTTCTATAGGTATAGATGAATCTCACATGATCACATGTGACCTATAACTAGGGTTTTAGAGTTACTGCTAAAGTGGAATGATTACATGAAATAATAAGTTCAAGATCCTCATTAATATTAGAACTAGGTTTCTACATTGATACAATACTGGAACTAATAATTGACAATTGAAATGTGGTCACTAATTACTTTGAATCAAAATTAGTAATGGTTTAACATTTTATTAATTTTCCACAAGAATTAATAATTAGGTAATTCTTATTTAGGTTTAATTTAGAATCAGGGTTTAATAATTGTTATTAGGGTTTAAAATAATTAACTTGTTAACTAAAGATGTTTAAGTAAATAAGTTTTGATTTACCAAAATAATATTGGCTTAGAATATTTTCTTGAGTTATTACTATTTAAAGAAAATAGTAATTTGCAATTAGGGTTTATGAATTACCACTAATAATTAAGTTAATGCAAATATGGTAAATAAAATTAATCTTAACATTTTACTTAGTTACTAAATAGTTAAAATTTAATTTTTTAGACTTCACTAATTATGGAATTCAAATTGTATTTTAAATAATTGAAATGGTATAATTAATAAGATTAAAAATAAGTGAATTTTTATTTTGGCACACATTTTTGTTTTATATTTTATTTGAATAGAGTTTATTTTTGTGAGCATTTTGATATATTATTTGTATTTTTCTGAGTTGAAATGGATTTTATATAATTTTGCAAAGTTTCAGTATTTTACTGGAATTTGAAATTAAACAGAAAATGTTATTTGTACCGATTCAGATCTAGCTACTCTCACTGACAGGTGGGGTCTGGTCCAGATCAGCTGCCTCGTTGGCAGTTGACTGGGTCAACATGACCGATGGGGTCCCTCCTCCACGTCATCTCGCCGGAGAGAGCGCCGGCGAGCAACGGCGAGGGCGGTACTGGGCACTAGGGGCGATGATTCGAGGTGCGTTAGAACCGCGAGTCGATGCTGAGTACGTGAGCATCAACGCCACCACCGATAGGTCACCGGAGCAACTCCGGCGAGCATCTGTGCGGCGGCGGGCTCCGGCCAAAATGCAAATATAGGCTACAGACGACCCCGAGAAGGAATAGAGGAGTCCAGAGATGCGCAATCTCACCCTGAAGCGAATGAAGTGCTCGGTGGAGTCGATTGTGGACGAGAGTGAGCCCTATCTCGCCATTCCCGGCGATGGCCGGAGAAAGGGAAAATCAAAATTGGCGTTGCACCGGGCTTCCCTTCTCGATTCCTTCCGCTAGGAGAGTCCACGTCGTCAGGCGCATCCAATGAACTACCCCAAGGACTCCGGGATGCTCTCAATCGACGGCGCCATGGAGGTCGCCGGCGACAGAGACTTGCAGATAGTGGAAGAAATAGGAAACGAGAGAGGATAAGGATTGGCTATGATGAACAAGGGCTTCACGGAGCTTCTGCTCGAGTTTTTATAGGTCGGGGGAAGCACTGTGGCTACGACACGGCGACGGTGAGGATCGGGAGGTGGCGGTGTCTGGGGAGTTTGTCTGAGCGCCGATCTTTTATTTCCGGATAGGCTCGGACGCGAGAGTCCTAGGGAGGAGTTCTGGAAGCTTCCACGCGTCCGGGGCGTCCTTATCGTCGACGAGGATGGCGTCTACTGGCGCTGGCTCGCTGTCGACGCCGGGGAAGAAGAAGAAAGGGGTTTTCTTTCTTCGCACGATTTTTAAAGACACCGAATCGGTATTTGGCTTGGCTGGGCTGGTACTGGGCCCGATGCTGGGCTTCTCTGGTGCTGGCTTGGGCTGCTGCGGTCCAGGTAAGTTTCCCTCTCTTTCTCTTTTCTGTTTTCTTTTCAATTTTCTGTTTTTATTTCCTGGTTTCTATTTGTTATTTGGATTCAAATTTGAATTCTGGTTTTGCTTTGCAGGTTCTAAAACATTTGAATGTCAATATCACTTGATAATAGTGGTTACTGCATTGTCTTGTTGTTTATACAAATATTTAGTTTAGGATTTAATTGATATCTTATGAGGCTTGAGTAAAATATAAATGGTTTAGTTATTTATTTCAATTCCCTTTTTAATTTAGGAACCATATCTATTTAAATGATTTGAAGTTTAGAACATGTGCATGGTGAACACATTTTATTTTTCTAGTGCTTAACCATAGTGATTATGCACATATAGTTCAATTATGGATAGGGTTTAACAAATGGTAAAGGAAATGGAATGGTGTTATGATTTTAGATGGATGATAGTTCTTAGGGTTTAAGAATTTGATGATGCTTCATTAATTGAAATATAAAATAGGCATGATGCATGGCAGGGTTTTAATTATAATCCAAAGTGATCCTTGGATTGAAATGCAAAGGTGATCTAGGGTTTTAGTTGTGATCACTCAATTGATACACAACCAAGAATTAGGATATGAACATAAGCTTTGATCATGTTTTAGTGGCTAGGGTTACTCTCCTCACTTAGGTAGATTTCTTGTATTAAAGCTATGCTAGGTTTGTCTTAAGTGTTTGGATAGGCAGGGTTTAAATACCATATCAATACTACACAAGGCATGAGTATTGGTTTGGGATTAACTACTAGTGATATACTTGTTATTTTATGTGATAGATGAGATCTATTAATAACATGGGTTTAACTTATCATCTATATTTACAAGGTATAATCATGCATTAGACAAGATTCACTCATTCCTCACTAATCCCTTTTTAATATTCCTCTCATCACACTCATCCTAGATTCTTAGGGTTTATAATTAATACCAAGTTGTGATGATCATGGAATTGGTTTGCTAAGGTATTGTGATTGAAATAGGGTTCTCACCTCCAAGATTAAATATTGACTTGAACATCTAGGATTAGTACTACTCTAATATTCTTTTATGGCATGGCTATGATTAGTATTATAACTTCTCTCACTTCTAAATGTCTTGGAATATTCTAAGGTTCTACTCAGGAGATGATGATATGATCCTCTAAATAAATGGTTTGCCTAGGAATTCTACCTTCTAATCTTCTGTAGCTTGTTCTTCAGGAATTCTGATAAACCTGCATCTTGTGGTATGCCTCCACCTCCTAGCTTCTTCATCTTGATCCTAACTCATTCACATGGAGTGGCTCTATGTGTTTGTTCCCATGTATCATGCTACAAGATGATGAAATGGATGAAGGGTGTAGCTCTATTTATAGGCTTGGGCAAGCTCTAGTATCATGACACATAGGTGGTGACTCTTGTGTTGGTTAGATGACTAAGGTGCTTGGTTGTCATGCCCTCATCCATAGCAATCCTTTGAGCATGAGGTGGCAAAGCTTAGGATGCAAGTCATGTAGATATTTTCATCCTATGTGGCAAGATCATTATCCTCTCATATGATTTATTCTTGGATAGCCAAGTGGCATTTGTTACTAAATATCTTGTGGATGGTTTATTAATGTTGATGAGTCACTATAACATATTTGATTGGATTTATATTATAATATTGGTCAAAAGATCAAGGTTGAAGGTTATTCCTCAAATTTGGATAGTTGGTTTTGATTTCACCAAGGCATGATCATATGAGTTTCAAAATACTCATAGTCAGTTTGATTCAAATAGTTTGAACTATAAATCGTAATGTAAATGGATTCAGTTTTATGATATTCCATATACTTAATAAGTTATGATTTAAATAAGAATGTGTGGCTTTTATGCACTTTAAACCCTGTGGTTTACCTTATTGGGTAATAAGTTTAGAAGTGAATTAATTTACACACAAAAGTAGTTGCTAACTTTTAAGTGTTAAGAAGTTAGGGTTTGATTCTTAAAGAATGTGTTGTTGTAAAACTACTTCTATTTGATCTAGCCCATAGATCAAATCATCTCTACCCAAAACAGTGTTTTAGCAAAAATCACAGAGAAGTTTATAGCGCTTGACTTGATGATCTACTTCAATTCCAGCAAGTCAAGTGAAACTTCAGTTACTGTGGTAAGTTTTATTTGAAAGCGCGAAAATCCCCCGGATTTTCTATGCATGAATGCAATGCACACTTTGGTGTTCTCTCATTTTGTAGCCTCTAACCCTGGGATATTACAGTCGTTCTTCCTGCAGACGAGCCCTTGGAAGCTGCACTTCAAAAGGAGCTCGACGCGAAGGCGTGACCTGCGGAGTCCGGAACCCAATTTACCTGGACCAGCTCCAAAGACGCTCCCCAAGAGGAACCCAAGACCAGCGCTGCAGCTGCAGCAGAAGAAGAAAGTGATGAAGACGTGTCATCTCCGGCCGAAGATGCCGAGAAAAAAGATCCAGAGGGCAAGACTTCTCCGGCCAAGGGGGAGTGAAAACTTTTATTCCTGCGGGAGAAACAATGCATCATTTTGGCCCCAGCGAGGGTTTGTAATATAACTTTAAATTCTTAAGTATCTAGGGACGAAACAACTATGCGTGGGCGGAAAACTTATCCTGCTATCCGTTTGAATTATTTGCATGTTTCGTTTGTTAAAAGCAAGTGCTGGTTTGTTAATTTTCCGGCTTACTCATTTGACCTTCCACGAGCCGGAAAACCTTAGACCGGAAACGCTCGCCTGCGGCGACGAAGCCCAATGGCGTCCGTCCATAACCGCGGAAACAAGCCCCCAGCCTAGGTGCCGGAAATCGCTACCAGGAATCCACGAGTTCGCAACGAAAGATTTTTCCACCAGAAAACTTAAGCTTACGTCCTAAAGGACGATTTTGAAAAAATCACAACTTTCATACACGCCTAGGCGGAAACATCCAGCTCTGCGGTTTTAGTCGGAAAAAACATACACGATCTAAAATGAACAAGTAAAGGAGGTAAAAGACTCAAAGAGTGAACCATAAGCTTTATTTCATTGATCATGTATAACTATTACAGAGTTTTGTAACTCGGAAAAAATATGCTAAGTGTAGAAAGGACGTAGCTGTGCAATGTTCCAAGGGCGATCTGTCTCGTCGTAGATGTCATCCGGATCCTCACGCTTGCGTTTCCGGTGCCAATTAGCAGGTCTATCCCTCAGCTCGCGGAAATCAACAAGGTAGTACGACCCGTTATGGAGCACTTTGCTAACGACGAAGGGTCCTTCCCATGGAGTTTGCAGCTTATGGTCTTTCACCTGTCGAAGGCGGAGGACCAGGTCTCCTGCCATGAAGGAGCGATTCCGAACTCGACGACTGTGATAACGTCGGAGCTTCTGCTGGTAGATGGCGGAGCGCTGGTCAGCTAAGTTCCGAGCTTCCTCGATCAGGTCCACAGATAGCTGTCTGGCCTCATCAGCTGTTTCTTCATTGTAGGCGGAAACTCGCGGTGAATCGTGGATGATGTCGGAGGGAAGCACGGCTTCGGATCCGTATACCAGGAAAAAAGGGGTAAACCCTGTTGATCTGTTAGGGGTAGTTCGTAAACTCCACAAAACAGCTTCCAACTCGTCAGCCCAAGCTCCAGCTGCTCGCCGCAGTGGTTCTTCAAGGCGCGGCTTCATTCCTGATAGTATTAGACCGTTAGCCCTTTCAACCTGACCGTTAGATTGTGGATGAGCCACAGATGCAAGGTCCAGTCGAATCCCCATTGTGTCACAATAATCCCTCAACTCTCCTTGGGCGAAGTTTGTGCCATTATCTGTGATTATGCTGTGTGGGATGCCGAATCTCATCACGAGGCTGCAGACGAATTTCAGTGCCGTAGCACCGTCGGCTTTTCTCACTGGCTTTGCCTCGATCCACTTGCTGAATTTGTCAACAGCGACCAGAAGGTATTCAAAACCGCCAGGAGATGATCTTTTTAACTTACCAACCATATCGAGCCCCCAGACCGCAAATGGCCAGGTGATAGGTATGGTCTTCAGCTCTTGGGCTGGAGCGTTTGGTTGAGTAGCGTAGTACTGACAACCTCGGCAGGTTTTTACCAGCTTGTCAGCATCTTCTTTAGCTGTGAGCCAGTAGAATCCTAGCCGGAAAGCTTTGGCAACGAGGGATCTGGGAGCGGCGTGATGCCCGCAATCCCCTGCGTGGATCTCTCTGAGGATTTCAATGCCATCTTGATTGGAGACGCATTTGAGAAACACCCCTGCTGCACTTCGTTTGTAGAGCTGTCCATGAACAATTGTGTAGGTTCTCGCTCGTCTGACGATCTGTCGCGCGAGGACCTCGTCCTCTGGCAACTTCTGATCGATGTGGTAGTCCAGGAAAGGCTGTGTCCAGGCCAGAATGATAGCCATCACCTCCCTAGCCGGAGATACTGCCACCTCTGGATTTTCCGGGTTAGCGCCCTTAACTGAGGGTATCCGGAGATGCTCCAGGAAAATGCCGGGCGGAATTTGCTTCCTGCCGGATCCGAGCTTGGATAGCATGTCTGCCGCTGTGTTATCGTCTCTCCTGACGTACTTGACTTCGTATCCGAGGAAGCACTTGGCGATCTCATCAACTTCGTCTCTGTAGGCCGCCATGACGGAGTTTCTGGCGTTCCAGGTTCCGGCTACTTGTTGTGCTACCAGGTCGGAATCTCCACAGCATATGATGTGCTTGATCCCAATTTCCTTAGCGATGCGTAAACCGTGTAGTAGAGCCTCGTATTCCGCCATGTTATTTGTAGCTTCGAAGTGGATCTGCAGAACGTACTGCAGTTCTTCTCCGGTAGGGGACTTCAGGGTGACTCCGGCTCCTGAGCCTTGATGCTGCTTGGATCCATCGAAGTGCATGACCCATGTTTCTGGTTCCGGCTCCAGACTTGCGTCCGGAGCTTCTGTCCAATCTGCGACGAAATCTGCCAAGACTTGGGATTTAACCGCAGTCCTGGGCTTGTAGGCGATGTCGAAGGCGGATAGTTCAATGCCCCATTTAGCCGTACGTCCTGTTGCGTCAGCGTTGTTGAGGATTGTTGACAGCGGAGCCTTGCTCACGACTGTTACTGGATGCTCTTGGAAGTAATGCCTCAGCTTCCGGCTGCCCAGGAATACTCCATAGGCTAGCTTCTGAAAGTGAGGGTATCTTTGTTTTGACTCCGTCAGCACCTCGCTAATGTAGTAGACAGGTCTTTGGACGTCGTATTCATGACCTTCTTCCTTTCGCTCCACCACGATGACGAGGCTGATGACTTTGTTGGTAGCTGCCAGATAGAGGAGCATTGGCTCTGACTCTGCTGGAGCTGCCAAGATAGGTGGGGAGGTGAGTATTTCCTTCAACCCTCGAAGAGCTGCGTCAGCTGCGTCGTCCCAGACGAATTTGTCTGTTTTCTTCAGCAGCTTGTACAGAGGTAGCGCCTTCTCGCCAAGACGGCTAACAAACCTACTGATTGCTGCGACGCAACCAGTTAGTCGTTGCACATCTTTGAGACAAGTTGGCCGTTTGATGCACAGGATTGCCTTGATCTTTTCCGGGTTAACCTCAATGCCTCTGTGAGAGACTATGAAGCCAAGGAGTTTTCCGGCTGGCACGCCAAAAACGCACTTCAGCGGATTCAACATCATCTTGTACCTGCGGAGGTTGTCGAAGGTTTCTGTGAGGTCGCTGATCAAGTCGGATCCTTTCCGGGTCATGACCGCGATGTCGTCGACGTAAGCGTGCACGTTCCGGCCAATTTGGTCCTTCAGGCACCGCTGCATCGTACGTTGGTAGGTGGCACCTGCATTTTTCAAACCGAAAGGCATGGTAACATAGCAGTAAGTGCCAAACGGGGTAATGAATGAAGTCGCCTTTTGGTCGGATTCCTTCATCCGGATCTGATGATACCCGGAATACGCATCAAGAAAACACAGAAGTTCCGCCCCCGCCGTCGAATCAATGACTTGGTCAATGCGCGGCAAGGGGAACGGATCCTTCGGGCAATGTTTGTTCAAGCCAGAGTAATCGATGCACATTCTTAGTATTTCAGTGTTTTTTTTGGGTACAAGGACGGGATTCGCGACCCAATCGGTGTGGATAACTTCTATTACAAAACCTGCTTCTAGTAACTTTGCTAGTTCCATTCCTATGGCACGGCGCTTCTTGTCTCCAAAGCGTCGCATAGCTTGCTTCACCGGTTTGGCCCCCGGATTTATGTTGAGGTAGTGCTCGGCGAGTTCCCTAGGTACTCCGGACATGTCAGAAGGTTGCCATGCGAAGATATCCATGTTAGCGCGGAGGAACTCGACGAGCGCGTCTTCCTATTTGGGGTCCATGTTGGCTCCGACCGAAACCTGCTTGGAAGAGTCGCCTGGGATGAGGTCGTGCTTCTTGGTTTCTATCGCGGCCTTGAAGGAGGTTTTCTGCTCGGAGATCTGCTTCTTGGTGGTCTGCATCTCAGTCGGATCCACCGCGGCTCTATAGCCTTTCAGCTCTTCTCCAGATATCACAGACTCTGCGAAGGCGGCTTCGCCTAACTCGCACTCATGAGCCTTTTTGTAGTCTCCGGATACGGTAATCATACCTTTAGGACCCGGAATCTTGAGCTTGTTGTAGATGTAGCACGCTCTTGCGTGGAACTTGTGGTAGGTGGGCCTGCCGAAGATGACGTGGTAGGAGCTCTTGAAGGGCACAACCTCAAACGTGATTTTTTCTTGGCGGAAATTATGAACATCGCCGAAAGCTACGGGGAGTGTTATGCTGCCGAGGGAATTCGCCTTCTTACCCGGAACCACGCCATGAAACTCAGTGTTGCTGTGTTTGAGCTGTTCCTTGGTGAGGTTCATCCGCTCTAGAGTCTCCAGGTACATGATGTTCAGACTGGCCCCACCATCCATGAGGCACTTGGAGAAGTCATACCCGTCTATGCGGGGACTTACAACCAAGGCGTAGCATTCTTTTGGCACAACGGCAGGGTGATCCTCCCTGTCAAATGTGCACGGGACTTCCGACCACCTGACATACTGCGGCACAGCCGGAACTGTGGCGTTCAGGATCCGGGTAGCTGACTTGGTAGCGCGGACTGTTGGGGTTCCGAGGAAAGTGTGGTAAGCCCCCACGCTCTTTTTATCGAATGGGTTGGATTTTCCTGCGGATCCTGCCTTGGGATCCGGCGAGTTATCATCCTCATCCATCGCCTCGGAACTATCGTCTTCTTTGTCCTTGTTTTTTCCCTTGCCACCTTTGCCGCGTGGGCGGTGCTTCCGGGCGCGCTTATATCCTGCTTCCGGGTCGTTCTTTAGATCATTGACCCACTTGCAGTTGCGGTTGGTGTGAGTGGACTTCCCTGTAGCCGGATCCAGATGGGCCAGGCAGGGCATGTCTCTGTACTCCTCATAGGTTTGCGGGGCGCGGGATCCGCCAGCTGTGACCTCGGAGGTATGCTGCTGACCCCTGCCGGCTCCGCCTCCCCGTCCGCGTCCTCTGCCGCCTCCTGAACCTCCGCGTTGAAACGCCATGGCGATCATCTCGGATCCGCCACTCTTCTGGTCATCAGGGTTCTTGCGCTTATGGCTGCTGCTGCTACCGTTGTCACGGTTCTTCTTTTGCTGGTGCAGGGGGATTGCTGTTGCTGCGAGATCGCCGCCTGCGTCGTCATCGGCGGCAGTGTGATCGCTGGCGATGGTGATCATGTCGTCCAACGTCAGTTTATTTGCATTGACCAAGCAAGTTAGCTTGTGTCGCAGCAATCCTCCTCGCTGCAAGCCTCCAATGAAGGCGTGCATTGCTGTGCGGTTGTCAACGTTCTCGCACTCGTTTCTGCATGCCAACCATCGGGTGAGGAAATTCCTCGATGTTTCGCCCTTCTTCTGGATACATGCCTGCAGGTCGCTTGTTGTGGCAGGTCTCTTGTATGTGCCCCTGAAGTGTTTCTCGAAAGCGTTCTTCAGGTCGAACCAGCAAAAGATGGAATTTTTCTCGAGGTCGCTGAGCCAGATCCGGGCTGGACCTACAAGGTACAACTGAAGCATGCGGCAGGCGATGTTAGGGGTTCCTCCGGCAAAGGCTACAGCATTGTAGTAATCCTCAATCCAGGTATCCGGCCTTTCGGTGCCATCATAATGCTTCAGGTTTCCGGGTAGCTTGAGGTTCATCCTTGGCTTTGGTTCCTCTCGAATCATCCTGCCAAAGCACTTCGGACCAATGTAGTCGGTTCTGTATTCGTTGAGGCGATCCCGTGCGTCGCGTGAGCCGTGGCGAGGAGACTTTGAGCGAGAGCGAGATCTTCGACCGTTGCCTCCGCCTCCACCTCCGCCTCCACCGCTAGGTGGTGGTGAGGGAGACCTGCGAGGTGGACGGTGCGATTTCTTGCTTCCGCCTTCTGACTCTCCTCGGCCTTCCTGGTGCTGGCTCCGGCTTCTGTAGCTGCCTTCGCCGTGGCGCTGGCTGCCCTGGTCATTTCGGCGAGGCTCCGGGTCACGGCTCCGGCGAGGCTCTGGATCCCGCTCCTCGTTCCGACTCCTCCTGGGCTCGGTCTCACGAACATTGTTCTGGTTCCGGCGAGGTTCCGGCGAGCGCTCCCTGCTTCTGTTTCTTGGCAGCATGTTGTCGCGGATAACAATCCCACCATGCCCTAGGGGCCTGGTGTTTCCGGGCGCGCTTATATCCTGCTTCCGGGTAACATAGCAGTAAGTGCCAAACGGGGTAATGAATGAAGTCGCCTTTTGGTCGGATTCCTTCATCCGGATCTGATGATACCCGGAATACGCATCAAGAAAACACAGAAGTTCCGCCCCCGCCGTCGAACCAATGACTTGGTCAATGCGCGGCAAGGGGAACGGATCCTTCGGGCAATGTTTGTTCAAGCCAGAGTAATCGATGCACATTCTTAGTATTTTAGTGTTTTTTTTGGGTACAAGGACGGGATTCGCGACCCAATCGGTGTGGATAACTTCTATTACAAAACCTGCTTCTAGTAACTTTGCTAGTTCCATTCCTATGGCGCGGCGCTTCTTGTCTCCAAAGCGTCGCATAGCTTGCTTCACCGGTTTGGCCCCCGGATTTATGTTGAGGTAGTGCTCGGCGAGTTCCCTAGGTACTCCGGACATGTCAGAAGGTTGCCATGCGAAGATATCCATGTTAGCGCGGAGGAACTCGACGAGCGCGTCTTCCTATTTGGGGTCCATGTTGGCTCCGACCGAAACCTGCTTGGAAGAGTCGCCTGGGATGAGGTCGTGCTTCTTGGTTTCTATCGCGGCCTTGAAGGAGGTTTTCTGCTCGGAGATCTGCTTCTTGGTGGTCTGCATCTCAGTCGGATCCACCGCGGCTCTATAGCCTTTCAGCTCTTCTCCAGATATCACAGACTCTGCGAAGGCGGCTTCGCCTAACTCGCACTCATGAGCCTTTTTGTAGTCTCCGGCTACGGTAATCATACCTTTAGGACCCGGAATCTTGAGCTTGTTGTAGATGTAGCACGCTCTTGCGTGGAACTTGTGGTAGGTGGGCCTGCCGAAGATGACGTGGTAGGAGCTCTTGAAGGGCACAACCTCAAACGTGATTTTTTCTTGGCGGAAATTATGAACATCGCCGAAAGCTACGGGGAGTGTTATGCTGCCGAGGGAATTCGCCTTCTTACCCGGAACCACGCCATGAAACTCAGTGTTGCTGTGTTTGAGCTGTTCCTTGGTGAGGTTCATCCGCTCTAGAGTCTCCAGGTACATGATGTTCAGACTGGCCCCACCATCCATGAGGCACTTGGAGAAGTCATACCCGTCTATGCGGGGACTTACAACCAAGGCGTAGCATTCTTTTGGCACAACGGCAGGGTGATCCTCCCTGTCAAATGTGCACGGGACTTCCGACCACCTGACATACTGCGGCACGGCCGGAACTATGGCGTTCAGGATCCGGGTAGCTGACTTGGTAGCGCGGACTGTTGGGGTTCCGAGGAAAGTGTGGTAAGCCCCCACGCTCTTTTTATCGAATGGGTTGGATTTTCCTGCGGATCCTGCCTTGGGATCCGGCGAGTTATCATCCTCATCCATCGCCTCGGAACTATCGTCTTCTTTGTCCTTGTTTTTTCCCTTGCCACCTTTGCCGCGTGGGCGGTGCTTCCGGGCGCGCTTATATCCTGCTTCCAGGTCGTTCTTTAGATCATTGACCCACTTGCAGTTGCGGTTGGTGTGAGTGGACTTCCCTGTAGCCGGATCCAGATGGGCCAGGCAGGGCATGTCTCTGTACTCCTCATAGGTTTGCGGGGCGCGGGATCCGCCAGCTGTGACCTCGGAGGTATGCTGCTGACCCCTGCCGGCTCCGCCTCCCCGTCCGCGTCCTCTGCTGCCTCCTGAACCTCCGCGTTGAAACGCCATGGCGATCATCTCGGATCCGCCACTCTTCTGGTCATCAGGGTTCTTGCGCTTATGGCTGCTGCTGCTACCGTTGTCACGGTTCTTCTTTTGCTGGTGCAGGGGGATTGCTGTTGCTGCGAGATCGCCGCCTGCGTCGTCATCGGCGGCAGTGTGATCGCTGGCGATGGTGATCATGTCGTCCAACGTCAGTTTATTTGCATTGACCAAGCAAGTTAGCTTGTGTCGCAGCAATCCTCCTCGCTGCAAGCCTCCAATGAAGGCGTGCATTGCTGTGCGGTTGTCAATGTTCTCGCACTCGTTTCTGCATGCCAACCATCGGGTGAGGAAATTCCTCGATGTTTCGCCCTTCTTCTGGATACATGCCTGCAGGTCGCTTGTTGTGGCAGGTCTCTTGTATGTGCCCCTGAAGTGTTTCTCGAAAGCGTTCTTCAGGTCGAACCAGCAAAAGATGGAATTTTTCTCGAGGTCGCTGAGCCAGATCCGGGCTGGACCTACAAGGTACAACTGAAGCATGCGGCAGGCGATGTTAGGGGTTCCTCCGGCAAAGGCTACAGCATTGTAGTAATCCTCAATCCAGGTATCCGGCCTTTCGGTGCCATCATAATGCTTCAGGTTTCCGGGTAGCTTGAGGTTCATCCTTGGCTTTGGTTCCTCTAGAATCATCCTGCCAAAGCACTTCGGACCAATGTAGTCGGTTCTGTATTCGTTGAGGCGATCCCGTGCGTCGCGTGAGCCGTGGCGAGGAGACTTTGAGCGAGAGCGAGATCTTCGACCGTTGCCTCCGCCTCCACCTCCGCCTCCACCGCTAGGTGGTGGTGAGGGAGACCTGCGAGGTGGACGGTGCGATTTCTTGCTTCCGCCTTCTGACTCTCCTCGGCCTTCCTGGTGCTGGCTCCGGCTTCTGTAGCTGCCTTCGCCGTGGCGCTGGCTGCCCTGGTCATTTCGGCGAGGCTCCGGGTCGCGGCTCCGGCGAGGCTCTGGATCCCGCTCCTCGTTCCGACTCCTCCTGGGCTCGGTCTCACGAACATTGTTCTGGTTCCGGCGAGGTTCCGGCGAGCGCTCCCTGCTTCTGTTTCTTGGCAGCACGTTGTCGCGGATAACAATCCCACCATGCCCTAGGGGCCTGGTGTTTCCGGCTGGACTACGGCGGCGAGGGGGTCGCGGGTAACCATTGGGCGGAGGAGAGGGGTTGCGGTACTTGTCCCGTCCAGAGTACATTGCATCCTTTCCCTTTCTTGGATCTGACGGTGGCGTCTTTGATGGTACGGGGATCGGATTTGGGTGTTCCCTGGCTTTCCTTCTGCGCTCCGAGGATCCGGTGTGTGATTCGTCATCGGGTCGCCGATCAGCGCGGGCGTCCTTCTGCGCGGTAGATATACAGTTATCCGGATTGGATTCCAACCTGCGCGAAGTATCCGCCTTGCTTTGCTGCTGCATTGCTGAAGCGACGAGTGTGCGAAGATAGTTGATATCAACCTCTTCGTCCTTCTTCTGCAGTAGTTCCGCAGCTTTTAGCATGTTGTCCTTTGGGGTTTCCAGCGGTCGGTGCTCGGCGGGCGTGGCGAAGTTGATCCTGCGAGGCGGGATTGCTTCTCTAACAATTCGATCGGCCTCCGCCTGCGCATAGGTCATCTTTACTTCCCACTCTTTCGCCATGCCCTTGACGTGCTCGAGTGTAGCAGCAATTTCGCGATCCTGTCTGTCGAAAGTTTCCGCCAGACCCGCAGCTTGCTCCTTTTCTTCCCTTAATGCGGCTTCGGTATCGGCGAGCTTCTTGGCTGTGGCCAGCATTTCCTGTCTGGTGGCCTCTAGAGCCTCCAGATCTGCGGCGTCGCCCGGGGTTATAGGTTTGTTAAGAACTGCTCGTGCCACCATCTCCTCAGCTGACAGGATTTCCTCCGAGGAAGAATCCCTGTGGGGTCGCACCCGAGACATTGGAGATCCTTGGTGGGATGGTTGAGGGTCAGATTGGCTGGTTGGTTCTTCAGATCCAGTTTGTCCCTGCGCTGCTATCGTTGCGAGAACCTGCTTAGGCTGGGCAGAGTCGACTTCAGGCTGATCACCGGGGCCGTACTCCCCTAGCTTGCGGTAAAACTCGTCAGTTTCCATGGAGGGGGTATCTCCGGAAATTGGGCTCAGATTGCCCAAAATCGACTCTTCAACCGGAGTTTCGCTTTCTCCGACAAGCTCAGCTTGATCCGGATCCGCGTTGTGTTCCGGTGCTTCTACCTGCTCAGGACCAGCTCCGTCTTCTTGAGGGGCGGTTCCGGCGGTATGGGCCAAGAAGTGTACGAAGTGGCACCTCTGCTTCTCTAACACCTGGGAGACCCAGGCGGATCTGCATTGGTCTTCCACCGTTGTTTCCTGCTCAGGGGCGGATTGGGTGGGCTTTGAAATTTCCAGATCTAAGGCGGAGTCTTCCTTGGGAAGCTCCTGCATCTCAGATCGGATCTTCGCGACAGCGTCCAGCTCTGCGGCGGTCGCGTCTGCGTTACTTACCAGTGGGTTTCCGTCGGAATCGACGGTTTCCCCGATGAAGATGTGTATGCCGCCAATTGGGACGATGGAGAGCTTGACGGGGTTTGTCCTAGCCGGAATCCAGCACTCATCCGGAGGGACGATCGGCAGATTCCCGGCGTAAAGGACGCGCCCCACAGCGATGGTGTCGTCGTAGCTTCCCATGGCGGAACCCTCCCGGTTCCGGCCTCCAGACGCCACAGGCCCCACGGTGGGCGCCAACTGTCGTTGCCTAATCGACGGTACCCCGGAGGAGGGATCCTCACGAGGGGGAGAAGAAGTAGGGGCCATAGGGCGGAGTGCACACGGGACGGTGGTACGCGAGTTACCCAGCTTCGGAACACCTGCACGATGACAGGGCCTACTGCTGCTTGTCTGGAATTATCTGGGCGCTTTCGCGTTGTTACAATGAGTTGTTGTTCTGCCTCTAGGGCTCCCAGGATCCGGCTTATAAAGGCGCACGGATCTAGGGCTTACACGGAGAGTCCTAGCCGGAATACAAGTTGCCTAACTACGGTACAAAGCCTTGCCGTGTACGTCAAGGATCCGCCTTCCTTCTAGGTCACGCGGGATCCGGATACTTCATGGGCCTTCACGGATCCGGCCTCCTTCGTAGGTCGGTTAGGATCCGGCTCCTCGTTCCTGGGCTGGACTTCATCCTTCATGATCTACAGCAACTGGGCCGCCCGATGGGCCACATGCCTCACCACCAACTATGGGCCACCCGGGCTTGCCGGATCTAGGCCATGCCGTTGATATACCCATAAAGTATACCCACAACAGGCGCTGAAGAAACAACGTCAAGAGCAACGATAGGAGGAGTTTTTGGCTCAACAGAAGAAGGCGGACCGAGGAGGGTCATCTACACTTGAAGAAACACTAGCTAAATTTAGGGAGGATTTAGATCAGAGTTTCTCGGGGGTGCTCCCCGGCAATGCCCACCATGAGGGATTAGGGTTGACGGAATCCTACAGGCTAGCACAAGACATCAGTGATCGAACAAACGTGGAGAGAGTTTACCCAGGTCCGGAGCCCTCGGTGAGGTAAAACCCTTACTTCCTCCTTGTCTGATCTTGATTATCGAAAAGTATATCAGGTTACAATGGGGTAGCCGAAGGACTACGGTGGATTCGCCGAGAGGCTAGGGTTCTAAGCTCTAAGCGATGCGATGGTTCTATGCGTGTAGATTGTGTTCCGGCAGATCCTCTCCTGGCCTTTATATACTAGGCCAGGTCCCGAGAGATCTGTCTGGATTCGACTAGGATACATAGAGTCATAGTCTAAGGTTTTCTTGTTTCGTCGTTGTCTTTCCTTGTCCTTCAAGTATTTTCCTTCGTGCGAGTCCTTTCCTTTGACGTCGATGCGTAAGCCTTCTTCCAATATTCGGTAATCTTCATGGGCCCCTGGTTGGGCCGGTGGAGGTAGCCTAATATAGGTTACACGAAGGGTAATGCCCACATCAGTAGCCCCCAAGTGACTTGCTGAAGTGAAGCTTCAGGCATGGACTTTAATTGTATTCATCTGATATCTTCACTTGTCGAAGGAATGTGAATCTTCGTGCTCTTTTGCTATTTCCAAGTCATTTTTATCGGGTGTGCGTCCAGCGCTCCCGATGGGAGTAGCTCCCGAGTCTAGGGACGGATGCTCGCAACCGTGAGTAGACTCAAGTTGTACCACTCGTAGATTTTTGATGTCGATGCTTTTCTTGCCAAACATTCTTGATATCGGGTGCGCGTCCAGCGCTCCCGATGGGAGTAGCCCCCGAGTTTAGGGACGGATGTTTGCAATCGTGCGTAGACTCAAGCTGTTCTACTTGAGGATTTAAGATGCCGATGATTTCCATTGCGTTTTCACCATCCGATATCTTCTTTATATCGGGTCTTCTAAGTCTTGGAATGCATATTAGATAGTACATAAGGGATAGGAGCAACGTGCCCAGCTTCACTTGATAGATCGATACTGGTTAACTGCCGATGAGAAAACAGCATTTCCCTACTCAAGATCGAGTCCCTGGGCTCGATCCTGGAGTTTATCTGATCTTCAAATTTGCTCTTCTTTGTCTTCATAATTTTTATCGGGCGCGCGTCCAGTGCTCCTGATGGGAGTAGCCCCCGAGTCTAGGGACGGATGCTTACAACCGTGCGTAGACTCAAGTCAAGCAACCCAACCTTGTGAATTCTTTCGGATGCCCTAAAAGTGTAGAGTCAATACTTTTGGTGACGTCATCAGTGATGCGGCCTCTGGGGCGATTCAGTTGACAGGACGTGACCTGACGGGTCCACCCTACTTCTGCGCGGTAAGTTAAGAAATGACTAGTCTTTGTGCATTGTCCGAGGCGCCTCCGAGATTTCCGCATGTAGTGGGATAACTATCCCTTAGCTTTGTGACCTAACCGCGGGTTTCTCGGTCCAAATCCTTGATAATTTCCCTTTGTATATAAAGGAAAACACCGATTTATTTCTTTCCTTCTCCTCTTCATTGCTTTCTTCTTCCTCTATCCTTATTCTTCCAAAGCTCCAACATGGCCACCACCGTCGCGTTCCAATCTCCATCATCCCAAGCATCTCGAGATGGTGAAGAAGAAGAGTTCCGCAACTGCCACCGGCGCCGGTTCAAGCAACACTGTTTCCAAAACGGCCGCCGATGCGGTTATAAAGGATGGCGCGCCAGAGGCTTCTGTCGTGGCAACCAAGGGCGCCCCCGGTGACTGGCCCGCTTCAACAACAACGAAGCGCGATGTGAACAAGGTCCGGAGCCTCGGCTTAATCCCTGACGAAGAGGGAAATGTCCTCCTCCCAGGTTCAGCCTCGCGTCCTAATCCCCCCGTTGGTTTTTCCGTCATGTTCGTCACGTTCTTATATCGTGCATTGTACTTGCCTGCACATGATTTCTTTCGTCGACTTTTAATTTCATATGGGATACAACTCTGGCAACTAACCCCAAATTCCACTCTCCATCTCGCAATCTTTATCACCCTCTGCGAGGCATTTCTTGGCATTGACCCCCACTAGGGTTTGTGGAAGAAAATTTTCTTTGTCAAACGTTACAATTGCAGTAGCGGTTCCTTTGTTACCAGTGGAGTTGGCTTTGTTATCCGAAAATATGTGAACTATTTCAACTTTCCAATGAGAGAATATGTCCAAGGATGGAGGTTGAAGTGGTTCTATCTTAAAGATTTGTCGGTAGCTAATAGGGACACATGTCTGCCGAAGTTTATTGATGTCCTCGAGGCTGTGCCGAAGAAGTCTTGGAGAAATGTACTAACAACCAAACAAAAACCAGTAGCCGACAAGCTATTCGAGAAAGTACTCCAGATAAAAGAGTTTGATGGTCAAACAATGATTGGCACCAAAATTGCTGTCGTTTTCCTTAAACGTCATCTCCAACCAATCATGTATAGGGCTCACCAGATGTGGTTATATTCGGGTCCCATGGAGAAGACTCGAGTTAACGTTGCAGAGTTATTAGGTAAAGAACTGCTAGATGAAGTCAAACGATTGACCCATTTTAGTTAGGCGGACTCGATTCCCTTGATTGCTCTTTATGAATGTTTCGACCTGGCTCACCAGCCAACTGAGGTGACCTTTTGATTTTGTGTATGCATTTCTATTTGATATATTTTTTGTTGTCTCATCGTACTGTTATTACTTTAGTAGACCCTCTTCACTGTCAAACACCTTCCAAACTTATCGGGAGAGAACGAAGACCTTGAAGAAAATGAATCCACCACCAATGCGGAATCTGACATGGGAGTGATCAAAATTGACGAAACCCTCTCAAAAAAGGACATCAATCCTGCCAGTCTTGGAGCCTCCTCTGCTGTTCTTAAGGCTCATGATGATGCGCTATTCGATATAGCTAAGTCTAGTCATGGCAATGAAGCTGATCGCACTAATTTTTTTCGTGCAGCTTCAGAGAAGGCCAATGCCCAGCCGCCGAAGAGATATTCCGACGGTTTTGCCGATGAGGACGACTTGCTCCTTGACTTGTAAGTTCTTTTAAATTTTCCCGAAGTTGACTTGTTTCTTCTTTTTTAAACTTATGGACCCATATATTGCGGTGATGAGGGATTTATAGAGCCTCCTTCAAAGAAGGCTAAGGCTACCCCCTGTGGTTCAACTCCCGCAGCATCTGGGGCCTCCGTTCTGCCAATGGCTCCTTCGGTTCCTTCAATTCCTTCGGCTCCTTCAATTCCTTCGGATCCTTCTTCCTTTCCGAAGGAGAAAGAGATTTCTTCAGCAGTGGCTACTTCCTTTGCTCCTTTTGAGAAACTTGTAAGTATTTTGATTTTTCTTGATGATGATGATCTCTTCTCTCCTAGCCCTCGAGTCTACATTTGATTTCTTGTAATCGAATGTCGAGTCTGGTGATACGTCCAAAACGTATCTACTTTCCCGAACACTTTTGCTATTGTTTTGCCTCTAATTTGTGTATTTTGGATGCAACTAACACGGACTAACGCTGTTTTCAGCAGAATTGCCCTGGTGTCTCGTTTTTGTGCAGAAACTCAACTTTCAGGAAAATCCCCGGAGTTTATTCCAATGGGCCTATTTTCATAGAAGAGGGACGGAGCCAGAAGACCGGAAGGAGGGGGGCCACGAGGCGGCCACCCCACCAGGCGGCGCGGCAGGCCCCTGGGCCGCGACGGCCTATGGTGGCGACGCCTCGGGCAGCCCCAGGTGCCCCCCTCTGGACTACTTAAGGGTTTCGACCTAAAAACGCACGGGGGTAAGACGAAATCGCCAGAAGCCATCCAGAACACCGCCGCCATCGCGAAACTCCGTCTTGGGACCAGAAACTCCGTTCTGGCACTCCGCCGGGATGGGGAATTGGAGGAGATCATCGCCATCATCACCACCGACGCCTCTCCATCGACCATCCATGTTTTCCCCATCCATGTGTGAGTAATTCCCCTGCTGTAGGCTGAAGGGGATGGTAGGGATTGGATGAGATTGGTCATGTAATAGCATAAGATTGTTAGGGCATAGTGCCTAGTGTCCGTAATTGGTACTTTGATGATATTGTTGCAACTTGTTATGCTTAATGCTTGTCACTAGGGCCCGAGTGCCATGATCTCAGATCTGAACATGTTATTGTTTTATGATGATATTCATTGTTTTATGATCTTACCTGCAAGTTGTATACACATGTCGCTGTTCGGAACCCGAGGCCCCAAAGTGACAGAAATTGGGACAACCGGAGGGGAAGGCGGTGATGTGAGGATCACATGTGTTCACGGAGTGTTAATGCTTTGCTCCGGTGCTCTATTAAAAGGAGTACCTTAATTTCTAGTAGATTCCCTAGAGGCCCGGCTGCCACCAGTTGGTAGGACAAAAGATGTTGTGCAAGTTTCTCATTGCGAGCACGTACGACTAAATATGGAACACATGCCTATGGATTGTTTAGTACTTGGATACTGTTTTATTACTATCTGCAAATGCCCTACTTTGATTGTTACATGAGTTTCTCTCATCCATGCAACGCCCGTTCATCCATCCCTGTGCCTACAGTATTTTAATCCTGCTGTTTACTATAATCACTACTGATGTCTTTGTTACACTGCTGCTGATATTCACTACTGCTACTGCTATAAAACTGTTACTACTGATAAACTCTTGCGAGCAAGTCTGTTTCCAGGTGCAGCTGAATTGACAACTCCGTTGTTAAGGCTTACAAATATTCTTTGGCTCCCCTTGTGTCGAATCAATAAATTGGGTTTTACTTCCTGCGAAGACTGTTGCGATCCCCTATACTTGTGGGTCATCAAGACTATTTTCTGGTGCCGTTGCCGGGGAGCATAGCTTTATTTGGAAGTTCACTTGGATTCATATTGTTCGCTGCAAATTCTCCATCATGGGTAAACCTCGCGATACTAAAGTCGCTATATTACCATCCACTACAAGAAAAGGGACAACTCTGAGTACCTCTGCTGCTCTTGATTCACCATCTGTGATAAGTCAACTTGTTTCACCACCAGAAGCTGCACATGCTGGTACTTATGTTGAATCTGAAAATTCTTATAATTTTGATGATGCTTCTGCTGTGCTTGATGATAGTGGTTCATTGGGATCTTTTCTAGATGCTACAATTGCTAGGTCTAGACAAATTGAAAATACTGAAACTCCTAATGAAAATACTGCTACACCTGTTAATTCACCTGAGTCTGTTGAATACTCTAGTGATGATCCTGATGAAGATTATGTGGAACTTGATGATGATTTTATTGTTAAATGCAATGCTACTACTGATGCAAGTAAAATTAAAAAGCTTCTTGCACAACATACTGTTAGATATAAGCTGTCTCCTGATCCTAAATTTGCCACATCCCCTATAAACATTAAGGATAAGGATTATGATTTTTCTCTTGATTTATCTCATATAGCTATTGTTGAGAAAACACCCTTTTGTGGTACTGAAAAAGAAAGTTTGTAGAACACATGAATGAACTTTCTACTTTGAGTAGCTTATTTTCTGATGATATCAAGAAGCGTACTTATTTTGTTGCTAAAATTTTTCCTTTCTCATTAAAGGATGATGCTAAAACTTGGTATAATAGTTTGCCTCCTGATTCTATTGATAGTCCAAGTGGTTTTCTTGATGTTTTCTTTCGGAAATACTTTCCTGCTAGTGCTCAACATATTGCTTTGCAGAAAATTTATAGTTTTGACCAGGAAGATGGAGAGAAATTTCCTGAAGCTTGGGCAAGATTTTGCTCTCTTATCAGAGCTCGACCTGGACATGATCTGGAAAAGCATGATTTACTTGATATATTTTGTAGTGGACTAACCATTGAGTCTAGGGCATATTTGGATAGTTGTGCTGGTTGTGTTTTCAGGAAAAGAACTCCAGATGAAGCTGAAGAATTATTGGCTAAAATAGGCCGGAATCATGATGATTGGACTACACCTGAACCAGCCTCGACGCCGATATTGAAGAAGAGGGGTTTGATTAAATTAAATGATGAAGATATGAGGGAAGCCAAGAAATCTCTTAAGGAGAAAGGTATTAAATCTGAAGATGTGAAGAACTTACATCCCATAGAAGATTTATGTAAGATAATCCCCCCTTCATCCATGATTGAGGTAAACTCTCTTCAACGCTTTACTAGGGAAGATATTCCGTATTCAAAACCTCCTGCTCAATGCTTAGATGAGTTTGATAATTATATTGTTAAGCAAGAAAATTTCAATATGAGAGTAGAGAATCATTTAATGGAAAATTCTCAAGCCATTAGTAATTTGCATGATGAAGATATGAGGGAAGCCAAGAAATCTCTTAAGGAGAAAGGTATTAAATCTGAAGATATGAAGAACTTACCTCCCATAGAATATTTATGTAAGATAATCCCCCCTTCATCCATGATTGAGGTAAACTCTATTCAACGCTTTACTAGGGAAGATATTCCGTATTCAAAACCTCCTGCTCAATGCTTAGATGAGTTTGATAATTATATTGTTAAGCAAGAAAATTTCAATATGAGAGTAGAGAATCATTTAATGGAAAATTCTCAAGCTATTAGTAATTTGCATGATATTGTGGAGCGAACCTCCAATGATGTTAAGATGCTTGTTAAACATTTTCATATGATTCAAACTCAAATTGATCAACCTACTAAAGTGCAAAATGACTTGTTAAAAAATAGTTCTAAAGAAAAACATGCGTATGAAGTAACAACTAGAGGCGGTGTTTCTACTCAGGATCCTCTATATCCTGAAGGGCATCCCAAAAGAGTTGAACAAGATTCTCAACGAATTCAAACTAGTGCTCCTTCTAAGAAAAATAAGAAGAAACATAAAAATGTTGTAGAATCCTCTGAACCTGTTAATGATCCTAATAGTATTTCTATTTATGATGCTGAAACTGAAAGTGGTAATGAACATGATAAAGATAATGATAAGAATGATGCTTCTGATAAAGAAGAGGGTGAAGATGAACCTGAAAAGCATGCTAAAAATAAAAAGTATACTAAAGAAGATTTTATTGCTAAGAAACATGGTAATGAAAGGGAACCGTGGGTTCAAAAGAAAATGTCTTTTCCTGCTAAGAAACTAAAATCAAAGGAAGAAGAACACTATAATAAATTTTTGCGATTGGATGAAACCTTTGTTCTTGAAAATCCCTTTGACTGATGCTATTAAATTGCCTCCTTATTCAAAGTATATGAAAGATATTGTCTCTAACAAAAGGAAAATTCCTAATAAGGAGATTTCCACTATGCTTGCTAATTACTCTTTCAATGGAAAAGTTCCAAAGAAGTTGGGTGACCCAGGTATACCGACTATTCCTTGTTCTATTAAGAATAATTATGTTAGAACTGCTCTATGTGATTTGGGAGCAAGTGTTAGTGTTATGCCTTTTTCTCTTTACAAGAGACTTTATTTAGATAAGTTGATACCGACTGATATATCTTTGCAAATGGCTGATAAATCTACTGCTATTCCTGTTGGTATATGTGAGGATGTTCCTGTTCAAGTTACTAATAATTGCTTGATATTAACTGATTTTGTTGTGTTGGAAATGCCTGAAGATGATAATATGTCTATTATTCTTGGGAGACCTTTTCTTAACACCGCAGGGGCTATTATTGATTGCAATAAAGGAAAAGTTACTTTCAATGTTGATGACAAGGAGCATACCGTTTATTTCCCCAAGAGGATTGATAAAGTATGTGGAGTTAATACAATTTCTAATGTGAGAACTATCAAAGTGGGGGCTATTGATTGTCCTATATATGAGCCCAAAGAAGGATATCAAAATATTATGATTGGATCCATATCAATACAATACAAGGTAACATGATTGATTTGAGGTTTATTTCATCTTATGCCATGTAAAATTTATTTGGTGGCAAGACTTGATCAACCTTGTTAACAAGTACATTTTATATGCATAGAGGAGCTAAACAACATTTCTTTCTTTCCCTCGTTTTACTTGCTGTAGCACTATTTGTTTTGCAAAGTTCTTTAGTTATTTAGAGATTCGAAAATCTTTTTCTGCCCAGTAATAATAATTTTAATACCCAGAAATGTGCATTTTTCAAAGTTTTCAAAAATTCACAAAAATTATACCGTTGGTCTTATTTTTCGAAGAGCCACCTGGGAGCACCTGGGGATGACCAGTGGGGCACCCTAGGGCTGCACCCCACCAGCCGGCGCGGCCAAGGAGGGGGGCGCGCCACCCTGTGGTGTGGGCCCCTCCTTGCCCCACTTTGCCATCTCTTCCTCCCATCTCACTCTCTCTCCCGAAAAAACTCGTACCAACTTTCTCTCACTCGCGTTTTTGCTCAAGACCTCAGGATTTCTCGATCTCTTTGCTCAGCCCAGATTTCTGTCTGAAATTGGCACATTTGCTCTCCGGTATGTGACTCCTTCGATTATCCAAGTAGAATTTTGTTTGGTTGAGTATATCTTGAATATTTTGCTGCTGTAGGTAACATGTTTAGTGAGCTTGCATGCTTGTCCTAAGTTGTAAAAATTAGTTGTGATGCATGTTTAGTACTCTACCAAGTTCCTATAGTAGTTTCCCTCAATTATATGTCACCAAATCAAATTTTATAATGTTTGTTGAAAAATTTCAGAAAAGGAAGATGGATAACTATAACTTTGGAGAAGTGTTTGAAAGAGAGACGACAAGCACGGGGAGACCCTCAAGGGCAGCCACTCGCGTTAGGCGATCCTATGATGAGGACGTCATTGCACCGAGCTTCGAAGTTGAAGAGGATAATGGAGTTCCTAATGCTTCATCCTTTCCATGCTATGACTTTTTGCGTAATGCAGGGCTGCTTGATGACTTCTTGTTCCTCATCAATAATGTGGGCTTATCTACCTATATGGAAGATGAGAGTAGTCAATACTACAGGCTAACCAAAATCTTTGTTGAAAGTTTTAAATTCAACAACTCGCACTTCTCACCATCAGTTAAATTCAGGATTTATGATATGCCTATTACTATGAAGTTGAAGGATTTCTGTGCTGCATTGGATAGTGCTCCTGTAGGTACAGCAAAGAAGATCGAGCATAGTCCCAAGGCTTTGAGGGAGCTCTATCGAGAAGTCACCAATGATGATAGCCGCACCATTCAGCGCGGCAAGATAAGAAACATTCAACTCCCTGTCATTAGATATTTCGCTTACTATCTTGCTACTAGCATTCTTGGTAGGGAGAACACTAGCAATATTTCTAGCTATCATCTTGCTTTTCTGGTTGCTGCACTTACTGGAAGTACACCGTATCATCTTGGTGCTCTTATTGCTCGTCGCTTAGCTAGTAAGGGACCTATTTATGGAGAAATTATTGCCTCGCGTATTGTTGCACATCTAGAGCTTTCTGTTGATCCTAGAGATGAGAAATTAGCACCTATTAAGCTTGATATTGCTGCCATGAAGAGTCACCAGTTTGTCACAACTGACTCTAGTTTAGATAATATTGTCTATAAAATGTTGTTTATTGACGGGGATGAGAGGGAAATCCCTTTGCCGCAAATAGTTTTGTTCGATATTCACAGGAAACCGTGGTCGCGCTCTAAGGAGCAGGTGGATGAGCAGCTGAGGATACATGGCTTCCACCAGAAGCATGACTCCGAGGACGCCGAGCCCTCTTACGGGTACACGGTCACGTATCCTGGTGCATCTTCCAGCACATACCCAGAACATGATCCATCTTCGTCGTACTACGGAGGTGCCACTTCATGGGCACCATGGGATTGATCTCCACTTAGGCCAAAAGCCTAAGCTTGGGGGGAGGTATACCGGCATCACTCATTCATTGCATATTATAGTTGCTGGATACTTCTACATACTTGTTTAACTTCTTAAAGTGGTTTTCTAATAAGAGGGAGATGATATTTGGGGAAGTGCTGATTGAAAACAGATTCTGGACTGATACCAAAAAAATTCTCAAAAACATCCAGAACGTTATTTTGCGAAGCCAATTTTTGTGCATGCTCCCCAGGTTGTTATCTAACTTTCATTAGTTGAACACTTTTCGAGCTGAGCAGCGGACGAATTTCTTAAAAATCAATTACTGTACTGCTGTCAAGTTTGACGAATTTCTGCTGCTTTGTGTTTATGTGACTCTTTTAGTTTTCATTTTCTTGTTTTTGCTTTGTTTCTTTCCTAAAACACAAAAAGACCAAAACTATTTATGTTGTTTCTCTTCATCATTTGTTTATTTTGGTTTCTTGCTTTTATTTTGCTTTATTTACTATCGTTGGTTTGCTATAAGAAAATCCAAAAAGATTTTGCTTTGTTTGCTTGTTTCCTTTTCTACTTGTTTCCAATTCGAAAACACCAAAAATATTTTATGTTCTTCTTTGGTTTTGTAAAGTTTATTATGGAGTTCAATGGTCTTCGGTGGCTGGAGCGTGGTTTTCATTCCAAATTATTCAAGCTACACAAGTGAAAGGCAATAATGACGATCTACGACAATTCGACTGTGAGCATGCTTAGTTGGTTCATGTGAGGTATATGTCATTTAAAAAAGTCTAGTAGTTCATGATCTCTCATGTTTAGCTCCAGTTTATTAATATGAGTAGCATGTCATAGATATTTGCTTGCATTGTTTTATTCATAAATAGGTATGACATTGTGGTATCCTCCTCTGAATAATTCACTTGAATCGACTTGGCACATGCTCACGCATGCATATGACTGAACAAGAGTCAATTAAGCCTCGATGATTTACTTTGCCTCAGGGTTCTTGTATCACTTTTATGCCTCCGTTAATTTATTTTGCCGCAAGCATGATTATGACAATTACTGCTCTCTTGATTGTCGCTTCCCAGTCTATTGCTAGCCTTCACTTGTACTTAGCGGGAACGCTGCTCGTGCTTCCAAATCCCTGAAAACTAAGTTATTCCAAAGTGTCCACCATAAATACCTATGCATGGTATTTCAAACCATTCTAAGTAAATTCTCATGCGCTACCTTTAAACCTTCAAAATACTTCTCAATTTGTGTCGATGTTTTATAGCTCATGAGGAAGTATGTGGTGTTTATCTTTCAACCTTGTCATTTACTTTTGACAGACTTTCATAATGGACTAGTGGCACATCCGCTTATCCAATAATTTTGCAAAAAGAGCTGGCAACGGGGTTCCCAGCCCCAATTAATTAACTTTCATCGATAATTCTCTTCACATGTTTTGCCCTGATTCATTAGTAAGCAACTTAATTTTGCAAATAGACACTCCTCCATGGTATGAGAATGTTGGAAGGCACCCGAGGATTCGGTTAGCCATGGCTTTTGTAAGCAAAGGTTGGGGGGAGTGTCATCCATAATAAAACTAAAATGCGTGTGTAAAAAAAAGAGAAGAGGGATGATCTACCTTGCTGGTAGAGATAACGTCCTTCATGGGAGCCGCTCTTGAAAGTCTGGTTGACGAGGTAGTTGGAGTACCCATTACCATTCGTTGAAAACAACAAACACCTCTCAAAATAATTTTACTCCTGTTTTAAAAATGAAAAGCTCTAGCGCATGTTAATCCCTGCTTCCCTCTGCGAAGGGTCAATCTTTTACTTTTACATTGAGTCACCATCCTTTCTTTGAGCACCTTCTTGAGAGCACAACTGTCATTCTTAGTATAATATGCTTGTCCCAAAATGTGATTAATTGTGGTATAACTTTGATGCTTTTATCTTTGACAATCTCTACTTCTAGTCTTTCCATGAACCTCAAAGGTGCCCGAGCATTTATGTTTTACTGTACAAATACGGGCAAGCGAGATACCACTTTATCATATCCTTTTGTGAACATTGCAATCCTGCTGATAGACATGATTCATGATGCTTATTATTAATTTGTTGGTACCTTTTCCATGATTGATATAGCTATTAGATGATTTTATTTGCATGTATGTTATTATGAATTGCCTAAGTACTTGTCCATATCATGAGAATATTTACATCACATGAACAAATGTGTTCGTGAAAGTTCTTTTATCGCACTCAGTTGTTAACTGAATTGCTTGAGGACAAGCAATAAGCTAAGCTTGGGGGGAGTTGATACGTCCAAAACGTATCTACTTTCCCGAACACTTTTGCTATTGTTTTGCCTCTAATTTGTGTATTTTGGATGCAACTAACACGGACTAACACTGTTTTCAGCAGAATTGCCCTGGTGTCTCGTTTTTGTGCAGAAACTCAGCTTTCAGGAAAATCCCCGGAGTTTATTCCAATGGGCCTATTTTCATAGAAGAGGGACGGAGCCAGAAGACCAGAAGGAGGGGGCCACGAGGCGGCCACCCCACCAGGCGGCGCGGCAGGCCCCTGGGCCGTGCCGGCCTATGGTGGCGGCGCCTCGGGCAGCCCCAGGTGCCCCCCTCTGGACTACTTAAGGGTTTCGACCTAAAAACGTACGGGGGTAAGACGAAATCGCCAGAAGCCATCCAGAACACCGCCGCCATCGCGAAACTCCGTCTCGGGACCAGAAACTCCGTTCTGGCACTCCGCCGGGACGGGGAATTGGAGGAGATCATCGCCATCATCACCACCGACGCCTCTCCATCGACCAGCCATGTTTCCCCCATCCATGTGTGAGTAATTCCCCCGCTGTAGGCTGAAGGGGATGGTAGGGATTGGATGAGATTGGTCATGTAATAGCATAAGATTGTTAGGGCATAATGCCTAGTGTCCGTAATTGGTACTTTGATGATATTGTTGCAACTTGTTATGCTTAATGCTTGTCACTAGGGCCCGAGTGCCATGATCTCAGATCTGAACATGTTATTGTTTTATGATGATATTCATTGTTTTATGATCTTACCTGCAAGTTGTATACACATGTCGCTGTCCGGAACCCGAGGCCCCAAAGTGACAGAAATTGGGACAACCGGAGGGGAAGGCGGTGATGTGAGGATCACATGTGTTCACGGAGTGTTAATGCTTTGCTCCGGTGCTCTATTAAAAGGAGTACCTTAATTTCCAGTAGATTTCCTAGAGGCCCGGCTGCCACCGGCTGGTAGGACAAAAGATGTTGTGCAAGTTTCTCATTGCGAGCACGTACGACTAAATATGGAACACATGCCTATGGATTGTTTAGTACTTGGATACTGTTTTATTACTATCTGCAAATGCCCTACTTTGATTGTTACATGAGTTTCTCTCATCCATGCAACGCCCGTTCATCCATCTCTGTGCCTACAGTATTTTAATCCTGCTGTTTACTATAATCACTACTGCTGTCTTTGTTACACCGCTGCTGATATTTCACTACTGCTACTGCTATAAAACTGTTACTATTGATAAACTCTTGCGAGCAAGTCTATTTCCAGGTGCAGCTGAATTGACAACTCCGCTGTTAAGGCTTACAAATATTCTTTGGCTCCCCTTGTGTTGAATCAATAAATTGGGTTTTACTTCCCGCGAAGACTGTTGCGATCCCCTATACTTGTGGGTCATCATCTGGGAACTGCTCCCCCTTTCTTATATGCTGAATTTAATATTGCTTATCTCGACTGTTCTTTTTGTAGGGAATTCAAACTGCCATAACTATCTTGAAAGACTTTGCCTCCCAATTCTCTTCTCTCCAAGTAACCAACACTCGGCTCCAAAAAGATGCTTCCTAAAATTCTTCCAAGCTTGACCAGGCAGTAACAATAGGTGCCAATGACCGTCGAGAGGTAGATGTTTTAAGGAAGGAACTTGACCAGCTGAAGAAGAAAATGAAGGAAGAAGAGAAGGCAAAAGCTTAAGCCCAAGCTCAACAGAAGGAGAAGGAAAATTTGCTGCTGAAATCCATCACGACCTTGCTGGGTAATGCGGCTATTTTGTCTTTCTAATTCTCCATATTCAATTTTATTGGCTTCTAACCCTTGTACTTATTTTTGTAGAGACGGCTGATATTTCTTCTAGCTCCGCGGGCAAGACCCCAGTCAATTCTGACCCTGTTTCTTTAGTAACTGAGTCCAGCGACCGTGTCTGCATGCTTCTTCAGAAGATTAAAGCGGTGTTGTCGAAACTTCACGCCATGATTCTTCCCGAAGCGAACCAACAAAAAACACTGGAGCAATTGGCGGATACTTTCTCCGTCAACACCGAAGGCACCATCGAGGTATTCAAACGTACCTCGCGTCCAATGGTGCTCTTCTTGCTTTCCAGCTTTTGATGGGGCACGGCTTCAAAGCCGATATGGAACTGCTGACAAAAGAGCCACCAAAGGTTCTAGATGGTCTAGCTATGGACCTTAGTTACTTCAAGACATCCGCACACAAATGCACCATTCAACTTCTTGAACTAGTATCAACAAATAAATGTATTGCCGGGGGAGCTGTCCCATGCTCATCAACACAGACCCAAGCTCCCTCAATCCTCTGCTAAATTGTAACTCGCCTATTTGTTTTGAACAATGCCTTTTCTAAGGTTTCCCCTTTTGTAATGGATTTCATTCTGGCCAGTGTTGTCAGCTTTTCTTTGTTGATTACAATGTTCTTGCTTCTGACTGTGCACTCCCGATGGGAGTAGAATCTTCTTGACAATAGATATACATTCGTTGACACTCTTCGACGATGTAATCTTTGCAGGTAGTTTATGTTCCTTTCTTTATTGAAGATTCCTAGGCTGGTGACTCACAAAGTGATCGACTGCAATATATGAAGACCCGAATTGTTCAGATGGAAAGAGATATGTGCAATCTCCATGCGATGGCCGCTATTATAAAGAAAAAGGGTGAAATGGCTATCGACGCATAATGATATGCTCTAAATGAGCTACAGAAGGCCACCGACAGTTTAAACTGTAAGTGCTTCATGCTCTTTCTGAGAAAACAATTCTCCCTTCACTGATGATATTTTCGCAATCTTGCTCTTCATCAGTTATTGCCCTGAATCTTTCCGAAGAGAACAAATGAGTACATGACCACGTAGCTGCTTTGACCGACCTCTCACAATACGAAGAAGTTTTCTGGACGGATAAGCGAAAAGCTATCATTGTTGCAAAATTTCAAGATCGGGTGCACCAAGTACACCCATTTTTCGACAAATGCTATACTGGCTTGAAGATGATACGAAAGACGATGTTTCCGCTGAATGAAATTCCTCCAACATTGCTATCTTTGATGTCGAAGTTTAGTAATGCCAAGAAGGTCCATAAATTAGGTTGTTGCCAGCTTCTCGCAGGAGTTGAGATGGCGCTTGCTTTCACGTTGTCACAGCATCCTTCTAGATTTGGAGGCGATTGCAACATCCAATGGTGATATTGGCCATTTTATACCTTTTGTGAAGGATACTGCTGCCGTGATTACTGCTAGGCTAGAAATTAACTCCGAAGCATATGACTCCACCTGAATGGTGCCTCTTTTTATCTTCCGGGAGCAAATCACCCTTGCATCCGCATGTTCAGATGTTGCGTTTGTAAATTTTATTTGTCTCTTGAATATGCCGAAGAATTTCTGCAAAGATGAATGTTTTGTTTGTAGATGATATTCTTGCCACTTTTGACAAAAATATTAGTATCTCCCAAATTGTCTTCATAGTAAGTAGTAGTTTGTGTGAACCGAGTTGCAAATCTTGATGCACTAGTCCTTTGAGCGATGATACTATAATGCTTCTATGAAAGATATCGGGAGCAAAATAATGAGTGATACGCTCATGTTGCGGGTCTGATGAGCCCATAGTAATCGCAACTTTGCTTCAATCGAAGATGTATGTTTTTAGCGATTGCCCCCAAGTAAATCGAGGAAACTATACTCCGTATTTGACTCCGTTGCTCTTAAGTACCTCCTTTGTTTGATGTGTCGGCGTCGGCCTTTCATAAGTTCTTTTATCCTTGCCACTAGCAGCACTCGCATATTTCCTGAGGCTTTGACAAAAGATCATTTTCGAATACAATTGCACAGGCGATCCTTGATCTTTTTTATCGAGCTTTCTTGTTGTGTTTTATATCTTGAATTTCGATACTCGCGGTATTATGCGAGAAAGAAAAATTTCCAAAAAATTGTTAGGGTGTCCCGAAGCAATCGAACGATAGTAAAAAATTGTCCAGGTATCCCGGAGCAATTAAATAACCGTATGAGCAATTAAATAACCGTATAAACGAAAAATTGTCCGGGTGTCCCAGAGCAATTAACCGTATGAGAAATCGTCCGGGTGTCCCTGAGTAATTAAATAACCGTACGAACGAGAAATTGCCTGGGTGTCCCGGAGCAACTTAATGACTATATAGACCAAATTTGAATCTTTATTAATGAGTATGCGACAACAATATGAGCTAATGCTGCTATGGCTTAAGTGATCCTTATTGAAAGATAGAAATCCTATCGAAATAAAGATGTATGCCACCGCTCGTCCTCTTTAAATAAGAGGAGGGTCCTTCTTCCCTTGATCCTTTCCTGCCGAAGCTTTGGCGGCTTCCGAGGTGCTAGTGATTGTCAAGGCCATACCAGTAGTTTCTGAAGGAATATTGTCAATAGCCGCCGAAGATTTAACACCTTCCTCCAAGGCTTTATGCTCTGCCGCTGCAGACTAAACAGTTTGGAAGGGAAGTCGATAACTTTAACTTCCTGTTTGATCCCAAATTTCGCAGCAATTTTCTGGAACTCCCGATCACAATTATCCGAATGAGAGAAACTTATGTGAACCGTAATATTGGTCCCATTGTTGCCTGGCATCTTGAGTTTGAGGTACGCGTAGTGTGGTACAGCCATGAATTTGGCATAAGCTGGTCTCCCTAAGATAGCGTGGTACTGTGATTCCCAATTCACTACCTCGAATTCAATCCTTTCTTTCCTGAAATTATCTGAATTCCCAAAGACTACGATCAATGAAATTCTGCCAAAGGGATATGCTGGTGAAGTTGGAATAATGCCATGAAAACAAGTGTCAAACTCCTGCAACATGTCGACTGTAATACCCATGTTTTTAACTGTACTTGCGAATATCAGATTTAGTCCACTTCCATCGTCCATGAATAATTTACTCATATTGAACCCCCAATATGTGCTTCGACTACCGAAGCTGCATGACCTGACATTGGGACAGACATCTGATGATCGGCCCTGCTAAATAAGATGCTCTACGTAGACCAGTCGATGTAATCTCGGACATTTGACATGGTGCTTTCCGCAAGATTTATTTCCTGCATGAGCTTCTTCATCTCCCTCCTGGACACGCCAATTTTATGAATCATACTCATCTATCCACGGGGGTGGAGGAAAAGTTTCACCAGAGGCTTGATTCTAAACTTGCTGGTTTTGATGCTGAGGTGGAGGCGGCGTGTTCGGGTTCTATGGCTGCCCTTTCCCCGTCTCGTAGAATATTTGCATATCAAGGAACTTCCGACAGCCTTTAAGGAGGTGATTTGATTTCTTGGTGTTATCCTTTGGGTCGTAGTATGAATGTATATAACAAGGAGCATTTAGCTGCTCAGCAAAAGGCAGCTCCGGGACCCGAGGAGGTCGATCCCTGTAGTTGCCATGATTTCCTCCGAAACCACTACGGCTTCATACCCGTGCCGATCATCATATTGACATCGCGTCGATCAGAGTATCCCGTAGCTACAATGTTGATGTCTTCATACCCGCGATCTCTCCTCTTTTTCCTACGGTCACGCCGATGTCCTGAGTCATGTTTATGATCGTCGTCTTCATCTTCGCTTCATGGTCGTGGTTTTATTACATGGTCCTCTCCATCAGCCCAACTATTGGCGATCTCCATGAGTTTTGAAATAGTTTTCGGCTTCTTCCACCCAAGTTCTTCAATATAGGAATATCGTTGGATGCCATCGCTGAAGGCATCGATGGCTCTATCGACAGAAACGTCTTCGGCAACATTCAGGAGTTTGGTAAAACGTCCAATGTACGTGTGAACTGATTCTGTCGGTTGACGACACTGTCGTAGCTCTTCGATTCCGACGGGTCTTTTGTATGTGGCCTGAAAATTAAATACAAAGGCATCGACCAAATTATCCCAGGATCTGATGGATCCCTTTGGCAGCCCTCGCAACCAAGCTTGTGCCGAGTCTTTCAGGTAAAGTTGCAAGCACTGCATAGCCACCACTTGATTTCCCTTGTGCAGGATCGTCGTTTGCAAGTAGTCGTCTATCCAAGATCTTGGTTCTTGTTGACCATCATACTTGGCAGCGTCGGTGGGCGTAGGCCTGAATTTCTTTGGCGGCATCGACTCCCGAATCCTCCTGCTTAAGCATTCAACACCTCGTAGCTCACCATCATACTCCTGGGTTTCTTCAGAGTCTTCACTGTCGTAGACTTATCTCGTGGCACGCTGACGGCGAGCCTTGTCGATCTTACTCTGTGTAATGTTGTTGCAGGCGTCTTTTGGGTGCTTGGACCCACTGCCCTAATGCGTATTCTTCTCCTTCCGAGGTGCAAGTTTATCTCCAAGTATTGCAAGACTTTCTAAATCACCTCGGTGAGCTTGCGCCATAGGATCGTTGGGCGCTGGCGGGTGATTAATAAAATAAGCCGCGAGGTTCGCAGTTGCTACTTCAGCGGTTTTTGGTCTGATCATGCCTGCAGTATCCATGGTCATGAAAGAATTGGAAAGATTTGAAGTTATTTCCCTTGCATCGTCTTTTGAAGACGAGGAATTCGCAGCCGAAACCTGCCTTGATTGCTTCGAGACGCGCTTCCATGTGAGAGTTGCCCCCTTAGCCGTTCACTCGATTGATCGGCTACCTGTCGGTGTCGATTGAGTTTGTTCTGCACTTTAGACAACCGATCAGGGTTTTTCTCAAGAATCGCATGGTACACGTTGAGGGTTCCTGACGATGCTCCAATGGGAATTTGAGTACGATTGGCTATGGCGTCGCGAGCAATCCCCCAATCCTCGTCGGTGATGGTGTAAGCGCTATCATCGTTGCTGGCACTAGCTTCGGCGTTGCGACGTCTATTGCGGTTGTTCTGCGGGGTGCGCTCGCCTTCCGAGATTTCCTCTCCTGTGATGGGGTTGAGGATAGCGTAGATTTGGTGTCGAGCCGCCTCCCAGGTGGCTGCTTTGGGGATGCTGTCGGTACTTTCTCTGTCCGAAGAGTACTCGGCGCTGCAGATAAAAGGAGTATCTTCTGATCCGAGTCCGTGCCTGGTGTCGCAGTTGTTGCAGTAGTAAGAGATTGGATCCGACGATCCTGAATCATCAGACCCAACTGACATGGATGTCACAGAACGGGTCGGCGATGACGATGGCGAAGATACTGGAGACAGTTCCAACATCGCAGCCGATAGAACGGCTGTAATTGGTGATGGCGTAGCAGGTGCGGTAGTTGATGAAGTCGTAATCCTTGAAGTCCTTGGGGCAGCCAGATCGGGCAGCCGAAGGATGCCCTCGGTGTTGACGCGGTAGTGCACGCTTCCGAACGTCATCTCCAATCCGTTACGTAAACCCGAGAAGGTTGAACACGATGAATCAGCATGTGGAGTAAACTCGAAGGACCCGAAACGAATCGAGTTCCCCAAACTTGTGTTGGAGATATGCCCAAGAGGCAATAATAAAGTGGTTATTATAATACTACCTCCGTCCCAAGGAATAAGGCGCACGCGTATTTCAAGATGAAATTTGACCATAAAAATTGAGCAACAAAATCTTGGTTATATTATATGTAATTAGTATCGTTGGATTCGTATTGAAAAGCACTTTCTAATGATGTTAATTTCATACAAACAATCTTTATATATTTAAAGTAATACTTAGTCAAACGAAAAACACGTAAAACGAGGACGCCTTATTCCTTGAATCGGAGGTAGTATATCTTTGTGTTTATGATAAATGTTTGCATACCATGCTATAATTGTATTAACCGAAACATTGATACATGTGTGTTATGTAAACAACAAGGAGTCCCTAGTAAGCCTCTTGTATAACTAGCTTGTTGATTAATAGATGATCATGGTTTCGTGATCATGAACATTGGATGTTATTAATAACAAGGTTATGTCATTGGTTGAATGATATAATGGGCACACACCCAAATGAGCGTAGCATAAGATCAAGTCATTAAGTTCAATCTGCTATTAGCTTTCGATACATAGTTACCTAGTCCTTCGACCATGGGATCATGTAAATCACTTACACCGGAAGGATGCTTTGATTACATCAAACACCATTGCGTAAATGGGTGGTTATAAAGATGGGATTAAGTATTCGGAAAGTGTGAGTTGAGGCATATGGATCAACAGTGGGATTTGTCCATCACGATAACAGATAGATACACTCTGGGCCCTCTCGGTGGAATGTCGTCTGATTAGCTTGCAAGCATGTGACTTGGTCACAAGAGATGACATACCACGGTACGAATAAAGAGTACTTGTCAGTAACGAGGTTGAACTAGGTATGGAGATACCAATGATCGAACCTCGGACAAGTAAAGTATCACGTGACAAAGGGAATCGGTATCATATGTAAATGGTTCAATCGATCATTAAGTTATCGTTGAATATGTGGGAGCCATTATGGATCTCCAGATCCCGCTATTGGTTATTGCTCGGAGAGGAGTCTTGACCATGTCTGCATAGTTCACGAACCGTAGGGTGACGCGCTTAAGGTTCGATGTCGCATAAGTAGATTCGGAATATGAGATGGAGACCGAAGTTTGTTTGGAGTCTCGGATGGGATCCGGTACATCACAAGGAGGTCCAGAATGGTCCGGAAAATAAGATTCATATAAGGGAAGTTGATTTCTAGGTTTCGGAAAAGTTCGGGATTTTTTCCCGGCAAGACCGGGAAGGTTCTAGAAGGTTCCGGGGCTCCCACTAGTGGGCCCACGACCCTAGGAGGCCTAGCATGGGCCGAGGGGATGCTCCCTAGCCTAATGGGACAGGGGCACATGCCCCCCAAGGCCCAGCCGGCCAAACCCCTAGGGTTTCCCCAAAACCCTAGGGGGATCAACTTGGGGGGAAGTTTTCCCCCCTTTCCCCATCTTGGCCGCCGGCCTAGGGCTTGGAGGAGGGGCCAAGCCACCCCTGGCCGCACCCCCCTATATAAAGAGGGGAGGGGGCAGGGGGTGCAGCCCTCCCTCATCCCTTGTCCTCTGGCCGCCTCTCTCCCCCACTGATACGTTGCTCCAGCTTAGGCAAAACCCTGCAGCTTTTCTCCTCCACCACCACCACGCCGTCGTGCTGCTGGGATTCCGAGGATATCTACCAAACCTCCGCTGACTGCTGGAACGGGGAGAGGACGGGCTGCATCGACACCATACGCACGACCGAGTATGGAAGTGCTGCCGGATTGCAGCACAGACGATTGACTACATCAACAACGAGATGTAATCTCATAGGCATTGGAATCTTCGAGGGTTAGTCTCGCAATCTTCTCTTGCTTCGATCTTGGTAGATTAGATCTTGCTTCTTCCTAGATTGGATCTTGGTTTTTGTTCATGTTCATGGTAGAATTTTTTTGTTTTCCATGCAATGAACCCATCAGTGGTATCAGAGCCGTGTCTATGCATAGATCTGTTGCACGAGTAGAACACAATGGTTTTGTGGGCGTTGATGCTTTTGTTGTTTTTAGTTAGTGTACTTTGCATCTTGCGGGATGGTGGGTGATGTCTACGCACGCTTCTATTCCTGTAGACAGTGTTGGGCCTCCAAGAGCAGAGGTTTGTAGAACAGCAGCAAGTTTCCCTTAAGTGAATCACCCAAGGTTTATCGAACTCAGCGAGGTAGAGGTCAAAGATATCCCTCTCAAGCAACCCTACAATTACGATACAAGAAGTCTCTTGTGTCCCCAACACACCTAATACACTTGTCAGATGTATAGGTGCACTAGTTCGGCGAAGAGATAGTGAGATGCAAGTGATATGGATGAATATGAGTGGTAATAACAATCTAAAATAAATATGGCAGCAAGCAAACATGTAACAGAACTTGTTGGAAACGGTGTTTCAATGCTTAGAAACAAGGCCTAGGGATCATACTTTCACTAGTGGACACTCTCAACATTGATCACATAACTGAATAAATAAATGCTACTTTTTACACTCTCTTGTTGGATAACAAACACCATTCATTGTGTAGGGCTACAAAAGCACACCTCAAGCCGGAGTAAACAAGCTCCACAACATCCGGAGTTCATATTAAAGTAACCTCTAGAGTGCATAATAGACCGTTGCAATTTAGACCAAGTACTAACATAGCATACACACTGTCAACAATAGCTATGAAAGGGGGAATAGATCGCATCAATACTATCATAGTAATAGTTAACTTCATAATCTACAAGAGATTACATTCATAACCTACACCAAGTACTACATGATGCACACACACTGTCAACATTACATCATGGAGGAGGAATAGAATACTTTAATAACATCACTAGAGTAGCACATAGATTAATAGTGATGCAAATCTCATGATCACATAAAGATCACATGGGAGAGAGAGATGAACCACATAGCTACCGGTAGAGCCCTCAGCCTCGGGGGAGAACTACTCCCTCCTCATCATAGGAGACAACAATGGCGATGAAGATGGCGGTGGTGTCGATGGAGGTGACTCCGGGGGCAATTCCCCGTCCCGGCAGGGTGCCGGAACAGAGACTTCTGTCCCCCGAAATGGAGTTTCGCGATGGCGGCGGCGTCCCTGGAGTCTTTCTGGAGTTTCGTCAATTGGTGTCGAGTTTTTAGGTCACGAGGCGTTATATAGGCGAAGAGGCGGAGTCGGAGGAGCCACGGGGCCCCCTCCCCATAGGCTGGCGCGGCCAGGGGGCCACCCGCGCCGCCTTATGGTGTGGGCCCCCTGCTGCCCGCCTCCGACTCTCCTTCGGTGTTCTGGAACTTTCCGGGGAAAATAAGATATTTGGTCTTTGTTTCGTCGAATTCCGAGAATATTGCCCGAACAGCCTTTCTGGAACCAAAAACAGTAGAAAACAGGAACTGGCACTTCGGCATCTTGTTAATAGGTTAGTTCCGGAAAATGCATAAAATCATTATAAAGTGTGAGCAAAACATGTAGGTACTGTCATAAAATTAGCATGGAACATCAGAAATTATAGATACGTTGGAGACGTATCAAGCATCCCCAAGCTTAGTTCCTACTCGCCCTCGAGTAGGTAAACGATAAAAAGAATAATTTCTGTAGTGACATGCTACTAACATAATCTTGATCATACTATTGTAAAATATATGAGATGAATGAAGTGATTCAAAGCAATGGTAAAGACAATGACTAAACAACTAAATCATATAGCAAAGACTTTTCATGAATAGTACTTTCAAAACAAGCATCAATAAGTCTTGCATAAGAGTTAACTCATAAAGCAATAAATTCTTAATAGAAGGTTTTGAAGCAACACCAAGGAAGATTTAAGTTTCAGCAGTTGCTTTCAACTTCAACATGTATATCTCATGGATAATTTGTCAACACAAAGTAATATGATAAATGCAATAAGCAAGTATGTAAGAATCAATGCACACAGTTGACACAAGTGTTTGCTTATAAGATAGAAAGAAGTAGGTAAACTGACTTAACATAAAAGTAAAAGAATGGCCCTTCGCAGAGGGAAGCATGGATTGCTATATTTGTGCTAGAGCTTTTATTTTGAAAACATAGAAACAATTTTGTCAACGGTAGTAATAATTCATATGTGTTATGTATAAGACATCCTATAAGTTGCAAGCCTCGTGCATAGATTACCAATAGTGCCCGCACCTTGTCCTAATTAGCTTGGATTTACATGGATTATCATTGCATAGCATATGTTTCAACCAAGTGTCACAAAGGGGTACCTCTATGCCGCCTGTACAAAGGTCTAAGGAGAAAGTTCGCATTGGATTTCTCGCTTTTGATTATTCTCAACTTAGACATCCATACCGGGACAACATAGAAAACAGATAATGGAGTCCTCTTTAATGCATAAGCATTCAACAATAGATAATATTCTCATGAGAGATTGAGGATTGTTGTCCAAACTAAAACTTCCACCATGGATCATGGCTTTAGTTAGCGTCCCAATGTTCTTCTCTAACAATATGCATACTCAAACCATTTGATCACAATAAATCACCCTTACTTCAGACAAGACGAACATGCATAGCAACTCACATGATATTCAACAAAGGTGAAATAGTTGATCAGGAACATGGTTACCGCTCAACAAACAACTTATAAGAAATAAGATACATAAGTACATATTCAATACCACAATAGTTTTTAAGCTATTTTTCCCATGAGCTATATATTGCAAAGACAAAGAATGGAATTTTAAAGGTAGCACTCAAGCAATTTACTTTGGAATGGCAGAGAAATACCATGTAGTAGGTAGGTATGATGGACACAAATGGCATAGTTTTTGGCTCAAGGATTTTGGATGCACGAGAAGTAATCCCTCTCAATACAAGGCTTAGGCTAGCAAGGTTGTTTGAAGCAAACACAAGTATGAACCGGTACAGCAAAACTTACATAAGAACATATTGCAAGCATTATAAGACTCTACACTGTCTTCCTTGTTGTTCAAACCCTCACCAGAAAATATCTAGACTTTAGAGAGACCAATCATGCAAACCAAATTTCAACAAGCTCTATGGTAATTATTCATTAATAGGTGCAAAGTACATGATGCAAGAGCTTAAACATGATCTATTTGAGAACAACAATTGCCAAGTATCAAATTATTCAAGACGTTATACCAATTACCACATGAAGCATTTTCTGTTTCCAACCATATAACAATGAATGAAGTAGTTTCAACCTTCGCCATGAACATTAAAAGTAAAGCTAAGAACACCAGTGTTCATATGAAACAGCGGAGCGTGTCTTTCTCCCACACAAAGAATGCTAGGATCCGATTTTATTCAAACACAAACAAAAACAAAAACATACAGACGCTCCAAGTAAAGCACATAAGATGTGACGGAATAAAAATATAGTTTCACTAGAGGTGACCTGATAAGTTGTCGATGAAGAAGGTGATGCCTTGGGCATCCCCAAGCTTAGATGCTTGAGTATTCTTGAAATATGCAGGGATGAACCATGGGGGCACCCCCAAGCTTAGAGTTTTCACTCTTCTTGATCCTATTGTATCATCCTCCTCTCTTGATCCTTGAAAACTTCCTCCACACCAAACTCAAAACAAACTCATTAGAGGGTTAGTGCATAATCATAAATTCACATTTTCAGAGGTGACATAATCATTCTGAACACATCTGGACATTGCACAAAGCTAATGAAAGTTAATGGAACAAAGAAATCCATCAAACATAGCAAAACAGACAATGCAAAATAAAAGGCAGAATCTGTCAAAACTGAACAGTACATAAAGACGAATTTTTCTGGGGCACTTAACTTGCTCAGATGAAAATTCTCAAATTGAACTAGCAGTGCGACCCGCGCATTTGCGCGGCTAGATTTATGCCAATGATGTAATGCAAATTTTTTGTTTGGTATGATGATTGTTGAAGAATAATAAAAAAATACAATATCTTGGATACATCCATGAGAAAAGTTTTGATATTGTGTTGTAATCATATACATATTGTTTACTCTGTGCCCCTTTTGTTTGTAGTATCAATATATGTAGATAAATTTGAATTTAAGTATGTATAAAAAATATTGTATATAAATAATTAAAACTCGTATGTGACATTGTAAGAACATTTTGATTTTTTTAGCATTAAATATAATTGTTTCGCAAATTCTATCTTCTACAAAATTTGTAGTGTCTCTCTTGCACTTCTTATCATCCGCGGGTGCCTTTTGTTTTACATTTATGGGAAATTTCATTAACAATGAAATATTAGAATTGATGTCTTGTACATAAAGAATATCCACTCAATTTATCATGGATTAATTAGATAAATTCCATTGGAATATAGATTATTTTATATGTTCTTATTATAAAAGACAATAATTTAGCCTATCAAAAATGCCAAACTTCCATCTTAAGTGATTGTCACGATCTCTGAGAGAGACTCTACCAAAAACAGAATTTTGGTATATGCAAATAATTTTGATTAAGGTATCGCCATGCTCCTTCAGTGGTTATCATTGTATGTAGAAAAAATTGATATTTTTCATCTGTTGCCATAAATACAGAAGAAGGGGACTGAAAAAGTTAGACAATCACCGAGAGAGGGAGGGAAGGAGATATAACACATGGAAGGATTGAGGAATATAACAGCCACTGATGTGAAAGGAGAGCAGCTTCTGCTCTTCGCCGGAGATTTCCACCGAATCGTAGCCGACCATGGAATCGACAGATATTCAGGCTCCAAATTTCTCGCCGCCACATGCCATTGCATATGCGGGGCACTTAGGGCTCTACCATGGCAAGTAATACGTGGTGATTGCCTACTTAAACAGCTCGGCGTCAGATTCATGTTGGCCAAGGCGTACTATCACTCCCGCCAATTATCGATGTGTACCAAGGGCACTGTTGGTTCATCCCATGCAAATAGATCAGGATTAGTTGCCAGCGTTTCATCAGCGCTTGTGAATCAGCACCTTGCCGTATCTCCCGCCGGTGATTCGTTCATGTAGGTAACCAATCAGCGTCGACTAATCCGATGTTAGCTTCCTCTGTTTTTTGAATGACTCGTCATCAGGTTCCTGTTGGCCAAGGCCTAATTTCTCTGACAACGAAGATGGTTGATTATGTGTGTATCCATCTGCTCGCGCACCATCAGTCTGCATGTGGACTCCAGATGGCCCGCCGACTTCTTGCTGCCTTCCGGGATGTGGCTTGCTTGGAGAATTCTGTTCGCCGCCTTACTCATGCCGTGATTGACGAAACTATGCGCTGTGTGCATGAGAGAGATGATATCAAATTTGGCCATGCCACCAAGATCCGACGTGATATTCAGATCGGATGGGTTGTTCTAACAAATCGTCCTGTATAAATATTATTTCTATTAACCCTCGTATGAATAAAAATAGATTAAGTTTATTCCTAGTTTAATATGACTATACAATGATCTAAGAAAGTAGGATCTGTATGAAGGATGTACCAAATTATGACCGTACATGTAAAACCTTACCTCGTGCACATGCGAAGGCGCAGCAGCCTCGGCGAGAGCACAGGCCACAGTATATTATCGCCCATGAAAGGAGGAGTCTGAGTAGGTTACGCTTTGTTTTCGTGAACCGTTTCTTTATATAGACCCAAATCGTTATATCTTACTGGCCATGAAATCAGGGATTTGATTCGGTTACGTTTTCTTTCGGCGAACCGTTTTCTTGTGACCCAACTCATTAAATCTGAGCCATGCGTTAGCTTTTGTACTATCCTAGCCGCTCATTGTTTGTTGTTTTAATTATATAATAGATTAAAGTTGCGTATATATCTGAGGATCACGCACGTAAATTGGCAGATTTTTCTGAGTTACCTACAGACAGGGCTGCTAAATTTCGTGACAGCAAGAAATCTGTTTCTGCGCAGTAATCTAAATCCAGTATCAACCTTACTATCAAAGACTTTACTTGGCACAACAATGCAATAAAATAAAGATAATGAGAGGTTGCTACAGTAGTAACAACTTCCAAGACACAACAAAACAGTAGCAAAATAAAAGCATGGGTTATCTCCTAAGAAGTGCTTTCTTTATAGCCATTAAGATGGGCTCAGTATTTTAATGATGCTCGCACAAGAAATAAGAGTTGAAGCAAAAGAGAGCATCAAAAGCAAATAAGAAACACTTTTAAGTCTAACCCACTTACTATAAAAAGGAGTCTTGTACACAAATAAATTCATATAGAACAAAGTGACAAGCATAGGAAGATAAAACACGAGTAACTTCAAGATTCTCAACATAAAGAGGGGAAACTTAATATTATTAAGATGCATATAACCATGTTTCCCTCTCTCATAATAACTTTCAGTAGCATCATGAACAAATTCAACAATATAACTATCACATAAAGCATTCTTATCATGAGTCTCATGCATAAAATAATTACTACTCCCAACATAAGCATAGTCATTCTTATTAATTGTAGTGGGAGCAGGATCATTATCAAGAATTTAAACATGGTAAACAAGTTGCATACTAAGGGAATGGTTTTTGGCAATCCAATCATAACTATGACAAGTTTCATAAGGATAACCTATGTCATAGCATTCTTTATAATAATCAAAGATTGGAGGCATAGTGTCATCATAAGAAATAGAATAGTTATCTTTCACAGTATGTTCATCTGTAACCATACCATCATTGTTACTAGAAGGAGATGTATCAAACATATAATCATCAGTAGCAAAAGGATTTTTAAACACCTCATCCCCAAGATTAGAGCTTTCTATATCATTATGGGAAGAAGCATGGATAGTACTAATACTATGGCAATTATTAACATCATCATTTTCAGAATTAGTTTCCCAGAGATTTTCAATATCAAAAGTAGTGTGCTCTTTCAAATCATGATCACTAATGTAGGTAAAGGGCATAGGAAGATCATTGTACTCAGATTCATTATCATAATAATCATTAGGAGCAACATACTTACGGTTACCTATTGTTATCTCATACACGCGGGGATATGCCGTTACCTCTTTCTTTTTATTCCCCCTCTTCTTCTTCTTATTCGTTTCCTTCTTCTTCTTCTTTTCCTTCTCCTCGTTCCCTTCTTTAGGAGGAAGAGGCTTGAGGGGAGGCTTCTCCACATAACCTGTTTTATTTCCAGAAACAATGGAAGAAACTTGGAAGGATTCCTCCTTTTCATTAATAAGTTCAAAACACACAGCGGTCCTATCATATTTTGGCAAAGTGTCATCTTCTAAAATATTCTGTATGTAAGTATTTGAATGGAAATTATTAATGCAATAAGAAAGACACCCATGCAGGACACTATCAATATCAAGATCACTCATATCTAACAAAGAAAATTTTCTTGATAACTCTTCACACTTCAAAAATAAAGTAAGTTCATCATGCTGATTAGGAGTAATTTCATCATCACAATACAAATTTGCAGCACTCATGGGGTTTGAATTATCATTGGAGGAGCATTGAAAATTAAAATGACCCACTCTATGGCAAAGTTCACAAATAAAAGGATAGAGGGCACAAACTTTTTCACCAAGATCATCTAGAGCCCTAGACCACTTTCTAGTTTTTTCATTCCTATGATGGATACAATATTCATCTTCGATTTGATTAATTCCACAAGGTCTATGCATTCCACAAAAATTAACATGCTTATAAGAAATAGTATTTTCAGAAGTTTGGGCATGTTTATTGCAATCATTAACAACAATTTCATTTTCCATGCAAGTGTCTTTAAAAGGTTCATGATACATGTACCAATTTTCTTTAGGAACATTAATATGAGAAGCAAAGGCTCTATAGCAATCGGCCATAATTTGAGGATCAAGACCATATTTAGCACTAAGCTCTTGAAAATCAACAGTTTCAGTGAAAGACTTAATGCATTCATATTCATAGTTTATACCTGATTCTTTACCTTTGTCGTTCTCCCAATTTTCAGCGTTCTCCTGAATTCTTTCAAGAAGATCCCATCTAGCTTCAACCTCCTTGCTTGTGAAAGATCCCTCCAAACAGGCATCTAGATAGTCCTTGTGGTGTCCTGAAAGCCTTGCATAAAAATTATTAGTAATAACATTACGGGGAAGCTCATGAATGGGACATTTGAGCATTAGTGACTTCAATCTCCCCCATGCTTGGGAAATACTCTCTCCATCACGAGGATAAAAGTTATAAATGTAATTCCTATCAATATGCACTTCATGAGGAGGATAAAATTTAGAATAAAAGAGAGGTACAATTTCCTCCCAACCAAGAGATCGACCATTCTTCAGCATCTTATACCATTCCGTAGCTCTGCCCTTCAGAGATATAGAGAATAGCTTCCTCTTAACTTGGTCTTTTGAAATACCTGCACTCTCGAACAACTCGCATAATTCATGTATAAAGAGTAGATGATCACTAGGATGGACAGTCCCATCTCCAAAATAGCAATTGTTCATAGCAAGTTCAACAATTCTCATAGGTATCTTGAAAGGAATACTTTCAGTAAGTGGATTTAAAATATCACAAGCATCACTAGAGTTATCGCATATGGGAGATAAAGTATTATCAGAGAAAATTTTCTCCCCTAAAGATGGGAAGCTAAAAAGGTCATAAAAACTAGCTTCCCCAAGCTTAGACTTTTCCATAACATTAGCAGTAATTGCGTTCGTACTAATAACATTGCTACTATCATGCAAATAAGGTTCCATAGGTTTTTTAATTTTCGCATCAAACAATTCATGTCTTAACTCAGGAAATAGATTAAAAAGCTCACTTTTGTTTTCCATTATGCCTAACTAGTGAAAAATAAAAACAAGAAACAAAAAGATGCAATTGCAGGATCTAAAGGAAATAGCTTCGAGCACTCACACACCGGCAACAGTGCTAGGAAATAGCTTAGTAGTCGAAGGATGTGAATACCTTTTACCATACCTCCCCGGCAATGGCGCCAGAAAATAGCTTGATGTCTACGCACGCTTCTATTCCTGTAGACAGTGTTGGGCCTCCAAGAGCCGAAGTTTGTAGAACAGCAGCAAGTTTCCCTTAAGTGAATCACCCAAGGTTTATCGAACTCAGGGAGGTAGAGGTCAAAGATATCCCTCTCAAGCAACCCTGCAATTACGATACAAGAAGTCTCTTGTGTCCCCAACACACCTAATACACTTGTCAGATGTATAGGTGCACTAGTTCGGCGAAGAGATAGTGAGATGCAAGTGATATGGATGAATATGAGTGGTAATAACAATCTGAAATAAATATGGCAGCAAGCAAACATGTAACAAAACTTGTTGGAAACTGTGTTTCAATGCTTAGAAACAAGGCCTAGGGATCATACTTTCACTAGTGGACACTCTCAACATTGATCACATAACTGAATAAATAAATGCTACTTTCTACACTCTCTTGTTGGATAACAAACACCATTCATTGTGTTGGGCTACAAAAGCACACCTCAAGCCGGAGTAAACAAGCTCCACAACATCCGGAGTTCATATTAAAGTAACCTCTAGAGTGCATAATAGACCGTTGCAATTTAGACCGAGTACTAACATAGCATACACACTGTCAACAATAGCTATGAAAGGGGGAATAGATCGCATCAATACTATCATAGTAATAGTTAACTTCATAATCTACAAGAGATTACAATCATAACCTACGTCAAGTACTACATGATGCACACACTGTCAACATTACATCATGGAGGAGGAATAGATTACTTTAATAACATCACTAGAGTAGCACATAGATTAATAGTGATACAAAGCTCACGATCACATAAAGATCACATGGGAGGGAGAGATGAACCACATAGCTACCGGTAGAGCCCTCAGCCTCGGGGGAGAACTACTCCCTCCTCATCATAGGAGACAGCAATGGCGATGAAGATGGCGGTGGTGTCGATGGAGGTGACTCCGGGGGCAATTCCCCGTCCCGGCAGGGTGCCGGAATAGAGACTTCTGTCCCCCGAAACAAAGTTTCGCGATGGCGGCGGCGTCCCTGGAGTCTTTCTGGAGTTTCGTCAATTAGTGTCGAGTTTTTAGGTCACGAGGGGTTATATAGGCGAAGAGGCGGAGTCGGAGGAGCCACGGGGCCCCCTCCCCATAGGCTGGCGACGGCCAGGGGGCCACCCGAGCCGCCTTATGGTGTGGGCCCCCTGCTGCCCGCCTCCGACTCTCCTTCGGTGTTCTGGAACTTTCCGGGGGAAATAAGATATTTGGTCTTTGTTTCGTCGAATTCCGAGAATATTGCCCGAACAGCCTTTTCTGGAACCAAAAACAGCAGAAAACAGGAACTGGCACTTCGGCATCTTGTTAATAGGTTAGTTCCGGAAAATGCATAAAATCATTATAAAGTGTGAGCAAAACATGTAGATATTGTCATAAAACTAGCATGGAACATCAGAAATTATAGATACGTTGGAGACGTATCAGTGGGATGAAGCGGCCCGGGCTAACTTTACATGACCGCTTCTCATGAGACTTGCTCCACGCTTGACATGCAACTTGTATTGCATAAGTGGCTTTGCGGGTGTCTGCTCTCCCACCACAGTGAAGATTCAATCTACTCTTTCTATTAACAACACTAGTATCACCGTTGTGGTTCATGTTCGTAGGTAGATTGGATCTTACTCGAAAACCCTAAACCACGTAAAATATGCAAACCAAATTAGAGGCGTCTAACTTTTTTTGCAGGGTTTGGTGATGTGATATGGCCATGTGATGATGATTGTATTTGATGTATGAGATGGTCATTATTGTATTATGGCAACCGGCAGGAGCCTAATGGTTGTCTTTAATTTTTGTTAAAGACATGCGTGTCTATTCATCATGTAATAGCTTTATTTCAAGTAGTTGTTATAATAGCTATAAGTGATGGACAACTGTGAAGCGGCGCCACTGACCTTGACGCCATGCTGGTGATGATGGAGATCATGTCTGTGCTTTGGAGATGGAGATAAAAATCACAAGAAGAAAGGCCATATCATATCACACATTATGAATTACATGTGATGTTAATCCTTTATGCATCTTATTTTGCTTAGATCGTGACGGTTGCATTATAAGATGATCCCTCTCACTAAAATATCAAGATAATAAAGTGTTCATCCTTAGTATGCACCGTTGCTAAGACTTGTCGTTTTGAAGCATCACGTGATAATCGGGTGTGATAGATTCTACATGTGCATACAACGAGTGCAAGCCAGATTTGCACACACGGATACTAAGGTTGCCTTGACGAGCCTAGCATGTACAGACATGGTCTCGGAACACGGGATACCGAAAGGTAGAGCATGAGTCATATGAATGATATGATGAACACTTTGAGTGTTCAACTTTGAAGCTACATCTTTTCTCGTGAAGATCGGACTTGGTGTAGTGGATTTGGTTCGTGTGATCACTAAGACAATGCGAAGGATGTTGTTTTGAGTGGGAGTTCACCTAGTTAATTTAAGAATTAAAATTGAACTCAATTTATCATAAACTTAGTCTAAACTCTTTGCAAATATGTTGTAGATCATGGCGTCCCCCTCCATCAGTTTTAACCAGTTCCTAGAGAAAGAAAAGCTTAAAAGCAACGGTAGCAACTTCACCGACTGGTTCCATCATGTGAGGATTTTCCTCAATGGTGGAAATCTGCAATATGTGCTCGAAGCACCACTAGGTCCCCCACCACCACCTGCAGTATCTGAGGAAGTAAAGAATGTTTACGAGACTCGAGTCATTCGGTACTCTCAAGTTCAGTGTGCCATCCTGTGCAGCCTAGAGGCGGAGTTCCAAAAGCGGTTTGAGCACCACGATCCTTATGAGCTGGTCCATGAGCTAAAAGCTATCTTTGAAACTCATGTGGACGTGGAAAGCTATGAGGCCTCGAAACACTTCTTTGGCTGCATGATGGAAGAGGGTAGCTCCATTAGCGAGCACGTGCTCAAGATGTCTGGGCACGCGAAGAAGCTTAGTGACTTGGGAATTGTGATTCCTAACTAGCTGGGTATTCATCGTGTCCTCCAATCACTACCACCTAGTTACAAGAACTTCGTGATGAACTACAACATGCAGAACATGAACAAAGAGTTACCTGAACTCTTCTCCATGCTGAAATCTGCTGAAGTTGAGATACAGAAAGAGCACCAAGTGTTGATGGTCAACAAGACCACCAGTTTCAAGAAACAGGGCAATCCTAACAACAAGGGCAACTTCAAGAAGGGCGGCAAGAAAGCTGATGCGCCTCCTGAGAAGCCTAAGGCTGGCCCTAAGTCTGATACTGTGTGCTATTACTGCAAGGAGAAGGGGCACTGGAAGCGGAATTGCCCCAAATACTTGCCTGATCTGAAGAACGGCCTCATCAAGAAGAAATGTATATTTGATATACATGTTATTGATGTCTATCTTACTGGTTCTCGTAGTAGTGTCTGGGTATTTGATACTGGTTCGGTTGCTCACATTTGTAACTCGAAACAGGAGCTGCTGAATAAACGAAGCCTGGCGAGGGATGAGGTGACGATGCGCGTTGGAAATGGATCCAAGGTCGATGTGATCGCCGTCCGCACGCTCCCTCTACATCTACCTTCAGGATTAGTTTTAAACCTCAATAATTGTTATTTGGTGCCTGCGTTAAGCATGAACATTATATCTAGATCTTGTTTAATGCAAGACGGTTACTTGTTTAAATCAAAGAATAATGGTTGTTCTATTTATATGAGTAATATCTTTTATGGTCATGCGCCTGAGATGAATGGTTTATTCTTGTTAAATCTCGATAGTAGTGATACACATGTTCATAACATTGATGCTAAGCGAATTAATTTGAATGGTAATTCTACTTATATGTGGCACTATCGTCTTGGTCATATTGGAGTGAAGCGCATGAACAAACTCCATTCCGATGGACTTCTTGAGTCACTTGACTTTGAGTCACTTGATAGATGCGAAGCATGTCTAATGGAAAAAAATGACTAAGACTCCATTCTCGGGTACAATGGAGCGTGCTACAGACTTGTTGGAAATCATACATACCGATGTGGGCGGACCAATGAGTGTGGCATCGCGCGGTGGTTACCATTATGTTCTAACCTTCACGGATGATCTGAGTAGATATGGTTACATTTACTTCATGAAACATAAGTCCAAAACTTTTGAGAAGTTTAAGGAATTCCAAAGTGAAGTAGAAAATCAACGTAACAAGAAGATTAAGTTTCTGCGTTCAGATCGCGGAGGCGAATATCTGAGTTATGAGTTTGGCATGCATTTAAAGAAATGCGGAATACTTTCACAGTTGACACCGCCGGGAACACCACAACGTAATGGTGTATCTGGACGTCGTAATCGAACTCTCTTGGATATGGTTCGATCTATGATGTCTCTTACTGATTTTCCATTATCATTTTGGGGTTATGCATTAGAGACAGCCGCATTCACTTTAAATAGGGCACCTAAATCCGTTGAAACGACACCGTATGAATTATGGTTTGGAAAAAACCTAAGCTGTCGTTCCTTAAAGTTTGGGGTTGTGAAGCTTATGTAAAGAAGATACAACCTGACAAGCTAGAACCCAAAGCGGAGAAATGCGTCTTCATAGGATACCCTAAAGAAACAATTGGGTACACTTTCTATCACAGATCCGAAGGCAAAATCTTTGTTGCCAAGAACGGATCCTTTCTTGAGAAGGAGTTTCTCACTAAAGAAGTGACTGGAAGGAAAGTAGAACTCGACGAGGTTAATGAACCTTTTCTCATAGATCAGATTAGCGCAGTGCCAGAAGATGTTCCTGTACAGCCTGCACCGATAGGAGAGGAAGCAAATGATGATGATCATGAAACTTCAAACGAGGAAGTTACTGAACCTCGCAGATCGATGAGGGAACGTACCAGTCCTGATTGGTATGATCCCTGTCTAAATGTCATGATTGTGGATAACAATGATGAAGACCCTGCGACGTATGAAGAAGCAATGATGAGCCCAGATTCCAACAAGTGGCAAGAAGCCATGAAATCCGAAATGGGATCCATGTATGATAACCAAGTATGGACTTTGGCAGACTTACCTGATAGCCGCAAGGCTGTCGAGAATAAATGGATCTTCAAGAGAAAAATAGATGCTGATGGTAATATTACTGTTTATAAAGCTCGACTTGTCGCGAAGGGGTTCCGACAAATTCAAGGAGTTGACTACGATGAGACTTTCTCACCTGTAGCGAAGCTAAAGTCTGTGAGGATTTTGTTAGCAATAGCTGCATTTTTCGATTATGAGATTTGGCAGACGGATGTCAAAACGGCGTTCCTTAATGGTGACATTGAGGAAGAGTTGTATATGGTACAACCCAAAGGTTTTGTCGATCCTAAAAATGCTAACAAGGTATGCAAACTTCAGCGTTCCATTTATGGACTGAAGCAAGCATCCCGGAGTTGGAAACGACGCTTTGATAGTGTGATCAAAGACTTCGGGTTTATACGGACTCATGGTGAGGCCTGTATTTACAAGAAAGTGAGTGGGAGCTCTGTAGAGTTCCTGATATTATATGTAGATGACATATTATTGATTGGGAATGATATAGAACTACTAAGCAGTGTTAAAGGTTATTTTAATAAGTGTTTTTCAATGAAAGACCTTGGTGAAGCAGCGTACATTTTAGGCATCAAGATTTATAGAGATAGATCAAGACGCCTAATAGGACTTTCACAGAGTACATACCTGGAGAAGATTCTAAAGAAGTTTATAATGGATGAAAGCAAGAAAGGGTTCGTGCCTATGTTGCCAGGTAAGGTCTTGAGTAAAACTCAAGGTCCGGCTACGACAGAAGAAAGAGAGAGGATGAACAAGATCCTCTATGCCTCGGCAGTAGGCTCTATCATGTATGCCATGCTGTGTACTAGACCAGATATCGCACATGCTGTTAGTTTGACCAGCAGATATCAGAGTGATCCAGGAATGGAACACTGGACGGCGGTCAAGAATATCCTGAAGTACTTGAAAAGGACTAAGGATATGTTTCTTTGTTATGGCAGTGACTGTTGACGCGTAAAGCACACGCCCGTTGGGAACCCCAAGTGGAAGGTGTGACGCGTACAACAGCAAGTTTCCCTCAGTAAGAAACCAAGGTTTATCAAACCAGTAGGAGTCAAGGAGCACGTGAAGGTTGTTGGTGACGGAGTGTAGTGCGGCGCAACACCAGGGATTCCGGCGTGTCAACACCCGGATTTTTAAGTCTGAATGCCTATTATGCCATTCATCGCAATCCCAGGAATATTGTTGTTGCGAGGCATAATAGTTAAGTATCATAGTCATCATTCATTAGAACCCATATTGTCTTACAACTTGAATCACATGATCCATATTACACAAATAGTTGATCTATTGATCAACGAACAAACACAAGTTCATAGCGGAAGCGTAAAGGTAAATGGACTCTCTAGTCCACAGGCCAACGCTTGACGTCGGAAGACTCCTAGTTGTCGTAGGCGTCCTGTTGATCATCACCTTGGTAGTTCTGTTCGTCTTCATACTCTGGCCATTTGAATAGCCAGGGACAAAGCCGTGAGTACTTTAAGTACTCGCAAACTAATACTAGTGTAAGTGCTAACAATTCTAGTAAGGGTTGCTAAGCTCTAGTTTATTTGCACAAAGCCAATTTTAGTTCACAAGTATTTGAGAAAAGACTTATTCATGTGCTAACTAACTCAAGTGGGAACATTAGTGTCATTCCCACAACATTTGTTGTGATTCACCACAAGTCACAAGTTCACCATTCATTTTCAAAATTCTGACACCGGAAATTGTATGGCCTTTCCAACCGTCCGTAACCGTGGACGCGGCTATTCGAATAGATTTACACTCTGCAGAGGTTGCACACTTGTGCCACAACATTTGATTTCATCCGTCGGGATTACCCCGAATCATCGTAACACAGTACGCGGATCATCAACCATAACCTTTCACTTACAAACCCTAGTATGAGCACCTATCCCCATGAGCTTGGCCTCCCAGTGAAGACCAACTGTCAACCTGGGAACTGCACAGGGCTTGGCCGTACAATTCACCTCAATCACATCATTTCTCAACAACGGAGGCAGCCTCGGCATAACCCCTATGATGTGTGTTCATAGGGAACCCATACTAAGATGCATAAATTTCTAGTTACGCCATACCCATAATCAGGTATTGTGGGGTACTCAATATTGGAAAGGTATCGCATTCAAACCAATATCAGTTTTATCAAAAATCACCATCTTCTCTTGGTCATATTCACCTTCAAAATTCATTCAATGGAATGACTCATCATTCCAAGGTTTCAAAAATCAGTTCAAGTCACATGTTCCCATCTAGAGTAGTCAAGTTTTAATATTTAGCACTAGCACTAATCATGAGGGGTGCTAATCTTGCTTGGCTAGCTTGAGACTAACTTTGCTACTCTAGTAACCTTCTTTAACTTAAGTTAACTATAAAAGTAACACTTGAAATAAACAAGTAAAAACTTGTAAGGTAAAAACTTGGGATAGGCTTATGGTAAGAAAGGTAAGACTAATGGTGCCTTGCCCCAAGGGGCTTTGCACTTTGCAAGAATATTAGCTTGCCTTGGTATTGATAAAGGTGCTCCTCTTCCTCCTCTTGGTAGAATCCTTCCTCTTCCTGGTATTCTCCGGTGTTTGCGTCTAAATTCGAATACGAGGTATAATCACTCAACTAGTGCAAGAGCTCTACTAAGCACATCATCACTTCACACAAACTAGTCTAATCACACACTTAGTACAATTAGGTGCATTGGCTTTATTGATTAAGGAAAAATAATTTCCTCTCATTACCTATGTAAATGATAGTTTCCATATAGTTTTTGAGAAATAATTTCCTCTCATTGAATCTTCTTTAAGATTTAATTTCTCAATTGATCACACATGAAATCATGTTGACCTAAGTCAACCAGTCATCATCATCATTTGAGAAAATGATTTAAATGAGGTAGACCACCTCATACTATTTAATAATTCTACAAATGATTTAATATCACCAAGTATTTCATGTGAGGTTATTTGACCAGGGGTTCAAACTTCATATGAAAGTACTTGGGACAAGATTTAAATGAAGTGAAACACTTCATACAATTTGCATAATAGTTTTGGACAATATGACTTAAGTAAACTAGCCATATTGTCCCTTATTTAAACTAGGGCATGATCATACAAAGTGACCACACCATTTTATTGCAGAAACAATTAGTGTAAGTTAAATGTGAGCTATTGGAGTTGGAATTAACTAAATATCTATTTTGGTTGATTTTTAAGATTTATTTGAATGTGAAAAAGTCTCTGCCTTCATATTTTTGTCACTTTATGCTTACAACATATCTCAATGGGAGACCAGTGTCAAGTTGTAGAACTTTTCAATAGCTTTCCAAAAATATAAAATTTGCTAAATTTGGCCCAGCCAAACAGATTCTATTTAATTTCAAAGTTGGAGCTAGTGTTGATTTGATTTGAAATTATTTAAACTAGTTTGAACTAAAAGGGCCGGCGGGAAACTAGTTTGGGCCGAAATGGTTTGAAATACAGCAAATCGGTCCAGTAACGCATCCAGTGCGTGTGGGCTTGCTGACAGGGGGGTCCCGCATGTCAGCGGCTGCTAAACCCGAATCGGTACGAGTTAACGAGGGGCGTTGGATTACAACGAGATCGGACGGTGCCAGTGCATCGTCTTATCCGGCGAGAGGGAGCTACGGGCGCGGCGAGCCTCGGGGGTCGGAGGGCTAACCGTGGGTCCGGCGAGCGGCGGCGATGTTCTGTTCGAGGTTGTCGATGAAGGGGAAGAATCCTGTAGCAGTGGCGAAGCTCGAGGTGGCCTGGATCAATGTCGATTTCACCAGGGCTTCCGCGGCTCCGATCGCTCGATTGGCGCTGCTCCGGCATCGATTCGATGGGTGGAGTGGTGGTGGAGAAGCAAGGATGGGAGGAGAGGCTGGTGCGGTGCTTGGATTGCTCAGGGGAGGTCGTTATTTATAGAGGAGCTTGGGTGCTGCGGGGCAGGGTTGAAGTCGACATGCTCGCGACGATTCCAGCGAGCGTTGGGGCTAGGCGATGGCGCAGCAGTGTTCTACGTGTCCAGGCGAAGCTAATGGTGGCGACAGCGCGGTCGGGCGGCGGCTAGATAGCTCGCATTCCTTCTGTGTCTGCCGCGGCGGCTACGGGGTCTCTTCGTCGTCTCCGGCGGCGGCGGTCCAGGGTTCCTGTCGTGAGCGTGTCTGGCGGGGCTGAGGTGTCACGGTGGTGCTCAACGCGTTGAGAGCGGGGCCAGAGCGAGGGTGAGCAGGTGGGGTGACGCGTGGTCTAGTGATGCACACGCGCGACGCGGGCGGCATCCTGGCGCATATCGGGCGCGCGTTCTCCGGCGATGCTACGGCGTCTACGTCGATGCTGGCGGTGCTAGATGGTGTAGAGGAGCACGGTGGCGAGCTAGGGCACCAGGGCCAGTGGTGGAGAGGAAGGGGAGAGGAGATGGCACGGCATGGTGGCGACATGGCCGGCATGGCCATGCACATGCTAGCTAGCCCTCCTCTCTGAGGGTTACTATGGTGCATTTAGGTAGAGAGGGATCCAGGGGACCAAATGGAGTGAATTGGGGCAGTGTAGGGTTGAGTAGATCACTATTTCAAATAGTGTTGCATTGTTCCATACTTGGAAAATGCAAAATTTGCCCAAATTTGGTTGAGTTCATGTGGTTGCAAAATTTGAAAATGGTGTATTTGGTTAAGTTGTAATTGACCAGAGCCAAACATGTGTGGTGGTGGAATTTTAAAAATCAAAGAATGGCAAATTTGCAAAGTTGGAGATTGTTCCACCTAATAAAAAGTCTCAACTTTGCATGAGCCTCATTTTTGATCCAAGATGAATTTGGCATGGTGGTCTTTACCAAAGTTGTTCACCTTGATGTGCTCTTGGATGACATGCAAAGAATTGGGAAAGTTTAGTTTGAAAAATTTGAATTGCAAGGGCTCAAAGTAGGGATCAGATTATAAATGGCAGATTTGACCATTATCATATGTGATCCCATTTTGAGTTTGAATTTGATTTGATTTGTGTTTCTTTGATTCCAAAAGTTGCAATAAGTGTTTAGTAACATAATACAACTAATGGTGAAGACCAAAAGGGTCTAGGGTAAAGATTTGCAAAAGTTTGCATAAACCATAAGTGAGGGTTTTAGGGTTTGATTCTTATTTGATTTCTTTCTCTTTTTGATTTATTTGGTTTGTGATCTTCACTTGATCACATTAGGGTTTTAGGGTTTATCACATAAACACAATAACAATCATCATAGAATATCACTCAAATGCACAAGTACTATGCATGGCACTATATGCAAATAAAAGTTTTTGTTGGTTTGAAATTTTGATCTCTGGAATTCTTCTTCTCTCTTTTATTGAAATTTGGGATGTTACAAACCCTTCCCCCTTACAAAAGATCTCATCCCGAGATCTTAAAAGAAAGTTAGGCACTAAAGAGATCTGGGTACTCCTTCTTCATGAAGTCTTCGCGTTCCCAGGTGGCTTCATCTTCAGTATGATTGCTCCACTGAATCTTCAGGAACTTGATGCTTCGGGTGCGGGTGGTTCTGTAAGCTTCCTCCAGGATGTGAATCGGCACTTCGCGGTACGTCAGGTCCTTGTTGACATCCACCGATCGGTGATCGATGTTCTTGAACACTTCGGTCTTCTCAGGGACTTCAAGGCACTTCCGGAGGAGTGAGATGTGAAAAACGTCGTGAACAGCCGACATTTCTTCTGGTAGCTCCAGTTGGTAAGATACTTCACCTCGGCGGCTGAGAACTTTGAAGGGTCCGACATATCGGGGTGCGAGCTTTCCTTTCAGCTGAAATCTCTGCATTCCTTTCAAGGGGGATACCTTGAGATAGACGAAGTCTCCGATCTCGAAGGTCATTTCTCGGCGTCGCTTGTCGGCGTAGCTCTTCTGTCTTGATTGCACCGTCTTGAGGTACTCGCGGATCTTGTGAACTTTCTCTTCGGCTTCACGAAGAACATCTGGTCCAAAGACTTGGCTTTCTCCGACTTCCGACCAATTCAGAGGGGTACGGCATTTCCTTCCGTATAAGGCTTCAAAGGGGGCCATCTGTAGGCTGGCTTGATAGCTGTTGTTGTAAGAGAATTCTGCATAAGGCAGGCAGTCTTCCCACTTGGATCCATATTCCAGTACACATGCTCTCACCATGTCTTCCAGTATCTGGTTGACTCTCTCAGTCTGTCCATCGGTCTGAGGGTGATAGGCGGTGCTGAAATTCAGACGGGTTCCTAGTCCTTCGTGCACTTTCTGCCAGAATCTTGAGGTGAACTGTGATCCTCTATCGGACACTATCGACTTAGGGGTTCCGTTCAGGGCGACTATTCTGGAGATGTACAGTTCAGCTAACTTTGGGCCTTGGTACGTGGTCTTGACGGCGATGAAATGGGCTACCTTGGTTAGTCTGTCGACAACTACCCATATTGAATCATTGCCCTTGCTGGATTTGGGCAAACCTGTGATAAAGTCCATTCCTACGGAGTCCCACTTCCATTCTGGAATCTGCAGGGGCTGCAACAGTCCCGCGGGTCGTTGATGTCCCGCCTTGACTCTCTGACATATATCACACTTGGCGATGTAGCTTCCGATCTCTCGCTTCATTCCATGCCACCAGAATTGTTCCTTCAGGTCTCGATACATCTTGTTACCTCCGGGGTGGATTGAGTAAAGGGTGTCATGGGCTTCTTGCAGGATGACTTGCTTCAAGTCTGAGTCCGATGGTACACAAAGGCGTTCTTTGTACCAAAGAACTCCGGCTTCATCTACGGTAAATCCTGGTGCTTTGCCTGCGGCTATCTGGTTCCTGATTCTGTCGATGCTAGCGTTTCCTTTCTGGGCTTCCTTAATATGGCTGATCAAGGTGGGTTGAAGCTCTATGCTGGCTAGGAATCCTTCACTAACAAGTCCAAGTCTAAACTGTTCAAACTCCTGAAACAGGCTGGGCTGCTCGATTGCGATCATGGAGTTCAACTGACATGGCAGTCTGCTCAAAGCATCCGCTACCACATTGGCCTTGCCAGGGTGGTAGTGAATCTCCATGTCGTAATCCTTGATCAATTCGATCCATCGGCGTTGTCTCATGTTCAGCTCTTTCTGGGTGAAGATATATTTCAGGCTCTTGTGGTCGGAGTAGATCTCGCATCGATTACCCATGAGGTAATGACGCCAAACTTTCAAGGCTAGGACGACGGCTGCAAGCTCTAAATCGTGGGTTGGGTAATTCTGCTCATGTTGCTTCAGCTGTCGTGAAAGGTATGATATCACTTTGCCTTCTTGCATAAGGACACATCCAAGACCAATCTTGGAAGCGTCGCAATAGACGTCAAAGGGCTTGGTGATATCTGGCATGATTAGGATTGGGGCTGAGGTCAGTCTACTCTTGGGTTGTTGGAAACTCTCTTCACATTTGTCCGTCCATTCAAACTTCTTGTCCTTCTTCAACAGTTGGGTCATTGGTCGAGCGATGCTCGAGAAGCCTTCTACAAATCTGCGGTAATATCCGGCTAATCCAAGAAAAGCGCGGACCTCGGTTTGGGTGGTTGGGGCTTGCCATTCCATAACAGTTTTGATCTTGGCGGGATCTACGGCAATTCCTCTTGCAGACAAGATGTGTCCCAGGAATCCTACTTCCTTCAACCAAAACTCGCATTTGCTGAACTTGGCATACAACTGGTGGTGTCTAAGGGTTTCTAGGACAGTCTCCAAATGATGTTCATGTTCCTCTTCGGACTTGGAGTAGATAAGGATGTCGTCGATGAAGACCACGACAAACTTGTCCAAAAAGTTCATGAAGATCTTATTCATGAGATTCATGAAATAAGCGGGGGCATTGGTTAGTCCAAACGACATGACGTTGTACTCATACAACCCATATCTGGTGGTAAAGGCAGTCTTTGGGATGTCTGTGGCTCGAATCTTCAGCTGATGATAACCAGTCCTAAGATCAATCTTAGAAAACACTTTGGCTCCGATCAACTGATCAAATAGGTCTTCTATCTTGGGTAGGGGGTATTTGTTCTTGACGGTGACATCGTTAAGCTTACGGTAATCCATACATAAACGAGTGGCACCATCCTTCTTGTCCACAAACAAAACTGGTGATCTCCAGGGGGATGCACTAGGTCGAATCAAACCTTTGGCTAACATATCATCGATCTGCTTCTTCAGCTCCACAAGCTATGTTGGGTTCATGCTATAAGCTCTCTGTGCTATAGGTCCAGTTCCGGGGATTAACTCTATGATAAACTCGATATCCCTATCCGGGGGCATACCGGGTAGATCATCCGGAAACACATCAGGGTATCGACAAACGACCCTGATTTGATCCAGAGTTGGCTTGGCTACACTTGAGTTGCAGGTGAATTTTCTGGGTAGTCTTTCAGACACATGTTCTACTAGGATACCGGTGCTGCTAGTCATGGTGATGGCTTTCTTGGCACAGTCAATCAAACCATGGTGTTTTGACATCCAGTCCATTCCTAGTACGACTTCCAAACCTTTGGTTCCCAGAATTATCAGATTGGCATAGAAATCTACTTCATGGATTTTGATGGGTACATTTTTGCAAAATTTTCTGGCTTTGGTGGTTGATCCGGGGATTTGAACTATCATAACATGCTTCAAGCTGATGGGTTGAATTTTACTTGTTGATACAAAGTCTTCGGTGACAAAAGAATGAGATGCTCCGGAATCAAACAACACTCTGGCAGGGATGGAGTTGACAAAAAACATACCCAGTACCACATCCGGTGCTTCCTGGGCTTCTTCGGCGTTCATGTGGAAGAGACGGCCGTTGCGGTTATTGGGGTTGTTGAGGACGAACTTCTTGCCGGTGGAGACACGGCGTTGTTGTTGAGCAGGTGCAGCGGTGTTGCCTGCGAGCTTGGTCAGCCTCTTGGGACACTCGTTGGAGTAGTGTCCCACTACACCACACTCATAGCAAGTGATGGTGGACTTGTCCTTGGGGGCGACGGGGATGGCGTTGCTTCCGGTTCTGGGGCGGTGTTGGTGTTGTTGTTGTTGTTGTTGGGGGCTCTGGGCGGAGCGCGGTTGAAGTTGTTGTTGTTGTTGTAGTTGCTGTTGTTGTGGCCTCCTGGCCTGGAGTTTCCTCCACTCCGGTTCTGATAACCGGGGCGCGAGTTCTGCATCTGGGACTTGTTGTTTTGTTTCTCGGAGTGAAACCTCCGCTTGAGCTGGGGCGATACTTCGGGGCGTTGCTGGGCCCACTCTGGTGCATCATGCGGCGTTTGCGGTTCTCATTGGCTTGGTTCAGCTTGCCTTTCATCTGGATGGCGGAGTCCACTAAAGCTTCCAGGTCGGCGAAGGGGATGTTGACGAGGACAGTCTGCATCTCATCATGCAGTCCGTTCAAGAATCTATCCTGCCTCTTCTCGGTGGTGTCGGTCTCATCGGGGGCGTACCTTGACAGGGTAAGGAACCTGTCGCGGTATTCTACCACCGTCATCCGTCCTTGTTTGAGTTCACGGAACTCGTCCCTCATCTTCTTGATAAGGCCCGGGGGCACATGGTACTTACTAAACTTGAGCTTGAAATCTGCCCAAGTCATGACTTGACCTCCGTTCATGGCACGGGTGCTAGTCCACCAGGCTCGGGCTGGTCCGGCAAGGTAATGGGTTGCAAACAGGACCTTCTCGTTGGCTTCCACTCCGGCTACTTCCAAGTTGTTCTCCATAGTCTGGAGCCAGTCGTCGGCGTCGAGGGGTTCTTCAGTCTTGCTAAACACTGGAGGGTTGGTGTTCTGGAAGTTCTTGAGCTTGGATCCGGGGTGGTCATGATTTCCATGGCCTTGGTTGGCGAGGTTTTGCAGGGCTGCGATGTTGGCTTGGCGTTCAGCTCTTTCAGCCTCCCTGTCAGCCAGCAGGGTTTGCAGCAGTTGCATCATGGCATCGTTGTTGCGATTGGGAGGGGCCATCTGAACATAGAGAAGATCATGAGATAAGAGGGAAATTTTTATGGTTTATTTTGAGTAAGTTCATAAAATTTGAAACTTGAAATCTTTTCATGACAAACACAACATTCATTCATTCATTCAACACACATTACAAGCTAACACTTAACACTTCCAATGGTTTTAAGAACCATTCTCTCATGCTACGATACAACGGGCGGGATACAACTCACACCTACATAAGTGATCTAGTGCAACTACTCCTCATCCTCGACATCGATCGGGACGAAGTCGTCGGGTCCTGCCTCCAGGAACTCGTAGTCCTCCTCCTCGGTGAACTCGTCCTCCTCAAAGTCATCGTCGTCGCTCAGGAAGGCTCCTCCTCCCTGAAGTTCGATACCTCCATCGTCTTCCTCCATCTCTCTCAGCTGGTCCTCCTGGGCCTTGACAGTGGCCTCAAGAGATGCTATATTGGCGCGAAGGCGCACAATCGTAGCGTCCTTCTTGGCACGCTGATACGTCTCAAACGTATCTATAATTTCTTATGTTCCATGCTACTTTTATGATGATACTCACATGTTTTATACACATTATATGTCATTATTATGCATTTTCCGGCACTAACCTATTAACGAGATGCCGAAGAGCCAGTTGCTGTTTTCTGCTATTTTTGGTTTCAGAAATCCTAGTAAGGAAATATTCTCGGAATTGGACGAAATCAACGCCTAGGATCTTATTTTTCCACGAAGCTTCCAGAACACCGGAGGAGATACGAAGTGGGGCGATGAGGCGCCCACACAACAGGGCGGCGCGGCCAGGCCTTAGGCCGCGCGGCCCTGGCGTGTGGGGCCCTCGTGGCGCCCCCTGACCTACCCTTCCGCCTACTTAAGCCTTCGTCGATAATAGTTCCAGTACCGAGAGCCACGATACGGAAAACCTTCCAGAGACGCCGTCGCCGCCAATCCCATCTCGGGGGATTCAGGAGATCGCCTCCGGCACCCTGCCGAAGAGGGGAATCATCTCCCGGAGGACTCTTCACCGCCATGGTCGCCTCCGGATTGATGTGTGAGTAGTTCACCCCTGGACTATGGGTCCATAGCAGTAGCTAGATGGTCGTCTTCTCCTAATTGTGCTATCATTGTTGGATCTTGTGAGCTGCCTAACATGATCAAGATCATCTATCTGTAATGCTACATGTTGCGTTTGTTGGGATACGATGAATATAGAATACTATACTATGTTGATTATCAATCTATCTATGTGTTGTTTATGATCTTGCATGCTCTCCGTTGCTGGTAGAGGCTCTGGCCAAGTCGTTACTTGTAACTCCAAGAGGGAGTAATTATGCTCGATAGTGGGTTCATGCCTCCATTAAATCTGGGGGAGTGACAGCAACCTCTAAGGTTGTGGATGTGTTGTTGCCACTAGGGATAAAACATCAATGCTATATCTAAGGATGTATTTGTTGATTACATTACGCACCATACTTAATGCAATTGTCTGTTGTTTGCAACTTAATACTGGAGGGGGTTCGGATGATAACCTGAAGGTGGACTTTTTAGGCATAGATGCATGCTGGATAGCGGTCTATGTACTTTGTCGTAATGCCCAATTAAATCTCACACTACTCATCATAACATGTATGTGCATTGTTATGCTCTCTTTATTTGTCAATTGCCCAACTGTAATTTGTTCACCCAACATGCTATTTATCTTATGGGAGAGACACCACTAGTGAACTGTGGACCCCGGTCCATTCTTTTACATCGAATACAATCTACTGCAATACTTGTTTTACTGTTTTCTGCAAACAATCATCTTCCACACTATACATCTAATCCTTTGTTACAGCAAGCCGGTGAGATTGACAACCTCACTGTTAAGTTGGGGCAAAGTACTTGGATTGTGTTTGCAGGTTCCACGTTGGCACCGGAATCCCTGGTGTTGCGCCGCACTACACTCCGTCACCAACAACCTTCAACGTGCTTCTTGACTCCTACTGGTTCGATAAACCTTGGTTTCTTACTGAGGAAAAACTTGCTGCTGTACACATCATACCTTCCTCTTGGGGTTCCCAACGGACGAGTGCTTTACCGTCACAAGGAAGCTACTACGCCCACGTCAACTGTGCGCAAGCAACTCTTTTTCTGGCGCCGTTGCCAGGGAGATCAAGACACGCTGCAAGGGGAGTCTCCACCTCCAATCTCTTTACTTTGTTTTTGTCTTGCTTTACTTTTATTTACTACTTTGTTTGCTGCAATAAACAAAACACAAAAAAATTAGTTGCTAGTTTTACTTTATTTACTATCTTGTTTGCCATATTAAAAAACACAAAAAAATTAGTTACTTGCATTTACTTTACTTATTTCATCATGTTTCCTCCTAAGTTCACTCTGAAAGACATACCGGTAGGACAAGGGTCTATCATTGGAAGAGATAATATAGAAGAATTTTTCACTCATGTTAGTATGGTTGAAGATTTTGAAGATAGACACTTGGTAGAACTTGCTCCTACTTATGAAATTGCTACTGCTTCTTTAGTACACATGTTAGAAGCTAGATTTGTTAATTTCAATCCTATAATGCAACATATGTTTCTTACACTAGGTGATATGGAAGAAGGAGAAAAGAAATATTTTGTCTTAGAAACCCTTCTCGAAGAATTTGGTGGTGTAGCTAGAGAGGCTAGAAAAGTCTTTATTAAGTATAAGAGGCTTGGGTTGTTCACCGACTTCGCAAAAACACTTGAAAAGATAGACATGGATAGAGTAAGGTACACTAATAATGTTAATGATGGCGGGGAGATTAAAGTACCGATACCTATTAAGCTCTTAGGAATGCATGAAGCACTAGAAAAGAATTTTGATTGGATTGTTCCTGAAAATTTGTTTGATGAGAATAGTAAGCCTAAGAGTAATGTAAAAGGAGCCTCTGAAACTTACATAGATAAGATACAAAGCATTGATGCTTCATCTTTTGATAACACTTGATACACACTTTCTGCGCCTAGCTGAAAGGCGTTAAAGAAAAGCGCTTATGGGAGACAACCCATTATTTTACTACAGTACTTTTGTTTTATATTTGGGTCTTGGAAGTTGTTACTACTGTAGAAACCTCTCCTTATCTTTATTTTATTGCATTGCTGTGCCAAGTAAAGTCTTTAATGATAAAGTTCATACTAGATTTGGATTACTGCACAGAAACAGTTTTCTTGCTGTCACGAAATTGAGTCACTACGTCTGTAGGTAACTCAGAAAAATATGCCAATTTACGTGCGTGATCCTCAGATATGTACGCAACTTTCATTAGTTTTGAGTTTTCTCATCTGAGCAAGTCTGGTGCCTCTAAAAAATTCGTCTTTACGAACTGTTCTGTTTTGACAGATTCTGCCTTTTATTTCACATTGCCTGTTTTGCTATGCTTGATGGATTTCTTTGTTCCATTAACTTTCAGTAGCTTTGTGCAATGTCCAGAAGTGTTAAGAATGATTATGTCACCTCTGAACATGTGAATTTTTGATTATGCACTAACCCTCTAATGAGTTTGTTTCGAGTTTGGTGTGGAGAAAGTTTTCAAGGATCAAGAGAGGAGGATGATACAATATGATCAAGGAGAGTGAAAGCTCTAAGCTTGGGGATGCCCCGGTAGTTCATCCCTGCATATTTCAAGAAGACTCAAGCGTCTAAGCTTGGGGATGCCTTGGGCATCCCCTTCTTCATCGACAACATTATCAGGTTCCTCTAGTGAAACTATATTTTTATTCCATCACATCTTATGTGCTTTACTTGGAGCGTCTGTATGTTTTTGTTTTTTGTTTTTTTGAATAAAGTTGGATCCTAGCATTCATTGTGTGGGAGAGAGACACGCTCCGCTGTTGCATATGGACAAATATGTCCTTAGGCTTTACTCATAATATTCATGGCGAAGGTTGAACTGCTTCGTTAAATTGTTATATGGTTGGAAACGGGAAATGCTACATGTGGTAATTGGTATAATATCTTGAATAATGTGATACTTGGCAATTGTTGTGCTCATGTTTAAGCTCTTGCATCATGTACTTTGCACCTATTAGTGAAGAAATACATAGAGCTTGCTAAAATTTGGTTTGCATAATTGGTCTCTCTAAGGTCTAGATATTTACTAGTAAGGGTCGAACAACAAGGAAGACGGTATAGAGTCTTATAATGCTTTCAATATGTCTTTTATGTGAGTTTTGTTGTACCGGTTCATACTTCTGTTTGCTTTAAACAACCTTGCTAGCCTATACCTTGTATCGAGAGGGAATACTTCTCATGCATCGAAAATCCTTGAGCCAAACACTATGCCACTTGTGTCCACCATACCTACCTACTACATGGTATTTCTCCGCCATTCCAAAGTAAATTGCTTGAGTGCTACCTTTAAAATTTCTATTCTTTATCTTTGCAATATATAGCTCATGGGACAAATAGTCTAAAAACTATTGTGGTATTGAATATGTACTTATGCATCTTATCTCTTATAAGTTGCTTGTTGAGCGATAACCATGTTCCTGGGGACGCCATCAACTATTTCTTTGTTGAATATCATGTGAGTTGCTATGCATGTTCGTCTTGTCTGAAGTAAGGGTGATTTATCATGATCAAATGGTTTGAGTATGCATATTGTTAGAGAAGAACATTGGGCCGCTAACTAAAGCCATGATCCATGGTGGAAGTTTCAGTTTGGACAACAAACCTCAATCTCTTATGAGAATATTATTTGTTGTTGAATGCTTATGCATTAAAGAGGAGTCCATTACCTGTTTTCTATGTTGTCCCGGTATGGATGTCTAAGTTGAGAATAATCAAAAGCGAGAAATCCAATGCGAACTTTCTCCTTAGACCTTTGTACAGGCGGCATAGAGGTACCCCTTTGTGACACTTGGTTGAAACATGTGTTATGCTATGATAATCCATGTAAATCCAAGCTAATTAGGACGAGGTGCGAGCACTATTGGTATACTATGCATGAGGCTTGCAACTTATAGGATATAATTTACATGATACATATGCTTTATTACTACCGTTGACAAAATTGTTTCTTGTTTTCAAAATAAAATCTCTAGCACAAATATAGCAATCCATGCTTCCCTCTGTGAAGGGCCTTTCTTCTACTTTTATTGTTGAGTCAGTTTACCCATTTCCTTCTATCTCAAGAAGCAAACACTTGTGTTAACTGTGCATTGATTCCTACATACTTGCATATTGCACTTGTTATATTACTTTATGCTGACAATATCCATGAGATATACATGTTACAAGTTGAAAGCAACCGCTGAAACTTAATCTACCTTTGTGTTGCTTCAATGCCTTTACTATGAATTTATTGCTTTATGAGTTAACTCTTATGCAAGACTTATTGATGCTTGTCTTGAAAGTACTATTCATGAAAAGTCTTTGCTATATGATTCAATTGTTTACTCATTGTATTTACCATTGCTTCGAATCGCTGCATTCATTACATGTGCTTACAATAGTATTGATCAAGATTATGATAGCATGTCACTTAAGAAATTATCTTTGTTATCGTTTACCTACTCGGGATGAGTAGGAACTAAGCTTGGGGATGCTTGATACGTCTCAAATGTATCTATAATTTCTTATGTTCCATGCTACTTTTATGATCATACTCACATGTTTTATACACATTATATGTCATTATTATGAATTTTCCGGCACTAACCTATTAACGAGATGCCGAAGAGCTAGTTCTTGTTTTCTGCTGTTTTTGGTTTCAGAAATCCTAGTAAGGAAATATTCTCGGAATTGGACGAAATCAACGCCCAGGATCTTATTTTTCCACGAAGCTTCCAGAACACCGGAGGAGATACGAAGTGGGGCGACGAGGCGCCCACACAACAGGGCGGCGCGGCCAAGCCTTGGGCCGCGCGGCCCTGGCGTGTGGGGCCCTCGTGGCGCCCCCTGACCTACCCTTCCGCCTACTTAAGCCTTCGTCGATAATAGTTCAGTACCAAGAGCCACGATACGGAAAACCTTCCAGAGACGCCGCCACCGCCAATCCCATCTCGGGGGATTCAGGAGATCGCCTCCGACACCCTGCCGGAGAGGGGAATCATCTCCCGGAGGACTCTTCACCGCCATGGTCGCCTCCAGATTGATGTGTGAGTAGTTCACCCCTGGACTATGGGTCCATAGCAGTAGCTAGATGGTCATCTTCTCCTAACTGTGCTATCATTGTTGGATCTTGTGAGCTGCCTAACATGATCAAGATCATCTATCTGTAATGCTACATGTTGCGTTTGTTGGGATACGATGAATATAGAATACTATGCTATGTTGATTATCAATCTATCTATGTGTTGTTTATGATCTTGCATGCTCTCCGTTGCTGGTAGAGGCTCTGGCCAAGTCGTTACTTGTAACTCCAAGAGGGAGTAATTATGCTCGATAGTGGGTTCATGGCTCCATTAAATCTGGGGGAGTGACAGCAACCTCTAAGGTTGTGGATGTGCTGTTGCCACTAGGGATAAAACATCAATGCTATATCTAAGGATGTATTTGTTGATTACATTACGCACCATACTTAATGCAATTGTCTGTTGTTTGCAACTTAATACTGGAGGGGGTTCGGATGATAACCTGAAGGTGGACTTTTTAGGCATAGATGCATGCTGGATAGCGGTCTATGTACTTTGTCGTAATGCCCAATTAAATCTCACACTACTCATCATAACATGTATGTGCATTGTTATGCTCTCTTTATTTGTCAATTGTGCAACTGTAATTTGGTCACCCAACATGCTATTTATCTTATGGGAGAGACACCACTAGTGAATTGTGGACCCCGGTCCATTCTTTTACATCGAATACAATCTACTGCAATACTTGTTTTACTGTTTTCTGCAAACAATCATCTTCCACACTATACATCTAATCCTTTGTTACAGCAAGCCGGTGAGACTGACAACCTCACTGTTAAGTTGGGGAAAAGTACTTGGATTGTGTTGTGCAGGTTCCACGTTGGCGCCGGAATCCCTGGTGTTGCGCCGCACTACACTCCATCACCAACAACCTTCAACGTGCTTCTTGACTCCTACTAGTTCGAGAAACCTTGGTTTCTTACTGAGGGAAAGCTTGCTGCTGTACACATCATACCTTCCTCTTGGGGTTCCCAACGAACGAGTGCTTTACCGTCACAAGGAAGCTACTACGCCCACGTCAACTGTGCGCAAGCACACGCTGCTGGCGAAGGGTCTTGCGGTCGCGGGCGAGTAGCTTGATCGCCTCACCCTGCTCGGTGATGTGAGCGTGGGTCTGGTTCGCGTACACGCGGGAGGCGTCCAGATCCTTCTGAGTCGGGTAGAGCATGAAGTCAAGGTGCTCAGCATGGTGCCTCTACTTCGGGTGCGGCTGCAGCTCCATGGGCACCTGATACGTCCAATTTGCATCACTATTTTATATCATAATTTGTTGTTATTCATTGATATATTTCATATTGGGACACAATACTTATGTTATTTCATCTATTTTGCATGTTTCAACATTATTGGAGGATCAAGCACCGGAGCCAGGATTCTGCTGGAAAAAGCACCGTCAGAATGCAATATTTCAGAAGATCAACTGTGGAAGGAAATTATACCAAAAATCCTATTCTCCCAGATGACAAAGGAAGCCAGAAGGGGGACCCAGCTGGACCCAAGGTGGGCCCAGACCATAGGGCGGCGCGGCCCATGGCCTGGCCGCGCCACCTGGTGGTGAGGGGGCCCCACAGCCCCTTTCGCCTCCTTTTCTTCGCAAAATTCTTCGTCCCGAAGACCTAAGCCACAGAGGGTACCTCGCGAAGAGTTACAGCCGCCTCTGCGGGGCGGAGAACACCAGAGAGAAAAGAGCTCTCCGGCGGCTGAAATCCGCCGGGAAAATTCCCTCCCGAGAGGGGGAAATCGACGCCATCGCCACCGTCATCGAGCTGGACATCATCTCCATCACCTTCATCATCATCTTCATCATCATCACTGCCGTCTCCACCGCAGCACATCGTCACCATTGTAACAATTTGGGTTTGATCTTGATTGTTTGATAGGGGAAACTCTCCCGGTATTGATTTCTACTTGTTGTTGATGCTATTGAGTGAAACCATTGAACCAAGGTTTATGTTCAGATTGTTATTCATCATCATATCACCTCTGATCATGTTCCATATGATGTCTCGTGAGTAGTTCGTTTAGTTCTTGAGGACATGGGTGAAGTCTAAATGTTAGTAGTGAAGTATGTTGGGTAATATTCAATGTTATGATATTTAAGTTGTGGTGTTATTCTTCTAGTGGTGTCATGTGAACGTCGACTACATGACACTTCACCTTTATGGGCCTAGGGGAATGCATCTTGTACTCGTTTGCTAATTGCGGGGTTGCCGGAGTGACAGAAACCTAAACCCCCGTTAGTATATCGATGCAGGAGGGATAGCAGGATCTCAGAGTTTAAGGCTGTGGTTAGATTTATCTTAATTACTTTCTTGTAGTTGCGGATGCTTGCAAGGGGTATAATCACAAGTATGTATTAGTCCTAGGAAGGGCGGTACATTAGCATAGGTTCACCCACACAACACTTATCAAAACAATGAAGATTAATCAGCTATATGAAGCGAAAGCACTAGACTAAAATCTCGTGTGTCCTCAAGAACGTTTGGTCATTATAAGTAAACAAACCGGCTTGTCCTTTGTGCTAAAAAGGATTGGGCCACTCGCAGCAATTGTTACTCTCGCACTTTACTTACTCGTACTTTATTCATCTGTTACATTAAAACCCCCCTGAATACTTGTTTGTGAGCATCTACAGTGATTCCTACATCGAAACTGCTTGTCAACACCTTCTGCTCCTCGTTGGGTTCGACACTCTTACTTATCGAAGATACTACGATACACCCCCTATACTTGTGGGTCATCAAGACTATTTTCTAGCGCCGTTGCCGGGGAGTGAAGCGCTATTGGTAAGTGGAATTGGTAAGGGAAACTTTTACTGTTAGTGCTGATTTTATTTCTGCCTGCTGCTATAATTCATTATGGAGAGATCTTCTCTCGAATGTTTGTTTGGGAAATCTACTACTACTGCAAAGGTAGTGGATAAGGCGCCAGGTGAGGAAGAGATACCATACAAAATACCTATGAAAATTATTGAACGTGTAGTGGATAACCGTTATACAGGGGATGGAACTGCCCACCCTGGAGATCATTTACTGTTCTTACATGAATTATGCGGTTTATTCAAGTGTGCAGGTATTGCTATGGATGAAGTGAGGAAGAAACTATTCTCTATATCGCTATGCAGTAAGCGGCGCATTGGTATAAATTATTGGATAATGGGGATTCTCTTGAATGGAATGATATTGTGCCCCGGTTTTATTCTAAGTTCTATCCTCCAAGTGAAATTCATAAGGATCGGAACCGCATATATAATTTTTGGCCTCATGATGGAGAGAGTATTGCCCAAGCATGGGGGAGATTGAAGTCTTTAATGCTCAAATGCCCCATTCATGAGCTTCCTGGTAATGTTATTATTGATAATTTCTATGCAAGACTTTCTTTTGAAGACAAGACCTTGCTGGATACTTCTTGTTCTGGATCATTCACGCGCAATAAGGAAGAGTTTAAAAGGGACCTTCTTAATCGGATTCAGGAAAATACTGAATGATGGGAAATCGACAAAGAAAGAGAATCAGGTATAAATTATGATTACAAATGCATTGAAGCTTTTATGGAAACTGATAAATTTCATAATATGAGTGCTACTTATGGTCTTGATTCTCAAGTTGCTGCAAATCTTTATAAAGCTTTTGCTTCTCATTATGAATTGCCTAAGAAGAATTTTGATAAGTTTCATGAACCGTATGAAGATAAAATTGATTCATATATAAATAAATGTGTTGTAGTCGAAACTATGGATCATGTTATTCCTGAAGCTTATATTGAAAAAACTCCTTTCCCTGCTAAAATGAAGGAGTACTCTGTTATAAATAGTGCGGTTCATAAAAGTGAAAAGAAACATATAGAACCTGAAGAACAAATAAAAGTTGAACCTGCTGTTGCAATAGTTAAAGATCTTGTGACTGAAAATGTAGAGGATGGTCATATTATTTTTAGTGAAGATGCTTCTAATATTGTTTCACATCCTAATAAGTCTAGGAAAGCTAGTGTTCCTATGCTATCTGTTAGAATTGGTGATCATTGCTATTATGGGTTATGCGATATTGGTGCAAGTATTAGTGCTATTCCTTATGAGCTTTACACGGAGATTATGCACGAAATTGGTTCTCGTGAACTTGAAGATATTGATGTGGTTATTCAACTGGCTAATAGAGAAACTATCTCTCCGATTGGTATTGTTCGAGATGTGGAAGTTCTATGTGGTAAGATTAAATATCCTGCTGACTTTTTAGTACTTGGTTCTGCTGCTAGTGATTATTGTCCTATCATTTTTGGTAGACCTTTTCTAAATACTTGTGGAGCTATTATAGATTGCAAGAAAGAGAAAATTTTGACTAAATTTGCTGGTGAATCTTATGAGTTTAACTTCTCTAAATTTACCAATACTCCTTATAAAATTGATCCGCCTAATGATGATTTTAAAATGGAACAGTGTGCATCTATTGTTCTTGTTCCTAATAATCCTTTGCAGCAACATTTGGAGAATAGCGAGAGTGAAGTTTGATGTCTACGTTCCCCCTCCTTTCCTGTAGACAGTGTTGGGCCTCCAAGAGCAGAGTTTTGTAGAACAGCAGCAAGTTTTCCCTTAAGTGGATCACCCAAGGTTTATCGAACTCAGGGAGGAAGAGGTCAAAGATATCCCTCTCATGCAACCCTGCAACCACAAAGCAAGAAGTCTCTTGTGTCCCCAACACACCTAATAGGTGCACTAGTTCGGCGAAGAGATAGTGAAATACAGGTGGTATGAATATATATGAGCGGTAGAGTAACGGTGCCGAGAAAATAGCTTTTGGCGTGTAGTTGATGGTGGTAGTATTGCAGCGAGTAGTAACACGGTGAAACGATGAAACAAGCAGTAGTAACGCAGCAGTAGTAAACAAGTAGCGATAGCAGTATTTAAGAACAAGGCCTAGGGATTACACTTTCACTAGTGGACACTCTCAACATTGATCACATAACAGAATAGATAAATGCATACTCTACACTTTTGTTGGATGATGAACACATTGCGTAGGATTACACGAACCCTCAATGCCGGAGTTAACAAGCTCCACAATAATGCTCATATTTTAGTAACCTTTAGTGTAAGATATATCAAAAGACTAAACCAAGTACTAACATAGCATGCACACTGTCACCTTCATGCATATGTAGGAGGCATAGATCACATCAATATTATCATAGCAATAGTTAACTTCGCAATCTACAAGAGATCATGATCATAGCATAAACCAAGTACTAACACGGTGCACACACTGTCACCTTTACACACGTGCAGGAGGAATAGAACTACTTTAATAACTTTGCTAGAGTAGCACATAGATAAATTGTGATACAAAACTCATATGAATCTCAATCATGTAAAGCAGCTCATGAGATTATTGTATTGAGGTACATAGGAGAGAGATGAACCACATAGCTACCGGTACAGCCCCGAGCCTCGATGGAGAACTACTCCCTCCTCATGGGAGCAGCAGCGGTGATGAAGATGGCGGTGGAGATGGCAGCGGTGTCGATGGAGAAGCCTTCCGGGGGCACTTCCCCGCTCCGGCAGCGTGCCGGAACAGAGACTCCTGTCCCCCAGATCTTGGCCTCGCGATGGCGGCGGCTCTGGAAGGTTTCTGTGGGTTTCGTCGAACGCATCAGGGTTTTCGCGACGGAGGCTTTATATAGGCGAAGAGGCAGCGCAGGAGGGCTAAAGGGGTGGCCACACCATATGGCGGCGCGGCCAGGGCCTAGGCCGCGCCGCCCTATGGTCTGGGGGCCCAGTGCCCCCCCTCTGGTCCTTCCCGGGTGTTCTGGATACTTCCGGTGAAAATAGGAACTTGGGCGTTGATTTCGTCCGATTCCGAGAATATTTCGTTACTAGGATTTCTGAAACCAAAAACAGCAGAAAACAAAGAATCGGCACTTCGGCATCTTGTTAATAGATTAGTTCCAGAAAATGCACGAATATGACATAAAGTGTGCATATAACATGTAGAAATCATCAATAATGTGGCATGGAACATAAGAAATTATTGATACGTCGGAGACGTATCAGCATCCCCAAGCTTAGTTCTGCTCGTCCCGAGCAGGTAAAACGATAACACAGATAATTTCTGGAGTGACATGCCATCATAATCTTGATCATACTATTTGTAAAGCATATGTAGTGAATGCAGCGATCAAAACAATGTATATGACATGGGTAAACAAGTGAATCATATAGCAAAGACTTTTCATGAATAGCACTTCAAGACAAGCATCAATAAGTCTTGCATAAAAGTTAACTCATAAAGCAATAATTCAAAGTAAAGGTATTGAAGCAACACAAAAGAAGATTAAGTTTCAGCGGTTGCTTTCAACTTGTAACATGTATATCTCATGGATATTGTCAACATAGAGTAATATAATAAGTGCAATAAGCAAGTATGTAGGAATCAATGCATAGTTCACACAAGTGTTTGCTTCTTGAGGTGGAGAGAAATAGGTGAACTGACTCAACATTGAAAGTAAAAGAATGGTCCTCCATAGAGGAAAAGCATCGATTGCTATATTTGTGCTAGAGCTTTGATTTTGAAAACATGAAACAATTTTGTCAACGGTAGTAATAAAGCATATGCATCATGTAAATTATATCTTATAAGTTGCAAGCCTCATGCATAGTGTACTAATAGTGCCCGCACCTTGTCCTAATTAGCTTGGACTACCGGATCATCACAATGCACTGTTTTTACCAAGTGTCACAAAGGGGTACCTCTATGCCGCCTGTACAAAGGTCTAAGGAGAAAGCTCGCATTGGATTTCTCGCTATTGATTATTCTTCAACTTAGACATCCATCGGGACAACATAGACAACAGATAATGGACTCCTCTTTTATGCATAAGCATGTAACAACAATTAATAATTTTCTCATTTGAGATTGAGGATATATGTCCAAAACTGAAACTTCCACCATGGATCATGGCTTTAGTTAGCGGCCCAATGTTCTTCTCTAACATATGCATGCTTAACCATAAGGTGGTAGATCGCTCTTACTTCAAACAAGACGGACATGCATAGCAACTCACATGATATTCAACAATGAATAGTTGATGGCGTCCCCAGTGAACATGGTTATCGCACAACAAGCAACTTAATAAGAGATAAAGTGCATAATTACATATTCAATACCACAATAGTTTTTAAGCTATTTGTCCCATGAGCTATATATTGCAAAGGTGAATGATGGAATTTTAAAGGTAGCACTCAAGCAATTTACTTTGGAATGGCGGAAAATACCATGTAGTAGGTAGGTATGGTGGACACAAATGGCATAGTGGTTGGCTCAAGTATTTTGGATGCATGAGAAGTATTCCCTCTCGATACAAGGCTTAGGCTAGCAAGGTTTATTTGAAACAAACACAAGGATGAACCGGTGCAGCAAAACTCACATAAAAGACATATTGAAAACATTATAAGACTCTACACCGTCTTCCTTGTTGTTCAAACTCAATACTAGAAATTATCTAGACCTTAGAGAAACCAAATATGCAAACCAAATTTAAGCATGCTCTATGTATTTCTTCATTAATGGGTGCAAAGCATATGATGCAAGAGCTTAATCATGAGCACAACAATTGCCAAGTATCACATTACCCAAGACATTTATAGCAATTACTACATGTATCATTTTCCAATTCCAACCATATAACAATTTAACGAAGGAGAAACTTCGCCATGAATACTATGAGTAGAAACCAAGGACATACTTGTCCATATGCTACAGCGGAGCGTGTCTCTCTCCCATAAAGTGAATGCTAGGATCCATTTTATTCAAACAAAACAAAAAAAACAAAAACAAACCGACGCTCCAAGAAAAAGCACATAAGATGTGATGGAATAAAAATATAGCTTCAGGGGAGGAACCTGATAATGTTGTCGATGAAGAAGGGGATGCCTTGGGCATCCCCAAGCTTAGACGCTTGAGTCTTCTTGATATATGCAGGGGTGAACCACCGGGGCATCCCCAAGCTTAGAGCTTTCACTCTCCTTGATCATGTTGCATCATACTCCTCTCTTGATCCTTGAAAACTTCCTCCACACCAAACTCGAAACAACTCATTAGAGGGTTAGTGCACAATATAAATTGACATATTCAGAGGTGACACAATCATTCTTAACACTTCTGGACATTGCATAATGCTACTGGACATTAGTGGATCAAAGAAATTCATCCAACATAGCAAAAGAGGCAATGTGAAATAAAAGGCAGAATCTGTCAAAACAGAACAGTTCGTATTGACGAATTTTAAAATGGCACCAGACTTGCTCAAATGAAAATGCTCAAATTGAATGAAAGTTGCGTACATATCTGAGGATCACTCACGTAAATTGGCATAATTTTCTGAGTTACCTACAGAGAGGTGGACCCAGATTCGTGACAGCAAAGAAATCTGGAACTGCGCAGTAATCCAAATCTAGTACTTACTTTTCTATCAACGGCTTAACTTGGCACAACAAAACACAAAACTAAGATAAGGAGAGGTTGCTACAGTAGTAAACAACTTCCAAGACACAAATATAAAACAAAGTACTGTAGCAAAATAACATATGGGTTATCTCCCAAGAAGTTCTTTCTTTATAGCCGTTAAGATGGGCTCAGCAGTTTTAATGATGCACTCACGAGAAATAGTATTTGAAGCAAAAGAGAGCATCAAGAGGCAAATTCAAAACACATTTAAGTCTAACATGCTTCCTATGCAAAGGAATCTTGTAAATAAACAAGTTCATGAATAGCAAAGTAACAAGCATAGGAAGATAAAACAAGTATAGCTTCACAAATTTCAGCACATAGAGAGGTGTTTTAGTAACATGAAAATTTCTACAACCATATTTTCCTCTCTCATAATAACTTTCAGTAGTATCATGAGCAAACTCAACAATATAACCATCACATAAAGCATTCTTATCATGAGTCTCATGCATAAAATTATTACTACTCCCAACATAAGCATAATCAATTTTATTAGTTGTAGTGGGAGCAAATTCAACAAAGTAGCTATCATATATAGGAGGTATATTGTAATCATAATCAAATTTATCCTCCATAACAGGTGGTACCAAAAGACTACTATCATTATAATCATCATAAATAGGAGGTAGAGTATCATCAAAGAAAATTTTCTCCTCAATGCTTGGGGGACTAAAAATATCATGCTCATCAAAGCCAGCTTCCCCAAGCTTAGAATTTTCCATATCATTAGCAACAATGGTGTTCAAAGCGTTCATACTAATATCATTGCTACTAGCATGCAAATAAGATTCCATGGGTTTTTTAATTTTCGCATTAAACCATTCATGTCTTGACTCAGGAAATAGAATAAAAAGCTCACAGATGTTGTCCATTATGCCTTACTAGTGTAAACAAGAAACAAAAAGTTGCAATTGCAGGATCTAAAGGAAATAGCTTCGAGTACTTACAACGCCGGAAAATAGCTTAGTAGCCGAGATACGGAGTGTGAGTACCTTTTACCTTTCCTCCCCGGCAACGGCGCCAGAAAATTAGCTTGATGTCTACGTTCCCCCTTGATACGTCTCCGACGTATCGATAATTTCTTATGTTCCATGCCACATTATTGATGTTATCTACATGTTTTATGCACACTTTATGTCATATTCGTGCATTTTCTGGAACTAACCTATTAACAAGATGCCGAAGTGCCGATTCTTTGTTTTCTGCTGTTTTTGGTTTCAGAAATCCTAGTAACGAAATATTCTCGGAATTGGACGAAATCAACGCCCAGGGTCCTATTTTTCCACGAAGCTTCCAGAAGTCCGAAGACGAAACGAAGTGGGGCCACAGGGTGCCCAAACCCTAGGGCGGCGCGGCCCACCCCCTGGCCGCGCCGGCCTATGGTGTGGGGCCCCTGTGCCCCCTCCTGACCTGCCCTTCCGCCTACTTAAAGCCTCCGTGACGAAACCCCCAGTACCGAGAGCCACGATACGAGAAAACATACTGAGACGCCGCCGCCGCCGATCCCATCTCGGGGGATCCAGGAGATCGCCTCCGGCACCCTGCCGGAGAGGGGAATCATCTCCCGGAGGACTCTACACCGCCATGGTTGCCTCCGGAGTGATGAGTGAGTAGTCTACCCCTGGACTATGGGTCCATAGCAGTAGCTAGATGGTTGTCTTCTCCCCATTGTGCTATCATTGTTGGATCTTGTGAGCTGCCTAACATGATCAAGATCATCTATCTGTAATTCTATATGTTGCGTTTGTTGGGATCCGATGAATAGAGAATACTTGTTATGTTGATTATCAAAGTTATATCTACGTGTTGTTTATGATCTTGCATGCTTTCCGTTACTAGTAGATGCTCTGGCCAAGTAGATGCTTGTAACTCCAAGAGGGAGTACTTATGCTCGATAGTGGGTTCATGCCGCATTGACACTGGGACAAAGTGACAGAAAGTTCTAAGGTTGTGTTGTGATGTTGCCACTAGGGATAAAACATTGATGCTATGTCTAAGGATGTAGTTGTTGATTACATTACGCACCATACTTAATGCAATTGTCTGTTGCTTTGCAACTTAATACTGGAAGGGGTTCGGATGATAACCTGAAGGTGGACTTTTTAGGCATAGATGCAGTTGGATGGCGGTCTATGTACTTTGTCGTAATGCCCAATTAAATCTCACTATAATCATCATGATATGTATGTGCATGGTCATGCTCTCTTTATTTGTCAATTGCCCAACTGTAATTTGTTCACCCAACATGCTGTTCGTCTTATGGGAGAGACACCTCTAGTGAACTGTGGACCCCGGTCCAATTCTCTTTACTGAAATACAATCTACTGCAATACTTGTTCTACTGTTTTCTGCAAACAATCATCTTCCACACAATACGGTTAATCCTTTGTTACAGCAAGCCGGTGAGATTGACAACCTCACTGTTTCATTGGGGCAAAGTACTTTGGTTGTGTTGTGCAGGTTCCACGTTGGCGCCGGAATCCCTGGTGTTGCGCTGCACTACATCCCGCCGCCATCAACCTTCAACGTGCTTCTTGGCTCCTACTGGTTTGATAAACCTTGGTTTCTTTCTGAGGGAAAACTTGCTGCTGTGCACATCATACCTTCCTCTTGGGGTTCCCAACGAACGTGTGAGTTACACGCCATCAAGCTCTTTTTCTGGCGCCGTTGCCGGGGAGATCAAGACACGCTGCAAGGGGAGTCTCCACTTCTCAATCTCTTTACTTTGTTTTTGTCTTGCTTTATTTTATTTACTACTTTGTTTGCTGCACTATATCAAAATACAAAAAAATTAGTTGCTAGTTTTACTTTATTTGCTATCTTGTTTGCTATATCAAAAACACAAAAAAATTAGTTACTTGCATTTTCTTTACTTGATTCATCATGTTTCCTTTTAATTTTACCACAAAAGACATGCCGGTAGGACGCGGGTCTATAATTGGGAGAAATAATATAGAAGAATTTTTCACTCATGTTAGTACCGTTGATGATTTTGAAGATAGACACTTGGTAGACCTTGCTCCTACTTATGAAATTGCCGCTGCTATTTTAGTTCGTATGATGGAAACTAAATTTGTTAATCTCAATCCTATAATCCAACACATGTTTCTTACACTCGGTGATATGGAAGAAGGGGAAAAGAAAGATTTTGTTTCAGAAACCCTTCTTAGAGAATTTGGTGGTATAGCAAGAGAGGCTAGAAAGGTCTTTGCTAAATATAATATGCTTGGTTCTTGCACCAATTTTGTTAGTCTCCTTGAAAAGATGGACATGGATAGAATAAGATACACTAATAATATTGATGATGGTGGGGAGATCAAAGCACCAATACCATGTAAACTCTTAGCTATGAATGATGCACTAGAAAATTACTATGCTTGGCTTGTCCCTAAAAATTTGTTTGATGAAAGTAGCACGCCTAAGACTAATGAAAAAGGAGATGCTAAAACTTATGTATCTAATATACTATGCCTGGTTGAGAAAACTCTGCACCCCGCTAAGGATCCTTCGTCTCTTGATAATACTTGATACACACTTTCTGCGCCTAGCTGAAAGGCGTTAAAGAAAAGCGCTTATAGGAGACAACCCATGTTTTTACCTACAGTACTTTGTTTTTATTTTGTGTCTTGGAAGTTGTTTACTACTGTAGCAACCTCTCCTTATCTTAGTTTTGTGTTTTGTTGTGCCAAGTTAAGCCGTTGATAGAAAAGTATGTACTAGATTTGGATTACTGCGCAGTTCCAGATTTCTTTGCTGTCACGAATCTGGGTCCACCTCTCTGTAGGTAACTCAGAAAATTATGCCAATTTACGTGAGTGATCCTCAGATATGTACGCAACTTTCATTCAATTTGAGCATTTTCATTTGAGCAAGTCTGGTGCCATTTTAAAATTCGTCAATACGAACTGTTCTGTTTTGACAGATTCTGCCTTTTATTTCGCATTGCCTCTTTTGCTATGTTGGATGAATTTCTTTGATCCACTAATGTCCAGTAGCATTATGCAATGTCCAGAAGTGTTAAGAATGATTGTGTCACCTCTGAATATGTCAATTTATATTGTGCACTAACCCTCTAATGAGTTGTTTCGAGTTTGGTGTGGAGGAAGTTTTCAAGGATCAAGAGAGGAGTATGATGCAACATGATCAAGGAGAGTGAAAGCTCTAAGCTTGGGGATGCCCCGGTGGTTCACCCCTGCATATATCAAGAAGACTCAAGCGTCTAAGCTTGGGGATGCCCAAGGCATCCCCTTCTTCATCGACAACATTATCAGGTTCCTCCCCTGAAACTATATTTTTATTCCATCACATCTTATGTGCTTTTTCTTGGAGCGTCGGTTTGTTTTTGTTTTTTGTTTTGTTTGAATAAAATGGATCCTAGCATTCACTTTATGGGAGAGAGACACGCTCCGCTGTAGCATATGGACAAGTATGTCCTTGGTTTCTACTCATAGTATTCATGGCGAAGTTTCTCCTTCGTTAAATTGTTATATGGTTGGAATTGGAAAATGATACATGTAGTAATTACTATAAATGTCTTGGGTAATGTGATACTTGGCAATTGTTGTGCTCATGATTAAGCTCTTGCATCATATGCTTTGCACCCATTAATGAAGAAATACATAGAGCATGCTAAAATCTGGTTTGCATATTTGGTTTCTCTAAGGTCTAGATAATTTCTAGTATTGAGTTTGAACAACAAGGAAGACGGTGTAGAGTCTTATAATGTTTACAATATGTCTTTTATGTGAGTTTTGCTGCACCGGTTCATCCTTGTGTTTGTTTCAAATAAACCTTGCTAGCCTAAACCTTGTATCGAGAGGGAATACTTCTCATGCATCCAAAATACTTGAGCCAACCACTATGCCATTTGTGTCCACCATACCTACCTACTACATGGTATTTTCCGCCATTCCAAAGTAAATTGCTTGAGTGCTACCTTTAAAATTCCATTCTTCACCTTTGCAATATATAGCTCATGGGACAAATAGCTTAAAAACTATTGTGGTATTGAATATGTAATTATGCACTTTATCTCTTATTAAGTTGCTTGTTGTGCGATAACCATGTTCACTGGGGACGCCATCAACTATTCATTGTTGAAATTCATGTGAGTTGCTATGCATGTCCGTCTTGTCTGAAGTAAGAGAGATCTACCACCTTATGGTTAAGCATGCATATGTTAGAGAAGAACATTGGGCCGCTAACTAAAGCCATGATCCATGGTGGAAGTTTCAGTTTTGGACACATATCCTCAATCTCAAATGAGAAAATTATTAATTGTTGTTACATGCTTATGCATAAAAGAGGAGTCCATTATCTGTTGTCTATGTTGTCCCGGTATGGATGTCTAAGTTGAAGAATAATCAATAGCGAGAAATCCAATGTGAGCTTTCTCCTTAGACCTTTGTACAGGCGGCATAGAGGTACCCCTTTGTGACACTTGGTAAAAACAGTGCATTGTGATGATCCGGTAGTCCAAGCTAATTAGGACAAGGTGCGGGCACTATTGGTACACTATGCATGAGGCTTGCAACTTATAAGATATAATTTACATGATGCATATGCTTTATTACTACCGTTGACAAAATTGTTTCATATTTTCAAAATCAAAGCTCTAGCACAAATATAGCAATCGATGCTTTTCCTCTATGAGGACCATTCTTTTACTTTCAATGTTGAGTCAGTTCACCTATTTCTCTCCACCTCAAGAAGCAAACACTTGTGTGAACTATGCATTGATTCCTACATACTTGCTTATTGCACTTATTATATTACTCTATGTTGACAATATCCATGAGATATACATGTTACAAGTTGAAAGCAACCGCTGAAACTTAATCTTATTTTGTGTTGCTTCAATGCTTTTACTTTGAATTATTGCTTTATGAGTTAACTCTTATGCAAGACTTATTGATGCTTGTCTTGAAGTGCTATTCATGAAAAGTCTTTGCTTTATGATTCACTTGTTTACTCATGTCATATACATTGTTTTGATCGCTGCATTCACTACATATGCTTTACAAATAGTATGATCAAGATTATGATGGCATGTCACTCCAGAAATTATCTGTATTATCGTTTTACCTGCTCGAGACGAGCAGAACTAAGCTTGGGGATGCTGATACGTCTCCGACGTATCGATAATTTCTTATGTTCCATGCCACATTATTGATGTTATCTACATGTTTTATGCACACTTTATGTCATATTCGTGCATTTTACGGAACTAACCTATTAACAAGATGCCGAAGTGCCGATTCTTTGTTCTGCTGTTTTTGGTTTCAGAAATCCTAGTAACGAAATATTCTCGGAATTGGACGAAATCAACGCCCAGGGTCCTATTTTTCCACGAAGCTTCCAGAAGTCCGAAGACGAAACGAAGTGGGGCCACAGGGTGCCCAAACCCTAGGGCGGCGCGGCCCACCCCCTGGCCGCGCCGGCCTATGGTGTGGGGCCCTGTGCCCCTCCCGACCTGCCCTTCCGCCTACTTAAAGCCTCCGTGACGAAACCCCCGGTGCGAGAGCCACGATACGAGAAAACATGCGAGACGCCGCCGCCGCCGATCCCATCTCGGGGATCCAGAGATCGCCTCCGGCACCCTGCCGGAGAGGGGAATCATCTCCCGAAGGACTCTACACCGCCATGGTCGCCTCCGGAGTGATGAGTGAGTAGTCTACCCCTGGACTATGGGTCCATAGCAGTAGCTAGATGGTTGTCTTCTCCCCATTGTGCTATCATTGTTGGATCTTGTGAGCTGCCTAACATGATCAAGATCATCTATCTGTAATTCTATATGTTGCGTTTGTTGGGATCCGATGAATAGAGAATACTTGTTATGTTGATTATCAAAGTTATATCTACGTGTTGTTTATGATCTTGCATGCTTTCCGTTACTAGTAGATGCTCTGGCCAAGTAGATGCTTGTAACTCCAAGAGGGAGTACTTATGCTCGATAGTGGGTTCATGCCCGCATTGACACCGGGACAAAGGATGAGAAAGTTCTAAGGTTGTGTTGTGCTGTTGCCACTAGGGATAAAACATTGATGCTATGTCTAAGGATGTAGTTGTTGATTACATTACGCACCATACTTAATGCAATTGTCTGTTGCTTTGCAACTTAATACTGGAAGGGGTTCGGATGATAACCTGAAGGTGGACTTTTTAGGCATAGATGCAGTTGGATGGCGGTCTATGTACTTTGTCGTAATGCCCAATTAAATCTCACTATAATCATCATGATATGTATGTGCATGGTCATGCTCTCTTTATTTGTCAATTGCCCAACTGTAATTTGTTCACCCAACATGCTGTTCGTCTTATGGGAGAGACACCTCTAGTGAACTGTGGACCCCGGTCCAATTCTCTTTACTGAAATACAATCTACTGCAATACTTGTTCTACTGTTTTCTGCAAACAATCATCTTCCACACAATACGGTTAATCCTTTGTTACATCAAGCCGGTGAGATTGACAACCTCACTGTTTCGTTGGGGCAAAGTACTTTGGTTGTGTTGTGCAGGTTCCACGTTGGCGCCGGAATCCCTGGTGTTGCGCCGCACTACATCCCGCCGCCATCAACCTTCAACGTGCTTCTTGGCTCCTACTGGTTCGATAAACCTTGGTTTCTTTCTGAGGGAAAACTTGCTGCTGTGCGCATCATACCTTCCTCTTGGGGTTCCCAACGAACGTGTGAGTTACACGCCATCACCCCTCCTTTCCTGTAGACAGTGTTGGGCCTCCAAGAGCAGAGTTTTGTAGAACAGCAGCAAGTTTTCCCTTAAGTGGATCACCCAAGGTTTATCGAACTCAGGGAGGAAGAGGTCAAAGATATCCCTCTCATGCAACCCTGCAACCACAAAGCAAGAAGTCTCTTGTGTCCCCAACACACCTAATAGGTGCACTAGTTCGGCGAAGAGATAGTGAAATACAGGTGGTATGAATATATATGAGCAGTAGCAACGGTGCCAGAAAATAGCTTGCTGGCGTGTAGTTGATGGTGGTAGTATTGCAGCAGTAGTAACACAGTGAAACAGTAAACAAGCAGTAGTAACGCAGCAGTAGTAAACAAGTAGCGATAGCAGTATTTAAGAACAAGGCCTAGGGATTACACTTTCACTAGTGGACACTCTCAACATTGATCACATAACAGAATAGATAAATGCATACTCTACACTTTTGTTGGATGATGAACACATTGCGTAGGATTACACGAACCCTCAATGCCGGAGTTAACAAGCTCCACAATAATGCTCATATTTTAGTAACCTTTAGTGTAAGATATATCAAAAGACTAAACCAAGTACTAACATAGCATGCACACTGTCACCTTCATGCATATGTAGGAGGCATAGATCACATCAATATTATCATAGCAATAGTTAACTTCGCAATCTACAAGAGATCATGATCATAGCATAAACCAAGTACTAACACGGTGCACACACTGTCACCTTTACACACGTGCAGGAGGAATAGAACTACTTTAATAACTTTGCTAGAGTAGCACATAGATAAATTGTGATACAAAACTCATATGAATCTCAATCATGTAAAGCAGCTCATGAGATTATTGTATTGAGGTACATAGGAGAGAGATGAACCACATAGCTACCGGTACAGCCCCGAGCCTCGATGGAGAACTACTCCCTCCTCATGGGAGCAGCAGCGGTGATGAAGATGGCGGTGGAGATGGCAGCGGTGTCGATGGAGAAGCCTTCCGGGGGCACTTCCCCGCTCCGGCAGCGTGCCGGAACAGAGACTCCTGTCCCCCAGATCTTGGCCTCGCGATGGCGGCGGCTCTGGAAGGTTTCTGTGGGTTTCGTCGAACGCATCAGGGTTTTTGCGACGGAGGCTTTATATAGGCGAAGAGGCAGCGCAGGAGGGCTGAAGGGGTGGCCACACCATATGGCGGCGCGGCCAGGGCCTGGGCCGCGCCGCCCTATGGTCTGGGGCCCGGTGCCCCCTCCGGTCCTTCCCGGGTGTTCTGGATACTTCCGGTGAAAATAGGAACTTGGGCGTTGATTTCGTCCGATTCCGAGAATATTTCGTTACTAGGATTTACGAAACCAAAAAGCTAGAAACAAAGAATCGCACTTCGGCATCTTGTTAATAGGTTAGTTCCAGAAAATGCACGAATATGACATAAAGTGTGCATATAACATGTAGAAATCATCAATAATGTGGCATGGAACATAAGAAATTATCGATACGTCGGAGACGTATCAAAGTTTTTAGGAAAGAAAGATATGAGCTTGATGAAATTTTTCTTCGCCAACCTATTCTTAAGCATGATTTACCGGTGGAAGATTTGGGTACAACACCGCCACCAAAGGAAGATCCTGTCTTTGATTTAAAACCTTTGCCTGATAATCTTAAATATGCTCATATTGATGATAAGAAAATATATCCTGTTATTATTAGTTCTACACTTACAGAGTTTGAAGAAGAAAGGCTATTGGAAATATTAAAGAAACACCGAGGTGCTATTGGCTATACTCTTGATGACTTGAAGGGGATTTCTCCCTCTATTTGCCAACATGCCATTAATATGGAAGATGATGCGAAGCCTGTTGTTGAACCTCAGCATCGTCTAATTCCTAAGATGAAGGATGTGGTAAGAAATGAGGTATTACGACTTCTTGAAGCTGGTATTATATACCCTATTGCTGATAGTAGATGGGTTAGTCATGTGCATTGTGTTCCTAAAAAAGGAGGAATGACTGTTGTGCCTAATGATAATGATGAGCTCATACCTCAAAGAGTAGTTGTAGGTTATAGAATGTGCATTGATTTTCGTAAAGTTAATAAAGTTACTAAGAAAGATCATTATCCGTTGCCTTTTATTGATCAAATGTTAGAAAGGTATCCAAAAATACTCATTTTTGCTTTCTTGATGGTTATTCTGGATTTTCACAAATTGCTGTTAAAGCTAAGGATCAAGAGAAAACCACTTTCACTTGTCCCTATGGAACCTATGCTTATAGACGTATGCCTTTTGGTTTATGTAATGCTCCTGCTACTTTTCAAAGATGCATGTCTGCTATTTTTCATGGTTTTTGCGAGGGTATTGTAGAGGTATTCATGGATGATTTTTCTGTCTATGGGAATTCTTTTGATAATTGTTTGCGGAACCTTGATAAAGTTTTGCAGAGATGTGAAGAAACTAACCATGTTCTTAATTGGGAGAAATGCCACTTTATGGTTAATGAAGGAATTGTATTGGGACATAAAATTTCCGAGAGAGGTATTGAAGTTGATAGAGCTAAAGTGGAAGCAATAGAGAAGATGCCCTATCCTAGGGATGTTAAAGGTATTCGTAGTGTTCTTGGTCATGCTGGGTTTTATAAGAGGTTTATTAAAGACTTCTCTAAGATTTCAAAGCCTCTTACTAATCTTCTTCAAAAAGATGTACCTTTTGTTTTTGGAGATGATTGTAAGGAAGCTTTTGAAACTCTAAAGAAATCCTTAACAACTGCTCCTATAGTTGAACCTCCTGATTGGAATTTACCATTTGAAATTATGTGTGATGCTAGTGATTTTGCTGTAGGCGCCGAGTAGATAAAAAATTGAATGTTATTCATTATGCTAGTAAAACTCTTGATGCTGCTCAAAGAAATTATGCTACTACTGAAAAAGAATTGTTAGCTGTAGTCTTTGCTTGTGATAAGTTTAGATCTTATATTGTTGATTCAAAAGTGACTATTCATACTGATCATGCTGCAATCAGATACCTTATGCAAAAGAAAGATGCTAAGCCAAGGCTTATTAGATGGGTGCTTCTGTTGCAAGAATTTGATTTACATATTGTAGATAGGAAAGGTGCTGATAATCCCGTTGCTGATAATTTGTCTAGATTGGAAAATATTGCTTATGATCCTGTTCCTGTCAATGATAGTTTTCCAAATGAACAATTGGCTGTAATAAAGGTGAGCTCGCGAGACAGTCCTTGGTATGCTGATTATGCTAACTTTATTGTTTCCAAGTACTTGCCTCCGACCTTTTCAGCTCAGCAAAGGAGGAAATTCTTTTATGACTTGAGGCATTATTTCTGGGATGACCCACACCTATATAAAGAAGGAGTGGATGGTATTCTGCGAAGATGTGTTCCCGAATATGAACAGCAGGAAATATTGAGTAAATGTCATGGGAGTGCTTATGGAGGACATCACGCCGGAGATAGAACCGCGCAAAAGGTTCTACAATCAGGTTTTTATTGGCCAACTCTCTTCAAAGATGCAAGGAAGTTTATTTTATCTTGTGATGAATGCCAAAGGGTTGGTAATATCTCCAGACGCAATGAAATGCCTATGAATTATACTCTTGTTATTGAACCGTTCGACTGTTGGGGATTTGACTTCATGGGACCCTTTCCCTCTTCAGAAGGTAACACTCATATACTTGTTGCTGTTGATTATGTTACTAAATGGGTGGAAGCCATACCTACAAAAAGTGCTGATGGTGAGACCTCTTTAAGAATGCTTTTAGATATTATTTTTCCTCGATTTGGAGTTCCTAGATATATTATGACTGATGGAGGTTCTCATTTTATTCATGGTGGTTTTAGAAAAACTCTTGCTAAATATGGCATTAATCATAGAATTGCTTCTGCTTATCATCCTCAAACTAGTGGGCAAGTAGAACTATCAAATAGAGAAATTAAATCTATCTTGCAAAAGACTGTTAATAAAACTAGAAAGAATTGGGCTAGTAAATTGAAAGAAGCATTATGGGCTTATAGAACTGCTTATAAAAACCCCATGGGAATGTCACCTTATAAAATGGTTTATGGAAAAGCTTGTCATTTACCTTTAGAATTAGAGCACAAAGCTTATTGGGCTGTTAGGGAATTAAATAAAGATCCTAAACTAGCTGGTAATAAGAGGTTGTTGCAATTGAGTTCTCTAGATGAATGGAGAAGTGAAGCTTATGAAAATGCTAAACTCTTTAAAGAGAAAGTTAAAAAATGGCATGATAGAAGGATTATCAAAAGAGAATTTAATATTGGGGACAAAGTCCTATTGTATCGGTCTCGTCTCAGATTCTTTGCAGGGAAATTACTCTCGAAATGGGAAGGACCATATGTTGTTTAGGAGGTATATCATTCAGGAACAATTAAAATTAGCTCTCTCCAAGGCAATGCTACGCAAGTGGTGAATGGACAAAGGCTCAAGCATTATATCTCAGGTGATTCTTATAATGTTGATGTTGATATTATTCAAGTGGAAACACCGGAGGCTTGATGGCGTGTAACTCACATGTTCGTTGGGAACCCCAAGAGGAAGGTATGATGCGCACAGCAGCAAGTTTTCCCTCAGAAAGAAACCAAGGTTTATCGAACCAGGAGGAGCCAAGAAGCACGTTGAAGGTTGATGGCGGCGGGATGTAGTGCGGCGCAACACCAGAGATTCCGGCGCCAACGTGGAACCTGCACAACACAACCAAAGTACTTTGCCCCAACGAAACAGTGAGGTTGTCAATCTCACCGGCTTGCTGTAACAAAGGATTAACCGTATTGTGTGGAAGATGATTGTTTGCGAAAACAAGAGAACAAGTATTGCAGTAGATTGTATTTCAGTAAGAGAATTGGACCGGGGTCCACAGTTCACTAGAGGTGTCTCTCCCATAAGACGAACAGCATGTTGGGTGAACAAATTACAGTTGGGCAATTGACAAATAAAGAGAGCATGACCATGCACATACATATCATGATGATTATAGTGAGATTTAATTGGGCATTACGACAAAGTACATAGACCGCCATCCAACTGCATCTATGCCTAAAAAGTCCACCTTCAGGTTATCATCCGAACCCCCTCCAGTATTAAGTTGCAAAGCAACAGACAATTGCATTAAGTATGGTGCGTAATGTAATCAACAACTACATCCTTAGACATAGCATCAATGTTTTATCCCTAGTGGCAACAGCACAACACAACCTTAGAACTTTCTCACTTGTCCCGGTGTCAATGCGAGGCATGAACCCACTATCGAGCATAAGTACTCCCTCTTGGAGTTACAAGCATCTACTTGGCCAGAGCATCTACTAGTAACGGAAAGCATGCAAGATCATAAACAACACGTAGATATAACTTTGATAATCAACATAACAAGTATTCTCTATTCATCGGATCCCAACAAACGCAACATATAGAATTACAGATAGATGATCTTGATCATGTTAGGCAGCTCACAAGATCCAACAATGATAGCACAATGGGGAGAAGACAACCATCTAGCTACTGCTATGGACCCATAGTCCAGGGGTAGACTACTCACTCATCACTCCGGAGGCGACCATGGCGGTGTAGAGTCCTCCGGAGATGAATCCCCTCTCCCGGCAGGTGCCGGAGGCGATCTCCTGGATCCCCCGAGATGGGATCGGCGGCGGCGGCGGCGTCTCAGTATGTTTTCTCGTATCGTGGTTTTCTGTACTGGGGGTTTCGTCACGGAGGCTTTAAGTAGGCGGAAGGGCAGGTCAGGAGGGGGCATAGGGGCCCCACACCATAGGTCGGCGCGGCCAGGGGGTGGGCCGCGCCGCCCTAGGGTTTGGGCACCCTGTGGCCCCACTTCGTTTCATCATCGGACTTCTGGAAGCTTCGTGGAAAAATAGGACCCTGGGCGTTGATTTCGTCCAATTCCGAGAATATTTCGTTACTAGGATTTCTGAAACCAAAAACAGCAAACAAAGAATCGGCACTTCGGCATCTTGTTAATAGGTTAGTTCCGGAAAATGCACGAATATGACATAAAGTGTGCATAAAAAATGTAGAAAACATCAATAATGTGGCATGGAACATAAGAAATTATCGATACGTCGAGACGTATCAGCATCCCCAAGCTTAGTTACGCTCGTCGACGGGTAAAGCGATAACACGGATAATTTACGGAGTGACATGCCATCATAATCTTGATCATACTATTTGTAAAGCATATGTAGTGAATGCAGCGATCAAAACAATATATATGACATGAGTAAACAAGTGAATCATAAAGCAAAGACTTTTCATGAATAGCACTTCAAGACAAGCATCAATAAGTCTTGCATAAGAGTTAACTCATAAAGCAATAATTCAAAGTAAAAGCATTGAAGCAACACAAAAGAAGATTAAGTTTCAGCGGTTGCTTTCAACTTGTAACATGTATATCTCATGGATATTGTCAACATAGAGTAATATAATAAGTGCAATAAGCAAGTATGTAGGAATCAATGCATAGTTCACACAAGTGTTTGCTTCTTGAGGTGGAGAGAAATAGGTGAACTGACTCAACATTGAAAGTAAAAGAATGGTCCTCATAGAGGAAAAGCATCGATTGCTATATTTGTGCTAGAGCTTTGATTTTGAAAACATAAAACAATTTTGTCAACGGTAGTAATAAAGCATATGCATCATGTAAATTATATCTTATAAGTTGCAAGCCTCATGCATAGTGTACCAATAGTGCCCGCACCTTGTCCTAATTAGCTTGGACTACCGGATCATCACAATGCACCTGTTTTTACCAAGTGTCACAAAGGGGTACCTCTATGCCGCTTTGTACAAAGGTCTAAGGAGAAAGCTCGCATTGGATTTCTCGCTATTGATTATTCTTCAACTTAGACATCCATACCGGGACAACATAGACAACAGATAATGGACTCCTCTTTTATGCATAAGCATGTAACAACAATTAATAATTTTCTCATTTGAGATTGAGGATATGTGTCCAAAACTGAAACTTCCACCATGGATCATGGCTTTAGTTAGCGGCCCAACGTTCTTCTCTAACATATGCATGCTTAACCATAAGGTGGTAGATCTCTCTTACTTCAGACAAGACGGACATGCATAGCAACTCACATGAAATTCAACAATGAATAGTTGATGGCGTCCCCAGTGAACATGGTTATCGCACAACAAGCAACTTAATAAGAGATAAAGTGCATAATTACATATTCAATACCACAATAGTTTTTTAAGCTATTTGTCCCATGAGCTATATATTGCAAAGGTGAAGAATGGAATTTAAAGGTAGCACTCAAGCAATTTACTTTGGAATGGCGGAAAATACCATGTAGTAGGTAGGTATGGTGGACACAAATGGCATAGTGGTTGGCTCAAGTATTTTGGATGCATGAGAAGTATTCCCTCTCGATACAAGGTTTAGGCTAGCAAGGTTTATTTGAAACAAACACAAGGATGAACCGGTGCAGCAAAACTCACATAAAAGACATATTGTAAACATTATAAGAATCTACATCGTCTTCCTTGTTGTTCAAACTCAATACTAGAAATTATCTAGACCTTAGAGAAACCAAATATGCAAACCAGATTTTAGCATACTCTATGTATTTCTTCATTAATGGGTGCAAAGCATATGATGCAAGAGCTTAATCATGAGCACAACAATTGCCAAGTATCACATTACCCAAGACATTTATAGCAATTACTACATGTATCATTTTCCAATTCCAACCATATAACAATTTAACGAAGGAGAAACTTCGCCATGAATACTATGAGTAGAAACCAAGGACATACTTGTCCATATGCTACAGCGGAGCGTGTCTCTCTCCCATAAAGTGAATGCTAGGATCCATTTTATTCAAACAAAACAAAAAACAAAAACAAACCGACGCTCCAAGAAAAAGCACATAAGATGTGATGGAATAAAAATATAGTTTCAGGGGAGGAACCTGATAATGTTGTCGATGAAGAAGGGGATGCCTTGGGCATCCCCAAGCTTAGACGCTTGAGTCTTCTTAATATATGCAGGGGTGAACCACCGGGGCATCCCCAAGCTTAGAGCTTTCACTCTCCTTGATCATGTTGCATCATACTCCTCTCTTGATCCTTGAAAACTTCCTCCACACCAAACTCGAAACAACTCATTAGAGGGTTAGTGCACAATATAAATTGACATATTCAGAGGTGACACAATCATTCTTAACACTTCTGGACATTGCATAATGCTACTGGACATTAGTGGATCAAAGAAATTCATCCAACATAGCAAAAGAGGCAATGCGAAATAAAAGGCAGAATCTGTCAAAACAGAACAGTTCGTATTGACGAATTTTAAAATGGCACCAGACTTGCTCAAATGAAAATGCTCAAATTGAATGAAAGTTGCGTACATATCTGAGGATCACTCACGTAAATTGGCATAATTTTCTGAGTTACCGACAGAGAGGTGGACCCAGATTCGTGACAGCAAAGAAATCTGGAACTGCGCAGTAATCCAAATCTAGTACTTACTTTTCTATCAACGGCTTAACTTGGCACAAAAAAACACAAAACTAAGATAAGGAGAGGTTGCTACAGTAGTAAACAACTTCCAAGACACAAAATAAAAACAAAGTACTGTAGGTAAAAACATGGGTTGTCTCCCATAAGCGCTTTTCTTTAACGCCTTTCAGCTAGGCGCAGAAAGTGTGTATCAAGTATTATCAAGAGACGAAGTGTCAACATCATAATTTGTTCTCATAATGGAATCAAAAGGTAACTTCATTCTCTTTCTAGGGAAGTGTTCCATACCTTTCTTGAGAGGAAATTGATATTTTATATTACCTTCCTTCATATCAATGATAGCACCAACAGTTCGAAGAAAAGGTCTTCCCAATATAATGGGACAAGATGCATTGCATTCAATATCCAAGACAACAAAATCAACGGGAACAAGGTTATTGTTAACGGTAATGCGAACATTATCAACTTTACCCAAAGGTTTCTTTGTAGAATGATCAGCAAGATTAACATCCAAATAACAATTTTTCAGCGGTGGCAAGTCAAGCATATCATAAATTTTCTTAGGCATAACAGAAATACTTGCACCAAGATCACATAAAGCATTACAATCAAAATCTTTAACCTTCATCTTAATGATGGGCTCCCAACCATCCTCTAGCTTTTTAGGAATAGAGGCTTCACGCTCTAATTTCTCTTCTCTAGCTTTTATGAGAGCATTTGTAATATGATGCGTGAAAGCCAAATTTATAGCACTAGCATTAGGACTTTTAGCAAGTTTTTGCAAGAACTTTATAACTTCAGAGATGTGGCAATCATCAAAATTCAAACCATTATAATCTAAAGCAATGGGATCATCATCCCCAATGTTGGAAAAAATTTCAGCAGCTTTATCACAGACAGTTTCAGCAGTTTTAGCAGTTTCAGGCAGTTTCTCGCGCTTTGCATTAGAAGTGGAAACATTGCTAACACCAATTCTTTTATTAGTATTAGTAGGAGGTGCAGAAACATGTGTAGCATTAGCATTACTAGTGGTGGTAATAGTCCAAACTTTAGCTATATTCTTCTCTTTAGCTAGTTTTTCATTTTCTTCTCTATCCCACCTAGCACGCAGTTCAGCCATTAATCTTATATTCTCATTAATTCTAACTTGAATGGAATTTGCTGTAGTAACAATCTTATTATGATGATTCTCATTAGGCAAAACTTTTGATTTCAAAAGATCAACATCAAGACAAGACTATCGACTTTAGAAGCAAGTATATCAATTTTCCCAAGCTTTTCTTCAACAGATTTGTTAAAAGCAGTTTGCGTACTAATAAATTCTTTAAGCATGGCTTCAAGTCCAGGGGGTGAACTCCTATTATTGTTGTAAGAATTCCCATAAGAATTACCATAGCCGTTGCCATTATTATAAGGATATGGCCTATAGTTGTTACTAGAATTGTTCCGGTAAGCATTGTTTGAAATTATTATTTTTAATGAAGTTTACATCAACATGTTCTTCTTGTGCAACCAATGAAGCTAATGGAACATTATTAGGATCAATATTAGTCCTATCATTCACAAGCATAGACATAATAGCATCAATCTTATCACTCAAGGAAGAGGTTTCTTCGACAGAATTTACCTTCTTACCTTGGGGAGCTCTTTCCGTGTGCCATTCAGAGTAGTTGATCATCATATTATCAAGAAGCTTTGTTGCTTCACCAAGAGTGATGGACATAAAGGTACCTCCAGCAGCTGAATCCAATAAATTCCGTGAAGAAAAATTTAGTCCTGCATAGAAGGTTTGGATGATCATCCAAGTAGTCAGTCCATGAGTTGGGCAATTTTTAACCAGAGATTTCATTCTTTCCCAAGCTTGAGCAACATGTTCAGTATCTAATTGTTTAAAATTCATTATGCTACTCGTCAAAGATATAATTTTAGCAGGGGGATAATATCTACCAATAAAAGCATCCTTGCATTTAGTCCATGAATCAATACTATTCTTAGGCAGAGATAGCAACCAATCTTTCGCTCTTCCTCTTAATGAGAAAGGGAACAGTTTTAGTTTAATAATATCACCATCTACATCTTTATATTTTTGCATTTCACATAGTTCAACAAAATTATTAAGATGGGCAGCAGCATCATCAGAACTAACACCAGAAAATTGCTCTCGCATAACAAGATTCAGTAAAGCAGGTTTAATTTCAAAGAATTCTGCTGTAGTAGCAGGTGGAGCAATAGGTGTGCATAAGAAATCATTATTATTTGTGGTTGTGAAGTCACACAACTTAGTATTTTCAGCGTTGGCCATTTTAGCAACAGTAAATAAAGCAAACTAGATAAAGTAAATGCAAGTAAACTAATTTTTTTGTGTTTTTGATATAGCAAACAAGATAGCAAATAAAGTAAAACTAGCAACTAATTTTTTTGTATTTTGATATAGTGCAGCAAACAAAGTAGTAAATAAAATAAAGCAAGACAAAAACAAAGTAAAGAGATTGAGAAGTGGAGACTCCCCTTGCAGCGTGTCTTGATCTCCCCGGCAACGGCGCCAGAAAATATGCTTGATGGCGTGTAACTCACACGTTCGTTGGGAACCCCAAGAGGAAGGTATGATGCGCACAGCAGCAAGTTTTCCCTCAGAAAGAAACCAAGGTTTATCGAACCAGGAGGAGCCAAGAAGCATGTTGAAGGTTGATGGCGGCGGGATGTAGTGCGGCGCAACACCAGAGATTCCGGCGCCAACGTGGAACCTGCACAACACAACCAAAGTACTTTGCCCCAACGAAACAGTGAGGTTGTCAATCTCACCGGCTTGCTGTAACAAAGGATTAACCGTATTGTGTGGAAGATGATTGTTTGCAGAAAACAGTAGAACAAGTATTGCAGTAGATTGTATTTCAGTAAGAGAATTGGACCGGGGTCCACAGTTCACTAGAGGTGTCTCTCCCATAAGACGAACAGCATGTTGGGTGAACAAATTACAGTTGGGCAATTGACAAATAAAGAGAGCATGACCATGCACATACATATCATGATGATTATAGTGAGATTTAATTGGGCATTACGACAAAGTACATAGACCGCCATCCAACTGCATCTATGCCTAAAAAGTCCACCTTCAGGTTATCATCCGAACCCCCTCCAGTATTAAGTTGCAAAGCAACAGACAATTGCATTAAGTATGGTGCGTAATGTAATCAACAACTACATCCTTAGACATAGCATCAATGTTTTATCCCTAGTGGCAACAGCACAACACAACCTTAGAACTTTCTGTCCTTTGTCCCGGTGTCAATGCAGGCATGAACCCACTATCGAGCATAAGTACTCCCTCTTGGAGTTACAAGCATCTACTTGGCCAGAGCATCTACTAGTAACGGAAAGCATGCAAGATCATAAACAACACGTAGATATAACTTTGATAATCAACATAACAAGTATTCTCTATTCATCGGATCCCAACAAACGCAACATATAGAATTACAGATAGATGATCTTGATCATGTTAGGCAGCTCACAAGATCCAACAATGATAGCACAATGGGGAGAAGACAACCATCTAGCTACTGCTATGGACCCATAGTCCAGGGGTAGACTACTCACTCATCACTCCGGAGGCGACCATGGCGGTGTAGAGTCCTCCGGGAGATGAATCCCCTCTCCGGCAGGGTGCCGGAGGCGATCTCCTGGATCCCCCGAGATGGGATCGGCGGCGGCGGCGTCTCAGTATGTTTTCTCGTATCGTTGTTTTCTGTACTGGGGGTTTCGTCACGGAGGCTTTAAGTAGGCGGAAGGGCAGGTCAGGAGGGGGCACAGGGGCCCCACACCATAGGTCGGCGCGGCCAGGGGGTGGGCCGCGCCGCCCTAGGGTTTGGGCACCCTGTGGCCCCACTTCGTTTCATCTTCGGACTTCTGGAAGCTTCGTGGAAAAATAGGACCCTGGGCGTTGATTTCGTCCAATTCCGAGAATATTTCGTTACTAGGATTTCTGAAACCAAAAACAGCAGAAAACAGCAACTGGCACTTCGGCATCTTGTTAATAGGTTAGTTCCAGAAAATGCACGAATATGACATAAAGTGTGCATAAAACATGTAGATAACATCAATAATGTGGCATGGAACATAAGAAATTATCGATACGTCGGAGACGTATCAAGGCTTTCATTAAAGGACAAATTGACAGTCCGCCAGAACTCGACTTTGAATAGGTAACAGTACTGGTAATGAAAAGTTCGCAATTTACTTTCCGAACAATATTTTTGCTGTTTTTGGAAAATATGAAAAATTACGAGATCGAAACGGAGTGGAGGAGACGCACGAGGGCGTGCCACCATAGGCCGGAGCGGCCTGGCCTGGGCCCGCGCCACCCTATGGTGACGCCGCCTCGTCGCTCCTCTCCAACTCTGGTTCGATCTGGTACTTTCCGTTTGTTGTAAAAATTTATTCTATATAATCCCCCGGACCCCTGGAGGTCCGTATATCGTTTCCTCGACGTGTTTTGTTTTGAGCTGTTTCTGCCAGGATTTGTCTTTCAATCTAGAAGCACCATGGCCTCCAACAACAAGGGCAAGGGGTTTTCGGAGGAAGAAGTAAAAAGGGTGTCATCAAAGCAAGAGCAACAAGCCGTTGGGAGTAAGCAAATCTTGGTGGGATCTGTTGACACTCGACGTTCTTTTTCTCATAACTTGCAGGGACCCTTACCACCTGCTCTTAGCCTCGACTCTTTCCCCGTGTTGGAAGAAGTTCTACGGACTACCGATGAGTTTTGTGATCAATACCGGGCTCTAAGAAGAGAAGTGGAGATAATCCAGGAGGAGAATTACCGGCTCCGCAGAGTGCTGGAATATTACTCGATTCCCGTCACAAGGTCGCCACCGCCAACTTCAGATAACAATGAATCTCTTCGAGTCTTAGTGCATAATTGCCAAACTGAGAAACTGAAGCTGAAGGAGATCTGTAAGAAGCGCGGGAGGAATTCATCACCACCATCGCCAAAGGAGTAATTCATCATCGGTATTGGCATCCCCTTGGTTTGTTCCAAGCTTGGGGGAGTGCCGCGGTATCACATCCTCATTACCTTTTACTTTCTACTTTCAAGTAGTGTCATATCATGAGTAGGGAAGTTATCATATGAGATGGGTTGCAGTGTGGAAGTATCTCTCCTTTAGTTGGTTGTCTATGTATCCCTTGGTGTGAGTTATCGTTATGAAATATTAATGAGAAGTCTTATCATTTACATATTGCACATCTTATTTTAGGTTGCAATTCTATTTTATGATTTACCTTGTTATTAGTATTGGTATCACTTTGGGAGCATTGAGTAAATCTATTTGGTTTTGGCAAACTTAGCTTTGGTCAATAGCAACAACACTTTGAGGTTTAAGTAGAAAAGAGAAATACATGTAGTTGCTTCATTGTCTTTCTTTCTTGTTAGCTCATAGCATATTATTCTGAAGTTAAAATTGTTTGTGCTTACAAGGAAGATGCATGATTATGTCTATCACATGTATATTTGTTTGTTTCCATCAACTCTTATGCTTGCTAATTAACCTTGCTAGCCAAAGACACATGCGAGAGGGAATGCTTCTCGTGCATCCAAACCTGAACCCAAACCTATGCCATTTGTGTCCACCATAACTACCTACTACATGGTATTTTCTGCCATTCCAAGTAAATACTTCATGTGCTACCTTTAAACAATTCAAAATTTATTACTTCTTATTTGTGTCAATGTTTCATAGCTCATGAGGAAGTATGTGGTGTTTTATCTTTCAGTCTTGTTAGGCAGCTTCCACTAATGGACTAGTGGTTTCATCCACTTATCCTATAATTTTGCAAAAAGAGCTGGCAACGGGGTTCCCAGCCCCAATTAATCAACTTTCATTAATAATTCTCTTCACATGTTTTGCTCTGATTCATCAGTAAGCAACTTAATTTTGCAATAGACACTCCTCCATGGTATGAGATTGTTGGAAGGCACCCGAGGATTCGGTTAGCCATGGCTTGTGTAAGCAAAGGTTGGGGGGAGTGTTATCCTTAAATAAACTAAAGTACATGTGTAAACAAAAAGAGAAGAGGGATGATCTACCTTGCTGGTAGAGATGACGTCCTTCATGGGAGCCGCTGTTTGGAAGTCTGTTTGGCAAGGGGGTTAGAGTACCCGCTACCAGTCATTGACAACAACAAACACCTCTCGAAATGTTACTTTCATTCTCTTTATATGATTTCAAAACTGAAAGAGCTCTAGCACATGATTTAATCCCTGCTTCCCTTTGCGAAGGGCCTATCTTTTACTTTATGTTGAGTCAGTAAACCTATTTCCCTCCATCTTATGCAAGCATTTGAGTTGTTGTGATCAAACCATCTATATTGTGATTTACTTCATCATGTCTTTTACTCTTCTTTGTTTAGTACAAGTTTTATCTGAATGAATATAACTTTGCAAGTTATCAATGATCATTATGATTGAGTATGCAAGTTTAACATAAGCTTTAATATGAGAGCATTGCTCGATAGATAAGTATAACCTGTTAATTGTTCTCTGACCAAGAACGAAGTTTGCCATCACCAACTATGATTTCTTATGCACCTTTATTTGTGATTACTTTATACTTGTTTCAAGTTGATTTATATGAGGAAGTTGCTTACTAGAATGATTTGTGTGAATGAATATGATGCTTCTTGTCCGTATTTTATTTATCGACTCTTCACTCCATAAACATGTGGTCCTGTTTACCGAGTTCAGTTTCGCTTGGGGACAAGCGAAATCTAAGCTTGGGGGGAGTTGATACGTCCAATTTGCATCACTATTTTATATCATAATTTGCTGTTATTCATTGATATATTTCATATTGGGACACAATACTTATGTTATTTCATCTATTTTGCATGTTTCATCATTATTGGAGGATCAAGCACCGGAGCCAGGATTCTGCTGGAAAAAGCACCGTCAGAATGCAATATTTCAGAAGATCAACTGTGGAAGGAAATTATACCAAAAATCCTATTCTCCCAGATGACGAAGGAAGCCAGAAGGGGGACCCAGCTGGACCCAAGGTGGGCCCAGACCATAGGGCGGCGCGGCCCATGGCCTGGCCGCGCCACCTGGTGGTGAGGGGGCCCCACAGCCCCTTTCGCCTCCTTTTCTTCGCAAAATTCTTCGTCCCGAAGACCTAAGCCACAGAGGGTACCTCGCGAAGAGTTACAGCCGCCTCTGCGGGGCGGAGAACACCAGAGAGAAAAGAGCTCTCCGGCGGCTGAAATCCGCCGGGGAAATTCCCTCCCGAGAGGGGGAAATCGACGCCATCGCCACCGTCATCGAGCTGGACATCATCTCCATCACCTTCATCATCATCTTCATCATCATCACCGCCGTCTCCACCGCAGCACATCGTCACCATTGTAACAATTTGGGTTTGATCTTGATTGTTTGATAGGGGAAACTCTCCCGGTATTGATTTCTACTTGTTGTTGATGCTATTGAGTGAAACCATTGAACCAAGGTTTATGTTCAGATTGTTATTCATCATCATATCACCTCTGATCATGTTCCATATGATGTCTCGTGAGTAGTTTGTTTAGTTCTTGAGGACATGGGTGAAGTCTAAATGTTAGTAGTGAAGTATGTTGGGTAATATTCAATGTTATGATATTTAAGTTGTGGTGTTATTCTTCTAGTGGTGTCATGTGAACGTCGACTACATGACACTTCACCTTTATGGGCCTAGGGGAATGCATCTTGTACTCGTTTGCTAATTGCGGGGTTGCCGGAGTGACAGAAACCTAAACCCCCGTTAGTATATCGATGCAGGAGGGATAGCAGGATCTCAGAGTTTAAGGTTGTGGTTAGATTTATCTTAATTACTTTCTTGTAGTTGCGGATGCTTGCAAGGGGTATAATCACAAGTATGTATTAGTCCTAGGAAGGGCGGTACATTAGCATAGGTTCACCCACACAACACTTATCAAAACAATGAAGATTAATCAGCTATATGAAGCGAAAGCACTAGACTAAAATCCCGTGTGTCCTCAAGAACGTTTGGTCATTATAAGTAAACAAACCGGCTTGTCCTTTGTGCTAAAAAGGATTGGGCCACTCGCAGCAATTGTTACTCTCGCACTTTACTTACTCGTACTTTATTCATCTGTTACATTAAAACCCCCTGAATACTTGTTTGTGAGCATCTACAGTGATTCCTACATCGAAACTGCTTGTCAACACCTTCTGCTCCTCGTTGGGTTCGACACTCTTACTTATCGAAGATACTACGATACACCCCCTATACTTGTGGGTCATCAGCACTCCCATGGTATCACGCCTCACGAGATGCGCGAAGCGAGAAGCGAGGAGGCGCACCACGTTCTGTCCACAGAGACGCTTAAGTGCCTCCTGAAGGCCACGTGCGAGTCCATCGAGCCAGTTGCTCTCGCGGAAGGAGAAGAGGATCCTCTACGAGGTGGGAGGCTCCATCTTGCCCCTCAAGTCAGCAGTGATCACCCACTGCAACTCTCCTCCAGGCGTGTCGTCCAACTGAATCCCGTGGAACTCGGGGTGTGGGCGTCCAAGGAAGTCCGAGACAGCGTTGAGGTCGTGCTCGAAGATCAAGCTTCCCCCATTCCCAAGCTGGTAGAACTTGGTGTTGATGGGTTCATTCGGCTCCATCTGAAAGCGAAATGGATGCGTAAGTTAGAGAGTGAACAAGTGTGGCAAAATTTTAAGTAGATTCAAATAAGGAAGAACATGATTCATCAAATTTTGAAAAAGTCTCAAAGACAAGAGTGTAAGTAAATTTTCACAAATATTCTCTTCATTTGTTTTCAAAGTTAAGTTTTTCTGAACGTCCATTCTAACTAGGGTCTTCTAAGGTCAAACAATGGCTCTGATACCAACTTGTCAACACCCGGATTTTTAAGTCCGAATGCCTATTATGTCATTCATCGCAATCCCAGGAATATTGTTGTTGCGAGGCATAATAGTTAAGTATCATAGTCATCATTCATTACAACCCATATTGTCTTACAACTTGAATCACATGATCCATATTACACAAATAGTTGATCTATTGATCAACGAACAAACACAAGTTCATAGCGGAAGCGTAAAGGTAAATGGACTCTCTAGTCCACAGGCCAACGCTTGACGTCGGAAGACTCCTAGTTGTCGTAGGCGTCCTGTTGATCATCACCTTGGTAGTTCTGTTCGTCTTCATACTCTGGCCATTTGAATAGCCAGGGACAAAGCCGTGAGTACTTTAAGTACTCGCAAACTAATACTAGTGTAAGTGCTAACAATTCTAGTAAGGGTTGCTAAGCTCTAGTTTATTTGCACAAAGCCAATTTTAGTTCACAAGTATTTGAGAAAAGACTTATTCATGTGCTAACTAACTCAAGTGGGAACATTAGTGTCATTCCCACAACATTTGTTGTGATTCACCACAAGTCACAAGTTCACCATTCATTTTCAAAACTCTGACACCGGAAACTGTATGGCCTTTCCAACCGTCCGTAACCGTGGACGCGGCTATTCGAATAGATTTACACTCTACAGAGGTTGCACACTTGTGCCACAACATTTGATTTCATCCGTCGGGATTACCCCGAATCATCGTAACACAGTACGCGGATCATCAACCATAATCTTTCACTTACAAAGCCTAGTATGATCACCTCTCCCCATGAGCTTGGCCTCCCAGTGAAGACCAACTGTCAACCTGGGAACTGCACAGGGCTTGGCCATACAATTCACCTCAATTCACATCATTTCTCAACAACGGAGGCAGCCTCGGCATAACCCCTATGATGTGTGTTCAGAGGGAACCCATACTAAGATGCATAAATTTCCAGTTACGCCCTACCCATAATCAGGTATTGTGGGGGTACTCAATATTGGAAAGGTATCGCATTCAAACCAATATCCGTTTTATCAAAAATCACCATCTTCTCTTGGTAATATTCACCTTCAAAATTCATTCAATGGAATGACTCATCATTCCAAGGTTTCAAAAATCAGTTCAAGTCACATGTTCCCATCTAGAGTAGTCAAGTTTTAATATTTAGCACTAGCACTAATCATGAGGGGTGCTAATCTTGCTTGGCTAGCTTGAGACTAACTTTGCTACTCTAGTAACCTTCTTTAACTTAGACCAAAGTTAACAATAAAAGTAACTATTGAAATAAACAAGTAAAAACTTGTAAGGTAAAAACTTGGGATAGGCTTATGGTAAGAAAGGTAAGACTAATGGTGCCTTGCCCCAAGGGGCTTTGCACTTTGCAAGAATATTAGCTTGCCTTGGTATTGATCAAGGTGCTCCTCTTCCTCCTCTTGGTAGAATCCTTCCTCTTCCTGGTATTCTCCGGTGTTTGCGTCTAAATTCGAATACGAGGTATAATCACTCAACTAGTGCAAGAGCTCTACTAAGCACATCATCACTTCACACAAACTAGTCTAATCACACACTTAGTACAATTAGGTGCATTGGCTTTATTGATTAAGGAAAAATAATTTCCTCTCATTACCTATGTAAATGATAGTTTCCATATAGTTTTTGAGAAATAATTTCCTCTCATTGAATCTTCTTTAAGATTTAATTTCTCAATTGATCACACATGAAATCATGTTGACCTAAGTCAACCATTCATCATCATCATTTGAGAAAATGATTTAAATGAGGTAGACCACCTCATACTATTTAATAATTCTACAAATGATTTAATATCACCAAGTATTTCATGTGAGGTTATTTGACCAGGGGTTCAAACTTCATATGAAAGTACTTGGGACAAGATTTAAATGAACTGAAACAATTCATACAATTTGCATAATAGTTTTGGACAATATCACTTAAGTAAACTAGCCATATTGTCCCTTATTTAAACTAGGGCATGATCATACAAAGTGACCACACCATTTTATTGCAGAAACATATAGTGTAAGTTAAATATGAGCTATTGGAGTTGGAATTAACTAAATATCTATTTTGGTTTTTTTTAAGATTTATTTGAATGTGAAAAAGTCCCTGCCTTCATCTTTTTGTCACTTTATTTCTACAACAGATCTCAAGGTGAGACCAGTGGCAAGTTGTAGAACTTTTCAATAGCTTTCCAACAATATAAAATTTGCTAAATTTGGCCCAGCCAAACAGATTCAATTTAATTTCAAAGTTGGAGCTAGTGTTGATTTGATTTGAAATTATTTAAACTAGTTTGAACTAAAAGGGCCGGCGGGAAACTAGTTTGGGCCGAAATGGTTTGAAATACAGCAAATCGGTCCAGTAACGCATCCAGTGCGCGTGGGCTTGCTGACAGGGGGTCCCGCATGTCAGCGGCTGCTAAACCCGAATCGGTACGAGTTAACGAGAGGCGTTGGATTACAATGAGATCGGACGGTGCCAGTGCATCGTCTTCTCCGGCGAGAGGGAGCTACGGGCGCGGCGAGCCTCGGGGGTCGGAGGGCTAACCGTGGGTCCGGCGAGCGGCGGTGATGTTCCGTTCGAGGTTGTCGATGAAGGGGAAGAAGCCTGTAGCAGTGGCGAAGCTCGAGGTGGCCTGGATCAATGTCGATTTCACCAGGGCTTCCCCGGCTCCGATCGCTCGATTGGTGCTGCTCCGGCTTCGATTCGATGGGTGGAGGGGTGGTGGAGAAGCAAGGATGGGAAGAGAGGCTGGTGCGGTGCTTGGATTGCTCAGGGGAGGTCGTTATTTATAGAGGAGCTTGGGTGCTGCGGGGCAGGGTTGAAGTCGACATGCTCGCGGCGATTCCGGCTAGCGTTGGGGCTAGGCGATGGCGCAGTAGTGTTCTACGTGTCCAGGCGAAGCTAATGGTGGCGACAGCACGGTCGGGCGGCGGCTAGATAGCTCGCATTCCTTCCGTGTCTGCCGCGGCGGCTACGGGATCTCTTCGTCGTCTCCGGCGGCGGCGGTCCAGGGTTCCTATCGTGAGCGTGTCTGGCGGGGCTGAGGTGTCACGGTGGTGCTCAACACGTTGAGAGCGGGGCCAGAGCAAGGGTGAGAAGGTGGGGTGGCGCGTGGTCCAGTGATGCACACGCGCGACGCGGGCGGCATCCTGGCGCGTATTGGGCGCACGTTCTCCGGCGATGCTGCGGCGTCTACGTCGATGCTGGCGGTGCTAGATGGTGTAGAGGAGCACGGTGGCGAGCTAGGGCACCAGGGCCAGTGGTGGAGAGGAAGGGGAGAGGAGATGGCACGGCATGGCCATGCACATGCTAGATAGCCCTCCTCTCTTAGGGTTACTATGGTGCATTTAGGTAGAGAGGGATCCAGGGGACCAAATGGAGTGAATTGGGGCAGGGTAGGGTTGAGTAGATCACTATTTCAAATAGTGTTGCATTGTTCCATACTTGGAAAATGCAAAATTTGCCCAAATTTGGTTGAGTTCATGTGGTTGCAAAATTTGAAAATGGTGTATTTGGTTAAGTTGTAATTGACCAGAGCCAAACATGTGTGGTGGTGGAATTTTAAAAATCAAAGAATGGCAAATTTGCAAAGTTGGAGATTGTTCCACCTAATAAAAAGTCTCAACTTTGCATGAGCCTCATTTTTGATCCAAGATGAATTTGGCATGGTGGTCTTTACCAAAGTTGTTCACCTTGATGTGCTCTTGGATGACATGCAAAGAATTGGGAAAGTTTAGTTTGAAAATTTTGAATTGCAAGGGCTCAAAGTAGGGATCAGATTATAAATGGCAGATTTGACCATTATCATATGTGATCCCATTTTGAGTTTGAATTTGATTTGATTTGTGTTTCTTTGATTCCAAAAGTTGCAATAAGTGTTTAGTAACATAATACAACTAATGGTGAAGACCAAAATGGTCTAGGGTAAAGATTTGCAAAAGTTTGCATAAACCATAAGTGAGGATTTTAGGGTTTGATTCTTATTTGATTTCTTTCTCTTTTTGATTTATTTAGTTTGTGATCTTCACTTGATCACATTAGGGTTTTAGGGTTTATCACATAAGCACAATAACAATCATCATAGCATATCACTCAAATGCACAAGTCCTATGCATGGCACTATATGCAAATAAAAGTTTTTGTTGGTTTGAAATTTTGATCTATGGAATTCTTCTTCTCTCTTTTATTGAAATTTGGGATGTTACACGGCGCCAACGTGGAACCTGCACAACACAATCCAAATACTTTGCCCCAACTTAACCATGAGGTTGTCAATCTCACCGGCTTGCTGTAAACAAAGGATTAAATGTATGGTGTGGAAAATGATGTTTGTATGCGAAGAACAGTAAAGAACAATGTTTGTAGTAGATTGTATTCAGATGTAAAAGAATTGGACCGGGGTCCACAGTTCACTAGTGGTGTCTCTCCAATAAGAAATAGCATGTTGGGTAAACAAATTACAGTTGGGCAATTGACAAATAGAGAGGGCATAACAATGCACATACATATCATGATGAGTAGAGTGAGATTCAATCGGGCATTACGACAAAGTACATAGACCGCTATCCATCATGCATCTATGCCTAAAAAGTCCACCTTCGGGTTAGCATCCGCACCCCTTCCAGTATTAAGTTGCAAACAACAGACAATTGCATTAAGTATGGTGCGTAATGTAATCAACACAAATATCCTTAGACAAAGGATCGATGTTTTATCCCTAGTGGCAACAACACATCCACAACCTTAGAACTTTCTGTCACAGTCCCAGATTTAATGGAGGCATGAACCCACTATCGAGCATAAATACTCCCTCTTGGAGTTACAAGTATCAACTTGGCCAGAGCCTCTACTAGCAACGGAGAGCATGCAAGATCATAAACAACACATATATGATAGATTGATAATCAACTTGACATAGTATTCCATATTCATCGGATCCCAACAAACACAACATGTAGCATTACAAATAAATGATCTTGATCATGATAGGCAGCTCACAAGATCTATAATGATAGCACAATGAGGAGAAGACAACCATCTAGCTACTGCTATGGACCCATAGTCCAGGGGTGAACTACTCACACATCGATCCGGAAACGATCATGGCGATGAAGAGTCCTCCGGGAGATGATTCCCCTCTCCGGCAGGGTGCCGGAGGCGATCTCCTGAATCCCCCGAGATGGGATTCGCGGTGGCGGCGTCTCTGGAAGGTTTTCCGTATCGTGGCTCTCGGTAATAGGGTTTTCGCGACGAAGGCTTTAAGTAGGCGGAAGGGCAGAGTCGGAGGGCTAACGAGGGGCCCACACCACAGGCCGGCGCGGGCCCCTCCCTGGCCGCGCCGCCCTGTGGTTTGGCCACCTCGTGGCCCCACTTCGTATGTTCTTCGGTCTTCTGGAAGCTCCGTGGAAAAATAAGACCCTGGGCGTTGATTTCGTCCAATTCCGAGAATATTTCCTTTGTAGGATTTCTGAAACCAAAAACAGCAAAAAATAGCAACTGGCTCTTCGGCATCTTGTCAATAGGTTAGTGCCGGAAAATGCATAATAATGACATAAAGTGTGTATAAAACATGTGAGTATCATCATAAAAGTACCATGGAACATAAGAAATTATAGATACGTTCGAGACGTATCAGTGACCAAGAGCTCGTTGTAACCAGTTACACCGATGCAAGTTGGAACACTGATCCTGATGACTCTAAGTCTCAGTATGGGTATGTGTTTATACTGAATGGAGCTGCAGTAAGCTGGATGAGTTCCAAGCAGTGCACGGTGGCGAAGTCTTCAACTGAATCTGAATACATAGCGGCTTTGGAGGCTTCATCGGAAGCGGTATGGATGAAGAGGTTCATTGTTGAGCTTGGTGTGGTTCCTAGTGCTCCTAGTGCATTGGACCCATTAGTCATCTATTGTGACAACATGGGTTCCATCGCCAATGCACAAGAACCAAGGTCACACAAGAACCTAAAGCATATCAAGCTGCGTTTTCATTCGAGTCACGAGTACATCGAAGATGGTGAAGTAAAGATTTGCAAAGTACACACAGATCTGAATGTGGCAGATCCGTTGACTAAAGCTCTCCCTAGGGCAAAGCCTGACCAACACCAGAATGCCATGGGTGTTAGGTACCTTACAATGTAATCTACATTATTGACTCTAGTGTAAGTGGGAGACTGTGAGATATGCCCAAGAGGCAATAATAAAGTGGTTATTATAATTTATCTTTGTGTTTATGATAAATGTTTGCATACCATGCTATAATTGTATTAACCGAAACATTGATACATGTGTGTTATGTAAACAACAAGGAGTCCCTAGTAAGCCTCTTGTATAACTAGCTTGTTGATTAATAGATGATCATGGTTTCGTGATCATGAACATTGGATGTTATTAATAACAAGGTTATGTCATTGGTTGAATGATATAATGGACACACACCCAAATGAGCGTAGCATAAGATCAAGTCATTAAGTTCAATGTGCTATTAGCTTTCGATACATAGTTACCTAGTCCTTCGACCAAGAGATCATGTAAATCACTTACACCGGAAGGATGCTTTGATTACATCAAACGCCATTGCGTAAATGGGTGGTTATAAATATGGGATTAAGTATTCGGAAAGTGTGAGTTGAGGCATATGGATCAACAGTGGGATTTGTCCATCCCGATGATGGATAGATACACTCTGGGCCCTCTCAGTGGAATGTCATCTGATTAGCTTGCAAGCATGTGACTTGGTCACAAGAGATGACATACCACGGTACGAGTAAAGAGTACTTGTCGGTAACGAGGTTGAACTAGGTATGGAGATACCAATGATCGAACCTCGGACAAGTAAAGTATCGCGTGAGAAAGGGAATCGGTATCGTATGTAAATGGTTCATTCGATCACTAAGTTATCATTGAATATGTGGGAGCCATTATGGATCTCCAGATCCCGCTATTGGTTATTGCTCGGAGAGGAGTCTCGACCATGTCTGCATAGTTCACGAACCGTAGGGTGACATGCTTAAGGTTCGATGTCGCATAAGTAGATTCGGAATATGAGATGGAGACCGAAGTTTGTTCGGAGTCTCGGATGGGATCCAGGACATCACGAGGAGGTCCGGAATGGTCCGGAGAATAAGATTCATATAAGGGAAGTTGATTTCTAGGTTTCGGAAAAGTTCGGGATTTTTTCGGTGGAAGACCGGGAAGGTTCTAGAAGGTTCCGGGGGTCCCACCAGTGGGTCCACGACCCTAGGAGGCCTAGCATGGGCCGAGGGGATGCTCCTTAGCCTAATGGGCCAGGGGCACATGCCCCCCAAGGCCCAGCCGGCCAAACCCCTAGGGTTTCCCCAAAACCCTAGGGGGATCAACTTGGGGGGGGGGGAGTTTTCCCCCCTTTCCCCATCTTGGCCGCCGGACTAGGGCTTGGAGGAGGGGCCAAGCCACCCCTGGCCTCACCCCCCCCCCCTATGTAAAGAGGGGAGGGGGCAGGGGCGCAGAACTCCCTCATCCCTTGTCCTCTGGCCGCCTCTCTCTCCCACCGATACGTTGCTCCGGCTTAGGCGAAGCCCTGCAGCTTTTCTCCTCCACTACCACCACCACGCTGTCGTGCTGCTAGGATTTCGAGGAGATCTACCACACCTCCGCTTCCCGCTGGAACGCGGAGAGGACGGACTTCATCGACACCGTATGCACGACCGAGTATGGAAGTGCTGCTGAATTGCAGCACGGACGATCGACTACATCAACAACGAGATCTAATCTCGTAGGCTTTGGAATCTTCGAGGGTTAGTCTCGCAATCTTCTCGTTGCTTCGATCTTGGTAGATTAGATCTTGCTTCTTCCTAGATTGGATCTTTGTTTTTGTTCATGTTCACGGTAGAAAAATTTTGTTTTCCATGCAACGAACCCATCAACTTGGTGATGAAGGAGTCGATGATGATTTCGGTGATGCCGATCCGAAAGAAGCCAACGAGATCGGAGCTACCGATGAAGTGCCTTGTACCAACATGTTTCCCACAGATGGTGCTCCCCGGCAATACCAACCATGAGGGGCTTAGGGTTGACGGAATCCTGCAGGCTAGCACGAGACATCGGTGATCAAACAAATGGGGAGAGAGATTTACCCAGGATCGGGGCCCTCGGTGAGGTAAGACCCTTACTTCCATCTTGTTTGATCTTGATTATCGAAAAGTATATCGGGTTACAATGGGGTAGCCTAAGGACTACGGTGGATTCGCCGAGAGGCTAGGATTCTAAGCTCTAAGCGATTTGATGGTTCTATGCGTGTAGATCGTGTTCCGACAGATCCTCTCCTGGCCTTTATATACTAGGCCAGGTCCCGAGAGATCTGTCCGGATTCGACTAGGATACATAGAGTCATAGTCTAAGGTTTCCTTGTTTCGTCGTTGTCTTTTCTTATCCTTCAAGTATTTCCCTTCGCGCGAGTCCTTTCCTTTGACGTCGATGCGTAAGCCTTCTTCCGATATTCGACAATCTTCATGGGCCCTGGTTGGGCCGGTGGAGGTAGCTTAATATAGGTTACCCGAAGGGTAATGTCCACATCAGAGTTTCTTTGAAAAATATGTAATTAAAGCATCTAGCGTGTCTACCATAAACCCTACCCTGAATATTTTTTAACAAATATATGATGGCAATATCTATAGAGCAGGGAATGCAAACCAACATGTCCAATTAGATAAAATTGTCCACGAACTTAAAAATAGCAGGGTGTTATTGTCATAGCTAGGAATGAACTTGTAGAACTTCAGACAAACAAGCAACTGAACCAACTACATGGCGCTAAAACAAGGGTCTTATAGTAGCACTTTGTGGAGTGTCACTGCAACTCATCTAGAGGTTGGTAGATTTGTTGAAGAAGTCCACTACATCTGGTACTTGGATTTGGAGAGACGGCCCTTCCACTTCATGGTTGCTCATCTCACCTGCAAAACATTACGGCGAGTCATGATCACAAACAGGTTCCCCCAAGATTAAACAAGAACTTGCCAACAACAACAAAAAAGCGACAATAGAAGATATAGGTGTGGTTCAGCCATGACGTCGGTGAAGCAGATCTGGTTCAGACACGGTAGTGTAAATGAAGCAGGTCAGGTGCGGTGGAGGAGGGGGTCGGCGAGCTAGATCCGGTGCGACAGACGACAGCTTCAGCGAAGAGGCTCCGATGGGGTGGACGAGACCGCAAATGAAACAACTACAGTAGAATGCTAGAAGAGTATATGGTTTTGAGATTTGAAGGGGATGATCCGGTCCGGTTGATGACGATGTCGATAAAGCGGCTCCGGCAGATGGCCAGATGAGGAGGATGTAGTATCGAGGGGGCTCGGGTAGGCCAGAGAAGTGCGGCGGGGATGTTCCGATACGGTGGCCGTGGAGGTGAGAGAGAGAGGGGAGACTTAGGAAGTTTCGATGGGTGATCTTAGAGAAGAGACTAAGGCAATTGAGTTTTTTCGGAGTGTTTCCTGAGCTATGGAGGTGGTGAACGAAAAAAAGACGAGCAAACCTCCCATCCACCGAATTATAGATGGTAATTACTGTCATCTCTACGAGGGTGGAATGAGAATTTGATAGTGTGTAAAATATTTGTATTTAGTAGGGGGAAAGTGTTGCCGTTGGACTGAGATATTGATTTTGGCTGGGGTCAAAATATAAGAATACAAAAATATGAGATCGCACTAGTACCACTATTCACTAGTTCTAGACCAATTGTCACATCAACCACGGAAGAAAATTAACTTCCCTTCACAAGATCGACCTTTTCTAAAACTTTTTCCATTTAAAAATGGTGAATAGGCACCCTAAAAACAACGTCCACCCACACGAACGCGATAACGGGCCCGCCCACAACCACATACCTCCAAAGAAATGCACGCTCCGTAGGCACGCCCACAACCACATACACCAAGCATGTCGGTGCCTCGTAGGCACCGCACATGTTGATACTCGTTTTGGGCAGATGGCTAATCAAGAACATAATTCGGTGTTCGGTGTGACAGATATATTGCTCATTTAGGAGACATCATGTCCACCATATCAAGTTGTCCCATGATCCGGCTTGATAGCCGATTATGTTGGCAGTCAGAGGTGATCTCGAGGATCGATATATGAAGGCTTCCAGTAGAGCTCCTTTAAGATGACCTCAAATGAAGAAGTGATATAAACAAAAGTTGTGCGTCTCGTCGAAACAAGCAACTTTGGTTTTTGAGTCATCGCGATCCGAGCTAGTATGCAACTTGTGGAGCCAAAATACAGCTGAAACCTGAATTACCGAGTTTGAGGCGCTCGACCATAGAGGGCTCTAAGGTCAGGCGCGAGCTGAGGCTGGGGCTGAGACAGAAAGTCTGAATTGATCGTTTTTCTTGCGACCTCAATTTAATAATCAAGATGAGCTCGGATGGAAAAGTGGTCAACATGAAAGTTCTTCGTTTTTTCGAGATGAACAACTTTGTTGTTTACGATATTTTGATTTGAGGTCGTTTACTGCCTCAAAGTTGCCACGCAAGGTACTGCCAGTTTTAAACCGAACAGTTTTGAAAAGTTCGGTCCAAGCCATCCGAGTTAGACCCGAACTAGGGTTTGGACGTGAATCCAACCCTATTTCTTGCACGGAAAGTCCATCCGCTCCTTATATACTTGAGGGGTGCAGGCCGATTGAACCAACACTAATCGAACAAACACATCTACTACTTTTTCGTGTTCATCTACTTTTATCTCTCTCCCCTTGTATCTTTCTTCTCGTTCTTCGTTGTTCTTCAGGATTGGAGGCTGCGAATCCACGAGGTCCTAGGGGCGGTGAGGCCGACCTAGGGCAGCCCATATCCGCCGCGAGCCCTGATGGGGTCCCTCCCGGGCGAGCGGGGTTTCGGGTCTACAAAAGCGCCCGCCGGACTGTCTTGCGTATCGCGCTTCCGGCGAGCCTCCCTCGGCGCGTGCTGCCGCGCATCGCGCTCGGCGTCGAGGGTACACGGTGACGTGTTCGTGTGCGAACACACTTTTTGGCGACTCCGCTGGGGACGAAGCTTCGAACGGTCTCCAGCCCGTTCTTGCTACGAAAAGAGCGTCATCAGGAGGCTGCAATCTACAACGGTATCATGAATCCCCAATCTCCTTATGTAGATACAAACAACTCTTATATTGATGTTGCTAGATCCTCTGATATATATACTGTATCGGCTAACCCTAGATCATACTATGTGCAAAAGCCGATGCGAAATAATATCCATACTCTTAGCAACTTGCAACACGTAAATTCGAGTTCTCATGCATCGGCATCCCCAGAAGTTCATATGCCGATGAACAACATGATGACTTCAGTTAATCAATATGAAACACCCAATGTTAAAAATATCAGTAGCTTGCAAGATAGTGTTTCATCATTTTATTCATCGGTAGATAGTTCAGAATATATTGTTTCATCTGCATACATGCCGATTGATAGGAAAATTGGACATGCTACTACTAGCTATTTGGCCAATTACCCTGAACCATCATATGCTGCACCTTATGTTACTAATTTTTCAGCACCATATGCAACTGGAGATATCCATATTTCGGCTCCACATCTTCACAATGGTTATAGCCGAATAAGTGGAAATTCAATAGAAGCTCAGGTGCCTTCGTCTAGTGCTGCAGCGTATGGTAATAATGATTGTAGGGAAAAACTTGCAGCTGAGTTCAAGAAGCTTAATGCTCTTCGCCGAAAACAAGAAGAAAATCCATGTGATCTTGCAGCAATATATGCTTATGAATCATACAAGAAGAAGCGTGAAGAAGAGCGTCAAGCATGCAATGTCAGGTTTTGTCCTTCACAACTACAACGATTCGGCAACACTTCATTGCCGAAAGAAAAAACAAGCATCAGAGGGCAACAATGTCTAGCTGAGGTTAATGCCGATAATATCATTACGTTTGATGATTTATCGGAGGAACAACGCCAAGGCTATGAAGTACTAAAAAATAAGCGCAAGGAGGAATTTGAGGTGCTTGAAAATAAGCTCAAGGAGGAGCATAAAGCGTACAAGAAAAAACTTGAAGAGGAAGATCTACAATTTTTCCATGCAATGATCAAGAAGAATCCTCAGGATAATGTTACCCTGGTTGAAGAAACCAAATCCTCTCCTCCATGCAGCAATCAAGTTGAACCCTCTGAAATATCGAAGCAAGAAGAAGAATCTTTGCATAGTAATAATATCAATGAAGAAGATAAAGATGGTTCTGCTAGTATGCTTAATTCGGTTATTGGAAAAGCCGAATCAAAAAGTGCATGTGTTGAATCCATTGAATCAAAAGATGCAAGTTTCGTTGAGCAAGAGCATGGTGATTGTGAAACAACCATGCTTGATTTTTCTGGATGTAAGGGAGCTTACATACTTCCCTACGAGTGCTGTGCGAAAGGAATTGACGAACATCAAGAGCAGCAAAATATAGCCGAACAATGTTCGGTTGATGAAGAGCATCAAAGTGAGGATGTACAGAGTTCAGAACAGCAAGAAGACAAGACGTTTGAGAGTCATCCAAATACAGGGAAATATATTGTTCAGGTCATGCAACCATCATACTCTCCCAACATCTTCAAAGAGCCGATTCATATGATGATGAGAAGGTACACACGGAAGATAATGGGATCAAGCTTTCAAGTGAAGAAATTATTGAAGATCATGTTGAAGACATTCTTGAAGCTGGGTGTTCCATTGAAGCTACACCAAGGATATCAAGCACTGGGGGGCAAAAACAAAATTCAAAGATCAATGGACGCAAAACGAAATAGGACAAAGGCCGTGATAAGCACAAGGGTAAGAAAACTAAAGTCAGTTTCGCAGAGTTATTGGAGAAATATAAGAAGGAGAGTGAAGCAAGAAGTTCTTATCGGCCAAGTATTGCAAAGTCATCGAGATCACCCCCAAGGCAAAAGTCTAAAGACTGGGATTGGCAATGGGAGAAGTTCAATGCAGCAGCTTCGTATCCTCCCTTTAGACCACCAATGCCAATGTCATGGATACCTCCCTATGGTGATTGTTATCCATATCCATCATGGGATCACAGGTATGACCCAAGGGCACGTTATTCGTCTTACTATAGATCATCTAACCCAAATTATGCAGCTCCAAGAAGGTCAAAATCTGAACAACAATCACATGTCAAAGACCGTTTCAATAAAAAGGAATCGGTTAGGGGCTCAACGAACAAGAAGGAGACGGTCAAGCAAGTTTATCAAGTGAAAAAGGATAACCGTAAGTGTGATGTTTCAGATTCGATCTCAAATAAAAAAGAGCCGGTCAAATTGACCTTGGCTACAGAAGACAAAGAGATGAAGCAAGTAAATGCTGGAGCTCGAAGTGACAAATATGAACGAGTAAAGTTGAAAGTGCCAGAGGCTAAGGAAGAAACGCTAATGCGCAAAACAAAATCACAGCCAGGATGCCCACTCGGCTTAACAAGCTGGCAAGAGAGAAAGCTGAAACAACTTAGTGCCGCAAAGCTGAAGACAAAGAACATGGCATGGGTCCCTAAGGAAGGACCTCAAAGTAAGGAGGATGTGCAAGTTCCTATTGCAAGAATAGCGATAAGGATGAAGGAAGAAAAGACCGAGGCTAGCAAACGATCAAGAAAGAATTTTCTATCATATACTAAGAGGTTTCGGTCAGCACATCATACATGTTATTCAGCCATGCCATATATGCCTATGCCATGTAGCATATCCTCAGGTATGATCAGTTACCCTCCATGGTCTTACTTTAATCCGTGGATGCATTATAATTCATTACATCATCAAAGGGTATCACCAAAACGTTATTCGTTTGGTTAGTTGCAATTTTGTTGCTAATCTGAAAGGCCGAAATGTTTGGAGTTCATAATCAGAGTTGTTATATTTTGTTTATTTCGGCTATACATACTTTGGTGGATGAATTATACAGGCCTTTGAGGCAAACAACACATGGCCGATACTTATCCTATCGCCATGAGAGAATTATCTAATCATGGACGATGTGTTGTGCTAACATCGTCCCTAGTCCTATTGAAACCCGAGACAAGGTATGCGTTTATTGAATATTATGCTTATGCTTATGCTTTTGCAATTTGGCTTATGAATCCCAAATTGTTCTAAATTTCATTGCTGGGTATTGATTATGAGCATAATATGTTTATTGATTTTGTCTCTCTAGTACCATGGAGATAGTATGATGATGCTTCATTTTTTGAAAGCAATGGCCAATTCTTTGGTATTGTTTATTTATCTCCTAATGGTTCTGTTAGGGCGCTTAGATTATCTTAAGCCGAATATGAAGGTTTGCTATTCGTGCTAGAACTGTTTTTTGCTATAGGTGCTACACATATTGAGGCTTCTAGTGATTCGTTGGTAGTAGTATAATAAAAATCTAAGGTTTACCAATGTTTCGACGAATCACTTAATATGTATCTTGATCAATCTCTAGATATACTTTCTACCTTGCATTTCTCATATATCTAGGCAAGACATTTGGAATGCAAATGAATTAGCACAACAAGCATCTGGCTACCATGTTAATCGTGGCATTTTCATATATCTCATAAGCCGATGTTTGCTCTTGTTGTCATAGCTAAGACCGAATTAAATCCCATTGATTTGGTCACTAATGAAGGATATAGTGCAGGTAAACAAGAAGATTGGAAAGACATATTGTTGAATATTTGCAGGATCCTAGCAAGAGGACGGACATAGTTGTTCGGCAGATGGCTTTTAAGTGTGCATTAATGGACAATAAGCTTTATCGCTGAATAGTTGACGGTATTCTTTTGAAGTGCTTGGATGAAGATCAGGCAAGGGTCGCTATGGGAGATGTAGTTGAAAGTATTTGGGATATCCATCAAACATTAAGATGAAGTGGTTGTTCTCAAAGGTGATTATTTGAAGAAGTTCTACCAAGGTGGCGACCACGTTGAACATAAATGGCCGATATAAAATTATCGTCCTAAGAACCAATGGCCGATGGAGTGTTGACATCGTCCTGGGCAAAATGTGGAGAAAGTTATTTTCTGGCATGCAAGCTCTGCCAGAAAACAGGGGGCATGTGTTGATACTCGTTTTGGGCAGATGGCTAATCAAGAACATAATTCGGTGTTCGGCGTGACAGATATATTGCTCATTTAGGAGACATCATGTCCACCATATCAAGTTGTCCCATGATCCGGCTTGATAGCCGATTATGTTGGCAGTCAGAGGTGATCTCGAGGATCGATATATGAAGGCTTCCAGTAGAGCTCCTTTAAGATGACCTCAAATGAAGAAGTGATATAAACAAAAGTTGTGCGTCTCGTCGAAACAAGCAACTTTGGTTTTTGAGTCATCGTGATCCGAGCTAGTATGCAACTTGTGGAGCCAAAATACAGCTGAAACCTGAATTACCGAGTTTGAGGCGCTCGACCATAGAGGGCTCTAAGGTCAGGCGCGAGCTGAGGCTGGGGCTGAGATAGAAAGTCTGAATTGATCGTTTTTCTTGCAACCTCAATTTAATAATCAAGATGAGCTCGGATGGAAAAGTGGTCAACATGAAAGTTCTTCGTTTTTTCGAGACGAACAACTTTGTTGTTTGCGATATTTTGATTTGAGATCGTTTACTGCCTCAAAGTTGCCACGCAAGGTACTGCCAGTTTTAAACCGAACAGTTTTGAAAAGTTCGGTCCAAGCCATCCGAGTTAGACCCGAACTAGGGTTTTGGACGTGAATCCAACCGTATTTCTTGCACGGAAAGTCCAGCCGCTCCTTATATACTTGAGGGGTGCAGGCCGATTGAACCAACACCAATCGAACAAACACATCTACTACTTTTTCGTGTTCATCTACTTTTATCTCTCTCCCCTTGTATCTTTCTTCTCGTTCTTCGTTGTTCTTCAGGATTGGAGGCTGCGAATCCACGAGGTCCTAGGGGCGGTGAGGCCGACCTAGGGCAGCCCATATCCGCCGCGAGCCCTGACGGGGTCCCTCCCGGGCGAGCGGGGTTTCGGGTCTACAAAAGCGCCCGCCGGACTGTCTTGCGTATCGCGCTTCCGGCGAGCCTCCCTCGGCGCGTGCTGCCGCGCATCGCGCTCGGCGTCGAGGGTACACGGTGACGTATTCGTGTGCGAACAGCACACCCCCTGGTAGGGTGTGAGCCTGGCCCAGGTAGATATTTTCCCTTTTGTTTTTCTTTTCTGTTTTATGTTTACACTTTTCGTTTTATTTTCCAATTTCAATTTATGTTTTGTTTATCTTTTATTTTTTAGATTTGAAAAATATTAAATTCAAAAAGTGTCAAATTCAAAAAGTTGAAATTAAAAAAAAGTTCAAATTTAACAAACGTTTGAATTTGGAAAATGCTAAAATTCCAAAAATATTCAAATTCAAAAAATCTTATTTAAAGAATTTGAATTTTTTGAATTTTAAATAATACTCTAACATAAAAATTGTTAATTTTCAAAATTATTCAAATTTAAAATTTATTCAATTTTTCAAAAATCATTTTTGAAAATTGTTCAAATTAGAAATGTTATGGTTGCAAAAAAATCAAATTTAATTATTCGAATTAAGTTTTTGGAATATTTTATTTTCAAAATGGTTCACATTGTACAAAAAAGAAGATAAAGGAAAAAAAAAGAAAAAAAGTTTACCTAATGTTATTGGGACGTGGCCCAGCAAGCCACCTCGGGCGTTTGGCGGGTATGCAGTGCCGTAGGGGCACCGCATAGACTGGTCGGTATATAGGGAGGGCCTATTTACCGCTTTAAGCGGAAGCAAGCATCGCTATGCTCCAAGGACCCTACACCAGGCCGGGCCTATTTAGTCTGAAATACAGGAAGCATCACCTATAAATGAAATACATGAAGCTTCTCCAGTAAATGAAATAGGAAATCAAAAAATTCCATTTTACGATGTTGTAGGATGGCCTGAATTTATGCTACATAGGATATATTTAAGAATAGTGCTCAATTTAAACAATGATAATTTTGCTAAATATTTGCTAAGAATGTACCTTATCCACCTAATATTGTGGATCGTATTTTGCGAAGCACACTTCGCGATCATATGATACGGGCAAAGCAAAGAATGCGGTGGTACAAAGACGAAGCGGAGGAGACTTTCGACCAAACAAAACCTCTTGGTTTACTCTACCAAGGACTGGAAAAAAAGATCAAAAAGGTATCAACATCGGCTTTTTTCTCGAAACGAAATAGACTAATTGGACTGAAAATCTGCACTTCCAAATTATAGAATCTATTTTTCATTAATTTGTTGAGTAGTCATTTTTTTTTTATATCGTCGTGTATCATCTAATTTACTTATTCCCGAATCTAAGGACTGGGGAGTTCTAATCTCGGGAAATGTCCCAGTTCAACGAGAGGAATCCAACTCAGCCGGTCACACAGACTTCGTTCGAATTACGGATTTTATGATGAAAAAAGAAATGAAATTCAGTAGAAGAAGAAGGCTTGTTGTTTTCTATTTCTGTTTCGTGGGTGGCAGGCTGGCAGCGTTGGGTTGCACGTTCCGTTTTTTTTTTGGAACCCTGTAAAAAAAACTGAAATCTATAGACATTAAAAAACGAACAAAATTCAAAATTGAATGATTTTTAAAATGAATCGTTTTCAAAATCGAACAAATTTTAAAATTTCAAGATGTTCAAATTTCATAAGTGTTCAAATATGAAAAAATTCAAAACAAAAATGTTCAGATTGAAAATAGTTCAAATTTCTAATAATATGAAATCTAAAAATAGTTCGAATTCTAGAAATGTTCAGATTTAGAATTATTCACAATAAAAACATGTTCAAACTTACAAATGGTTCAAATTCAAAAATTCAAATCTAAAAAAGTTCAAGCATGAAAAAAATATCAAATTCGAAAAAAGGTCACAAAGAACCGACCGTCAAAACCAGAAACCAGAGGGGGAAAACAAACAGAACCAAAGAAAAAAATTGTTAAAGAACAAAAAAAACTGAAGAAAAAAATAAAGCACCTGCCCTCGTTAGGCCCAGACGTATCCCGCTGTGAGCGGAGCGCCGGATAGCGACCGCTGTGAGCGGAGAATAGGTTTCGCCCGGTATACAGGAGTCTCCCAGGAGCAGTTTCCAATTTTAGTTTTTGAACAGGCCGAGTTTCCAATTTTAGTTTTTGAACAGGCCGAGTTTTTGAACAGGCCGAGTTAGCGAGCAGCCCACTAGTTCCCGGACTCATAGGCGTAGCGGTCCAGTCCATCATACGGAGTAGTTCTTCTTGTTAACGGACAGCCCATCATCTTCCCTAACCTCCGAGCAGCCAAATCCCAATCCCTTTTCCCCGATGTCCTGACGCGGCGGATTCCGAGGCGGATTGTGGAGCGGGACATGAGCGGGGCGGAGGAGGAGGCGGCGGCGGCAACGGGCGCGGCGCGGACGGGTCGTCGGGGAGCGGCGACGGCCACCCATGCCGGCGATTCGACAACATGGCGCTCGGGTGCGGACGTCGCTCATCCAGGAGAATCAAAGACCAAAGCACAGTTCCGTGTCGTCGTATTGGTGCTTTGTAGGATATTTCACCGTTCCAGGAAACGCATGACGAAAATACGTACGTCTTCCCTTTGTCTGGCTCACCTGAATATTCGAATTTAGGAGTTAGGTCTAGACACAGAAGAGTAGTTGCTGGCGGCGGAAGGGGCGCTCCTATGGCCAGCCAGAGGGGCGGCGGATGGCAAGGAAGAGGCTGCGGCTGGTAGGATAAGTCGAGGAATTAGACTATGACAGGGATGGTGAGCAGAATCAAAGCACGGGACAAGGGGCAAGGAGGAAATCAAGGGCAGGCACTGATGGGAATCAGGGGTCAGTTATGGCTGGGCAACGGACTCTAGGGCTACAGAGAATCAAACAGATAGGGTGCAGGCGAATTCGTCGTTCAACAGTCAGAACCCTCAGATTATTGCTAGTTTGCAGCAGGCTGGTGAATGAGTCCAAAATTTAGGCGCAGGAAATCAGAGTTTGTTGCAGTTTCCAGGTAGTTTTACAGGTAATTCTGGTCAGAATATTCAGATACAACAGCAGAGAGTGGGGAGGAGGAGGCAGTAACAACTCCCAGCAGCAAAAGATGATGGTTCAGGCTGGAACAATGGCCAATCTGTCAGCTCAAAATCAGTTTCAGGCTCAAAATATGGTGTAGTCACAGGGATTTGTTGGGGTTTATGGTAGCAATAACAATTTCATGTAGTTTACACCTCAGACGTTGTCTGGAAATTATGGATACAATCATGTGCAGCAACTAGGGGCGCAGACAGGGATGATACAGAGGGCAACAGAATTCGAAGATGGATAGCAATGAAACCAATGACAAGCGTGTAGGAAATGCAAAGGATATAGACATCTGACAAAAGATTGTAAGATTCTTTTACACTGCATAATTTGCGGGAAAGATTCTCACAAGTCTGAGGAGTGTGCTTGGCTAAAACAGATGAAACCAGTTGCTAAAAATGCGGGATATGCGGCTAAAGGGCTTGGTTGTTTGCTAGTGCAGAATGTGAAAGAAGTGTTTGCCACGGAACATGTGAATCCTATGGCACATATGGAAATCAAGTCAGGATGGCTGCATGAAACACAGCTGATCAAAGGATTTAGCTGTATGTTTAGCTGGAAATGGCAATGGAGAACAAAAACTCAAGGGAACGACTTTTTCCTGATGAGATTTCCTATTAAGGCAAAATTGCAGGAATTGATCAACTTTAAAGAGTTCACTTTACTGGGCACTATTGCGGTGATTAAGGTAACCAGCTGGACTCCAGAATCTCAGGCAAAAGGGAAATTACACACAATATGGGTTAAAGTTGGTGGAGTTCCTGATAGTTTGAGACATTTATTTGGCATGTGTGAAGTGGCCTCTGCCTTGGGACCAGTTTTGGAGATTGATATGGATGCAATTGCTATGGAAGAAGTGAAGGTGAAAGTTGGGGTGAGAAATATCAACAAAATTCCAGAGTTCACAGAGATAACGGAGAAGGATTTGTTTTTCTATGAAATTTTCTTCCAGCTGGATTCGGTGGTAAAACAAGGTTGGTATAACAATAATATCAACAAGAGATTTGGGAGAACAGACATGAACAAAAACAGACATGGGGTATCCCTGAGGATGTTAATGCAAAAAGGGCTCGAGGGGAGGAAGGATATAGAGAGAACATCTCCCTTGGAAGATTATCTCTGGCACAGTTTGAGGCTTTGCAGAAGAAACAAGAGGAAGCACCAGCAGTAGAAACTCTGTTCATCAAAGGTAGTAATCCAGATAATATTCAAAAAGATAAAAGTAGCCACAGATGATATTGTGAATAGGCTGAAGATTCTAGAAGAAGGGAACACAAGCCAAGCTGCCAGGTTTGTCTTGGAGGAGAAAAAAGGGAAGGAAACTAATGAAACAGAAAAGTAAATTGGAACTTGAGGTAAAGAGGCAACATGAACTGTTACAACAGGCTTTGAAACAGGTGTTGGGGAGAAATGAAGATGAACACACTGGATCTCAGAGTCAGAAAGTTATTGGTGAAGAGGAAGGTGCTGAAGAGGAAGGATTGGCGGTAGAAGCTGAAGGAGATGGAGAAGGAAATGAGGAAGAACTATTAGACTACTCAAATAGTCAAGAGAGTGCTAAAATCTTTTCGATCCAAGATGGAAAGGGTGACTAAAAACATGATAAAAAAGGAAGAGGGGAATAATCCCAGAAGATGTGACAGGCTCAAGGATAAAGAAGACATGAGAGTGGAGGTTATGGCCGAAGAAAGCGCTGCGGCTAAGGATGATTATGGTATGGATGGTGACTCTGAATATTTTAAATTCTTCTAATATGGCTATTGCAAAAATGGCGCACACTGTTGGAATCGATTTAGGTTGTTCTTTAGAAATGATTGAAACTAATTTAGATGTCATTAGAAATTTGGAACAAGCTAGATATGATTTAATGAAACAAGCTACCAAGCAAACTGAAAAGGAAAATGGAAATTGCTTACTAGTTCATATTGACACTGGTGATGCAGATTTGAGCGCGTTATGCTCGGATAGGGAGAATTCAGATATAGACAGAGAAGAAGATTGTTTTGATAAATTGAGACAAGTATTCTCTGCTAAAAAAAATTGAATAACAGTTCACCAGTTGTTGACTGCGTGAAATTTGTTGTGTCCGGTAAGAAAAAGGGGGAAATAAAGAGATACTCCATCTGTTTTTATATGTAAGGCCACTTCGTATTTCGAGCCAAAACTTTGACCAATAATTTGACGATAAATATAAGTTATATTGCACCAAAAATATATTGTTGGCAGCATATTTCAAATATAAATCCAATGGTATACTTTTGGTGACATATAACTCATATTTTGTTGATCAAATTATTAGTCAAAGTTTTACCTTGAAATGTGTGGTAGCCTTATAATTTAGGTCAGAAGGAGTATAAGAAATGATAGGTATGATTTGGAATCCGAGAGGGGTGGGTGATGATAGAAAGAAACGTTTAAGGAGAGAAGCTGTCATTGATAAACATCTTGATTTTCTGGGATTCCAGGAAACAATGAAACAGAACTTCACTAAATCTGAACTACGCAGTTTGTGTGGGGGGATTTTTTTTGGTTGGCAATGGTCTCCCCCTTGATGTCACTCTGGTGGCATTGTAGTGGGGCATTAATCAGGACATGCTGGAACAACTCGATTGCGAAAAATGGGAATATTATATCAAGATTTCGGTTTATGATAGAAAATCTGATTTCAGATGGAATTTACTTGTCGTATCTGGTGATGCCCAGCCTGAGGGTAGAACTGCTTTTCTCTCTGAATTTACAAGACTTCTTCACGACAATTCTGACATTTCTTGCTTCTTTTCTGGTTATTTTAATATTATTAGAAACGCCTCAGAAAAAATAAACCTGTAATTACAAATCATTGGAGCTTTGTTTTTAATGTCATTATTGAGAATACTGGGTAGAATTACCTTTGAATGGGAGGAATTATTCTTGGGCAAATAACACTGAATTTCCCACTTATGAAAAATTAGATAGGGCCTTGATGTGCCCTGATTGGGAGGATAAAATATCCATTAACCTTTGTTTTTGCCCTGGAAAGGAAATTATCAGACCACACTCCTTTGATTATTGTTTCTGGACATCTCGCCAAAGCTTCTCTTATTTTCAGATTTGAAAATGCTTGGTTTGAGAGAGAAGTTTTGGTGTATATCATGAAGAAAATTTGGTTAGATAAAGATATTCCTGGCTCTAATATTGATAAATGGCAGAAGAGGAATAGGTTGCTAAGGAAAATTTTGAAATGGTGCAAGAATGAAGATGCTTTGTATGAAAAACTTTAAGACTTATTTTTTTGGGAAGACTTGATGTCATTGATAAAAGTTGTGAAATGTTTGGTCTGACTGCTGTAACGAGGCAAAAACAAAAAGATTTGCCAGAGCAATTAAATAGATTTCTGAGACAAGAAGAATTAAAATGGAAACAAAAGGTGTAAAAGTAGAGAAATAAAAGAGGGAGATATGAATACTAGATATTTCCATGTCAAAACAAATGTAAGGCATAGGAAAAATCAAATTATCTCCCTGGAACAAGAAGAACCGAAATCCATGGTGAAGCACCTCCGGCCTCGACGAAGCTCTGTTCCTGAATTCCGCAGATGCAAACACCACAAGGAAATCCTCCGGCTGAAAGGAATGAACCGAGAATCCCCCCGCCGGAATCCCCAGCTGCTCCACCAGCGCCTCCTTGACCATAGCCGGCGAAACCGGCGGTCTGTCGCCGACCACGCACGCCACCATGGCAAACTGAAGCCTCCGTTCCAGATCCTGCATCCCTGTGGTGCGGCGCACCACGCAGAGAGCGGGTTCTTCCTCCCTTGTCATCGGACTCCGTGTACCAGAACCCTGAGGTGCGGCGCACCACACCGCCGTCGATGGGTCCAACAGATTCCTCTCTGGCTCCCGACGGGCCAGCTTAGCCAAAGCTTGCCTCCTGAGCGCATCTTCTTCCTCCCCGGGGCTGCGCGGCCTCTTGCAGTCCGCCGCAGGATGACCTTCCTTCGAGCAACGCAGGCAAAGCTGCTGAAAGGTGCAGTCTTTCTTCTTGTGCCCCGGTCTTCCACAGTTGAAGCAGCGCCCCCACCACGGCGACTCAGGTGAAGCCGACCGCCGTCCAGCCGCAGCAGCCGCCCGCTGCTCGGCCTTGCGACGTCTCCACTTCGTCTTCCTCGACGGCCCTTGTTCCTGCCATTCGAGCCTTTCCTGGACTGGGCGGCGGGCGACTGTGTCCACCCCCGTCACCACCAGATCCCGCGCCGGGTGCTCCGGTGTTACCGAGCGCGACGACGCCGTCGAGAGCCCCAGCCCCGAGACAATCGGACGCTCACCACGGCTGGCCGACGAGGCCGATCCAGGACTCACCGGCTGCCAGCGACGGCCTCTGCCGTCACTAGCATGCCCGGTGCCTGAACCAGCGGAGGAGGGGCCAGCCATGGATCTTACCAGGGGAGGGGGCGAGAGAAGAGAGGGGGGGGGAGCGCCGGGGCCTCCACGGCCGGCGGCGCAGCGGCGAGGAGCGGCGGAGGCTACCTACCTACCTCAGAGATACAGTTACTCTTTCATCATTATTGCCGACTCCCAGAGGAGTCGGCCTTCTCTCGTCCGCGCTGCCCAAACCCTAGCCGCCGCCTTCCGCGTGCTCGCGACGGCGCCCTGCCGCCGGCGCCGCCTTCCTCCCTCTCGCTCTCAGCACTTCCACCCCTACAATCTACGCCCTCGCCCCGGTAGAACCCTAGTTCCTACCAATTTGGTATCAGAGACCTCTACGATCATGTCTTCGAGCCAGCCCACCGCCACCACCGCCGCCGCCTCCGAGACGCCGCCGGCCTCCTCCGCCGCCGCGCGCAGCGCGCCGCCCTCCACGGGCGCCGCGGCGCCACTGGCAGATGTCGCCGGCGCCGCCCTCCTCTCGCAGCAAGAGGCGTCGACGGCCATCCGCGACCTCGCCACCGCCGTCCGGGGCATCCGCCCGTACCTCATCGGTGCGCGAGGGGATGACTACGCCGGTCTGTCGCCACCCTCACCGCATACCCGGCCGCGCCGACAGCCCTTCCGGCCGGGGAGCGCCCGCTCCGCCCCGGCCTCACCGCCGCCGCCACCGTGGGCGTCCCGGCCGCCGACCCCAAGCCCGGCCCCCGCCTCGCTGCCCCGGGGTGCCCATCCAGCGGGTCCAGTTCCCGCCATCGCCCTCCCGACTCCCGGCGTGGGTGACCGCGACGGAGCCTCCGCCGATCCACTCGGCCGCACCGGCGCCATCCCCCGTCTACACCACCGCCGGGGACCCCCCGCGCCCGTCCTTCCCGGACCCACCGCCCGCCCGCTTCGCCGAGCCGTCCGCTGGTCGCGCGGAGTACCCCGCCCAGGGCGCCACCGGCCTCGCTCCCCCCACGCTACGCCAAGCTGGAATTCGCCACATACGACGGCGTCGAGGACCCCTCAGCGGCTCAACCGGTGCGGCGGTTCTTCCGGGGACGGCGTACCACGGCCGGACCGGACGTGGCTCGCCTTGTACCACCTCCGCGGCGCCGCCCAGACGTGGTACTACTCCCTGGAGCAGGACGAGGGTGGCATGCCTCCATGGGACCGGTTCCGTGAGCTCTGCCTTCTCCGCTTCGGCCCTCCAGTCCGCGGCAGCCGCTTGGCGGAACTTGGGTGTTTGGCGTTCACCACCACGGTGCAGGACTTCGCCGACCGCTTCCAGGCCCTCGCATGCCATGCGCCCGACGTGACGGGCCAACAGCGCGCCGAGCTCTTCATTGGCGGCCTCCCGGACCATATCCGCGTGGATGTCGAGCTACAGGCCCCGCGGGACCTCCAGACGGCGATGCACTACGCGCGCGCTTATGAGCGTCGCGCCCAGGCGGTTCAGCAGACGCCCCTGGCCCGCGGCACCCGCGCCGCCCGACCTCCTCCTCCGGCTGCGGCCGCCACCCGCCCCGCCCCACCTGGACCTACTGGCCCTGCCCCCGCAGCTACACGCACGTTCCGCCGCCTCACCCCGGCGGAGCATCTCGAACGCCGCCGCCTGGGACTCTGCTTCAACTGCGACGACCCATACACGCCCGGTCACGTGTGCCCTCGCCTCTTCTACCTGGAGACCTTCGACGTAGAGGAGGGCGCCCCGATGACCGGGCCGGTTGCCGCGGCATCCGAGATGGCCGGGCCGACCGACGCAGCTGCCACGGCCTTCGTCGTGTCCCTCCACGCGCTCGCCGGCATCCGCCACGAGCGGACGATGCTGCTTCCGGTCACTATCCAGGGCGAGCCTCTGGTGGCGCTACTGGACACGGGGTCTACGCATAATTTCCTCCCCGCCGCCACTATGCGCCGCCTCGCGCTACAGCCGACCGGTGGGGATACCCTCCGCGTGACCGTGGCCAACGGTGACCGCCTCCACTGCCATGGGGTGGTCCAGCACGTCCCCCTTACCATCGGCGATGAGCACTTCGTCATCACGTGCGCCGACATCGACTTGGGCTGCTTCGACTTCATCCTTGGCGTCGACTTTCTGCGGACGCTCGGACCCATCCTCTGGGACTTCGACGCCCTGACGATGACCTTCTGGCGCCAGGGACGCCACATTCGCTGGGAGGGTCTCGGGGGCACATCTCCCGCGCCGCAGCTCTAGCTAGTCTCTGGGGCCGACGACTCCGACCACCCCCTCCTGACGCACCTCCTGCAGCAGCACGGCGACATCTTCGAGGAGCCGCAGGGCCTTCCGCCCCCACGAGCATGTGACCATCGCATACACTTGCTCCCGGGGTCGGCGCCAGTGGCGGTGCGCCCATACCGCTACCCCCAGCTGCAGAAGGACGAGCTGGAGCGCCAGTGCGCGCTCATGTTGGCGGCGGGCATCATCAGGATCTCCACGTCCCCGTTCTCCGCGCTGGTGCTCTTGGTGCGCAAGTCGGATGGCACGTGGCGCTTCTGCATCGACTACCGCGCCCTCAACGCCCTCACGCTCAAGGACAAGTTCCCGATCCCGGTGGTTGACGAGCTGTTTGACGAGCTCCACGGCGCGAGGTTCTTCACCAAGATCGACCTCCGCTCAGGCTATCATCAGGTGCGCATGCACCCGGAGGACATCGCCAAGACGGCGTTCCGGACACACCATGGCCACTTCGAGTTCGTGGTGATGCCTTTCGGCCTCACCAACGCGCCCGCGACCTTCCAGGCCCTGATGAATGATGTCCTTCGCCCATACTTACGTCGTTTTGTGCTGGTTTTTTTTGATGATATCTTGATCTACAGCGCATCATGGGCGGAGCACCTACAGCATGTCGCCATCGTCTTCAACGAGCTTCGAGCGCATCGACTTCACCTCAAGCGCTCGAAGTGCTCGTTTGCGACGACCTCGGTGGCCTATCTCGGTCACGTCATCTCCGCCGACGGGGTGGCGATGGATGCGGACAAGGTGGCGGCGGTCGCCGCTTGGCCGACGCCGCGTTCACCACGCGCCCTCCGCGGGTTCCTGGGCCTCGCCGGCTACTACCGGAAGTTCATCCGGGATTTTGGCCTCATAGCCTCGCCGCTCACGCGCCTGCTGCGGCACGAGGCCTTCGCTTGGGACGACGAGGCTACCGCTGCCATCGAGGCCCTCAAGGGGGCCCTGATGACGGGCCCCGTTCTCCAGATGCCGGACTTCGACAAGCCGTTCATCGTCGACTGCGACGCCTCCGGGGCGGGGTTCGGTGCCATCCTTCACCAGGGTGACGGGCCGCTCGCCTACTTCAGCCGGCCATTTGCTGCACGCCACCTCAAGCTTGCGGCGTACGAGCAGGAACTCATTGGCTTGGTCCAGGCCGTCCGCCACTGGCGCCCCTACCTATGGGGGCGCTCGTTCCGCGTACGTACGGACCACTACAGCCTTAAGTTCCTCTTGGACCAGCGGCTGTCGACGGTGCCCCAGCACCAGTGGATCAGCAAGCTGTTTGGCTTCGACTTCACGGTGGAGTATCGTCCAGGGCGCCTCAACACGGTGGCCGACGCCTTGTCCCGCCGCGACGCCGATCCCGACGCCACTGAGGGAGACTCGGACGGACGCCTGCTCTGCATCCGCTCGGGGCCCTCCTTCGCCCTCTTCGACCGCATCCGCCAGGCAATGGTGTCCGCGCCGGATGCCCAGCTTCTGCGGCAGCAGCTCGACGCGGGTGAGCTGGACGATCCTTGGCGCGTCACCGACGGCCTTCTCCTCCACGGGCGCCGCGTGTTCGTCCCCGACCATGATGACCTCCGCCATCAGGTGCTGCTCTTGGCGCACTCCGCCGGTCATGAGGGTGTCCAGAAGACCCTCCACCGTCTTCGCGCGGACTTCTACATCCCTGGCGATCGGGCCATGGTCCAGGATTGGGTGCGTACGTGTGAGACGTGCCAGCGCAACAAGACGGAGACTTTGCGCCCAGCTGGTGTCTTGCAGCCGCTTGACGTTCCTTCGCAGGTGTGGGCCGACATCTCCATGGACTTCATCGAGGGCCTTCCGAGGGTGGGCGGCAAGTCTGTCATCCTCACGGTGGTTGACCGCTTCTCCAAGTACGCCCACTTCATCGCGCTTGGCCATCCCTACACGGCGGCGTCTGTGGCCTGCGCCTTCTTCGACGGTATCGTCCGCCTACACGGGTTTCCCTCGTCCATCGTTTGTGATCGAGATCCGGTGTTCACGGGACACGTGTGGCGGGACCTCTTCCGCATGGCTGGGGTCCAACTCCGCTTCAGCACGGCGTTCCATCCTCAGACGGACGGCCAGTCCGAGGTGGTCAATAAGGTGATCGCCATGTATTTGCGCTGTGTTACAGGTGATCGTCCTCGCGCTTGGGTGGATTGGTTTGCATGGGCGAATCTTGCTACAACACCTCCTACCACTCCGCCCTGCGTGCTACGCCATTCGAGGTGGTCTACGGTCGGCCACCACCACCTATCCTACCGGTGGATCCAGCGACAGCGCGGACGGAGGCAGCTGGCGAGCTCATCCGCGGCCGCGACGAGGTGCTGGCCGAGGTGCGGCAGCGTCTTGTCCAAGCTCAACAGGTCGCCAAGCACTACTATGACGAGCGACATCGTGAGGTTGAGTACGCGGTGGGTGACTGGGTGTGGCTTCGCCTGTTGCACCGCTCTCATCAGTCCCTCGACCCGCGTGCCAAGCGTAAACTTGGTCCGCGCTATGCGGGGCTCTTCATCATCGTCGAGCGGATTGGGACCATGGCGTACAGGCTTCAGTTGCCGGAGGGGGCCCGCATTCACGACGTATTCCACGTGGGCCTGCTGAAGCCCTATCGCGGTGCCCCGCCGGTGGCCACTCCACCACTTCCGCCGACAGCCGAGGGTCGTCTGCTGCCCAGTCCGGCCAAGGTGCTCCGCGCTCAACTACGTCGTGATGTTTGGCACTTGTTGGTGCAGTGGGAGGGCCTTTCCGAGGAGGAGGCGACTTGGGAGCGCCGCGAGGAGTTCCAGCAGCATTACCCAGACTACCAGCTCGAGGACGAGCTGTTTGCGCAGGCGGGGAGAGATGTTATGACCGGCCTGGTCTACCGCCGGAGGGGGCCCATTGGCCCAACCGGCCAAGCTTAGTTAGGGGCTTAGCCCAGTTAGCAGATTAGGGTTTCGCAAGTTCTCTTATATATACAAGTTGTAATAGACTAAATCAATGAAGCAATAATCAGATATCATTATTGCCGACTCCCAGAGGAGTCGGCCTTCTCTCGACCGCGCCGCCCAAACCCTAGCCGCCGCCTTCCGCGTGCTCGCGACGGCGCCCTGCCGCCGGCGCCGCCTTCCTCCCTCTCGCTCTCAGCACTTCCACCCCTACAATCTACGCCCTCGCCCCGGTAGAACCCTAGTTCCTACCAACTGCTGTTCTGACAAGATGGCCCCACATGCCACGCTCTTCTCAAGTTGCTCAGATGCCACATCGTAAAATAGCACAAAATAAAAATTATAGAAATCATTTTAAATCCAAACTTCACCGCTAGGTGCCACGTTGTGATAGGTGCTGCTTTTGCTTCTAAAATGTAACATTGCAAAGTTTACGATTTATAATTTTTTATAGAAATTTCTTTAAAACAACGTAACTTGTGTTTTAGCTCAAACACCATCGGAACTCTTTCTAAAATACAAAATAAACGTAAATATAGAATTTGGGTTTGTCACATGCGACGCTTTTGTCGCTCAGTGCATAGATAACTGCCGCATGACCTGCGCCACAGCACTTACTAATAGGGGTGTAAACGGATAGGATAATTTATGTGTCGAAAATTTAATTAGGATAATCCGAAAGTTTTAAGCCGGATAACTCGATTTTGAGTCAAGAGCCAAGGTCAATCTCACAAAGTTAGTAGTTATTGAGTTACCGAATTTATTTGGCGGGCATGTTTAGCTCCAAATTCTATCAATGCTTGAGTTTTAGCATAAATTATATCTTTTTTTTCTTTACTACATAAGATTAAAAGTTCAAATCGCTCTCAAGATTTTCAAAAACTATATCTATCTACCGATGAGAGCATACATCTGAATATTTTTGTTTTCGTCCGAGTCCGCCCCATTTCCGATTCGAATCCGCATTCCGGTATATCCGCATCCAAATCCGAACGCGGTCAATATCCGCTCCGGTCCGAATCCGAGAAAAATATGTGGTAAAAGATATGGTATAAACGAAATCCGATCCGATCCGTTTTACACCCCTACTTACTAATTTGCCGGCAGTGTGTAGGCTAGCATGGCTTACAAGTGTGTCAAGGGTACGCGGTACAAGCGGCATATACACTTCTCCGTTGATATCGATGATTGGAAGGCATTTTGATATGCCAAATTATTTAATTTTGGCAATTTAGGATAAAAATTATTTTCATTGAAGATATCAATTGGAGGTACACCTCACAATTAGGACCACAAACAGTACAACTATTATTTATTCAACATTAAATTTCACGACACAAACACACACATAAGTCTCACCTAAAGATATCGAAAAGTTTGTGACTTCAATTCTCATTTTTTTGAGATAATACTTTCAATTCTCACACTGCCATAACTTAGTTTAAATTGAGTTTAGTACGCTGAGACTCCAAAGTTAATGGAACAGAGGTTTCGCCCGGCCCAAAACGCGTTCGGAAACATTCAAAGAAAAGAAACACATGAACATACAATTGGGCTGGGCTCTACTCCCATTAAGCTTCCCTAGCTTGCTAAAAAAAATTATTATTGAGTAACAGGGCTAGCTGTTGATAGGTTCTTGGTAGTAGCAGCTCTTTTTTAAACTTCAGGCAACTTTATTGAATAAAAATGCGGTCAAGACGGTCATCAACTACTGCACTAATTAGAAAAATGGGAGGATCATGAAACCAAAACAACCCTGACTAGCACCGTAGCGAGCAAGTGCGTGTGTAGCTCCGTTGGCCTCTAGCAAACAATGTTGGCGAAGCTAGTAGCTACCGGCAGTCACCGACGATCACCGCACCCGTTCCTCTGTAGTCCTAGGGATTAAGGCGAATTTTTTTTAAATAATACGAATTTTTTATATAATTCCAGAAATAGCGCGCGATTTCAAAAAATTCCAAAAGTGTGACCCGGTCGGTCAGCAGCTGACCGATCGGTCACTAGTAGTCCGACTGGCAGTCGGCTGCTGCTGCTTGTCAGAGGGTAGAAGTAGTTGGTCGATAGCTGACCAATTGGTCAGCTACCAACCAATTGGTCAGCTACCGACCGACCACTGCATGGATTTTTAGGTTTATTATTGGCACTTCTCCCCCATTATTTTCTGGCCATATCTTCTCCCTCTCCCGTTCACACCGTCGTGTTTCCCTCCTGCCCTTGTCGCCACCCTTCCCGCCACTTCTTCCCGCCATTCCTTCCCGCCACCATCTCCCGCCACCATCTCCCGCTATATTTTCTCGCCACGCTCTCGGAATTTTTCCTATAAAAGCAGGCATCGACACTCATAGCAGCAGAAGTGCTACTATCTCTCTTTTTTTTCTGTTGGCTCACCCTTAGCCGTCATGAGTGTGCCGTGCTCTGACCAGGAGTTTAGGCCGGTGAAGGCGAAGGCTGCAAGTTTTCCCCCGGGTGTGACTGCGGAGCGGTGTTGGTGCGGCCGTCTTGCTAAGGTTAAGCAGGTGGAGGATTTCTCCGACCAGTTCGGCATGAAATTTTTTATGTGTGCGAGCTATGAGCATGATCCACCCCGTAGTTCATGCTCATAGCTCATAGCTCGCACACATGAAAAATTTCATGCCGAACGAATCGGAGAAATCCTCCACCTGCTTAACCTTAGCAAGACGGCCGCACCAACACCGCTCCGCAGTCACACCCGGGGGCAAACTTGCAGCCTTCGCCTTCACCGGCCTTAACTCCTGGTCAGAGCACGGCACACTCATGATGGCTAAGGGTGAGCCAATAGAAAAAATAGAGAGATAGAAGCACTTGTGCAGCGATGAGTGTCGATGCCTGCTTTTATAGGGAAAAATCCGAGAGCGTGGCGGGAAAATATAGCGAGAGATGGTGGCGGGATAAATTTGGCGGGAGATGGTGGCGGGATAAATTTGGCGGGAGATGGTGGCGGGAAGAAGTGGCGGGAAGGGTGGCGGGATAAATTTGGCGGGAGGGAAATACAGCGGTGTGAACGGGAGCGGGAGAAGATATGGCGGGAAAATAATGGGGAGAAGTGCCAGCAGATATCCCTCGTAATAAACGTAAACTAAATCCATGTAGGGATGGCTGGCCAATTGGTCTGTAGCTGACCAATTGGTCAGCTATCGACCAATTACTTTTGGGCCTGCCAGGGGCTGAGCAGCCGACTTGTAATCGGCCGGCTACTGACCGATCGGTCAGTAGCTAACCGACTGGGTCACACTTTTGGAATTTTTTGAAATCGCGCGCTATTTCTGGAATTATATAAAAAATTCGTATTATTTAAAAAAAATTCGCAGGGATTAAGTACAGCATCCAGAACCTTCATAGATTCAGACTCCACTGTGAGGGATTAGCACCCGGCCTGTTCTACAAGCTTTAGACCGCCAAGTAAAGTCATGGCTTCCGTAGATGCAACATGTATTTTGTGTGCATTCGAGTCAGAGCACGCAGCAACAAAGTTGCCTCCAGAATCTCTGACAATAGTGAATAGCCCCCATCGCTCCCTGCCTGGTTTCCGGCAAGAAGGACGCGTCAACATTTAGTTTCAGAAGCCATCCAGCAGCCTGTCAGCTTCAAACAATTTGCTAATATAGCTTTGATATTTTTCACACTCATTTCCGTTGAAAGCACTGGTTCTTTGTTTTCAGTTTGCCTCCTTGACCACCAGATGTACCAGCTAGCCACCATAACTGTAGCTGTCACATTTTGCACCTCATAGTCCACTCCACCTGGTTTGGCCGAAATGCCGAATAGTGTAGTTCCTCTAGAATCACTGACCCTGATCTGTCCATGTCAATAGCTGACTTGACACAATCTAGTAATCCAAACCTTGCCGTATCTCTTGAATTCTCTGGCACCTCATGAGCAGTGCTCACAGTACAGGTACACACTGGGCAGTTAACTGAAATTCTGATATGCGTGTTTGTCAAAGTGCACAAACACGGAACGATCCCATGCCAGTTGAAGATTCGAATCTTCCGCGGCACATTGGTTTCGAAATTTTCTTCCAAACTTCGTGGGGAGAAGTTCTGTCAGAACCATCAGTCCATCACCTCTTTGTGTTCACCTTCGATGTTCTGCTTTCCATTCAACATGATAAGAAAAACTGACAGAAAAAACACCCAGATTTGTGAAACTGCAAGCAGTAAAATCCGGTTGTCCATTGTTCGGCAAGGGGATCCCAGGGACTCGATCAACATGTTCTTGGCAGCAGCAGCTTTGTGTTTGTGGGATTCGATTTTTGAGGCACGAAATCCTCACCTGGGAATCCTGAGCCCTCATTTCCTTACGCAATTCCTCAAGACCCGACGGTATACAGTTGTACTCGTGAAAGAAACAAACAAATGAAAGGAAGTGATCAATCTGACTAAGGAAATATGAGTGGCGCCTGGATGGAAGACAACATACAGAAATCGTTCCTTTTATGCACACTTTCTGGTATCCAAGAGAATGAGAGATACTAAAGATCATGGTATAATAGTTCCACTTTCTCGTTTCCAAGGTTTAAGCACAATTTTGCGCAGACATTCTGGCCACGTGCGGCGACATCCACGACAAAAAAAAAAGTTCATCTTACACCACCCCTTTCATCTATAACACATCATCATCGCCAATCAGCGATTACCCGACCACCTTAGAACAAATCAATGTACCGGAAGAACGCTATACTTCAGCAAGCAACCATATGTTCCGAGCTGCTGCTTCTGACAACTGCTACGTCGCGAGCTCAACTTTGGCTGAAGAGGGTCCTAAGAACGGTGTCTCCTAGCCCTGGGACAGGCGACAGGAAGTGCCCGGTTTCGGAGAGCTCGTGGTAGTTCACCCAGCTGAGCTTGCTGGCGATGTATCTCTGCAGCACCACCGGCACCAGCCCGTCCTCGTCGCCCTGCCAGATGTGGACGGGGCAGGGCGGCTTCGGCAGGCTCATCGGGTCGAACTCCCACTTGCCGAACATCACCATCATGTCACGGTAGTACGACTCGTGGATGCCTTGCTGCGTCGCCAGTTCCTTCTTCTGCGAGATCAGAGAAATATCATTTAGCAAAGCATCAGCAGCGCTGCAGTTGCAATTGGGTCATCACGAAAGCGGTGAAACGGACCTTCTCAAAGGTGCCGTCAGCCTTGATCATGTTCCGGATGTTGGCGTCGCGTTTGTTGGGGAGCGGGGTGGTGCCGGCCACAACCGTGGACGTGGGCAGCCAGCTCTGGTCCATCCACCAGTGGAGGATGCCGGGGGCGTGGTGCGACACACGCAGCGCCCACTGGTCGCCCACCTCCTGCTTGTTGTACACCTCCGCGGCAAGATCAGCGGGGAAGCTTGGCCACCAGTGGTTCACCACCGGCGCCATCATCGCGGCTCCAGCAATCCTGCAGCACAGAGCGATCCACATTCGTCAACCACTGTCCTTGACGCAAATCAGCTAGCCATTTTGTTTCTTGGCCACGGTGTTCGTAGCCATGACCGCAAAACCATGAGTCGCTTACCTTTCGGGGATGTACTTGAGGGCGCCCCAGACAGCATGGCAGCCTAGGGAGATGCCGATCACGTAGAACTTAGGGCCCAGTCCTAGCGCGTCAGCGAGCTCCTCCACGTCGAGTGCGGCACTCTTGACGGATCGGTTGGGGTTCGGGTCGCTCTCGCCGTAGCCGGCACGATCGAAACCCACCATGTACACGCCAAGCTCTTCAGCCACTTCCTGAAAAGACACATTAGGTTCCCACGTTAGCACTGATTGTCCAGTTGGGACTTTGAAGGAAAAGGAATTGATCAGCACAGCCTTATCAGGAAGAAAGTTGAGAGGAAATTTTCAGTGTATGACATTGTCAGTACTCCAGTAGATGGCACTGGCATTTGACAAGCTAGATCGATTAAACAGCATGCAGGTGGCATTGCAAAAGGTAGGTCACGTCACCAACTAATCTCTGGTGATGAGGGGTTGACACAGTTCTCTTGAAAACAATCAACCAACTACTAGTAGTACTGAACCATGAATATCCGGTACGGCAGTCCAACCCATGAAGCATAGGTATATGCCACCAAATCGCACTCATGCAATGCAGTTGATGGGTGATGGCATTGCAGAGGTAGGACAGAAATGTGTTTGCTCGGGTGCAGTTCTCTGGATAACTAATTACTGCACCTAGGAGCGCTACGAAAAAAACAATCCGCTCCGGGAAGCATGTGTGCCACCAAAATTGGTCAGCCATGCATGCAATGCAGCTAATTTCGCGGTTTCTCTACGGCCCCGATCATCGCCAGTCAATCCACTGAGAAATCGGTCGGCTCCGGTAATAATCCTAACCGAAATCGCTGCAGATTGCACGGGGGAATAACAGGGACGGAGCGGCCGTGGTGGTGGAGAACTGACCGGCGACGCGCGGATGCCGTCGAGGCGGGAGCCGGTGAAGCCGTGGGAGAAGACGACCTTGAAGCGGGCCTCCTCCTTGCTTACCCCGGACTCGGCGTAGGCGAGGTGGCGGCCGTCGCTGAGCCGGACCCTGGGCGCCGTCACGGGCGGGCCGCCGGGCGTCCCGCAGATCCGCGGGGGAGGTGGCGGCTTGACGGCGGCCCGGTGGATCCACCGCCCCACCGCGCCGGCCAGAGGGCCCATGGGCGACCCCACCGCCGCCGCGCCCCTCTTGGCGCCGCAGCTCAGCACCGGCGCCTTGCACAGCAGCTCCATTGCAGAGCAATGGGTCTGGGTTGGGTGGACCTATTCTTGCAGCCGGCCGTTTGCCGATTTGGGTGGACTAGGAGAAGCCGCCGCCAGCCATTACTGCTCAAGCGGGACCATCTATAGCAGAAGAGGAAGCACGCAGGCAAGGTCGCTGGGACTGGGACCGGGATTTTTTTTTTTTTTTTTTTGCGGGATGGTCAGAGCAGTAGTACCAATCAAAGTGGCTGGAATCCTGGAGAGATTCCGTCCGGAAGTATCCGCTTGAACGGTGGCGGCTCCGTGGTTCCACCGGGAAGAAGGAAGATTCCACCGGGGAGTCCGGCCAAGATTTCTGTCACGGCAGCGGTTACGTGACACTTTGCTCGACCTGGAAGCTTGGGTTTCCCGCTGCAACGTGTCCGAGTACGGACAGTGTAGAAGGAGCCATATATGCCAGAAGAGCATGTACCGGTAATCGCTACCGTCTACTCTACGTATATTAACATGTGAACACCTCTATCAATTGTGACGCGTCTTCATGCGCTGGAGTACTATTCTAGACCCAAGCATAATAATATTTTTTTTATGATGATATTATTAAGGAAGGTCGCTAAACAATTTTGTTAGCTCGCTTTCAAGCTAACAAACAGACGTTGACCTTGACCTGGGAAAGAAAAAAAAAGGGGCTCACCGAACATCAACTTAAAAAGCTGGAAACTATGTAATGTTTTCGTTGATAGTGAAGCGCATGTAATGACGTGTTCAACCTCAAGACCGGCTGGAAGTTTCTTAAACTCAGTCTCTTTTTTTTTCTGGTGTACTTATATGGTATGGTATTTGTTTGTGCGTTCATTCATACATGCGAGTGTATGTGCATGAGCGTATATGTATTGTGTTTAGAAAATAAAATAAAAACATTCAAATTCTTGTGGACCGAACTGATATTTTAAATGATGGTATTAGTAGGTCGCTAACCACTTTTTTAGCTCGCTTTCAACCCTAACAAACTCTTTGACCTAGGGAAAGAAAACAACAACAACAATAACAACACCGAACATCAACGACTTTTCTTTCCGGCACTGGAGTTTGGCGGGTAGAGAGAAACACGGACGCGCGTCGTGGCTACGACATGGCTGCCCGTTACGATCATAGGCTGACAACGGCGACTCACCAAACTGATCGTCGTGTACACCAGCTCATACCCAGCAAGCCTTTTCCTACCGTTCACAGCTGCTGGCTTCCGCCACCGACAGGGCGAGCATCGATCGCTATCACGACCCGAGCTTTGCTGAGCTAGCGTACGCGCTAATTAACTAAAGGGGTCGTCATGCGAGCGCAAGGAAACAGCCAGCAATCATGTTCATACAGCGCGGATACAGAATACTACTTCTACAGATTATTATTCAACAATTTAATAATCAGTTTTTAGATGCTAGTAGTATACAAATACCTGGGATCGAAATTTCATGAATTAAGTTTATATGTACGCGCATTTTTTGTTTGAATAAAAGAGAAACAGTCCCTCGACGACTCGATCAAAGCTGCAGGGAGAGCAACAATTCAAGAATACAGATTGATTAATTGTGTACTACTTTAATCAGTTGGATAGATGCTTTTGTGGTAACTCCCCTGACGACGCGCGCGATCAAGCCAGGATTGCTATGGCATTCGTACTACGTAGCAGCACTTGGGAATGCTATAGCACGAAGAAGAACTGGCCGGCCGCTCTGGCGAGAAGAAAAATTCAAGGCCGGGCGAAGATGCAGTACCTGGGTGGCGCGGACGCTGTCCTCGCGGGAGCCGGTGAAGCCGTGGGAGAAGACGACCTTGAACCGGGCCTCCTCCTTGGGCACGCCGCTCTCGCAGTAGGCGAGGTGCCGCCCGTCCCGGAGCGTCACCCTGGGCGCCGTCACGGGCGGCCCGCCCGGCGCGCCGCACACCGTGGGCGCCGGCGGGTCGGCGACGCGGGAGAGCCAGCCGGCCAGCGAGCCCAGCAGCGCGGTGGCCGGCGCCGGAGTCACCATGCCGGCCGCGGCGCCCTTGCCGCTCCTCGCCTCCTCGTCCCACACCTGCGGCATGGAGGTCACCCACATGGTTGCTTGCTGCCGTTGGAGGTTTCCGGTGCGGTGGGAGCGGTTGGAAAGAGAAGCTGATTTGCTTCTTGGCGAGGCGATGAGAGATGGTTCTCGTCGGTCGCTGGCTAACTCGGCTGGGGCGACGAGCTACTTATACAAGACCGCAAGGGGAGAGGGGAGGTGGTGAAGGTGGACTGGTGGTGGGGTTGGTCTGATGCTGATGGAGGCTGCACGGTTGGTGAGTGACAGCCACTGCCGCACCAACTCCGGTGGCGTCGACGGCTCGAACGGCTAGCTAGCTGCTTGGACTTCCGGGACTCCCGGCGGGAGGAAAAGTATACGCAACACTCGGCCTAGCTGGATATATGCTCACGGTGGGGCATCAGAGCTTCTCTATTAAAGTGCAACCGAAAAAATTGTTTTCAATTTTCCGAAAACGAATGTTCTATCGATTTTGGCCGTGGCGCATAAAAGAAACGGAAAAAATGGAACCGAAAAGCGGAATTCAAAATGGCGTGAGTAAATTAGGCGATGATCATAGTTCGACATGACATAGATGCTCCGATTGAGCATCGATACTTACATTGTTCGACAAATTGACGATAAATTAGTGGTACACCGGCAAGCGCTAACCTAGCTAAATAAAAATGTGGCCACTATAGTGACCTATGGCGCGCGGCAATGGCGGTGGTGGCACAGCTAGTCGGCGGCATACGGCGCCAAGGCTGTCATGGACGATCTTCATGCATCGTCGGCGTCAAGCTTATCTATTTCGAGCTTGACACAGCGGACGCGGGCCTCCCGGCGGGCCGCCTCGTACTCCCGGACCTGGCGGACGGCGTCCGCCTCCTCCCGGCGGAAGCGCGCCCGAGCCTCCGCCACGCTGACGGCCTTCGTCTGCGTGAGGACGGCCTCCTCCTCGTCGCTGTCGTGGACGTAGTCCCCGGCGGAGAAGGTCGGCGACTGCGCGGGGACGAGGTCGTCCTCGTCGCTGCTCTCCGTGACAAGGAGCCGCGGTGCGCGACTAGACTGGCCGGACGAGGAGCCCTCGCCAACGTTGCTGTAGCGCGCGAGCTTCCCTGTGGGTGTGAGCCCTGCGCTTGCGCGCGCCCTCGCTCCGGCTCCACTTGCGCAGCTCCGCATCGGTGCGGAAGACAGGCGGACGCGGCGGCGATTTACGGGTTCGGGCCGAAACGCGCGCAGATCAAAGCCCGTAAACATAGGCCGGCCCGAATTGGAAGTTCAGGGGCCCGAGAAACTCCCGGCACGGCCCCTATTAAAAGGGTTCGCGGAGGGGAGTTCGGTTCGGAAACCCTACTCCCCTCCCGCCGCTCATCTCCCGCGGCCGCAGCCTGCCTCCGCTCCGACGAGCAATCCCGGGCGCTCGGACGCCGCTCGGCCGCTACGGCCACCACCCCGCCGTCCGAAATGACGCGTTCAAGACGTGTGGGTAGGGGCGGTGGCCGATCCGGCGGCGGAAGGTCAAGTCGCCATCCGTCGGGCGTACGGGCAGAGCCGGAGCGCGCCAGCGGTCGCGCTCCGACGCCGCATGGAAGCGGGCCGGCCGCAAGTGGCTGGAGCTAATGGCGCGCCGCCTTGAAGCATGCGCGGAGGCGGCGGTGGAGGCGGTTGCGAGCTGCGGATGGGGAAGCGGAGGCGCCCCTGCTGCCGGCGAGTGCAGCCCGCCGCCGTTGCCCCCGTGCAGCGACGATGACGACGACGCCGACGGACCGCCTCTCCTCTGCGGGAGCACCTCCGGCGCGGCGGCCATCAAGGTGGCGGTGCTCATCGTCGCCTAGCAACCGCCGGCGACCATAAACCCTCCGCCGACGCCCCGGTGACAGTATAGTCTCTGGGTACCTAAATTTCTAGTCTAATTAGGTCTGTAGTACGTAATGTAGGTCCAATGTGGATGTATTTTGCCACTATTATTGTAAATTATGAACGAATTAAGCTTGATCGGATGAAATCGACTTCAATCGTGAAAATCGATTTCCCGCGACGTTTGATTTTCGCGATTTCGGTTTGCGTTTACGGTTTTTGTTCTGCGCCATGCTTAAATGCCCTCTCAATTTGTTTTTCGGGAGACTGAACTCAGTTTATTCGGTTCTGATAAATACGGACTCTGTTAGAGCATCTCCATCCGCATCCCCCAAAGCGTCCCCCAAACCGCGCCGGATTGAACGTTTGGGGGACGTGTTTTGTTCGTGCCGCGTTTGGGGGACGTCGCTCCCCAGCCGCGTCCCCCAAACGCCTCCCCCAAACATTTAAAATACTTGTTTTGGCATTTTTATTTCAATTTCCACAAACTAATACATAATTGGGAACGTACACGAAGACACAGTTTGGAACATGGTTTTCCACAAACTAATACATAGTTTGAACCATGGTGGACACAAATATAACATTTTGCAAAAAATCTAAACCTAACTAGGCCGTGCATCGAAGGTTTCCTGTGTTCGCTGCTAAGAAAGAACACTCGAGGGCACACCCAGTCACCCAAACTGGAAAATCCAGCAGGAGGATGATGCCCTTGTTGGTTCTACCGATGAGGCGAACATCCAGAAACTTCCGTGCACGTATTCGCTGCGAAGAAACAACACTCTTCATCATCAGTCGTCCTCCTCGTCGGTGCTGTCGCCGTGGTAGTCCCGGCGGCAGCGCGTCTCGTCGAAGACCTTGACGCTCATGTCCCTGTCGCCGAAGTAGGAGAACAGGAGGATGAAGCCGGCTTCGAGGTTGTGGTGCCGCGCGAACTTCTTCCAGCCGATGTTGAGGTACATCTTGCCGCGCGCGTCGTAGATCACGTCGACGATCCACCGGTAGTAGCCGCACGCAGCCTCCCGCAGATGCATCGTGCGCGGGCGGTCATCGCCGGCGACGTAGTCGGCGAAGGAGTCCGGCAGCCTCTGGATGCCGCGCGGGTCGCCCTTGAGGAGGAGGACGAACTCGAACAGCACGTCCGGCTCCATGTCCATCTCCCACGATGAAGCCGACGGCGTGGGAGGCGACGGCGAGCGTTCAGCTCTGCCGCGGCCACGACCATGACCACGGCCGCGAGGTCGGCCTCCGCCTCTACCAGACATAGCGTCGAGTCTTGTTGAGATGGTGGCGGCTAGGGTTTGGGAGAGAGGCGCTAGGGTTTGTGTGTGAGAGGGACGATGAGAGGCGGCCCTTTTATAGGCCGGAAGGAGGCGGAGGAGCGGTGGCGCTCATTAACGTCGGCACGCAGAGCTAGGCGCGACGGGACGCGTCGCTGCGCCTATGCGGGAACTGCACCGTCGCTGCAAAGCCAATAACTTTCGTCGCTAGGTAGGGAACGGTTAGGTTAAAATTTATTGTGCCGCTGACGGGTCGGCCCCGCCACTCCCCACCTCGCTTTTCGGTGTGTCCGGCGTCCCCGGAGCATCCCCTGTGGGACGGGGACAGGCTCGGGGCGCCGGACACCGTATCGGGACGCGTCGGACAAAATTCGGGTTTGGGGGACGCGGCTGGAACGATTTTTTGGTCCAACACGCTCCAAATTAATTCAGGGGACCTTTTGGAGGACAAGGCTGGAGATGATTTTAGTGTTAGAGATACTCTCAGTGCATTACCCATCGAGATGTGAGCACAGGACCAGTGAGCGACGGTCGCCGGGTCCTTGGGTGGAGGACGTGCACTGCCAACTTGCGTGGGATAATCGGATCGGATCCATCTCTCACTTTGCGGACACAAAAAGTCAGCTCCACCAACAAGGGCACCCGCGCTGATTTCAGAAAAAAAAAACAAGGGCACCCGCGCTGATTTCAGAAAAAAAAAAACAAGGGCACCCTCGCTGATTTCCCACACGCACCAAGGAAGGCACCCCCTAATTGCTATCCGTACGATCTATTTATTGCAGATTCGTGCGAAATTTACCTGGTCAAAGCCTCAAACAGATTTACATTTCCATCTAGACGTCACGTTTTGAGGAGATGACTCCGTGACAGTGACGCGTCGTATCGCCTTTGTGACGAATATTATATTACAATGCGGCATACTTTATACAGTGTTGGGCATTTCCTAGCCGCGTATCCTCCCATAAACGTATTTCTAATCTATCCTTAGTTATAGATGATCCAAAGAGGAAAAAAATGTTTCTTCTTTTTCAAAAAAAAAAAACCTCGGACTATTTTCGTCAAATGAGTTTTTGCCATGCTCCATCTTCAGACAGTAACTTGAAGAGCCACTTCGTAAAACCCCAACGTGGGAAAAATGTTAGAACTGTTATTTGTGCATTGTATCTCATGAATCCACAAATTGTTGGGATTTTTTGAACTTTTAAAATTGATGCGCAAACTACTTCAAATTTGAATTCCAGAGTTGAATCTGACTACCTCAACCCTAGTTCCATCTTTTGATCTTGGTCACCACTAGTACCATCTTCTTTCGCTAGTCATCATATTCTTCTAACATATCATGTAAATCTTAAACTGTAAAATTAATAGTAGACGACACTGAGAACGCGCATAATTAAAATAGGACAAAAGCACAACATCTTAAAAAATAAACGGAATATATATTCTTTTAGAGAAAAGGAATTCAAATATCATATTTTGTTAGCTTTGAAAAAAAATACTTTTAAGAAAATAAAATGCTAATTGAGATACTTAATTGAAGGAAGGCATTTTAGTAATTAAAATACGTTAAAATAATAAAATTTGAAAAAATGCAAAATGAAGGAATAAAATAACTCTATCTCCCAAAACATTAGAATTAACATAAATTAATTAAAATTGCAATAAATTCAATAATAAGGCATTTTAAACAATAAAATATAGCCAAAACCCTAAAAATAGGAAAAATGGCAAATTAACCTAAAATCCACACACAAATAATAAAACACCATCAAAGCATTAGAAATAGTTCCATTAGAGCATCAATTGGATTCTCCAGCATCGTCACTTAGCTAGTCGGTACTTCTTCTTTTGAGTGTCACCTTGCCAAAATAACTTTGAGCGGAAATAATCCAATCAGAATATCATGTAGAGTACCTACTTAATTAATGAGAACAAGTCTTTGTTTGAAGGATAACAGTTACCTTTCGAACTACTTAATCTTAATTGTACTCTTTCCTCAATATGTTTTCATCATTATTTGTAAGTCCTCGATAATCAATCTGAATACCCAAATATCTAATCTAGGTCTGGCCTTGCCCGTTGGCAAATAACTTAGCATACAAATTAGCCTGGCGGAAACAAAATAATTCACTCTTATGAAAATTAATTTTCGAACCCGAGAGTTGCTCGAAATATGATGAAATTAACTTTAGATTCCCAACGTTTTCGATGCCATGTTCCATAAATATAATTTTATCATCACCATATTGCAGGATAGATAATCCACCACATGTAGCGTTCCCGTGAGGTGCTCGCGGGGTGTACTGGATGAAGGCCCTCGTTTCTCTTTGAGGGTTTCTCGGGGTATTTGATGTTCTCGGTTCGTAGTTGGTGAGCGTTTTTCATGTTTTCAGGGTGTAAGGCCCTCGTTGATATAATTTCACACATTGTCGGATTCGTAGGCGTCTCGGGGTATTTGATGTCCTCGGTTCGTAGTTGGTGAGCGTTTTCATGTTTTCAGGGTGTAAGGCCCTCGTTGATATAATTTTCACACATTGTCTGATTCGTAGGCGTGACGTGGTGGCCTTGTATGTTTTGATGTATTTTTTTTTACTGTGCTTTATTGAAGAAGAAAGTCTACTTTTCATCCTTCAACCTTTATGAGAAATATACGTATCATCCTAGAAATTCTTTTTTGTTCAAAGTAGACCCCAAACTTTCGTCCTTGTTGAATAATTTAATAAAGAAGATCATATGCATCCAAATAGAGATTTAGTGCACACGGACATCAGTGATCTCGTTCTTTTAAACAAAATCAAAAATCAAATTTTTTGAGTTTCCAAAAGTTCTGAAAAAAACAGCATGTAGTCAATGATGTATCCCACACACGTGTAAAATATCAATTTCATATATTTTATATTTTGAGCTACACACAAATAACAAGAGTGTAGATCTGAGTAGTATATTTTTTAATCTCCAAAACATATCAGACCTTTTCATTTTTTTTCTAGCACAAAAAAAAAATCCGGTTGAGATTCTGCATGATTGTGAGATGTATCGGTGACAATTTCCATAATTATTTTCAAAGTTTTAATAACTTAAAAAATATTTTTTAATTTATTAAAAGTGACAGGAACACTGAAGCTCGGAAGCCAAAAGCCCTTTCTCATATGCATCCCTACAATCATAGGCGGACCCAACCGTTCCTAAGCCCTGGCACGTGCCTAGGCTTTCAGCCGGGGACACAGCCTATTTTGATGAAAATTTTAATAATTTTTTTGCTAAATTTGTATGTTGAGGCTTAATGAAAATCTTGGATCCACCACTATAGATTCTAGGTCTCCATCCTGCCTTTCGAACGAACGGTCGCAGGGTCACTGGGTGAACGACGGTCGTCGTTGGCAACTTGCGTGGGATAGTGGGATCAATCCCTCACTTTGCGCCCGCGAGAGTCGCCGGCCGGACGCCACCGCACACCATATACGTCGGTGCCGGGAAATGATGGCCACTCCTAGCAGCTCAACGCGTGGTTCGTGGCAAAGTTTAGGTTATTGACATGGCGGGCACGTCTGGGACAAACGGACGCGAGATGCAATCGAGTTCCTCGCTTCTCGCCGGGCCAAGCTTAGAATAATGTTAATGGATATTCGCCGGTGAGTCCGTGGCCATTCATGGCTAGTCTCGTCGTGCCCTCGTGTCCTTGCGTTTTCGACGGACGGCCGGCCGGGTTGCCCGTGACTTTGCGTGTGGTGCGAGCTAAAAGCTAGCTAGCGACCGATTGTTGGGTAGCCGGCCAGTGCGCGCGGTGGAGTCGCGTGACGAACTGACGACTGATAATGGAATCAATCGTCGCACGGTGCGTGCCACGTTCGGCGGCGATGCACGGACGGCGGAAAAACGTAAGGTCGAAAGCATGCACGTGCGCCGCATGCATGCCAAACGTTTTCGGTCTGACGGCAAGGGCAGTGGCCTCCACTTTGTTAAGCAATTCGTGCTACACCATACGCATTTTCACTAGTAGAGAAATCCCTACCGGTTTTGGAACCGGTACTAAATAAGGAACCGGTACTAAAGGTGCCTCCACGTGGGCACGGAGGAACCCGTGGGGCTGGAGACCTTTGTACCCGTTCGTAACACGAACCGGTATTAAAGCCTATTTCGTTTAATTTTTTTATCTATTTTTTCTAATTATTTTACACACCCTTTTTTTTCACTCCCTCTTTTTTTTTATTTTTTTAGAATTACTAGTATTTCCGTTAGTCTCTAACTACACTTAATCTCTAGTCAAATTACTTACCCGTGGTCAAACTTTCCGGTCGGTCACCCATCGTCACACTACTCCCGCACTAGCACGCTTAACTCCAAGTTCCATCCCGTTCCACTTCCAAGCGCTTCGCGCGCATGTATGTGATAGTAGTATCATATCAATCCTATTAACATGTTGGTCGATGTCACACTTTTTATCGTTTAAATTCTAAATAATTCTTTTAATAAACAAAAGTAATGATGTAATAATAATGTTGAATAAATAAATAAAATTAACTTTTTAATTATTTTTTAAAATTTTAATATTTTTTGCAAAACCTAAAACTTGAAAAATTGAAAATCTTATAATTTGATAAAAGTAATAGTAATATGTTAGGACTCAAAAAATCTTATAATTATTATTTTAATTTTTTAAAAAATAAAAGTATATAAAATTCTAAATTTCTAGAAAAAAAAACTAAAATCTTCCTGCTTTCACATTTTCATTTGGAATTTTGAGAATCTAAAAAATTTGTGAATTCAGATGTAACTTTTTCCCACGATGATTTTGATATATTCTACATTTTTTTCCGACGTCGTATGCAAAAATTAATGCGATTTTACCATTTTTCAAACTTTTTTTGCAAAAAAAGTCAAAATTCGAATTTCTTAATTTCGCTGAATAGTCGGTTGCATAACATATGAGAATCTGAAAACATTTTATTTTTTGAATTTTCTATCATTTTCATTTGTATTTTACAGAGCAAAAAAAGGCGATCCAGGGGGGTGGAGGTGCGTGGGAAGCAGGAAAACCTTTAGTACCGGTTTGTGACACGAACCAGTACTAAAGGGAGACCTTTAGTACCGGTTCGTGTCACGAACCGGTACTAAAGGTTTGGGCAATACAACAGATACTAATGCACCATTTTTCTACTAGTGTTTGTTAAGCATCATCAAGATAAGTCTATTATACGTAGAGTTTATGATCTCACTTTTGGCATGTGACCTGTGGTTGTGTGCCGGCAACAACACGATATGGTAATGAGACCTGAGATCGTCATCAGTAATCTCGTGCTGGTTGTATTATTTACCAAATCGATTGGCGGTCCTCTTAGTTAGCAAGCAAAGTTTGCCTGCAATCTAGAATTCTCAAAATTTCAAATTGCACATCCGTGGAGGATAATTTCTCGCAGATATCTATTTTTTAAATAAAAAGTTCCACACTCAATTTATTCCGTCTTTGGGCCATAGTAGTATATATCAATATACTTAGGGCACTTCCAGCTGCCCAAAGTAAAACGGACACGAAATGTGACCAATTCTCTGGCGCATATTAGCTTAGGAGAGTTCAAAAGGCCCCGGTTGGTTTGTTTGGCTTCCTCCCACTTTACATTTTAAAGAAAGGATATAAAAGTATATTTATTCTGAATCAGACGGTAAAATGCACTGTAGCTCTGCGGACACGACATTGGCCTTCGGATCACGACTGGCCGTTTGCGTCTGGTATTTCTATGGTTTATTTAGGATACATCATTTCTGAAAGTTGAACTTTTTCAAATCTTTATGCTAAGATTTTTTTTGCGTTAAAAGATAGTTTTTTATATTGTTACCCCTGCAACTTAGCTTATATTGGTCGATACTTGCGTGCACGTCGTGCCTCATTGCTAGTGTCCTAGAAAGGAAAAGTTAACCTCGTTGCTAGTGTCTTCTTGGAAAGGAAAAGTTAACTGGCGGCCACGCCGAAAAACGATCATGGGTGTCCACCGGCCGAATACGCAGTTAGCAGCCGCTGCCAAAGGTAAAGAAGAGTAATGCTACGGTTACGGACAATTTGTTTACGGAACGAGCTTACAGGCTGACGTGGTGAGCAGCGATGCATTACCATTTGCTGGATAAACAACCAACCCCAATCTTTATCCAACTACTACTTGGGTGCCTTTAAATCGTGCTCAAACTGTAGATGTTTTTTCATTGATAGATCGCACAAACCGCACGCGTGTGATGAGTGAGAGTGTGGTGAGTGGACGCCTGGACGGAGAGGGAGAGGTGCAGGGCCGGCGACTCGTCAGCGGTGAGCTGCCAGCCTGGGTGGATAATGCGCATCATCCATTCCATCCATGCATGTACTTGTCCGATTCCGATCGCCCAATACGTGCGCCGAGTTGCAGGACCGGCCAGCCGCCATAGCGCCGTTGGGTTAGAGCATCTCCACTCGTCCCCCCGAACAGGCCCCCAGCGAGCGTTTTTTCCATCCGGACGGCGTAATTCGGCCTAGTCGCGCCCCCGGTTCCTCGTTTTCGTCCGGATTTGGGCCTAAATCCATCCGGCGATCCCACGACATCCCCGGCCCCCCGGGGAGCGCTCGGGGACTCCGGACGAAACGAAAGCGCGCGTGGCCCCAACTTGTCGGCGACAATGGCCTCCGATCTACGGCAAAACCCTCGTCTTCCCGATCTACGGCAAAACCCTCGTCTTCCCGATCTACGGCAATACCCTCGTCGAACGAAAGCTTTGAACTCTCAAGTGGTGCAACATAGATAGATTATATATATATTTCGAATATAATTCGAATAAACATAAAAATTACATATAAAAACTTTAAAACTAAACTACTTCTTCTTCTTCTTAGAAGGCCCCGCCTCATCGTCGTCGCGGCGACGCTTCCGGCTCGCCACCTCCTCGTCGGAGGAAGTTGAGTCCTCGTCGTCGTCCTCATCAGCTTCTTCGTCCTCCTCCTCCTGCTCCTCCTCCTGCTCCTGCTCCTCCTCCTCTTCCTCGGCCTCTTCCTCGGCTTTGCTCCTCGGCTTTGCTCCACGGCCTCTTCGTCCTCCTCCTCGTCGTCCCACTCGTCCTCGGCCGGCCGGCGGGGGGAATCGTCGGCTGGCCGGACGATGCGGTGGATCCCACCAATGGCGCCATCCAGGCGGCTTCCCCTCGCTGTCGGTGTCCGATGGCCAAGAGATATCGCTCATGGTTGACGGAGGATGGTGACGAGAGAACAGATGAATGGCGTCGCCCGTCGAAAACCGTATATGTAGGTCTCTCGACGACAGAGAGCGCCGGTTGCTCTTCCGCGGAGTTCGTGCTCCATTACGGCGGTTCTCGCATCGAGGCCACTTCGACCGTTCCCGACGAGTCGTTCCGGCTCTCCAGTCCACTTCGCGACGGTTCAATGCGTCGAGGGAACTCCGACGATTGCCCTTCCCGGTGACTGCGCCGTCGCTTTGCACGCGGTGGGTGCGCGTCCATGGGCTCGCGGCTGGAAAAATGGGCCTCCCCAGGCCAAAAACTACATCCATCCGGCGCTAAATTTCGCCGGATTTGGGCGTGGGGAGCCCAAACGAGTGGGGATGCTCTTAGACCCGTCCCGGACCAGACACACATCACGTCGCAAAACTCCATAATTGCTTCTCTTCCAGGAACCCGCCGCTCTCGTTATCTCGACCAACGCTACAGACGCCGACACGCACCGCGCGCAATGTTGTCTTTTAGCATCGAAATGATGCACATACTTTTCTCTTGATAGTCGTACAAAGAAAATGTTGAGGAGATCATCCTCAGCCACCAGCGATAACTGTGCAACATCTACGAGCTTTGATTAAGGGGTTGTCATGTTAGGGCTGTGCGCCCCATGCCCATATTAACAGCTTCAACGGTCAGCCCAAACATAAACTAGCCCATCTGACCTGAACATATACCGTTGCACGTGTTCCAAAAGTCACCGTCGCCCAACCAATCTCCAAATCAAGACACTGAAATTGTTGAGCCTATTCTCGAAAAAAAAACCTTGTTGAGAGCATCTCCAGTCGCGTCCCCCAAAGCGTCTCCCAAAGGGATTTGGGGCGCGCCGGACAAAAAAAGCGTTCCAGTCGCGTCCCCCAAAGCCCATTTTTATCCGGCGCGGCCCGATACGGTGTCCGGCGCCCCGAGCCCGTCCCCGTCCCACAGGGGACGCTCCGGGGACGCCGGACACAACGAAAAGCGAGGTGGGCTCCCACATGTCGGCGACTATTTGCATAAATCGTTGGTTCGCGCCTCTTTTCTCGTCGCTCCTTCCTTCCCGCGCCTCCCACCCTACCGCCGTCGCTGGATTTCCCGGCCGTTTGGGCGTCTGATCTCTGCTGAGAGTCGGCACCGTTGTCGCGGCTGGGGCTCCCGCCGGTCGTGCCGCCGCCGCCGCGTCGCCAGCGCGTCCCAGAACGCGCCGTCAAATCCGCCCCACCTCCGCGCACAGAAGGTACCATCTAGCCCTATTTATTCTATTTGATTACTTGTTTTATTGTTTGTTGTAATTTAATTTGAAAACAATCCTCGCAAACATTTTTATTCATATGCTACATTTGATATAAATGGTTTATGTGTTAAAAAAATTATTTTAAATGTTTGGGGGCGGCGTTTGGGGGACGCGGCTGGGGAGCGACGTCCCCCAAACGCGGCACGAACAAAACACGTCCCCCAAACGCTCAATCCGGCGCGGTTTGGGGGACGCGGCTGGAGATGCTCTGAGCCTGCCGCCCACACCGCCTTGGCGCCAAACAACGCCGATGCCATGCACGCATCCGTCAACATGCGCCCGCCGCTAAGACCCCGCTACGCCACGCCATCGAGACTATCGTCTTTGACGTCATAGACGCAACACCGCTCCACCTCTTGCCTCCTCAATCCAGCACCTACTCCAAAATTTATGCCCCTCAAGGGAGAGCAACACGGAGAGCGCCACCATGGTATGATATGGGAGCCTAGATCTAGGGTCCCCCCCTAGAGCAGCCAAGCGAGTAAGCAATGATGTAAATGACGATGTCTTCAACAAGATAACTATCCAAAGATGTGGCGCCATCGCCTGCCATAACCGGAGCCGGAGCTCAGTTTTCCCCGGCAACCAAGCCACAGTCGCCAACTTGCTGACCTCCTCGGATGAAGAAAATGACGCAACCGCCATGACTGGTGCCCTTGTCGAAGTTGTTGAAGTAGTCGAAGCAGTTGCGCCGCCGGTGACCCGCACGTACCCATCTTGGCCCAGATCAAGCCCGTCTACCACACGACCGCCATCTACCCGTCAGCACGCATGCTACCACGAGCGTGCCGCTACGCCCCGGCCGCCACCCAGGGGCGGATCTGTATAGGGTGACCCTGATGCACATGCATCGGGGTAAAAGGAAAATGTTAGTACTATTTGTGCGTTTAGCAGGGTAAATGCATCAGGTTAGAGTAAGAAAAGTGCATCATGGAGGAAAAAAATTCAACTAGCAAGGTTACAAGCTTGATAAGTAGATCAGGAAATTTTCTTCCTAGCTCTGCCTGTGCCGCCACCACACCGTCGTTGGAAGCGCCATGGTGGGTGCTGCCACCGCGATCCAGGTTGATGGCCGAGAGAAAGTCCACCGCCATACCGCATGGGCTTTTCCTAGCGATGTTTCCGGTGCCGACATAGAGGGAGGGGGAAATGTGGGAGGTGCTCGAGGTGTCGGTGCCGGTGCGGCGGGGCGCCACCCAATGGAAGCTTGGGATTGATCAAGGCTCGAGCCCAGCCCAACATTCAAACTTGGCCCGGCCCAGCCTGGTCTGGACGTCTGGCCTGGGCTGTCCATGTGCAACAGAAGTGCATGCAACAAGTCGGTCCCAAACAAACCGTCGACCGAGCAGGCAGGCAGGCAGGAACTTTCCCGGTGAAACGAGACGTTAGCTCTGCGCGCGAAATGTCCTAACCGCCGACAGGTACGTGATTGATCGCTGCTATTGCTAGCCGGCCACGTGCAGATGCGACATGGTATCAAAGCTTCGTCCATCCATCAATCCATGGTGTCCTTTGGCGGCTCACCGAACACGCTACAACGAGGCGCAGGCTGCCGCTGGCCTTGGAAGTTGCAAGATATTTCGGACGGGCCAACCACCGGGTGAATGAGTGACACTGCCACGTCTTTTTCTGCCTAGCGAACTAGCTTGTTGACGGGATACTACAAACTACAAAGGTGTGGAAACGTGTTTGGTCAATCCTGGTGGAATAGACCGCTTCTTGTTTTCTTCTAACCAACTCCAGTACTCCACACTTCTCCCTCCTGATGCAAGGTCGCCAACGACTTGCTTGGTGGATTTTCTGGATAATCTATGCAGCAACACTCTCTGTTTAAGAAGAAGCTCTATGCTGATTTTTTAGCGGAACAGTCAAGCTTCGTCTTTTTTGAGATTGTTTGTTCATAGCCTTCGGTTTGAGGCCATGGCATGGCAAAGTAGTTAGCAGAAACGGTCCTCGTTGTCGACACCCCCAGCAATGATATCGGTTACATACATGTCAACTGTAATCCAGTTGGTACGGAAAAAATGGTTTCCATCACACCTCGAGCATGTGAATGGCATAAGCATGTGCCCTGTAAACGGGTCATGACAGATGAACCGGAGAAAGGGCAACTCTTGTCATTTTTTCCATATCAAGTTGTGAACCAAATTATGTCTTGGATGTGGCAGCATGGCTAGAGGGTTGCGTCGTCGACTGGGGTGCGAACGAACAGAAACGTCGATAGCGGATTCTGCTGCTCGCTATCATGGATCAATCGGCGTCGAGCATACGTACCAGATCGCCCAGAGGGTAGCTGCCATCTCCACGAACGCCTCCTGACCTAGAGTTTCCATCATGACAAACAGCCATTGTTTCGCTAAGTTTTCTGTTGTCATTGAAATATGCTGAGTAATATGATGAGTTTTTCCGCTGAGTAATTTTCTCATTGACAAGCGTCCATACACATCGCGAGTTCGCGACATAGAACCGTCCAGTAGTGAGTGCCTCAAGAGTCATCAGCTCCGCACACAGGGGCGGAGACAGGGGGGCGAGCAGGGGCTAGACACCCCCCCCCCAACGCATCGCCCCCCTCATGAAAATACAGCGAGGTCTAGTACTGTATGTCTGTATGTGTATAAGTAGGATGCGCTAATGGACGTACTAACTAGCAGTAATTAAGCCTTTACATCGACGGAAGCCCAGCAAGCGGAACAGCCCATGTATACCATCGACCGTGGACTCGTGGTGCGCCTGGTCGTTGCCCATCTCGTCTACTCTGGCTACTCGATCAGATCGATCTATCAGTTGCGCAAGATCGCCTGGCGGCGGCGACAAAACGCCAACCTTTGATTGGATGTGCTGTCTCTAGTAGCAGCGAATGCCACGGCTTCGGCTGATCTTCGTCGCTGGCTACGCCCACAGTAGTATGAGTGAAGGATTCAGGTATGTACAGCCGTACTTGGTAATCTGACCTAGTTCGCCTTTTTTTTTGCTTCATTTTATGTATTCGCTAATTGAAAAACAAAGATAAAGCATATAATATCTCTTTTCGCTCAAGTTGTTTCACTTTCGAATCTGACCTGCTTGGAATTTAGATCAATTCGGTGGTGAATGGTGATAGTAGCGCTATATTTGAACTTCTAAAAAAAATAGTCGAAAATGTACCAATTAACTAATGCTATTGGCTTTTCGCAAACACTGTTAATAATTTGATATTTAAGTCTTGTCTAAACTTATATGTTATACTACAACGTGTAATCGTCGCCGCTCGTCCCCCCTATGCCCAAATCCTGGCTCCGCCCCTGGCTTTCCGCACCGCACACGAAGCATTTGCTCGCCTCCGCCATGTGTTCAACATCTGTTTCTCCTAACTCTGCCTAAGCCCATCAATATCTGGCCGAGGCCCAGCAGTTGCAGCCCACCATTGGAAAGAGACAAGCCACTTGGTCACTTGGACCAGCACGCGCGTACGGAGATGGTTTTCTTTGTCCTTGCCTTCCATCCCTGCCCGCCGCCGAGGTACTACCGTCTAGACTAATTTCCAATGGACTAATTAGATAGATGCCACTATAATTTTCGGCTATTTGAGAAACGTCACTACAACTTTCGTTTTTTTTTAAATGTCATTACAATTATAGATGCCACTATAATTCTATATATATTCCATCAATACCATTACATCCATTTAAACACTTATACCGGCTAATATACACTTGTATTTCTAGCGTAGATACATATACATGGTGGTCCGCACCGGAAACAACATAGGAAAGTAACAGTAGAATTAAAAAGAAATGCGATAAAATTTTGACAGAATAAAATTGAACAAAATAATATGAAGGGCGCGTTTGGTAACCTGGGCGTCCTTTCGCTCGCATGTGCCCCACAGTTTTTGGGCCGTTTGGTTGCCTGGGATCCTCCACGTTATCGCACCGCACGGGTCTTAAAGTACCCCCGGGACAGGCCCGGGAGGAACGACTAGTTTCATAGTTTCTCCGGGGATATGCTCTGGCGAGACGAAAATCGACAACGACGTTCGCGCATGCGCTTTGCCTCGGCATGGCGGTGTTGGAGATATGCCTAAGAGGCAATAATAAAGTAGTTATTATTATATATTTGTGTTTATTATAAATATTTTCATCCCATACTATAATTGTATTAACCGGAAATATTAATACTTGTGTGTTTTGTAAACATAAAAGATTCCCTAGTAAGCCTCTTGTTAAACTAGCTTGTTGATTAATAGATGATCATGGTTTCCTGATCAAGAACATTGGATGTTTTTAATAACAAAATCATACCATTAGGAGAATGATGTGATGGACACATCCCCATAGTAAGCATAGCATAAGATCAAGTCATTGAGTTCATCTTGCTATAAGCTTTCAATATATAGTTGCCTAATCCTTCGACCTGAAGATCGTGTTAATCACTTACACCGGATGGATGCTTTGATGATATCAAACACCACTTCATAATTGGGTGGTTATAAAGGTGGCGTTACGCATTCGGAAAGTATGGGTTGAAGGTCATGGATCAAGAGTGGGATTTGTACATCCAAATAACGGATAGATATACTCTGGGCCCTCTCGGTGAAATGTCATCCAATTAGCTTGCAAGCATGTGACTGGGTCACAATGGATGTCATATCACGGTACGAGTAAAGAGTACTTATCGGTAACGAGGTTAAACTAGGTATAAATTAATGGAGATACCGATAATCGAACCTCGGATAAGTAAAGTATAGTGCGGCAAAGGGAATCGGTATCGTATGTTAATGGTTCTTTCGATCACAAAGTCATCGTTGAATATGTTAGACGGTACGCTTTTTTTCCTCCTCGTTTTAGATCTTAATAGAGTTTCTAATATTGTTGTTTAGAGTAGATGCGATAGATCTATCTTGTCTAGATGCTACACTCTTGAGCTACATGATTAGTTCATCTGCCGTTTATGTAGTCATGATTTGTCAAGTATTAGTCCAGATTAATTCATATGATAATTTGCTTATATATTCAACAATTTCATATGACAAAGATAGGAATGCCATTTGATTCAATGCCTTTCGGTTGTCCTTATAGGAGACTAGCTTGACAATGTCTGGGAAGTTAGACGGCCTAGCAACTACTCCCTCCATTCCAATAAATAAGACATGGGTCTTTTATTAGATTTGTCTTTGATAAAAAAATAATCCATTTATATAGAAAATTCTTGATATAGAATTGATATCGTTAGGAAGTGTTTTTCAATACAAATCTAACAATATTAATTATGTATGATATAATTAAGATATTGTTGTTTAAATCTTTCGGTGAAATTTCATCTTAAAATATGTGTGTGTCATATTGATAAAGATGGAAAGATAATGTCCAAGTCATAGTGTGGACACACTGTTACTGAACCGACATAGTCACAGGGTTCCAGCTTGTTACTTGCAACTTTTGCAGCGACCCAACAGCCAGCCAGGATGATGACAATGCACATCGATCACACAGTTGGTATCCTCTGACTTTGCAAACTGGCTTCTGGTTTGTGTCAACTGTGACACTGACAGCAGGAAAGGGGACAAGAAATCCCACAAAGTTCCTTAATTAATTCTTCCCTATCTTTGTGGACCATTCCAAGGGCCTTCGGCCGAACTGCATTAAGATAGAAAATGAGAGTTTTGTACAGGAACGCCAACTAAATGGCTACAATTGACTGAGGTAACTGACAGGAAAGAAAAACAATAAAAAGACCTCCATGCCTCGACATCAACACACACACACAAAAAGTGACCAGCCAGGACTAGCCCATGGCGGCATTGAGTGATCACAGGTATCATCACCCTGGTAGCCATCCGGGCTAGGCCTCGGCTGCTCAACACAAAACAAAAGCAAGGCGTAAAAAACCATAATGCATCCTGTGGCCCTCTATGCTCTGATATCTTCTATGATTAGCTCAAACGCACGAATCACTCCATTGATTTCCTGCTGAAAAGATGCGACCATTTCATTCTTTCCATTGCCTCCAGTGCATGGTATCAAAATCACATCGCTAGGTGCCTTAGGCTGGTCATAGTGGTAAGTATCATGTAGTAGTATCATGCATATGATACTTGTGTATGATACTATCTCTATAGTGGTTAGTATCATGAAGTAGTATCATAGTCATGCTATATTTATTGCTTTTTAAAATCTCAATGCAAATTTGTGCACAAGATTTGTTTGGCATTAACTTTTCTCGTGACATGCGCTATGATACAGTATCTACCTATGTTACTCTAATCTCCTCTCTCCTCCTTAATTAGCTGCCACATCAGCATTTTTGTGGGATCAATGTGCATGATACTAGCTATGATACTAGCACTATGGCTAGCCTTATGTTCGCTTCCATCCACCAAGCTTCAGTCTTCGTTGGCACTTGGCAAAGAGAGCATACCGGATTATGAGGAAAACTTCTTCTCGCTAGGTTGTCCGCCATCAAGCAGCATTTATAACCACCAGCCACATGAAAAATTTGCACTTCATAGGTGCAGGGGCGGCGCCAGGATTTAGGTATAGGGCGAGGAGCGGACATCAAAAATAAAAATCCCTGAGAAGCTACTCGAGATTTTTTTTTTCCCTAGTATAACTTTATAGACTCGTCAAGTCGTCAATAGTGTACACATAACAAATTTTGAGGCTTAACCAGTACAATTATGGCTCATGAATAGAAAGTTTATTTTTAGCGGTAATGTGTACAAATTGTAGAGGAAAATTATTGGTATTTCTGCTAGCACTTCTACCGGTCTTGAATGAAAAATTATTGCCGCTACGCTAGAAACAGATCTACATACAGTTTGTGATAGGCATTCATCAAATACTTGCATACATTAATAGCTTACCTCTAGATTTTGGTGTATGATCAGAAATAACTAGGAGGTCTGGTCGACGCCCTGCATGATGGTGAGGTGCCGCAGCAGTCTCCTTGATCGATCGGCACTTCAACGCAGTGGCTAGCACGACGTGACGACAGCGGCATCGCCAGATAGTTTTCTAGCGGCTGTCTCTTGCGTATTTTGCGACCCGCGCCGGCGCCCGGCGACCAGGCGGGATGGCAGATCGGTATGAGATTAGGGTAAGAAGACACACTGCTTGTCTTTTGATCGATAAAGAAAACAGAAGTTACGGAAAGGGATTAGAGGATGGGCTCAACTGGGCTAGGCTTCGGTGTACACTACAAAGTCACAGCCTCACAGATCGTAGGCATGGGCTTTGAGGATGGCCTAAACTGCGTCATCTGCGTCAATTGGCTTCCTGAACAGTAATAAAATCTGCTCAATTAGCAAACCTTTACATCGCTGCAACCTCGATACGTACGCGAAAATGTTAGGGGGGGCCGAACCATGGGGGTGGGGGCTAGCCCTAGCCCCCCCCCCCCTGCATAGGTGCCTTAGACTTCCAAATTGCGACAGCAGGTTCTAGCCATGAAGAACAACTGATAGGCAGAGCTGACAGAGAAGGCACCGTTCAGCGAGCAGTGCCAAACAGACTCATCAGGTTGTCCAGCAACCAGCATGACCTGCTCCACCACATCCCAAAGCTGCAAATATTGGGCAAACGCTGGCATGAAGACACCACCATAAATTTCCGTGACCCAACGCCGGTTGTGCAGGGCTGCCGCGACCGTGATGTTCAAGTTGCGAACAAAGGCGAAGAGAATAGGGACGAGGTCTTGGACTGCTTTACCTACTGGAAGCCAATAATCCGACGAAAATTTGGCCGCCATGCCATCTCTCAGGCGAATGAAACATTATGTTGGTGGAATATTTATCCGAAACTTATCATTTTTATCTAAGCCACATACTTTTGAATTCGAGAAAGAATTAGCACGCACATACATACGTGCATCATCTACATGTAAACAAGTTATTTAATTTTTTGGAAGGTTAAAAAATACGGATTTTGAGGCACGCTAGAGTATTACGGGTTTTGTGGGACACCTAGATCCCAACACGTATTTTCGTCTGAACTGCACAAAATAATTGACGTATTTCCCGGTGACAGATTGAATCTTCGTCCTCCAATTGACGTCAACACTTTTGCACCTACGATTTTGCAATTGGCTCGTAGCAATTAAACATGACGACTTGTTATTTGGTCTTTCAAAGAAGACATGGAATGTACACTACAATATGATACTGCATGTTATATTTAAGTTGCTTCACTAGTAGAAACAAGGGCTTTTGCACCTTTCTCAAAATAGCTTTTGCACCGGATTTGGCACGAACTGGTGCTAAAGAGGTCATTAGCACCGGTTCGTGCGGTCTGGACGTCCAGGGACCTTTTGCACCGGTTCGTACGGGACCTTTTGCACCGGTTCGTAACACGAACCGGTGCAAAAGGGTTCGCGGCTGACACGAACCCTTTTGCACCGGTTCGTGTTACGAACCGGTGCAAAAGGTCTAACCTTTAGCACCGGTTCGTAACACGAACCGGTGCAAAAGGTTTTTCTGCTCCCCACGCACCTCCACCCCCCCAATCGCCTTTTTTAACGCTGTAAAATAGAAAAGAAAATGATAGAAAATTCAAAAAATAAAATCTTTTGAGATTCATGTATGTTATGCAATCTACTATTAGGGAAAATTAACAAATTTGAATTTTCACTTTTTTTTGCAAAAAAATGTTTAAAAAATGGTAAAACCGCAACAACTTTTGCATACGACGTCGAAAAAAAAACGTATAATATATCAAAAAAATCCTGGGAAAAAGTTACATCCGAATTCACCAGGGTTTACCCGGTTAGCTAATTTTTAGATTCTCAAAATTCCAAATGAAAATATGAAAGCAGGAAGATTTTAGTTTTTTTTCAGAAATTTAGGATTTTATATATTTTTTTATTTTTTAAAAATTAAAATTAATAATTGCATCCTGCATAAAGATTACTATTACTTTTAGCAAATTATAAGATTTTCAAATTTTCAGGTTTTAGGTTTGGCAAAAAAAAATTAAAAATTAAAAAAATTGATAATAATTAAAAATAATACAAATTATAAAGTTAATGTTTACTTATTTATTCAAGATTACTATTACAACATTACTTTTGTTTATTAAAATAGTTATTTGAAATTCGAACAATAAAGAAATATGACATCGACCCACATGTTAATAGGATTGATATGATACTATTATCACATACATACGCGCAAAGCACTTGGATGCGGGATGGAAAGGAACTTGGAAGTTAAGCGTGCTAGTGCTAGAGTAGTGGGAGGATGGGTGACCGAGCGGGAAGTTTGAGCACGAGTAAGTAATTGGACTAGAGATAAGGGTAGTTAGAGACTAAACTTGTGAAATAACTAAAATATTAGAAATTCTGAAATAAAGGAAAAAATGAGGGAGTGGAAAATAATTCGAAAAAAAATTTACGGGCATTTTTCTGCCGTGGCAGCGTTTTGGGGATTTTTCTGCCGCGGCAGACCCTTTTACACCGGTTCGTATTACGAACCGGTGCAAAAGGTCCTCCCGCTCGGACGCCCGGTGTCCGCCACGTGGTGCACCCTTTTGCACCGGTTTGTAACTGAACCGGTGCAAAAGGTGGGGTCTTTTGCACCGGACGGCTTGCACCGGTTCACAATCCGGTGAATATGAGCCTTTCGAACCGGTGCAAAAGACCATTTTTCTACTAGTGCTTGTATACATCAAAGCAAATGTAGGGAGTGTCAAAAAATGGCCTTACCCTTTTAAAAGAAGTGCCCGTTTTGTATCTAGTGATAAGCCGTTCGACGTTGATTGATCATCAGCTATAGCTTCAACAAGTCGTACCCAAAAGCTGCACTTTAGATTTGTTTAATGAAGGAAAATTGCCTGGGCCTTTTTTTCGCTGGGGAAAATTCCATACTTGTTATGTACACTACTTCCTCTTGCCTAAAATATGTTGCATATAAATTTTAGTTAAAGTTAAACTTTCTAAAGTTTGATCTTGTATATTAATAAAAGTATTTTATAAAGTTTCATCTTGTATATTAATACAAAAAAAATATTCAGGTGGGAGCCTTTTGCTCCCCCCGGTGAACCCTCAAAAAAAAAAACAAAAAAAAAGTTTCATCTTGTATATTAATAAAAGTATTAACATATACAATGCAAAATTAATATTATTTAAAGTATCATGAAATATATTTTTAGATTATATGCATTTGATATTGTAGATGTTTGTATTATTTTTTATATTCCTGATTAAACTTTGCATAGTTTAACTTGCACTATGTGCCTCAAATATGTTTGAATGGTTCTGGTGGTTGACACCTGTAGTGCCACCATATGTTTAACTCTCTTTTGTGGTTGTTAACCAACTAGCTAATCATGGAGCTGTATATATTGGTTATTTGAATGGTTCTGCACATATCCAACTTACCACTTGTAGGGATGAGCTAGCTTAGCTTACAGGGCATATACAGAGATAGATAAGTTTCCCTAAGTTGGCATCTAACTTTCACATTTTGTTTGTCATTTTCTTCTTTGTTTTCCTAATTCGATTTTCTTACCTGTCTCTCTGTAATTGAATCATGCTTGTGTGCACTCAAATATGCAGGAGCCATATTTGCAATGACGATTGAAGAGGTTTTGGCAGCGCAAGATGACTTGAGTCTTGGGGTTGAGAGCAAAAATCAGACAATTTGCCATATGCAGGGATGGTGAAGTGTACTTTTCTTTTCTTGACGATTTCACTGTTCTAAAAAAGACATCACACGCATCAAAATTCAAACGCGCTCGTGTAATTTCGTATCCAAATTGTCACATACCCTAGCGTATACATCCACACGTTTCATTATCACTCGGGTTGAGAAACGCAAACTTAGTAGCTCATATGTACTAGAGACACTTGACTGTACGTACCTATGTAGATACGAAAACAGGTCCTATACATATTGGGGAGTGTTGTTGGGCGGCGTGGCTTCAGCGAGGATGATGTTGCGCCTGCCACGCTCTGAGCGGGAGTTCTCTGCGAACTTTTGGCCAGCGAGGTGGAGCCCAGTCTTCTTCTCCTCTTCTGTCCACTCGGACCCGTAATACTCTTCTTCAGTGGCGTCAGCGTTGGCGGGGAAGAACATCGAGCCCCACTGTGGGAAGTGCACGAGCATGATGGGCAGTGTGCAACACATGATCATGAGGCCCATGTACTCGAGCCCTTTACCAGTGGTATACTGCGACGAAGTGAAGAAAAGAAGTTGGGTGAGCCCTGCACCCACGTTACCGCCAGCACCAGTCATGCCAGAGATGATGCCGAGGGACCTTCGAGAGACGAAGGGGGCGACACCGAAGATGGCGCCACATGCAGCCTGGGCACAAATGGAGAAGAGGACCATCGCGGTGACAGAGGCGGGGAGGGCTGAGGCCCGCCCAAGCCAGAGGCAGAAGGCACCACCGGCAGTTTGAAGGATCCAGACATTCCAGAGGCGGGCACGCATGCCAAAATAGCGTGCACCATGGTCGGAGAGGTAGCCACCCATGGGGCGCGCGACGATGTTGGCCATGCCAAAGCAGGCGGCAATGGTGCCAGCGGTGCGGAGGCTTAGATGGAAGTGGTCGAAGTAGTACTCGGCGATGACATTGTCGGTGGTGAGCTCGACACCCATGCAGTAGCCGTATAGGAGGACGAAGACCCATGTGCGGTAGTTGGTGACGGCGCCCCATAAGACCTTGGAGAACTTGTCCTTGTTCACATCACCCTTTTTCTGAAGGCTCTTGAGGTTGCCGTCTGGGAGGTCCTGCCCGAGGGTGAGCACAAGCAAACCCATAACGATGTGCATCAATCCCGGGATGAAGTAGGCGATGCGCCATGCGACGAAGGGTGTCGCGCCACACTTCTCGATGGCATGAAAGACGAGCGGCATGATGAGTTGCGTGGCACCACCGCCCATGTTTCCCCACCCAGCGGCCAGCCCATTGACTGTGCCGATGATCTTGCTGTTGAACATGGTGCTCATCCAGTACTGGCACGACACGAATGTCGCGAGGGAGAAACCAATGAGGAAACGAATAGTGATGTACCCGGCAGCATCGTCAACGAGTGACATGCAGAAAACGGTGGGTGCAGCAAGCATGACAAGGAAGGCACAGCCGTAGCGCGGGCCAAGGAGGTCGCACACCGCGCCCATGACAAGCCTGGAGAAGATAGACCCGGACACAGACGCCACCCCTGCGTTTCCGATGTCGGCCTTGGCAAGGTTGAGGTTGTCGCGGATGATGGGCACCAACGGCGCGGCGGCGAAGGTAGAGACGAAGCACGTGAAGAAGGAGATCCACGAGAGGTGGAAGGTGCGCATATGGGGGTTGGCGAAGGAGAAGAGCCTGAATGACTTGGCCTTGTGCTCCGAGTCCACCGGCAGCGTGAACTTGCTCGCTGCCGCCTCTTCCCCCCGAGCCCGGGACTCCACCTCCATATCCCTCTCTCTTAACTAGAGCTAGCTATGCTTCTTCTTAGCAGCTGCTCTGTTGCCTCTTGAGCTTGGCTTTGCAGTGCAATGGCGGTGTGTGGCTTATGCTTTGAATCTTGCATCCATCGGCGCGGTACTTATAGGGAGAAGGCGCATGTCGGCTTTGTGTGTGCACGTTTCAGCGCTAGAGTTGACATTTGGATGATATCTCAATCGATTATCAGGTGTTACCTAGGTAGATTTTGCTAGACTGAAGATCACGCCCTTTGGGCATCGTAGAGGAGCAAATTAACTAGCGATCAACAATTTGCATCTGACGGAATCATGAGGAGGCTAATGAAGCAAGTGAATGAGTTAACTACTCCAGATTGGAGAGACAGCGTTGAATCTTAACGAGTGAGGAGAAAAACCAACTAATTTAACGGATATTAGTACCATTTAAGAGAACCTCGGCGCCGCATCTCCTGCGCCCGTGGCTTTTGGAGCTCCGTTTACTTTAGCTTGTTCCATGGGATCGGCCAAGGATCAAGGCGGGTGTGACTCGACGCGTGGATTGGGAGAGAACGTTGACTTGCCGGTTAGTAGGGGGTAGGCTGGCAATCAGGTTCACCTCCTTAGTTGACGCAAGATTTGTGCATGGCCGACTATCTCGATCGGTTTTCAGTTTAGCCGAATATCTGTGCCCGTTTGGATGTACTTTACAGTCAATTACACTTCGTATCGAATTTCTTTGCACCTCTGTCAGCTTGCATCAGATTTTTCATTTGGGAATATTTTACTTGTTTCTTTAACGAATGGGAATTTTTTATTTTGTACCTTCGAACTCTGAAATTGTGAATTGTGATAAGCTTTCGACATACTTGAATGTTTTTTTGTCAGATTTCTGCTCTTAGCTACCGACTCATCCTCATATGTCGGTTCAATATATCAGTTTGGTAAAAGTAATAGTAGAATGAGACAAAAAAAAACGATGCAAAATCACAATTAAGGGGTAAAATGCAACACGTTTTTAAAGGACTAGCAATTATGCCCGCGTGTTGTAGAGAAAATTACGGTGACGCACAAAGTAAATTATTGTAGCAAAACCCGTGGTGTGTCCAAAAACGTGTCCACCGAGCCCTCCGCGGTACAAGTTATCGTTTGATTCACGATTATAATGAAGAAGATTGAATAACATCTTTTGATCTCTTACTGCACGTTGAACCAGATATTGAAGATGTATTCTTAATTTAGAACATAATGACCTAAGATCATTTTCATGTAATTTGACTTACCAAAAAAAGACAAGTAGAGGGAGAAATTTAATGGGATACGTTGGTCTGACATTTTCCTGAGACTTCACAGAATCGATTATGTCCACGCATCAACGCATGATTATACTTGATCAATTCGTGTCATGTCAAGTGTCAACCCTGACGTTCACATCTGAAATTGGTATACCTCCCTGTTTATTGCAAACCCTAACTGTATTTTAGGGGAATCCAAATCATAATTAGTAGGTACATCGATACAGGGATTCAGAGTTGGAGAATGTAGTGTCGGAACTGTTAGTACAGCAGCACATGCAATGTAGCTTTGCAAAAGGATTTACACGGGTTATATCTCTATGCTCACCAATCTTTGTTTATCTTCTAAGCAAACTGATCACAGGACATTCTGAATAAAAACTACTTCCTCCGTCCCACAATATAGAGCGTTTTTAGCTAGCCAAAACGTACAGAATCAGAACTAGTTAGAGAAAGTTCATAGCATCACCAAAGGTGAAGATATCCAAAGAGGAAATGTTTGGAGACATGTACTGATTTAAGACTATCAGAGTAACAAGGTCATACTTCATCACACCCAATAATGTAACAGTAATCAACAGTCAGTCCAGGATGAATTCTTACCTTTTGCAACTACAAGGTAATAACAATTACATCGCTTGATTGTTTAATGTCAAATCTAGTAGTACAAGAATACCCACCTACATAAGGTTTCTGCTTGGAAGGCATCAATGTGCTTAATCCAGCAAAACAAGCTGGTGATTTTAGTTGCCAGGATCCCTCAGGTTTATTCGCTCGAAACGACAATAACCACACATGCTCAAAAAATGCATAGCTGTATAGTCCAAGTCAAATCTTGGTGCTATATCAGTTTGTGCTAGATATCCTTCGCCACTAGACACAAGTTACAGAGGCAAAATTGGTTTGTTAGCTATTACTCTTCAGATTCACCTCTAGCTTTAGCCCTCTTTTCAAGTTCTGCAATCTTCTTCTCAAGATCTACAACCCTATCTTTTAGTTCGGCATTAGAAGGCTCAGACCCCTCGACTTCAGCGGCTGGATCAACTGCTGGAGATGACTTCGGTCCCTCGAAAAGGCTGAACGTCGACATTTGAGCTGGTACAGGCTGTGGTATTACCTCAGGAAGATTCAAGAAATACCTCACAGCTGTCTTCCGGAGAGCTGAGACAGAAAACAAAATAAATTATGGTATACACATAAGCAAATGAGAAAGGAGACAAAAAGAAGGCCTGGACATGTGAGATCTCAACTCTGGCACAGAACTTACCAAAACCATACCCAAGCGAGAACAAGTTTGCTGTCACCCAGTAGCAGAAAATTGCCTGCAGAAAAAAAAGAGAAGATTAATGACAGTGCAGAAGAGAAGATAAGATTAATGACAGTGCAGAAGAGAAGATAAGATTAATGACAGTGCAAAATTATTTAGTATTGTTAATGCTGCCAACAGAGAAACTTAGCTACATTTATTTGATATATGAAAAGGAGGATAAAAGATGTCGAGTTGTAGCATCTTTGACTGTGGATAACAGAATTTTGTTAATATGATTCACATATATTTCAACCAACCAATGTACTATGATTTTCAGCAGTTAGGTGAAAAAACAATTCCTACTTTAGGGTAAGCCCCTATGAACACCTAAATGCCAGGATGGCAGCTCCAACTTAACTATGCAAAATAATTTATGCTCTACAACCCCAAAAGAAATCAAGGGAGTAGGCCCATACCCATGTTTGCCCAACTCCCAATCACACCATGAAAGTTTGAAGATCATTCAAAGAAGGCTTTAATACACACAAATTTTCCTGCATTTCAGGAAATATGTAACCTGTGTACAGCGGCGGAGCTGCGTGTAAGCTGTGGGGCGAGCTGACCCCACAGCAATTTGCCGCTAGCTCCACCACTCCCGTGTATGGATGAATAACCAAGTAGGGAAGAGTGATTGTGGTCATGGTCATGCAAAAATTGTTATTGAATGCGTTTTCCATGTTATGGGCTATAGATGTAGCCAGTTTCAGAAGCTAACTGGGGAACTATAAAAAATGGTCACTGTATAGTATTGTCTTTCGACAACCACAGATTTAGTCGTTCATTAGGAAATGGCACTTAGTCATGCAAACTTACCTGCATTCCCAGTATGCTCAAATTCCTTACAGATAACTTCTAGCTAGAATTTTATGGGTATGGTTCATGAACTTAATGGCCTGAGTATTTCATACCTTTGGAAAGTGCATGGTAAATGGTATAGTCGTAACAGCCAATATTCTAGAAAACTTCTTCATTGTTTGCAGCATAGGATTTCCCTCCATGCCTTCTTGCATATTGAGCTGAAAAAAGTATTATTCTTAACTATACAATAACATAAAAGACATATTTATTGCATCGGCCAGGGTGCACACCTCCACCGTAGCCAAGAATGTCGCTGCTGTCAACACTGGGAGGATGTAAAGCTCGTCAGGAGTTGTCAAATCAGTAAACCAATATGCTCCACCTCCTTTCAAAGAAGGGACCTTCTCCACCATGTTTTGTATCTACAGTTCAGAAGGAGGGACAAGGTGGAACAACATTAAAAAGAAGATAAACACTACAGCAAGATTGCAGGATTATAACCAGGTGTGATTGTAGTTAGAATGTTTGATATAAAAAAAGAAAGTGGAATAAACTTACAGCAAAGAAAAAGCTCATGAATATAGGCCCTTGGATGAATATACCCTTTAACGGTGTCAATGGATTAACACCACGCCTGAAGGGAGATATTCGATAATTAAAACAATGGAACTATCTGTTCTATGATTAAAAGAAGTAAACGACCCAATAAACATAATGGAAGTCTAAGTGCCAAAGTTGAATTCTGTAAGACATGTAAATGCTGAAAAAACATTTATTTGAGCAAAAAAAAGAGGCACTTCGTAAGCACAGATGATAGCAAGAACAATCTAATGGCCAATAAAGCAATTTTAGAACCTACAAGCTTCTACAGAGCCCAATGATTTAAAGGAACACAGTCGAGTTTGAAGAAACAGATATTTACAGAAAATGATCAGTTGGCGAAATTGCACCAACATATAAGATTTTAACACTGCAGGCGAGATAAAATAACTTCAGATTATGAAATATTTACAGGAAAAATAAGTGAACCATTGGCAGTTGCATACTTTGTGAATAGCTCGCCCAATTTCCTTTTCCCCTCTAGCATCGATTGTGGATCCATTGACTGCAGGAAATAAATATGGAGGGTTGTAGCATTAGGAGAGCACAGTGTAAACTTTCTTTAGTTAATTAGATTTTAGATTCCCTAGGGGTGTAAATTATCTCGAACAAAACTAGAACTTAGGTTCCTTCGGAGCCATTCATGCAGCTTCGGCATTGTCCAGTACCTTGGCAAGTTCACAACAGGATTTTGAAAAACTAGACTAAGCAGCAGATTACATGTACATTGTAAATATGCAAGAAGACAATTGAACATAGTTGTAGTGGCCTTTCACCTTTATATGCCTCCCAAACACTCCCAATAATAGAAATTTATGATTTGGTAGATAGGAGACAACAGATGAAAGCACAATGACATAAAAAAGGCTATATGTGTGGAATTGCACCAAATACTATAGATAATAAAATGCTAACAGTGGGTGTTGCACTATTGCTATTAATATAATTATGGCTTCTACAACTAACATGCTCACAGTAAGTTAAAGTATAATAAAGAGCGACTTGAACTGCAAACTAACTCTACTTACATTTCGCATCTCCATGTTGATTGCCTCAATTTCTGGCCTCATTGCCTGCATGAATAAGAGTTTCAAAGAAGGAAATTTAACAAGTTATCTTGCAGTCACTCGAAGAAGACATAATGTGGATACCATTAGACGAGCAAAGACATCATAACAAATGGAACATCATTATGTCCTCAACTAGGAGCCTTCAGCCACAGATGCTACCAAAAAGTGTTGATTAAGATCAAAGTAGTTGGACAGGTTAACCGAAAACATAAAGCCAACAATTTGATCCCCTTTAACTAAGTGCATGGGGCGTTCAGATTCTCATTTACTCCACTATATATCAAAAAAAGTGACACTGCACTTTTGCCCAATTTGTAGGGGTGGAATCGAGCCGAGCCGAGCCGGCTCGAGGCTCGGCTCGATAAGGCTCGAAGAAAATCGAGCCGAGCCTGGCTCGGCTTGCTGCTGATTGGAAACTGAAAAGTAGGCTCGAGGCTTGGCTCGGAGGGCTCGAGGCTCGGCTCGTACGGCTCGCGAGCCGTCAGCGAAATACACTGCAGTCCAACTTGTCTCTCCTCATCCCCGCGTGCCAGCGATTCCCTGACCCCCAATGGAGTCTTCCTCTTTGCTCCATGACCTTGAGACTTGACTGGTGGTCAGGGTTAGCCGGCGGCGCCACCGCCACCCACGCCGCCCTCCACCACCAATGCTGGCTACCACTGCCCCCAACTCCGTCTCCCATGGATCCGATGCTACACCCTTTCCCGGACTCCGCCTAGGATGCGCGCTGCTGCAATGGTTAGGGGCGTCTGCCGCTTGCCGCCGGCCGGCCCTCCACGGTTCGGCCCGCGCGCCTTCCCTTCGCTTGCCAGAGACGTACTAGTTAGCTCAGAGCTTCTTTGGTCTCCGTTCTTCTTTGCTCTGCTTTTTGGAGTAATATGTTCAGAGCTGAGTTCTAGATCGATTCTGGCCAAAGGCCTACTAGTCTAGTTCAATGACTTCTGGTATGTTCTAGTCTCCTGCTAGATTTCATATATCAGTCAATTCAATCTTTGATATTCTCTCGTACTGAAGACACACACACAGTAGATAGATCTTGATCGGTTCACAAATTATTGAGTGCTCAGATCGGTCGAAAATCAATTTAGTGACAAAGAAATAGCATAAATTATTGACATAACTTGCTTGTCTAAAATCTTATCCAGGCAGATGCAGATTAATTTAACTTGTTTGGTCAATTTAGTTGCTGGCATATCTTGTACAACCTAAAACCTGAAGCAATTGTTGTTTATAATTGTGAAATGTTAAATTTTTAGTAAAGGGTGTGGTTTTTCTTTTTTATAACATCGAGCCTTCGAGCCGGCTTGCAAGCTTCATCGAGTGGGCTTGTCGAGCCTCGAGCCTTGATCGGAAGGTTTAGGCTTGGCTTGTCCGACCTTCGAGCCAAGTCGAGCCCGAGCCAAGCCCTGTCGAGCCCGAGCCGAGCCTCGAGCCTCGAGCTTCAAGTCCACCCCTACCAATTTGTGTGGCTATACTATTCGGGAATCAAATGGTGCCATAAATGATTTTAACACAAAGAACAGATCCAGTGTTGCTATTCAAGGACATAGAGAATCGCAGGCCACTGGACCATACCGAGACACTACATTTCATATGACAAGTCAAAATCAATCTACATGTTAGCTCAAAAGAGCACATATATTGGCAATGTAGCCTACACTACAAATTGCATAGAATGACAGAATGGCATCAAGGTTCAAACTTTCTTTTTCCATACAACCCCGGTAACAGGGTCTGGTTGCACTATCAGGAGATAATAGAGCAACAGAGGCATACGTTCGAAACTAAAAGAAAAAGCATAAAAGCCACGCGCACCGCTACTGCTAGTGTTTCCAGGGGCATGTATACAAGGAACAACAACTAGCCGACTAAAGCCACAAGGTTCAAACTTGTTAAGCTTCAAAAATGCATTTGCGTCTCTCATAAAATGTATGGGCAAAAAGCAGAACGGGCATACAGTTAAAGCATATATAACAAAAACAAAGAGCATAAGTTACTGAGATGAGCTCATTATTACATTTAGCTTCATCGTGGACTTCAGCTGGTTCACCATCAGCGGAATCGTGGCTGTTCGGATCAGTATGGTCGTGACGGCAATCGCAGCCCACCTACAAAAGACCCACGTTTCGAATCCACTTACAGCTAACATGATGAGCAAAACTGAAAGCACGCGCGAGGTCTCAATGGGACTTACCAGTTGAGCCCGGTGAAGGAGTGGACGGCGTCGATGACGTACTGCAGGGCGGCGACCGGGGGGAACGAGTCGGCCGCGGCGGCGGCCACTTCCCCGGGGAACGAGGCCGGGAAGGCGGGCGCGACCGCGGTCGCGGCGTCGGAGAGGACGCCCGCCGCGACGTCCATCTGGTCGGCCGCGGGGTCGGTGAGGACGGTTGCGGCGGCATCGATCTCGGAGGAGGAGGAGGAGGAGGAGAAGGTGCGGTGGGCCAAGAGGTGGGCGCCGAAGGGGAGCGGGAGGGGTAGGCTCTGGGATCTCGCGCGTCGACGGAGGTCGGCGGAGGGGAGGTGTGGAGTTTGCTGGGCTGGGGGCGGCGGGGCGGCGGAGGAGGAGGAGGGGTCTTCGCGGCGGTCGTGGTGGGAGGGGACGAGGTGGGAGAGGGAGGGGTGGAGACGGCGGGTGAGGTGGTGGGAGAGCGTGAGGCTTCTCCGGGCGGAGAAAGCCATGGCGGCGGCGGCGGCGGCGGCGGCGGCGAGATCGCGTGGGGAGAAGAGGGGGTTAACCCGCGAGATGGATATTCCTCTCCGAGTATGCTGCTGGCATATGGGCCCGTTCAGTCCAGCCTCCTTTATTACAGAGCATCCTTGCATAGTTAAGCTCTACTATGCAAAAAAAAAAAATGCCAGAAATATCCGAATTTATTTGATAAGTTCACAAGAAATACAAAGCATCTTAAACATAATGAAAATTGCATCGAGGTCTTTGGACCACCAAACGACTACTACTGCCGCCAGAGCAAGCCACCGACGCGTCATTGTCGTTGCTTCCTTATCAGAGTCGGCCTCATGTTGTTGATGATAGTTGAGAAGTCTTAGTGCACATGCCCCTAAAGACCAGCCCCAGAGTTGAAGTCATCGCATTGAACCCTTGAATTGATCTGAAACTTGTAACACCAAACTTATCGCACACATAGATTAGGCGAGATCCACCGTTCTATGGAAGCAGCGACCAGACAAATCCTTACCCTCCTCAACAACACCGGCGAGGTTGCCGGCGAAGAGTTGGAAGAGGAGGCGGGTATACCTTATTATTGTATCATAAAACGTCATCATAGCCACCATAACGACGATGTCGATTGACATAACTCTAACTTTAGGAAACCTTATAAGCGTCGAACGAAGGTTCGAGGTACCCACCTCCTCTGGTCGCTAAGTGGCAAGCAGAAAAGGCGGGAACTCACCGATTCCCGATAGTAGATGGCGAGTACGAGACAGATGGCGGCGGCTGCTAGGTTTCTACCCTAGCAGCCGGATCCTTTTCTTTCACGATAGGAGGTCAATGCAAGATGCATTTCAGAGGGGTGTTATTGAACACAAATCGATTTGAGGGTAAACTTGTGAAGATTAGATTGGTAATTCTGAACCATCTAGTGACGAGTCGAGCTATTGTTTTCGCACATTTTCCATCGTGTTTTTCACGAAGGGGTGACAAAAATTGTGGTAGAGCACACCTCGTAGGAGCCTTTCATTGGTTCAAGTACAAAAAAAGATGGCAAGGACTTATTCAACCCCGTACGCGAGGCAGATCACATGAGAGAGGAATGCGACCGCATGAAAGAACGATGAGATGTGAAAAGAGTAAATTTCCGTTAGTTATGCAAATTGAGTTTGGCGTAACAAAAATCCCTATTATTGAGAATTTGTAACAAAGCCACCAAAAACATGCATAACAACTACCACAAGGCTACAAATTTTAGTCAAAATGGAAGAAAACAAGGGGCAAAACTATCACTTTTTAGCAAAATACCAGAAGGATCGAATTTCTCATGTGGTTATACGTTAGTGTATGGATAACGACACCCGCTGACAAAGAATTCTGTTGAAATTAAAAAGGTAAAACTGTGGATGCCAGTGCTACAGCAACTAGGAAATTATGATGAATTATGTACCATATATAACGTTACCTCCGTACACTTTCAAAACAAGTTTATATTTGGAAAGGAAGTAGTAAGAAATAAAATTGAGCAAAAAATTATCTCAAAAAAACAGAGAGAGAGAGAGAGAGAGAGAAAACGAAACCGGAACAGAGTAAAACAGAAAGGACCTGAACCGACCGACACCCGTTCCGTTGGGTCCGTATATAAACCCAACCCCGAACCCCACAACGCCACAGGACTCGCACCACACCGCAGCAAGAGGCAACGGAAATCGACTCTCCTGCCGTCGTCCGCCGCCGCCATGAGCGCCATGAAGTTCTGCCGCGAGTGGTACGGTAGCGCGTGTCCCCCTCCTTCCTCCCCCTCCCGCTGCTTCTTCCCCACTTCTCGGCCGGTGGCTGGAGTTGATTAACTGAAATAGAATGAATGCGACTTAATATTTCTTGCATAACGAAGTTGGCTGTTCTTCATATCCCTGTTTTTATTGTCCACCCATGCCATGAAACATTAATGTTTTGAGTTACAGGCGTCCTTCATCCGCACAATCCAATCAATAGCTGATGACTAACTTCTTGTTGTCTTTATAATGTGCAGGCTACGGCAAGAGGGGAGGAGGGGATGACTCTGTTCTTCGTCTGCTGCAACCTCTCCTGCGGTAACCGGTGGAGGGACTGAAAGATTCGCGTCTCCTGCAGAGGCCACCCGACCCATGCCCTTAAGGCCCTAACCCCTCATGCTCTGGAATTTAGTTTCTGATTAGCCGTCTTTGTTAGAGCACAAGAACTGGACTTGTCAAACATACCCTTGCAGTTTCTGTACTTTTTTCCGGACCATGTATTTTGCAAGCCTTAATCACATTAGGTATATTTCTTCTAGCCTATCAACTGTGAATTCCTATTTGTGTTTGATTCTCCCGCATAGTGTGTGATGAGGGCATGAGCTAGCGGTACCACATTATTTAATTTTTTTAATCCGATGTGATGTTCTCTTATAGAGGAATGAAAGTTGATTCTCAGAAAGAACAGAAGAAAAGAAAAACAAGCAGGTTGCCAGTATTTTTTATGGCTGCTACTGGACTGGATTTCTGAGTATTAAATTAGTGGATGCCATGTTACCATCGTCTACATATGCCAATGGGCATGAGGTATACTTACAGAAGAAGACTGAACTATCGGAGGAATTAGTAGCATCTCAAGAGCGGCAGGCAAGAGATGGAATCTCTCCCAGTCCCGAGTGTCCAGGCCATGGTGGCGGCCACCGGCGGAGCGGACGTGCCGTCAAGGTATCTCCGGCCAGAGGCAGCGGCGGATGCTGTCGCCGTCGCCGGTGAGGATCAGATCCCTATCATTGATTACCAGAGGCTGCTACTGGACCATGGCGAGGAGTCTGCGCGCCTCCACAGGGTCTGCCAGGACTGGGGCTTTTTCCAGGTTTGTTGCCATACATCTCCAAGTTTTACCATTCATACTTGTCTCTGCTACCTTCTATACATTGGTACCTCTGTTGCTATGTCTATGTTTTGTCAATCCAACCAACTAAGATGCAATCCTATCGGAGATACTTTCAGCTGAATTTCTACTTATAACTGCACGAACACTTTGTCGTCAATCTGATTCCTTGTCCTGCTAATTGCGATCATAAGAAGTTGACCACTCGTCCTTTGCAGCTAATTAACCACAGTGTTCCAGACGATGTGGTTGAGGGGATGAAGGCCAACATTCAGCAATTCTTTCAGTTCCCTGCAGAGGTTAAGAAACAGTTTACCCAGGAACGAGGGCAGTTGGAAGGCTATGGCCAGTTATTCGTCGTCTCGGAGGATCAGAAGCTTGATTGGGCTGACATGCTTTACCTGTACACACAGCCACCTGAGGACAGGAACTTGAGGTTCTGGCCTGACCAACCTGCTAACTTCAAGTATGATTGCAACTCCTCATTGCCTGTTAGTTGTCTCTTTATTGCTCAACTTAATTACTATGAAATGTGTTTCCAGTACTTTTTTTTGTGTCTCCTTTGCTTTCCCCTACTTAGGATTAAGAGGGCCAAATTAGGTACAAAACGATAAAAAAGGGCATAATTTCTAGTCTTAATTATCAACTGCAAATCTTCGGTTTTATGTCTTGCCCTTGTAAATGGAACAATGAGTTCTTACCCATCCAAGTTTCTGACTAAGTTTCATTCAGATCAACACTGGATAAGTATTCTGCCGCTGTGAAGGACATAGCAGATACCCTTTTGGCTACCATGGCGCAGAGTTTGGGGTTGGAACCAAAAGTGATTTCTGACACATGTGTCGGTGGGATACAGTCAGTCAGGATGAACTACTATCCCCCGTGTGCTCAGGCGAACAAAGTTGTGGGCTTCTCTCCACACTCTGATTCTGATCTTCTTACTCTCGTCCTCCAAGTAAATCATGTTCAAGGCCTGCAGATTAAGAGGAATGGCAGTTGGTTTCCTGTCAAGCCTCTCGAGGGCGCTTTTGTCGTAAACGTCGGAGATATCTTGGAGGTAAGACTGGACAGTTGATCGTCAACTCAATCCTGAGCAAATATTATAGTGCCCATGCTAGAATGCAGAATTAACATTGCATCAAAAATAAATTATTTGTTGTTGTTTTGCTTTGGTGAGGCCAGATCTTCACAAATGGAAGATACAGGAGCATCGAGCACCGTGCTGTCATCAACCCAAACGAAGAGAGGCTGTCGGTTGCGGCGTTCCACTCTCCACACATCCATGCCATGATAGGACCTCTGAAGGAAATTGTGGTGCACGAAGACGAGGCCTACAAAAGGGTGGACCATGAGGACTTCATGAAGCTTTTCTTCTCCGCGAAACTCGAGGGCAAGAGCTTCTTAGACCGGATGAAGCTGAAGAGCAGCTAGCAGCTTGAAGCAAGCAGGTAAGCTGTTGTTGGTTGTTTTGAACCTTGCCTGTCTGGAGAAGAAATGAAACATTCTACATGACCGATATGCATATACATGGGAAAACAGCTCCTGGTCGTTTTTATTGCCTGCACGTGCACAAGGCATAGTTGGAGAGTTGAATAGGAAGGAAGCAACTGCAGATGCTTCTGTACTTTGTAGTGTCTACAAGCACACAAGGTCTCAGGCATCACTAGTTAGCATCCCTGCATCATTCTAAGACGTCTGTAAGACTTTTTATTTTCGAAATGAGACGTCTGTAAGACTGTAACCTGTGTCTTAATTTGTGAGCGAGACATGACAGACAGGGCTGGGCCGGGACATGAAATTGGTTAGAATGTCAAATGACGAAATACCTTGTTTTTTTTTTTGCTTATATATATGAAACAAAAGTAAGAGGCAGCAAGCCGCAGAAAGAAGCTGAGGCTGTTTCCTAACTCCTAAGTTTGTCTGGTCTGATCTGGTGTTGAAGACATAGACAGATTAGATAGGACGGTGGGACATCATGTGTAGGTATTAGGAATTAAGATTTGGAGTCAAGTGAGCTAATAAATAACTGGTGAGAAGAAGATAAAGTTGGCGAGCGGCACTTAGTCGTGGCGCCACCAACAAAACAAAACGAAACAACCCCACAAAATCAGCAGCGTCAGAGTAATGTGTGCAGCTTCAGCTTCACCCAAAGACGCCTCAGGGTGGTCGAGCAGCTTGGACGCGGACAGGGCCTTGGCTGACGTCGCCCTGGTATGCGGTGCTGAGCGTCATGAAGCGGCCTACGACCGAAATCGACCGGTTCTTGGCAATTTCTACCTCAAACGCTTGCCGAGTGACAAAAATAACTAATCCCTCTGTTTGGCTGAGGCTGATATGTTCAGCGACGCTATCGATCAACTTGCCCTCATCGAGCTCCCACTTCTTGACCGTCATTTTTTTATCTGGTCCAACAATGGAGACTTTCCAACTCTCAGAAAAAAATCAATCGTCTTTTTGTCTATCTAGCCTGCCATTTACTCAAACTCGATGTTCTACTCCCTTACTCGCTTCATCTATGGTCGTATTACCCTCATTGTCTGTATGGCTACACAAATTGCGCATCCCGCCAATTTTTGTTTTGAAAACTATTGGGTCTCACATGTTGCATGTGGGCCATGGTCCAACAAGCTAGGAATTTGGACCAACACCATTCAAATGCTGATACCTCGCTTTTTTCCAACATTAAAAGGTCCGCGTCACCCTTACTTGTTGGGGAAAACAACTGAAAAAGGTTAGAAATTACATTCTTCTCTGCCCCTTAAATTGTTTCAAGGAAGTTTGTGATCCCTATCCTCTAATATTGCACCCACGAAAAAGTTGCCAAGTTGCCTTCTCGAAACAAAGAGACAAGATTATATATGTGATAGAAGCTGATAGAATTACAGATTGCTTCCATATCTTGGCCTCCAGTCAGATCTGACAATATTAAAGTTCCATCACTGATGCCAACAAAATTGAATCATTTTTGTACGATAAAAGAATGACCATTTTCACGGACTAATATACCTACTTTCTCCAAAATCTCTATGGCAACCCAATCCTTTCAACTGACACATGGACTCCCCACCTATTTTTGGCTGACAGTTAGCCCAGTATTAGAAAAATTAATGCTCTACTATGGCAGTATTTAGACATTTAAATACTTTTGAGCTCCCAATTATTATAATGATTACCTTTGTTGGTCTTCTTAATTTCTACCTTCGTGTTTGTTTGTTTCGGCTGTTAGATGTATATATCTGTATCTTGTAGTTCCCCATATGTTAGGGGGTTTCCTGCATATTTGCGCCTGTACATGTACTATATATTGTGGCATTTGGCCCCCTGGCAATACATCAAACATATTGCCCTAACATGGTATCAGAGCCCCAGGTCTCGAGTTCAAATCCTAGCTTTCCCAATTTATTGTAAAAATTATCTCCTCTCCCCGCAGCCTCCTGTCGTGTGGTTCCGGCCTTCCGCTGCCTCTTTGCCTCTCTACACGTGTTGATTTGTCTTTTCGTCTCCCCGTCACACGTGAGAGGGGGTGTTGACGTGTATAAGTAGATTGCCTAGCCCTTTCCATCAGTTCGGACTTTTGATTCAAGTGGCTAGTGCATGAATCTTAACATATTACCCTAACAAAAAAAAAGAGAATTGCTATGTCTTCCTCATCGGGCTATGTTGCGATCCTGATTTCGCTGCCTTCATGCGTGTTCACATGCGCGGTTTTCGTCTTTGGGGTGTGCTCTCTGGCGCAAATTATCCTGATTTCGCTGCCTTCATGCGTGTTCACATGCGCGGTCTTCGTCTTTGGGGTGTGCTCTCTGGCGAGGTCTCCTGTCCGCCGCTACCCGTTGCTCCTACGGTGCCTGTTGCACCGCCACCTGTTGCCCTTTCCCCTGATGCTACTCAGGCGGATAAGGATGCAGCCAAGAGTGCTGATGACACTGCTCTGGCTGATTATGACCGGAAGGTCCAGGACCACTCTACTGCAGTTGCGACTTACCGGCTGGATCTAACTGAGTACACTCAGTGGATAGATGAGGATGCTCGTGCTGCTTCTATTGTCACCTCCAGTGTTCTGCCTCAGTATGCTGCTGAGTTTATGGGTCTTCCCACCGCTGCTGCTCAGTGGGCTTTTCTTCGTCAGCGTTATCAGCCGTCTGGGGATGCTCTTTATCTGTCTGTGGTCCGCCAGGAGCATGCCCTTCAGCAGGGTGATTCTACTATTGATGAGTTCTACACTCAGAGTGCTGCTATTTAGCGTCAGCTTGATTCTCTCCGTACAACTGTGTGTGCCACCTGTCCCTGATGTCTGACTGTGCGCGCGGATCTGGAGTTTCAGCGCGTTTTTGAGTTCTTGTCGCGGCTCCGCAAGGATTTTGAGCCGCGCCGTGCCCAGCTGCTTGCCCGTGGTCGTGTTCCGCTCTCTGGGTACTTGCTGAGCTTCGTGCTGAGGAGACTCGTCTTCGTGGTGCTGGTCTTCTTGAGATTCCCTCTGTCCTTGCTGCTCGTGGCCCTCCTGTGCCGTCTGCTCGTGGACCTGCTATGCCACCGGCATCGTTGCGGTCTCCGGCACAGCTGATACTCCCTACTCCTCCATTCCAGGGCCAGCGTCAGCCCCAGCAGCCTCGTGGTTCAACATCACCTCCCTGCACCTACTGTGGCAGGACTAGCCACACTATCTCTATTTGCTGGCAGAGGGATCCCAGCTTACGTCTGCCGCAGCATACTCGTCGTCCGGCTGGATCTTCAGGATCTTCTGTTGTTGCTCTCTCTGATCAGGACATTATCCGTGGTCTTCGTGGTATGCTCGCTGGTACAGGCTCTTCCTCGACGGGTACTGTTGGTTCTGTGCCTAGCTCTTCTGGCACCGCGCGACCACCACCTTCCACACAGTCAGGTACGTCATCCCCGTGGTATCTGGAGCTTCTTTTCATATGACCTCTGCGTCTTCTATTCTTTCTGCTCTTCGCTCTCTTGTTTCTCCTGTTCGTGTTATCACGGCTGATGGTACCTCTCTTCCTGTTTCAAGTCGAGGCACCCTTTCTACTACCTCTTTCTCTGTTCTTGATGTTTCTCATGTTCTTAGTCTTAAGATGAACCTGTTTTCTGCTAGTCAGCTTACTGATTCTGGTTGTCGCGTCATTCTTGACGCTGATTCTTGTGCTGTTCAGGACCGCCGTACACATGCCCTGGTTGAAGCTGGCCCTCGCAGCCTTGAGTCCCCGGGGCTCTGGGAGTTAGACTGGCTTCGCCTTCCTTCTGCTGACACTTCATCTGCCAGTTCTTCTGCGGTTGCTGCATCTGTCACTGGATCTTTTCAGCAGTGGCATCATCGGCTGGGTCACCTCTGTGGCTCCCGTTTATCGTCTTTAGTTCGTCGTGGTCTTCTGGGGTCTGTCTCAGGAGATGTGTCTATGCATTCGTGTCAGGGTTGTAGGTTAGGCAAACAGATTCAGCTTCCCTATCCTACTAGTGTGTCTGTATCTCAGCGACCTTTTGATTTAGTTCATTCGGATGTTTGGGGTCCGGCTCCCTTTCCTTCGAAAGAGGGTCATCGATACTATATTTTGTTTATTGATGATTTTTCGCGATACACCTGGTTGTTTCTTATGCACTCTCGCAGTGAGGTGCTCTCTATTTATCAGCGTTTTGCAGCCATGGTTCGTACTCAGTATTCCACGCCTATTCGTGTGTTTCGTGCTGATTCTGCAGGAGAGTATATATCCCAGCACCTGCGTGGTGTTCTTGCTGAGCAGGGCACCCTTGCCCAGTTCTCGTGTCCCGCGCCCATGCTCAAAATGGTGTCGCCGAGCGTAAGCATCATCATATTCTTGAGACTACCCGTGCTATGATGATTGCTTCCTCTCTTCTGCCGCATTTCTGGGCTGAGGCTGTCGCTACGTCGACTTACCTCATTAACATTCAGCCTTCTGCTGCCCTTCAAGGTGGCATTCCTCTCGAGCGTCTTTCTGGTAGCTCTCCAGATTACTCGACTCTTCGTTTATTTGATTGTGTTTGCTATGTTCTTCTCACTCCTCGCGTACGCACCAAACTAACTGCTCAGTCAATTGAGTGTGTTTTTCTCGGCTACAGTGATGAGCATAAGGGCTATCGCTGTTGGGACCCTGTTGGTCGTCGGATGCGCATCTCTCATGATGTCACGTTTGATGAGACGCGTCCCATCTATCCTCGTCCCACCTCGGGTACTTACCCGGTGGATGATATCTCTTTTCTTCTTTTTCCGGATGCACCCCTTGCTGTCCCTCCTCCTCTCCCTCCTACTTCTGATGCGCCCCTTTGGCGTCATCCTCTCGTTTGTCTAGTCCACCTAGTACTCCTCGTTCTCCGGCTTCGGATCCTTCTGATGATGTCCCTTCTTCCTCTTCTTCTGATGAGTTGTCTTCTGCCGTTGAGCTTCCTCCTTCATGACCTATTCATCAGCGTCGTGCTCCAGTTCGTTACTCTCCTAGTCAGTATGGTCTCTCTGTTGTTTCCGAGCCGACTTCTTATCAAGATGCCGAGCATCATCCTGAATGGCAGCTTGCCATGGTTGAGGAGATCGCTGCGCTTGAGCGCACTAGCACTTGGGATCTTGTTTCTCCTCCTTCTGGTGTTTGTCCTATCACGTGTAAGTGGGTCTATAAAATTAAGACTCGCTCTAATGGATCTCTTGAGCGCTATAAAGCGTGTCTCGTGGCTCGTGGCTTTCAACAGGAGCACGGTCGTGACTATGATGAGACTTTTGCCCCTGTGGCTCATATGACTACTGTAGGATAACGTTGCATAGAAAATAAAAATTTTCCTACCGCGAACACGCAATCCAAGCCAAGATGCAATCTAGAAGACGGTAGCAACGAGGAGGTATCGAGTCTCACCCTTGAAGAGATTCCAAAGCCTACAAGATGAGGCTCTTGTTGCTGCGGTAGACGTTCACTTGCCGCTTGCAAAAGCGCGCAGAAGATCTTGATCACGATCGGTTCCGGCGCCACGAACGGGCAGCACCTCCGTACTCGGTCACACGTTCGGTTGTTGATGAAGACGACGTCCACCTCCCCGTTCCAGCGGGCAGCGGAAGTAGTAGCTCCTCTTGAATCCGACAGCACGACGGCGTGGTGTCGGTGGTGGTGGAGAAGTCCGGCGGAGCTTCGCTAAGCGTGCGGGAAGTGGAGGAGCGGGGCGGCTAGGGTTTGGGGAGAGGGGGGCGCCGGCCACTATGGGGTGCGGCCACCTTGGTGGTGTTTGAGGTGGCCGGCCCCCTCCCCCTTGGCCCTCATTATATAGGTGGAACCTCAAGAGTTGGTCTCCAAGTCTTCGAATAAGACCTGAACCAAAAACCTTCCATATGGAGGGGAAACCTAGCCAAGCTAGGACTCCCACTAGAGGTGGGAGTTCCACCTCCCATATGGGGGGGTGGCCGGCCCCCTAAGGGGGAGTCCACTAGGGACTCCACCCCCACTAGGGTTGGCCGGCCATGGAGGTGGAGTCCCATGTGGACTCCACCTTCCTTGGTGGTTTCTTTCGGACTTTTCTAGAACCTTCTAGAACCTTCCATAGAACCTTCCGCGACATTTTAATTCACATAAAATGACATCCTATATATGAGTCTTATTCTCCGGACCATTCCGGAACTCCTCGTGATGTCCGGGGTCTCATCCGGGACTCCGAACAAATATTCGAACTCCATTCCATATTCAAGTACTACCATTTCAACATCCAACTTTAAGTGTGTCACCCTACGGTTCGTGAACTATGCGGACATGGTTGAGTACTTGACATGGGCATACCCTTCGGGTACCCATTATTAGTATACCCGGCTCGGCCCAATATGGAGAAGACTCAATATGGAGAAGGCCCAACAAGGCAACCCGAAGAAGTAGTCGACTAGGACTCTTGTAAAACCCTAGGTTGGTTGCATATATAAAGCCAGCCAGGGCATCCAAAATAAGGAGGACAACATATAGACAGAATATAGACAACATAGCTCCGCCTACGGCGACACCCTGTAAACATACTTATGATCTTATACTGGATTGCTAGCAGCACGTAGGGATCCTCCACCGAGGGGACCCGAAGCTGGGTACGTCGTGTGCCTAATCTCGTCCCCGGAATCTCCATCGTCGCTCTTTCCCGAAACCCTAGTCTACAATACGTAGGCATTGCCGAGGTGATCCCTCGTCAGTACTCACTCCGACCAATAACCAATAGCGGGATCTGGAGATCCATAATGGCTCCCACATATTCAACGATGACTTTAGTGATCGAATGAACCATTCACATACAATACCAATTCCCTTTGTCACGCGATATTTTACTTGTCCGAGGTATGATCTTCGGTATCACTCTATACCTTGTTCAACCTCGTCTCCTGACAAGTACTCTTTACTCGTACCATGGTATGTGGTCTCTTATGAACTCATTCATATGCTTGCAAGACATTAGACGACATTCCACCGAGAGGGCCCAGAGTATATCTATCCGTCATCGGGATGGACAAATCCCACTGTTGATCCATATGCCTCAACTCATACTTTCCGGATACTTAATCCCACCTTTATAACCACCCATTTACGCAGTGGCGTTTGGTGTAATCAAAGTACCTTTCCGGTATAAGTGATTTACATGATCTCATGGTCATAAGGACTAGATAACTATGTATCGAAAGCTTATAGAAAATAACTTAATGACGAGATCTTATGCTATGCTTAATTGGGTGTGTCCATTATATCATTCATACAATGAAATAACCTTGTTATTAATAACATCCAATGTTCATGATTATGAAACTAATCATCCATTAATCAACAAGCTAGTTAAGAGGCATACTAGGGACTTCTTGTTGTCTACATATTACACATGTACTAATGTTTCGGTTAATACAATTATAGCATGATATATAAACATTTATCATAAACATAAATATATAAATAATAACCACTTTATTATTGCCTCTAGGGCATATCTCCTTCAGTCTCCCACTTGCACTAGAGTCAATAATCTAGTTTACATTTATAAAGATATAACACCTTGGCCTTTCGGTGTTTTATCATGTATTGGTCACGGGAAAGGTTTTTAGTCAATGGATCTGACACGCTCAGAAACGTATGTATTTTGTAATTCATTTGCGTCTCAACGCATCACTCATTTCCAAATGAGTCAGCATTAAATATGTTTGATCTTCTGGTGGAACCTTAATTCCGCTGTCTGAAATATGTCACTAATATTGTCACACACAATATAGCTTCAAAATTCTAACTCTGTCGGAACTACACCAAGTTCTCAAAGAACCTCTTGACTTTAACATCCTTTGTCATTTGTCAAAACAATGACATATTCTGCCTTCTTTTGTAGAATCCGTCACAATATTTAGAACTCTTCTAAATCTAGCATAGACAACTTCTAGCTCATTGTGCTACTTTTAAAAACAACACTTAGTCTAATTTGAGATTGAGATTTTTTTTTATATGTGACAAAACAAATATCGGTGTAATCACCTTACAGCGATTTGTTTGTCATTTCTCCATACAAAACTATATATATATCCTTGGTTCTTCTAAAGTACTCAAGGATATTCTTACTGTCGTCCAATGATCATCTTATGAATCATTCCGGTATATGCTCATAACATTTTAGAGCACAAGATATCTGATTTTGTACATATTATTCGTGATCTAAAATCACTCATGTGTTTTTACTCATCGAGTGTCAGATACACTCAAGTCTTGTTAAACCTTCACATGACAAGAACATTTTCTTAATATTTCTATATTGAACTATTTCAATATCCATTCTATGTACTTTGACTTAAACTTATTATGTGTTTCAATCTATCTTCATAGATCTTGACACTAAATATGTTTTAGTCCATATCCTTTCATTGAAGTTAATTTTCAATGAAACATTTTAATCAAGTATATAATTACATCATTTATAACCAACTATATGTCACCTACATAAAGTATTATAAATATGTCTTAGCGCTCCCACTTAATTTCTTGCAAATGCAAGCCTCTTCATCGTCTCTGATGAAATCAAAAACTCTTTGACTATTTCATCTGGTGAAGATTCCAACTCCGCGATACTTACTTCATCCAATTGAAGTTTGTATACCTATCTAGTATTCCACGGACCAGCAAAACTCTTGGTTGTATCTTGTATACACCTTTAATACACACTTCTGATAAGTAATGTATTTTGCCATCCTACTAACATATCTCATAAAGGAAATATGTAGTGATTACTAGAATAATCCATATAGACTTTAAGCATTGCTATGGAAGATCTAATCTTGTCGTAGTCAACTCTTTGAAATTTGTCGTAAACAACTTTTCGACAAATCAAGCTTCTTCAAGGATATTTCATCCAAGTCCATCAATTTTATAGATCCATTTACTTTCAAAAAATATTCATCTATCTTGGATTTCATGGCGTATAGCCATTTTAACGGAGTCAGGGCCCATCATAACTTCTTTGTTTGTAGTTGGTTTATCATTGTTCAAAATCAATCCTTTGTCTACAAATCATTTATTTGATCACAAAGTAAACCATACCTACAAGGTTCAATATGTACCTTGATCTCCATGGCTAAAACACTTTGTAGTCATGGGAGCCATGATCGTCGTGGCCGCTTCCGAAACCAATTCCGATGCTGCGCTACTCTGATCATTATGCTCAGGTTCATAAACCTTATCAAATTATATTGTCCTCCTACTCAAATACTTCACTAGAAACAATTTCTTGGAAATAAGAAACATTGACAAACACTTTTGTCTTTGTCTCCATAGTGGGAAGAATTCCCAATCAATTCTCTGGGATAACCAACAAAGACATTCATCCGATTTTGGTTGTTTAACTTTTAGACCAAAATTTAAAGAAAGGACTATTAGGGTTTATACCCATGCCATAACTCGTATGGTGTCATTTCTACGGATCATGATGATGCTCTATTTAGTGTAAAAGCGGTAGTCACTAAAGCATAATCCACAAAAATATAATGGCGTCATAATATTTTATCTCATCATTAATCCAACAAGGCTTGGATACATCTCTCGGATACTATATCATCATTATGATGCTCCAAGAAATGTGAGTTGTAGAACAATTTCATGACTCTCTTAGATGTTCGCTAAAACTCATAATTCAAATATTTTCACCATGATCCAATCAAAGATATTTGACTTTTCTATTACGATGATTTCCACTTCATGCTGAAATTTATTTGAATCCATTCAAATGTTTCAAACTTCTTCCTTATTGAATATATCCACATATATATACTCAATTCATTCTTGAAAGTTTTCATGAAGTAGAATAATCTCCCGCACACAACTATGCCCAGTGAACCACATACATCATCATGTATTTTTCACTAAGTTAGTTGCCCGTTCAACTCTTGGCCTATGAACGGCATTTTAATCATTCTCTTTAGAAAAGATTTGCAAGCGCCAAATGATTCAAAAATCAAATGACTCCAAAATCCATTTGCATGGAGTTCCTTCATGCGTTCCTTTCTAACATGACCTAAATGGCGGTTCCACAAATAAGTGGAATTCAAATCATTTGCCTTATGGCATTTTAGCGTCAGTGTTATGTATGTGTGTTTCACCATTAAGATTTATAATAACTTATCCATCATATATGGAGTAATGTCATAATTTGAACAACTCATTGTTTTCATTTGACCAGAGCAAAATAACAATTATTAAGTTCTTTATTATAAATTCTAAGGGCTAGATAGAATGCCAACGACGAACATAATAACACTTTATTTTGTTCCAGACGTGCATTCCTATCATATTCCTTGTCAGTCACTTAGGCCATTGTATTCTTGTATTGCGTTGTTTTGTATGACACTTCATACCAACCAATATGGTACTAATACCCAAGAATTTCATTGTGTGACCTAACTAGGAATACAACCATAACATGTATATCATTTATATACACCTGAGCTAGACTTTCTAGTCTTTTCTTTCTTTCTGCCAAAATATCTTTTGCAGTTTCTCTTTTAGCTTTCCTCATTATTCAGAAAAACACTTCAACATCATTAACTTCTAGGTTTGTTGGTCAAATACCAATAACCTTGAGGTTCTTACTTTGAAGTTGATCATCATATGACAAGTGTTCCAGATTTCACTATTAGTAACTTTGTAATATGATGAACAATTTCACTCATAATTTTATCCATCATATCATGAAGACTTTCCGAGACCATGTATGTACATGCTAGGCTCGTAAAGTTTTAACCTTGGTATTTGCATGTGCAAATCTAGCTTGCACCCGTTGTATGCACTCGTAGAATCTATCACACCTGATCATCACGTGATGCTTCGAAACGACGAGTCTTAATAACGGTGCATATTAAGGATGGTCACTTCATGGATATGCGAATATTGTTAGTGCCCCAATAGTTGGAGGATTGTGACGCCTTGCGTCTTCAACCTTCGTACATTCCCATAAAACTTATGAGTTTATGTAGTCTCACCAAAATATATTCTATCATCTTGCAATAAGGTCTTAGATATCACATATATCTCATACCTTGATTATTTCTGAAAACTAAATTTTCAGCTCCTTACTTTTCAAACAGATTTGAACTTCAAGTTTTACGGAGACAAGATAACTTTAGGTACTAATTGAAACCATAGCTCTTTGAATCAACAATGTGAGGTTTACTAAAAGTTTGCAATAGGACTTAATTAATTCTTGATTCTTTAACAATACGGTACCAATCCGTAAAGTTTCTTGTCAGATTTTAACAGTATTTCTATCTCAATAACAAGACTAGCGCATGGTAGAAAACGGATGCCAATACTACAAAATTAATTCAAAATACTACTCAGACTATGTTTATGATAATTAGTTCATGTTTTAATCTAATTACTAATAAACTCCCACTTAATACAACATCCCTCATAGTTGTTAAGTGGTACACAATCCACATCCACTACACCAAAACCGATCATCACGTGAGATGATGTAGCTTCAATGGTGAACATCAACATGTTGATCATATCATCCATATGACTCGTGTTCAACCTTTCGGTTTCCGTTGTCCCGAGGCCATGTCTGTACATGCTAGGCTCGTCAAGCAAACCCAAGTATTCCGCGTGTGCAACATGTCTTACACCCGTTGTATGTGAATCGTTGAATCTATCACATCCGATCATCACGAGATGCTTCGAAACGACGAACTGTTACAACGGTGCATACGAGGGGAGAACACTTTATTATCTTGATATTAATGTGAGGGATCATCTTATAATGCTACCATCGCGATCTAAGCAAAATAAGATGCATAAAGGATTAACATCACATGCAGTTCATATGTGATATGATATGGCCCTTTTGTCTTTGCGCCTTTGATCTTCATCTCCAAAGCACGGACATGATCTCCATCATCTTCGGGCATGATCTCCATCATCGTTGGCGTAGCGTCAAGGTCCATGGCGCCGTCTTCATGGTTGTTCACCTCATGTAGCAACTATTACAACTATTTTGAAATACTATTCAACATGAAAATTAAAGACAACCATAAGGCTCCTGCCGGTTGCCATAATACAATAATGATCATCTCATACATATTCATCATCACATTATGGCCATATCACATCACCAAACCCTGCAAAAACAAGTTAGACGTCTCTAATTTGGTTTGCATATTTTACGTGGTTTAGGGTTTTCGAGAGGGATCTAATCTACCTACGAACATGAACCACAACGGTGATACTAATGTTGTCAATAGAAGAGTAAATTGAATCTTCACTATAGTAGGAGAGACAGACACCCGCAAAGCCTCTTATGCAATACAAGTTGCATGTCGAACGAGGAACAAGTCTCATGAACGCGGTCATGTAAAGTTAGTCCGGGCCGCTTCATCCCACTATGCCACAAAGATGCAAAGTACTCAAACTAAAGATAACAAGAGCATCAACGCCCACAAAACCATTGTGTTCTACTCGTGCAACCATCTATGCATAGACACGGCTCTGATACCACTGTAGGATAACGTTGCATAGAAAAAAAAAATTCCTACCGCGAACACGCAATCCAAGCCAAGATGCAATCTAGAAGACGGTAGCAACGAGGAGGTATCGAGTCTCACCCTTGAAGAGATTCCAAAGCCTACAAGATGAGGCTCTTGTTGCTGCGGTAGACGTTCACTTGCCGCTTGCAAAAGCGCGTAGAAGATCTTGATCACGATCGGTTCCGGCGCCACGAACGGGCAGCACCTCCGTACTCGGTCACACGTTCGGTTGTTGATGAAGACGACGTCCACCTCCCCGTTCCAGCGGGAAGCAGAAGTAGTAGCTCCTCTTGAATCCGACAGCACGACGGCATGGTGTCAGTGGTGGTGGAGAAGTCCGGCGGAGCTTCGCTAAGCGTGCGGGAAGTGGAGGAGCGGGGCGGCTAGGGTTTGGGGAGAGGGGGGCGCCGGCCACTATGGGGTGCGGCCACCTTGGTGGTGTTTGAGGTGGCCGGCCCCCTCCCCCTTGGCCCTCATTATATAGGTGGAACCTCAAGAGTTGGTCTCCAAGTCTTCGAATAAGACCTGAACCAAAAACCTTCCATATGGAGGGGAAACCTAGCCAAGCTAGGACTCCCACTAGAGGTGGGAGTTCCACCTCCCATATGGGGGGGTGGCCGGCCCCCTAAGGGGGAGTCCACTTGGGACTCCACCCCCACTAGGGTTGGCCGGCCATGGAGGTGGAGTCCCATGTGGACTCCACCTTCCTTGGTGGTTTCTTCCGGACTTTTCTAGAACCTTCTAGAACCTTCCATAGAACCTTCCGTGACATTTTAATTCACATAAAATGACATCCTATATATGAATCTTATTCTCCGGACCATTCCGGAACTCCTCGTGATGTCCGGGATCTCATCCGGGACTCCGAACAAATATTCGAACTCCATTCCATATTCAAGTACTACCATTTCAACATCCAACTTTAAGTGTGCCACCCTACGGTTCGTGAACTACGCGGACATGGTTGAGTACTCACTCCGACCAATAACCAATAGCGGGATCTGGAGATCCATAATGGCTCCCACATATTCAACGATGACTTTAGTGATCGAATGAACCATTCACATACAATACCAATTCCCTTTGTCACGCGATATTTTACTTGTCCGAGGTTTGATCTTCGGTATCACTCTATACCTTGTTCAACCTCGTCTCCTGACAAGTAATCTTTACTCGTACCATGGTATGTGGTCTCTTATGAACTCATTCATATGCTTGCAAGACATTAGACGACATTCCACCGAGAGGGCCCAGAGTATATCTATCCGTCATCGGGATGGACAAATCCCACTGTTGATCCATATGCCTCAACTCATACTTTCCGGATACTTAATCCCACCTTTATAACCACCCATTTACACAGTGGCGTTTGGTGTAATCAAAGTACCTTTCCGGTATAAGTGATTTACATGATCTCATGGTCATAAGGACTAGGTAACTATGTATCGAAAGCTTATGGCAAATAACTTAATGACGAGATCTTATGCTATGCTTAATTGGGTGTGTCCATTATATCATTCATACAATGACATAACCTTGTTATTAATAACATCCAATGTTCATGATTATGAAACTAATCATCCATTAATCAACAAGCTAGTTAAGAGGCATACTAGGGACTTCTTGTTGTCTACATATTACACATGTACTAATGTTTCGGTTAATACAATTATAGCATGATATATAAACATTTATCATAAACATAAAGATATAAATAATAACCACTTTATTATTGCCTCTAGGGCATATTTCCTTCAGTGTGCGTACCCTTCTCGATGTTGCTTCTGTTTGCCACTGGTCTGTCTCCTAGCTTGATGTTCAAAATGCTTTTCTTAATAGCGAGTTGAGTGAGGAGGTTTACATGCAGCCTCCTCCTGGGTATTCTGTTTCTGATGGGATGGTTTGTCGTCTTCGACGTTCTCTCTATGGTCTCAAACATGCCCCTCGTGCCTGGTTTGAGCGCTTCGCCTCTGTGGTGACTGTTGTTGGTTTCTCTCCTAGTCTTCATGATCCAGCACTTTTCGTTCACACTTCTCCTCGTGGACGTACTCTTTTTATTCTCTATGTTGATGATATGATCATTACTGGTGATGATCCTGAGTATATTGCCTTTGTTAAGGCTCGTCTTCGCGATCAGTTTCTTATGACTGATCTTGGTCCTCTTCGCTATTTTCTTGGCATTGAGGTTTCCTCCACTTCTGATGGCTTTTCTATCTCTCAGGAAAAGTACATTCAGGATCTTCTTGCTCGTGCTGCTCTTGGGGATGAGCGCACGGTTGCTACTCCTATGGAGCTTAATGTTAAGCTTCGTCCTACTGATGGTGATCCTCTTCCTGATCCCACCCGTTCTCGCCATCTTGTTGGGAGTCTTGTTTATCTTGCTGTTACTCGTTCTGATATTTCTTATCCTGTTCATATTCTGAGTCAGTTTGTCTCAGCTCTTACCACTGTTCACTATAGTCATCTCCTTCGTGTTCTTCGTTACCTTCGTGGCACGATCACTCATCGCCTTTTCTTTCCCTGTTCCAGCTCTCTCCAGCTCTAGTGCTACTCGGATGCTACGTGGGCGAGTGATCCTACGGATCGTCGTTCACTTTCTGCTTACTGTGTGTTTCTTGGTGGTTCGCTTGTTGCTTGGAAGATGAAGAAACAGGTAGCAGTTTCACGTTCGAGTGTTGAGGCTGAGTTGCGGGCTATGGCTTTGTTGATTGTTGAGGTGACTTGGTTACGGTGGTTGCTTGCTGTCGTTGCCTAATCGACGGTACCCCGGAGGAGGGATCCTCACGAGGGGGAGAAGAAGTAGGGGCCATAGGGCGGAGTGCTCTCGGGACGGTGGTACGCGAGTTACCCAGCTTCGGAACACCTGCACGATGACAGGGCCTACTGCTGCTTGTCTGGAATTATCTGGGCGCTTTCGCGTTGTTACAATGAGTTGTGGTTGTGAACGTGCCTCTAGGGCTCCCGGGATCCGGCTTATAAAGGCGCACGGATCTAGGGTTTACACGGAGAGTCCTAGCCGGAATACAAGTTGCCTAACTACGGTACAAAGCCTTGCCGTGTACGTCAAGGATCCGCCTTCCTTCTAGGTCACGCTGGATCCGGATACTTCATGGGCCTTCACGGATCCGGCCTCCTTCGTAGGTCGGTTAGGATCCGGCTCCTCGTTCCTGGGCTGGACTTCATCCTTCATGATCTACAAGAATGGGCCGCCCGATGGGCCACATGCCTCACCACCAACTATGGGCCACCCGGGCTTGCCGGATCTAGGCCATGCCGTTGATATACCCATAAAGTATACCCACAACAGTAGCCCCCGAAGTTCTCCGAGATTCATCATTCCTCCGACTCCATACAGCTCGGAAACGAAGAGAATCTTGAAGAGCTTCAAAACTTCTTACTTGATTCCGGGTTCACTCCTCCGGAAATCCTTCATCTTCAGATCATGCACAACAACGGAAAGTCCACTTTTCCCGCGCACAACTTCCTCATTTCCCGCGCTAAATTTTCGCAGATGCGAATCTTTAGCCGGAAATTTCGGGAGTGCTTGGTTAAGTTACCTCCTCGTCGTTTTACCGCACTTGACCTAAAACACGTGTCATGCATCCAACGGTGCAACCGTTCCGTTTCCACCGTCGGATCCGGATCCCGAATCTCCGCGCGCGGCCTATAAATACCCCGCGGCCTGGTAAAATTCATTCTTTCACCTCTCCTCACCACTTCGTCTTCCTCCTCGCGCCGCGCCGCCCGACGGATCTCGATTCCGGCGATCTTCGCCACGGTGAGCTTCACGCGCCGCCAAACCAAGACCCCGCTCGCGCCAAGATTCCTGCGGTTGAACGGGAATTTCCCTCCGCCGCCGATTCGTGGTCTCGCGGGTCGGTTTTCTTCAAGTCCGGCAACCCCATCTTCACCGGAGCTCCGTCGAGCCACCGCGCCGTTAGCGGTAAGTGCACCGGCCTCGTAGAAGATAGACTTAGACTTAGTGTAGAAGATAGACTTAGGTGATCCGGGTTCTCAAACACTTTGTATGGGTGCAGCCGGAAGCATGCCACTCGATTCTTCGCATTGTACTGGTAGCTCTCCGAGTAGCCCGGATCCCAATCAAATAGAACCCATATGCCCGGATCCCATATCATTCCTGCCACCATATGTTTCCGACATTAGACTAGCTCAACCTTTTTCCGCATCTTCCAGCACCGCTCCAAGCCGGATCCCTTCCCTCCAAGAGCTCCAAGAAGAACTCGAGGGACAAGCTCGGATGGCAGCAAAGGTGCAAGAGGCGGAAATCAAGAGGGCGTCCAAAGCCCGGATCCGCGAAGGAGAGCGGGGTCAGTGGTGGCCTTGCGCAACTACCGACGTGGAGCTTAGAGAGCTCCAGAACGAGGGCATGATCTCCACACATTGGAGTTTCACTCGTGATTCCGACGTCCCCAAGCCAGAAGCCGGAGAAATTGTTATGACCAAGGCTTGGGTGGAACGCGGACTCTCACTTCCCTGTTCGGAGTTTTTTCTCTCCGTCCTCAACACATACGGGCTTCAGCCTCACAACATCTGCCCAAATTCATATCTCCTCCTGTCCAACTTCGTGACTCTCTGCGAAGGGCATCTTGGGATCCAGCCAGATGTCAAGTTATGGCAATTCTTTTTCCGGGTGAAGAAGGAAACCAAGGACAAAGCAATGGTGAACTGCGGAAGCATGACGTTTATGCTCCGCCCTAGCCGCATGTACCCTCCTCACGACTCGCACGAATCCGTCCGGTACTGGAACGCCGGATGGTTCTATGAGAAGAATGCTTCAGTTCCGGATGTTCATGAAGGTCTGCCCCAGTTTGTCAACGAACCTCCGGAAGAGCTTGCAAGCTGGAGCTTCGTCCCTTCGCTCGCCCAGACCCCTATCCTGGAGAAGGCTGCGCGGAGAATCTCCTGGCTAGTCCACGACGGACTGACCGGAGCCCAGCTCACTCTTAGCTGGTTCTCCCGGAGAATCCAGCCTCTACGCTACAATGCGCGCCTGATGTGCGCTTATACCGGGGCGGACGATCTTCTCCGGGTTACACGCCACGATCTTCCGGCTGACTCTCTGAAGAGAAGGTTCAAGACGCTGGTGAAGATTCCGAGGGGCCAACAGGTCCCGGAACTGATCAAGGATATATACACGAACGACCAATGTCCTCCGGTAAGCTTTGTTCTTTTCGTTGCTTCAAACTTCGCAAGTTTTTTGATGTTATCTCTAACTCTTGTTCATTTCCTTCCAGCTCAACACTTTGGCGGAGGAAAACTTCCGCACCATTCTTCGTGTCCCCGTCAGTGGCGACGCGGCGGAGGAGGCCCCGGAAGACGACGAGGAAGAAGAGGAACAGGCGCCCCGCAAGGCGGCCCCTCGACCTACAAAGCATCCCCGCGCCAAGGCTTCCGGCACTGAAGCTGGAACTAGCGGCGAGGCCTCCGCCAAGAAGCCCAAGACGACAAAACCACCTCCGCTAGACTCAAGGAAAGCGGAGCATGCGCGCCTAAGGATGCTCTCAACGGCTGGCCAGCGCATGCGCCCCATCATCCCCGGCGCCCCGTAAGTTTCCGAACATGATGCAACTTTATCTTGGCAAAAATATCTTTGGTCTAAACCCTTTCACTTGTTTGCAGGAATCTGAATACCACTGCCACACGGACCACCAGCCAGGAGCCCATCACGAAATATATGAAAAAATCTCCGGCTGTTGGTCCTTCTACTCCAGTTCCGCCGAGTGCCTCCCACACAACTCATCAACCATCTCCCCTCAAAGCTGATCCATCTCCCCCTCCTGCCGCAAATACTCCACCGGAAATAATTCCGGTTAGCAGCGAGCATGCGGGCGGAGAAGATCCTAAGGCCAAGGGCCCTGCCCAAGAAGACGCGGAAGCACAAGGCCAAGGAGAGGCTGAAGTCACTTCTTCCGAGAAGGCTGGAGAGGGCGCTGGCGACATGGTCGTTTTTCCGAAGAACTTTGGAGATCCGGCTGACACCACTTCCACCCCCAAGGCGTATGCCACCAAGTTTTTCAACAAGCTGTCCGAGGCGGAGAAGTGGGAACTTGAACAAGACCTGCTCAACGCCATGCTGAACAACGCCTGCGTGAAACCTCGACCGCAGGACATCGGAAATCCAAGACTTCAAGAAGAACGTCGGCCGCTTCTTCGACCAGCTCATTTGCAAGCAAAAGGTACTCCCGTAGTCCCCAAGCATGTAGGCGGAAACTCAAAAAGTAGTTAGCGCTTAGATGCTTAGAGAAAGATTACTTCCGGGAGATTACTAAATTGGATCAGTAGCCCCCAAGCATTATGGCGGAAACGTTCCGGCAATGATGCTTTGGAGAAAACCACTTTACATGCGGAATTTTTACTCCTGCTCTGTCTATGTTTTACAGGAACAGCAGGTGCTGCACTATGAGCTGCACAAGAACATTGCGCTTCAGCGCCGCGTTACTCTGAATCAGGCGGAAAATATCCGGACTCTGAAGGATGAGAATGCGGAACTGACCAAGCAACTGGCGGACGCCCAAGGTTGGTTTCCGCCTTCTTCGTCACTAGTCATATTCCGACTTAGAACTTTGTTGTTAACTTACGTTTATTATAGGCGCATCCTCTTCCCTTGCTACAGCCTCATCTGAACTTGAGAACCTGCGCTCCTCGTACCAAGATTTGGAAACGAAATTAAAGGAGGCGGAACTAAAGAGGGAGCAGGCCGAGAAGCAGCTAGCGGAGAAAAACTCCGAACATATCAGGGAAAAGGGCGAGCTGTTGCTGAAGAAAAATGCTGACAGCAAAACCATCAAGAGGCAGCAGAAAGAGCTCAATGGTCTCCGGAAATATATGGAGACCGCGGAGCATCACTGGGACATGCTCAACGAGAACATCTTGGGTACGATACTGAAACCTTGCCCAAATGTTTTCTCTGACTTTTTACTTTGCGCTCAAACTGCATACTTATATCCTGATTATCTTTACGCAGAGCCGCTTGGATATCCGGAGCAGCGCCGAATTTGTTCCCCGGGACGACCTTCTTCAACTCGCAGGCGACGATTGCAAAGATCTCATCTCCGCCTCCCGCAAGATATGCTACAACTTATCCATCAAGAGGAGTCGCACATGCAATGTTCACAAGCTTGTTGGAAAGATGGATGTTCTGCCGGAGCTGGTGACGGATCTGCAAGCATCATCAGCCCGAGGCGCAGCTGCAATGGCCTTGACCATGTGCCTAGCACATAATCCGGGTCTTGATCTTGATCAAGTGACCACGGGCGTTCCTCCGGATGCGGATGTCGGTAGCCGCTTTGGATGCAGTGAGCGGCTACGACACCCGTATCGCGCGCAGGATCCGGCATGATGAATTCTACGACAAGGTCGTTCTTCCCACCGACGAGCCCTTGGAAGAGGAACTTCAGAAAGAGCTCGCCGCGAAGGCGCGACCTGCGGAATCCGGGACCCAATACACCTGGACCAGCTCCAAGGACGCTCCCCAAGAGGAACCCAAGACCAGCACTGCTGCTTCTGAAGAAGAAGAAAGTGATGAAGACGTGTCTTCTCCGGCCGAAGACCCCGAGAAGAAAGACTCAGAGGGCAAGACTTCTCCGGCCAAGGGGGGGTGAAAACTTTTATTCCTGCGGGAGAGACAATGCATCATTTTGGCCCCAGCGAGGGTTTGTAATATAACTTTAAATTCTTAAGTATCTAGGGACGAAACAATTATGCATGGGCGGAAAACTTATCCTGCTATCCTTTTGAATTATTTGCATGTTTCGTTTTATGTCAGAAAGCAAGTGCTGACTTCATTGTTTTCCGGCTTATTCGCTTGACCTTCCGCGAGCCGGAAAACCTTAGCCGGAAATGCTCGCCGGCGGCGACGAAGCCCAATGGCAGTCCGTCCATAACCACGGAAACAAGCCCCCAGGCATAGGTGCCGGAAATCGCTACTAGGAATCCATGAGTTCGCAACAGATAACAACTTAATCAGAAAACTTAAGCTTACGTCTTAAAAGACGGTTTTGGAAATCACAACTTTCATACACGCCTAGGCGGAAATATCCAGCTCTGCGGTTTTAGTCGGAAAAACATACACGATCTAAAATGAACAAGTAAAGGAGGTAAAAGACTCAAAGAGTGAACCATAAGCTTTATTTCACTGATCATGTATAAGTATTACAGAGTTTGCAACTCGGAAAAAATATGCTAAGTGTAGAAAGGACGTAGCTGTGCGATGTTCCAAGGGCGATCTGTTTCATCGTAGATGTCATCCGGATCCTCACGCTTGCGTTTCCGGTGCCAGTTAGCAGGTCTATCCCTCAGCTCGCGGAAATCAACAAGGTAGTACGACCCGTTATGGAGCACTTTGCTAACGACGAAGGGGCCTTCCCATGGAGATTGCAGCTTATGGTCTTTCACCTGTCGAAGGCGGAGGACCAGGTCTCCGGCCATGAAGGAGCGATTCGAACTCGACGGCGTGATAACGTCGGAGCTTCTGCTGGTAGATGGCGGAGCGCTGGTCAGCTAGGTTCCGAGCTTCCTCAATCAGGTCCACAGATAGCTGTCTGGCCTCATCAGCTGTTTCTTCATTGTAGGCGGAAACTCGCGGTGAATCGTGGATGATGTCGGAGGGTAACACGGCTTCGGATCCGTATACCAGGAAAAAAGGGGTAAACCCTGTTGATCTGTTAGGGGTAGTTCGTAAACTCCACAAAACAGCTTCCACTCGTCAGCCCAAGCTCCAGCTGCTCGTCGCAGTGGTTCTTCAAGGCGTGGCTTAATTCCTGATAATATTAGACCGTTAGCCCTTTCAACCTGACCGTTAGATTGTGGATGAGCCACAGATGCAAGGTCCAGTCGAATTCCCATTGTGTCACAATAATCCCTCAACTCTCCTTGGGCGAAGTTTGTGCCATTATCTCGTGATTATCTTGTGCGGGATGCCGAATCTCATCACGAGGCTGCAGACGAATTTTAGTGCCGTAGCACCATCGGCTTTTCTCACCGGCTTTGCCTCGATCCACTTGCTGAATTTGTCAACAATGTAATTTAAGGTATTCAAAACCGCCAGGAGATGATCTTTTTAACTTACCAACCATATCGAGCCCCCAGACCGCAAATGGCCAGGTGATAGGTATGGTCTTCAGCTCTTGGGCTGGAGCGTTTGGTTGTGTAGCGTAGTACTGACAACCTCGGCAGGTTTTTACCAGCTTATCAGCATCTTCTTTAGGCGTGAGCGGTAGAATCCTAGCCGGAAAGCTTTGGCAACGAGGGATCTGGGAGCGGCGTGATGCCCGCAATCCCCTGCGTGGATCTCTCTGAGGATTTCAATGCCATCTTGATTGGAGACGCATTTGAGAAACACCCCCGCTGCACTTCGTTTGTAGAGCTGTCCATCAACAATTGTGTAGGTTCTCGCTCGTCTGACGATCTGTCGTGCGAGGACCTCGTCCTCTGGCAACTTCTGATCGATGAGGTAGTCCAGGAAGGGCTGTGTCCAAGCCGGAATGATAGCCATCACCTCCCTAGCCGGAGATACTGCCACCTCTGGACTTTCCGGGTTAGCGCCCTTAACCGAGGGTATCCGGAGATGCTCCAGGAAAATGCCGGGCGGAATTTGCTTCCTGCCGGAACCGAGCTTGGATAGCATGTCTGCCGCTGTGTTATCGTCTCTCCTGACGTATTTGACTTCGTATCCGAGGAAGCACTTGGCGATCTCATCAACTTCGTCTCTGTAGGCCGCCATGACGGAGTTTACGGCGTTCTGTGTTACGGCTACTTGTTGTTCCTACAGGTCGTAATCTACACACCATATGATGTGCTTGATCCCTATTTACTTAGCGATGAGCAGAACGTGTAGTTGAGCCTCGTATTCCGCCATGTTTATTGTAGCTTCGAAGTGGATCTGCGAACGCATCTGCCGGTTCTTCTCCGGTAGGGGATTTCAGGGTGACTCCGGCTCCTGAGCCTTGATGCTGCTTGGATCCGTCAAAGTGCATGACCCATGTCTCTGGTTCCGGCTCCAGACTTGCATCCGGAGCTTCTGTCCAATCTGCAACAAAATCTGCCAAGACTTGGGATTTAACCGCAGTCCTGGGCTTGTAAGCGATGTCGAAGGCGGATAATTCGATGCCCCATTTAGCCGTACGTCCTGTTGCGTCAGCGTTGTTGAGAATTGTTGACAGCGGAGCCTTGCTCACGGCCCCATTCTTGGATGCTCTTGGAAGTAATGCCTCAACTTCCGGCTGCCCAGGAATACTCCATAGGCTAGCTTCTGAAAGTGAGGGTATCTTTGTTTTGACTCCGTCAGCACCTCGCTAATGTAGTAGACAGGTCTTTGGACGTCATATTCATGACCTTCTTCCTTTCGCTCCACCACGATGACGAGGCTGATGACCTTGTTGGTAGCTGCCAGATAAAGGAGCATTGGCTCTGACTCTGCTGGAGCTGCCAAGATAGGTGGGGAGGTGAGTATTTCCTTCAACCCTCGAAGAGCTGCGTCAGCTGCATCGTCCCAGACGAATTTGTCTGTTTTCTTCAGCAGCTTGTACAGAGGTAGCGCCTTCTCGCCAAGACGGCTAACAAACCTACTGATTGCTGCGACGCAACCAGTTAGTCGTTGCACATCTTTGAGACAAGTTGGCCGTTTGATGCACAGGATTGCCTTGATCTTTTCCGGGTTAACCTCAATGCCTCTGTGAGAGACTATGAAGCCAAGGAGTTTTCCGGCTGGCACGCCAAAAACGCACTTCAGCGGATTCAACATCATCTTGTACTGCGGAGGTTGTCGAAGGTTTCGTGAGGTCGCTGATCAAGTCGGATCCTTTCCGGGTCATGACCGCGATGTCGTCGACGTAAGCGTGCACGTTCCGGCCGATTTGGTCCTTCAGGCACCGCTGCATCGTTCGTTGGTAGGTGGCACCTGCATTTTTCAAACCGAAAGGTATGGTAACATAGCAGTAAGTGCCAAACGGGGTAATGAATGAAGTCGCCTTTTGGTCGGATTCCTTCATCCAGATCTGATGATACCCGGAATACGCATCAAGAAAACACAGAAGTTCCGCCCCCGCCGTCGAATCAATGACTTGGTCAATGCGCGGCAAGGGGAACGGATCCTTCGGGCAATGCTTGTTCAAGCCGGAGTAATCGATGCACATTCTTAGTATTTCAGTGTCTTTTTTGGGTACAAGGACGGGATTCGCGACCCAATCGGTGTGGATAACTTCTATTACAAAACCTGCTTCTAGTAACTTTGCTAGTTCCATTCCTATGGCGCGGCGCTTCTTGTCTCCAAAGCGTCGCATAGCTTGCTTCACCGGTTTGGCCCCCGGATTTATGTTGAGGTAGTGCTCGGCGAGTTCCCTAGGTACTCCGGACATGTCGGAAGGTTGCCATGCGAAGATATCCATGTTAGCGCGGAGGAACTCGACGAGCGCGTCTTCCTATTTGGGGTCCATGTTGGCTCCGACCGAAACCTGCTTGGAAGAGTCGCCTGGTATGAGGTCGTGCTTCTTGGTTTCTATCGCGGCCTTGAAGGAGGTTTTCTGCTCGGAGATCTGCTTCTTGGTGGTCTGCATCTCAGTCGGATCCACCGCGGCTCTGTAGCCTTTCAGCTCTTCTCCAGATATCACAGACTCTGCGAAGGCGGCTTCGCCTAACTCACACTCATGAGCCTTTTTGTAGTCTCCGGATACGGTAATCATACCTTTAGGACCCGGAATCTTGAGCTTGTTGTAGATGTAGCACGCTCTTGCGTGGAACTTGTGGTAGGTGGGCCTGCCGAAGATGACGTGATAGGAGCTCTTGAAGGGCACAACTTCAAACGTGATCTTCTCTTGGCGGAAGTTATGAACATCGCCAAAAGCCACGGGAAGTGTTATGCTGCCGAGGGAATTCGCCTTCTTACCCGGAACCACGCCGTGAAACTCAGTGTTGCTGTGTTTAAGCTGTTCCTTGGTGAGGTTCATCCGTTCTAGAGTCTCCAGGTACATGATGTTCAGACTGGCCCCACCATCCATGAGGCACTTGGAGAAGTCGTACCCGTCTATGCGGGGACTTACAACAAAGGCGTAGCATTCTTTTGGCACAACGGCAGGGTGATCCTCCCTGTCAAATGTGCACGGGACTTCCGACCACCTGACATACTGCAGACAGCCCGGAATCGTGGCGTTCGATCCGGGTAGCTGACTTGGTAGCGCGGACTGTTGGGGTTCCGAGGAAAGTGTGGTAAGCCCCCACACTCTTTTTATCGAATGGGTTGGATTTTCCTGCGGATCCTGCCTTGGGATCCGGCGAGTTATCATCCTCATCCATCGCCTCGGAACTATCATCTTCTTTGTCCTTGTTCTTGCCCTTGCCACCTTTGCCGCGTGGGCGGTGCTTCCGGGCGCGCTTGTATCCTGCCTCCGGGTCGTTCTTTAGATCATTGACCCACTTGCAGTTGCGGTTGGTGTGAGTGGACTTCCCCGTAGCCGGATCCAGATGGGCCAGGCAGGGCATGTCTCTGTATTCCTCATAGGTTTGCGGGGCGCGGGATCCGCCAGCTGTGACCTCGGAGGTATGCTGTCGACCCTGCCGGCTCCGCCTCCGCGTCCGCGTCCTCTGCCGCCTCCTGAACCTCCGCGTTGAAACGCCATGGCGATCATCTCGGATCCGCCACTCTTCTGGTCATCAGGGTTCTTGCGCTTATGGCTGCTGCTGCTACCGTTGTCACGGTTCTTCTTTTGCTGATGCAGGGGGATTGCTGTGGCTGCGAGATCACCGCCTGCGTCGTCATCGGCGGCAGTGTGATCGCTGGCGATGGTGATCATGTCGTCCAACGTCAGTTGATTTGCATTGACCATGCAAGTTAGCTTGTGCTGTAGCAATCCTCCTCGCTGCAAGCCCCCAATGAAGGCGTGCATTGCTGTGCGGTTGTCGACGTTCTCGCACTCGTTTCTGCATGCCAACCATCGGGTGAGGAAATTCCTCGATGTTTCGCCCTTCTTACGGATACATGCCTGCAGGTCGCTTGTTGTGGCAGGTCTCTTGTAGGTGCCCCTGAAGTGTTTCTCGAAAGCGTTCTTCGTGTCGAACCAGCAAAAGATGGAATTCTTCTCGAGGTCGCTGAGCCAGATCTGGGCTGGACTACAAGGTACAGCTGAAGCATGCGGCAGGCGATGTTAGGGGTTCCTCCGGCGAAGGTTACTGCATTGTAGTAATCCTCAATCCAGGTATCCGGCCTTTCGGTGCCATCATAATGCTTCAGGTTTCCGGGCAGCTTGAGGTTCATCCTTGGCTTTGGTTCCTCTCGAATCATCCTCGCCAAAGCACTTCGGACCAATGTAGTCGGTTACGTATTCGTTGAGGCGATCCCGTGCGTCGCGTGAGCCGTGGCGAGGGACTTTGAGCGAGAGCGAGATCTTCGACCGTTGCCTCCGCCTCCACCTCCGCCTCCACCGCTAGGTGGTGGTGAGGGAGACCTGCGAGGTGGGCGGTGCGATTTCTTGCTTCCGCCTTCTGACTCTCCTCGGCCTTCCTGGTGCTGGCCCCGGCTCCTGTGGCTGCCTTCGCCCTGGCGTTGGCTGCCCTGGTCGTTCCGATGCGGTTCCGGGTCACGGCTCCGGCGAGGCTCTGGGTCATGGCTCCGACGAGGTTCTGGATCGCGGTTCCGGCGAGGTTCTGGACCGCGGTCCTCATTCCGACTCCTTCGGGGCTCGGGCTCATGAACATTGTTCTGGTTCCGGCGAGGTTCCGGCGAGCGCTCCTCGTTTCTGTTTCTTGGCAGCACGTTGTCGCGGATAACAATCCCACCATGCCCCGGGGGCCTGGTGTTTCCGGCTGGACTACGGCGGCGAGGGGTCGCGGGTAACCGTTGGGCGGAGGAGAGGGGTTGCGGTATTTGTCTCGTCCAGAGTACATTGCATCCTTTCCCTTTCTTGGATCTGACGGTGGCGTCTTTGATGGTACGGGGATCGGATTTGGGTGTTCCCTGGCTTTCCTTCTGCGCTCCGAGGATCCGGTGTGTGATTCGTCGTCGGGTCGCCGATCAGCGCGGGCGTCCTTCTGCGCGGTAGACACACAGTTATCCGGATTGGATTCCAACTCGCGCGAAGTATCCGCCTTGCTTTGCCGCTGCATTGCTTTGAAGCGACAAGCGTGCGGAGATAGTTGATATCAACCTCTTCGTCCTTTTTCTTCAGCAATTCCGCAGCTTTTTGCATGTTGTCCTTTGGGGTTTCAGCGGCTGGTGCTGCGGGCGTGTTGAAGGGTATCTGCGAGGCGGAATTGCTTCTCTAACAATCCGATCGGCCTCCGCCTGCGCATAGATCATCTTTACTTCCCACTCAGCCCTCATGCTCTTGACTTGCTCGAGTGTGGCAGCGATCTCGCGGTCCTGTCTGTCGAAGTTTTCCGCCAATCCTGCAGCTTCTGCCCTCTCTTCCCTTAACGCGGCTTCGGTATCGGCGAGCTTCTTGGCCGTGGCCAGCATTTCCTTTCTAGTAGCCTCTAGGGCCTCCGGATCTGCGGCGTCGCCGGGGTTATGGGTGTGTTAAGGACTGCTCGCGCGACCATCTCTTCGCCGACAGATTTCCTCCGAGGAAGGATCCCCGTGGGGTCGCACCCGAGACATTGGAGATCCTTGTTGGGATGGTTGAGGGTCAGATTGGCTGGTTGGTTCTTCAGATCCAGTTTGTCCCTGCGCTGCTATCGTTGCGAGAACCTGCTTAGGCTGGGCGGAGTCGACTTCGGGCTGATCACTGTATCCGTATTCCCTTATCTTGCGAACGAAGTCATCAGACTCCATGGCGGGGGTATCTCCCGAAATTGGGCTCAGATTGCCCAAAATCGACTCTTCAACCGGAGTTTCGCTTTCTCCGACAAGCTCGGCTGATCCGGATCTGCGCCGTTTTTCCGGTGCCTCTACTCGCTCGGGACCAGCTCCGGCTTCTTGAGGGGCGGTTCGGCGGTATGGGCCAAGAAGTGTACGAAGTGGCACCTCTGTTTTCTAACACCTGGGAGACCCGGGTGGATCCGCATTGGTCTTCCACCGTTGTTTCTGCTCGGGGGCGGATTGGGTGGGTTTTGAAATTTCCGCATCCGAGGCGGAATCTTCCTTGGGAAGCTCCCGCATCTCAGATCGGATCTTTGCGACGGCGTCCAGCTCGGCGGCGGTCGCGTCTGCGTTACTTACTGCTGGGTTTCCGTCGGAATCGACGGTTTCCCCGATGAAGATGTGTATGCCGCCAATTGGGACGATGGAGAGCTTGACGGGGTTTGTCCTAGCCGGAATCCAGCACTCATCCGGAGGGACGATCGGCAGATTCCCGGCGTAAAGGACGCGCCCCACAGCGATGGTGTCGTCGTAGCTTCCCATGGCGGAACCCTCCCGGTTCCGGCCTCCGTACGCCACAGCCCCACGGTGGGCGCCAACTGTCGTTGCCTAATCGACGGTACCCCGGAGGAGGGATCCTCACGAGGGGGAGAAGAAGTAGGGGCCATAGGGCGGAGTGCTCTCGGGACGGTGGTACGCGAGTTACCCAGCTTCGGAACACCTGCACGATGACAGGGCCTACTGCTGCTTGTCTGGAATTATCTGGGCGCTTTCGCGTTGTTACAATGAGTTGTGGTTGTGAACGTGCCTCTAGGGCTCCCGGGATCCGGCTTATAAAGGCGCACGGATCTAGGGTTTACACGGAGAGTCCTAGCCGGAATACAAGTTGCCTAACTACGGTACAAAGCCTTGCCGTGTACGTCAAGGATCCGCCTTCCTTCTAGGTCACGCTGGATCCGGATACTTCATGGGCCTTCACGGATCCGGCCTCCTTCGTAGGTCGGTTAGGATCCGGCTCCTCGTTCCTGGGCTGGGCTTCATCCTTCATGATCTACAGCAGCTGGGCCGCCCGATGGGCCACATGCCTCACCACCAACTATGGGCCACCCGGGCTTGCCGGATCTAGGCCATGCCGTTGATATACCCATAAAGTATACCCACAACACTTGCCGATTTTGGGGTCTCTGTTACCAAACCCGCTCCACTTTTGTCTGACAGTACAAGTGCTATCAGTATTGCACGTGATCCGGTCAAGCATGAGCTGACCAAGCATATTGGTGTTGATGCTTTTTACACACGTGCTCAGGTGCAGGATGATGTTGTTGCGGTTCATTATGTGCCTTCAGATTTGCAGTTGGTGGATTTCTTTACGAAGGCACAGACTCGAGCGCAGCATGATTTCTTACTCTCCAAACTCAGTGTTGTGGATCCACCATGAGTTTGAGGGGGGGGGGGGGTGTTAGATGTATATATCTGTATCTTGTAGTTTCCCCATATGTTAGGGGGTTTCCTGCATATTTGCGCCTGTACATGTACTATATACTCCCTCTATTCCATTCTATAGTGCCTATTGTTTTTCGGCACAGAAATTAGCGCAAGAGTATTTTGTACACAAGACCTCTAGCTGAACGATTTGAGATCAACGTAAAATTTGGGAAATCCATATCTTCCTAACTTACCATAACAATTTTGGGAGTTGAACGATTTGGGAGCTGAACGGGGAGGGGGTAATTGAAAAAAAAAGCTAAGTTACAACCTTGTATTCTGAAACAAATGACAAAAATCTATAGGCACTATAGAAAGGAACGGAGGGAGTATTGTGGCCTTTGGCCCCCTGGCAGTACATCAAACATATTGCCCTAACATCAGCGACTATTATACAATCTTGGTGTTATATGTGGATGACGACAATATGATAGTATAGTTACATGTACTGCTACCATGCCAACTATTTGGCTAGCAAAAATAGTTTAGGCTGCGTTTGGTTCTTACCCAAAGCTGGCCGGACCAAAATTTTGGCATGCCCGTGACCCACGGCTGCTGCTTGGTCTGTGTCCAATTTTTTGGCGAGCCCCAGTTTTCAAGGTGCAGTAGAGTGTAAGTTTAGCCAAATCTTGGGCTATCTGTGGGCGAGCGATTTGTTCGCCAATAAATTGGCACGCCCGCATGTTGGTAGGGCGAGCTGGGGCGTGAACCAAACACACCCTTAGTCTCAAAGAATGATACAAGAGATTATCGCGTGAGTTCTTCTTCGCCGAACTTTGGAACCAAGATGAGGGTAGAACTGAAAAACTCAACAAAACCCTTATGCTGGCATACATCGGCTTACCATGAATATCCCAGTAAGGTCTTACCAACACAAGTGATTTAAACTCTCGTAAACTATGATGGCTGGTGTCATATTAACAACCTGAAATAATTTTGGAATTGTCAATTTAGGTTCAATCTTAATCATTAACAAAATGTTATGTTAACAAATATGTACTGAATTATAGACTGGTCTTTATTCATGACACGTAGTTAACATGCTTGGTGGTAAATTATGTCTTTTGTTCATTCTTATTTTTGCAACATGACGCTGAATTGTTTGTGAGAACAGTTCAATTACGATCATCACACTCCATGAGAAAAAAAGCGCTCCGGATTCTCTGACCTGCAGTGGACAAGTCAGAGAAGCTTCAGTTTTCCTAACTTGTTAGATTTCTAGCCATTAGATCTTACACTAGCGGTTCAGATTTCACGCTACAGTACATGTGCTACAGAACCAAAACAGAACAGCTACAACACTTTCACAGAGAGTGCTTCATCTACAGTGATTTAGCTGCAGTGTTCCGCTTTGATCTCTGCCTTTTATTTTTTATCCAAGGGCCAGTGTTGTCAAGTCAGGGTACTGTTTCTCTAACTTTGCGTTGCCAAGTTAGAGAATCCGCGCCGAGAAAAAAACACTATATAGAAAACATGTACAATTCCATTGTTGGTAGAGACAACTTCGAGGTCGATACATGTGTAAAGTGTTTCGACTTAACCAATTTAAATATGAAGTTGGAGGAGTAAGCCATATACATTACATCCAAAACAATTTCTTTTCCGAAGTTTTCGTCAACGAAATTGTAACTATTCTAACACAATTTATACCAAACTTTTATACTTTTAAGTATTTGTATTTTGCATGATATAGATAATTTTATGTTATTTATGTGAAATAGTTAACCACATAGCAATATTATTAAATGTTAGCTGCATTGTTTTCTAGTAGAGTTTTGAGGTATATCTTCAAGTAAATTTGCACTGGGCTAAAATTTATATTGTTAATATAACAAAAGGTCCTTCTTGGATAGTGTTTGAACAATTGGATACACTGCATAATGTATCTTTTATCTCTAAATAGCAATCCCCCACTACATGATTTTCCAGAGCTGTGGTGCCTCCACGTCATCTTTTATTCGTCTGCGTTACGTTCTCGCCGTCGCTGGTTGCTATCTCTACCCCGCGCATGGGCTTGGGCGTCACTTCTTCCTACCTGGCCCAGAACTTGGGCCCCGTTCGGTTCTAGGAAAGGCAATCACCCATCCATTTGATCAGAGCCCAACTCGATTTCCTTCGTGTATGCAAAGATCTCAGGCTTTCTTTGTAGGCCAGCCCACCTTTGTTTCTTCTCTGCCGATCCATCTGTCCGCAAGAGGCACACGACGGTTCCTTGGCCGCCACCGAAAACTGCCGAATGCCCTATGATCTTCTACGTAGCCTCACATTTACTCTTCTCTCAACTGATCAGTAACGTCCTATGACCTGACATCTCCCCGTGCGGCAATGCGAAAGGTTTTTCCATTGATTTTAATGTCAAACCGTCGTCCATCCGGCAATATAAGAGCCGCTGTGTTGCACCTCTTCACCAAGCCCCTGAGCTGCCTCTTCTTGAATAATCATCTCTCTGTGTCCATCGCCTGAGTCTACCGGTGTTGCCGGATGTGAAAAACCCGATCATAACTTCCGTCTGATCTCTTTATATGTCTTGATCTCTTATATCCTGGTCATAATCCCTTTGATTTTATCATCTAATGATCTATAAATTTTGCGCAGATCTGTTTGTTCTCTTCTATGTTCTTGCAGCTATTCCGTGAGAGAACCAGATTTCTACATCGGTCAGTTTTATTGGTCCATCAATCTTTTTCCAAACGGTATGTCCTCAACACACACCTTCTAACAGTTCCCATTGTTTACTCTACATAGTGTTGCCGTGATCACCCAGAATTATGGTGCAATGTAGTCCCATGTTCAAATAGTTCCAGCTCTTCAGATTACAAGATATATTAGCATGGATATGGAGAAAAGTTCGTCAGGTTTTGCACCCCATCATGGAGTTCTGCAAAGACGATGTGGCCAACTCCAATCCTCGACTGTTACAATACCTTAGGCAGGCCCATCTATTTCTGTAATGCTCTTTCATATTCTCATACAGTATGGTTCATGTTTGCTAACAGTCAGCTGATGATTGCTAATTAAACTGTGATAAATCAGTGTATCTAACATCATTCAGAAATTCCTTTTTAACCATTTGGGTCTTTTTGCCCTGTTTGCAGCCTTTCAAACAAATCTTTTTGATTACATAGCATCGGTCTTTGTCTGTGCTCAACATGTCTGAACACCAGAGGACCTACTAGATCCTTCAGGTCATACACTCAGGTTATGCATCAATCCAATTAGCTCTTTCTATTTTTTTTCTAACACACATTTCAAACAAAGTTTAAGCATAACATTATTTACATGATTTATTTAGTAGCTTTAATATTTGTGTGTCCAACATGTCAATCAGAAAGTCACTACCAAGATATCTGTTATGGTTGCTCCAGAAACCAAATTGAGTCATTCTTTTGCTTTTGTTTCATCTAAATTCTGGTATCTTAACAGCAGGTCCGAGGTAATCCTTTCTTCCACACGATGGATGATGGTCATATGGGGCCTGAGAAGCTAGCCGTCCAAGCAGAGCCGGATTTAGCATAAACCATGACGTACGGTTTCATATTTCCTTTTATGTTTTATTAGATCCACGTATATATCAAACTTTTTTTTTTTGCGAATGAAATATATTGATTAAGTTACAGGAGCGGCCTCCTATAGTCAACATGCCAGTACAACTTCAGGACGATCCCTAATCCAGGTTACCGTACTTGCGGTCGATCGACTCCAGTTTGCTAGCAAATGACTAGCCTTATTTTGGTGTCTATCTATCGCTACTACCTGAAACCTAGGATCAAGCTTCAAAAGCCTCTTTATTTCTTGCACCATAAAGGTGTAGCTGAGATCCACGTATCAAACTTAGACCTAAGTCTCGCACATTTTGATGCTTACTTTTTATTTATTTTTTCCAGTTTTTTTCGCAACATTTAGCCCCAAGTCTCGCACGTTTTGTTGCTTACTTTTTATTTATTTTCTCCAGTTTTTTTGTAACATTTTGTTGGACTGTTCATCTTCAGTCAAGCTTGCTTACTTTTTTTTTTTGAAAAGGGTCAAGCTTGCTTACATGGAACATTGATCGTCAGGGATAGAGTCTTGGGATAGGTGCACTGATGCATACAGACATCTGCTATTGAGGTGTTCCAGTTTCCAATTGAGTGTACTTGGCAAATATAACATAGATCAGCAGGATACAGCCTGGGCTTACAGTTGGTTCGTTATAAAAATCTTGATTTTTTGATTATTATTCAGTTGATTTTCTAAGTATATGGTTAGCTGAACTTTATCCATTCTCAATTAATAGTATAGTAAAACGTAATTTCACTGCATGACTGAGACAAAGAATGCATGGGATTCTAACCATTTGCATGATGTTTCCTTCAGAATATGCAAAGATATTATGATATGCTCTCATTTTGCATGTTGTATTTCTCAATCTTGAACGAAGTTACTCTATAATTTCCGCAGCAACGCGCGGGGTATCAACTAGTATGTAGTTACGGTAAAGACCTCCAAAGCGTACAATATAACAAGTATATTGATAGTAGTTTCTCGTTCATGACTTGGTAACCATATTTATTGTAACTTATATAAGAATATAGTATAACCTGAATTACTGGTAAAATGTGTCTTACAAGTGACAATGGGTTCAGTAATAAGTCGCCAATGTGTGCACGCTCTTTACGTGTATTTCACTTATAGTAATCGACGATGAAAATAAAATTATGTGTATTCTACTATGTTTCCATCCGTACAATTTATTTTTTATATGCTCGCCTTGTTTGGTTTATGAAACAATTGTAGGAAGAAACAAGCTGCAGAAAGAAGGTGAGTTTGTTTTCCGTGTCTGGTGTATAGGCAGGTTGGTGGGACATCATGTGTAGGGTGGAACTGAGATATATAGAGTCAAACACTGAATATTTTGGGGCAGTTGTTCTTGGCGCGACCAGCAGGACAGTCTCCACAAAATCAATGTAGGAGGGTTGCGAGCGCACTGTATCCGTCCAAAGAGACCATCTATCGGCTTCAGAGAGATTGCGCGACATACCTGCTAGCGGTGCTTGCCTGATACCGCTTTAGTCTGCAGACGACGGATTCAGCAGAGCGCAGGCACACCATGCTGACACTAATGTTGTCTGAATTGATCGCTTGCGTGATCGGATGAGGATTGAGGACACAGGTGGCGAGGATCGTGTTGGGTCTAAAGCTGAAAGCTCCGTCTGAGGAAGACACGCATCAAGTTCCAAAGACATTTTTCCTCTTCTTCTTTGGCATTCCGAAGCAAGAGTTCCAAAGGCATAGACAAACACCACCAAGTTTTGCGCGCCTCAACATTCTTATATGCAGTCAAAGTCCGGTCGTATGCGCGCGCCCCCATGTCCTCCTCCTCCTCTCTCCCCTTCTTCTTGATCATCTCCATCCTTGTTCCATCATGTCACAGCTGCTGCACCCGGCGCCAGCTGCTCCACGGAGCCAACTCCTCCATCACCCACCTGCTCGACGGCGGTGGCGCCAACGTCACCGACGGCCTCAAGCGCTACCTAGCGCGGTTCGGCTACGTGTCTGACCACTCCGGCGACGACGGCGACGGGCACCTCGTGAAGCTGTACCAGTCCACCCTGGGCCTCCCCGTCACGGGCCGCCTCGACAACGTCACGCTCGACCTCCTCGCCACCCCGCGCTGCGGCGTGCCAGACCTCCACGCCTCCGCGCGCTTCGCCTTCTTCGCCGGCCAGCCGCGCTGGGCGCGCGCCCCGGGCCACTTCCTCCTCACATACGCCATCGTCTCCTCCCCTCCTTACCAGAGCCTGCCCCTCCCGCGCAAGACGGTGCGCGCCGCCTTCCGGCGCGCCTTCGCGCGCTGGGCGCGCGTCATCCCGGTGCGCTTCCGCGAGACCGCCAACTACAACCTGGCCGACGTCAGGGTGGGCTTCTTCGCGGGCGACCACGGCGACGGGGAGCCCTTCGATGGCCCGCTCGGCGTGCTCGGCCACGCCTTCTCCCCGCCCAGCGGCGAGCTCCACCTCGACGCCGCCGAGCGCTGGGCCGTCGGCCGCGCCGACCTCATGGGCGGGGAGGGGGCCGTGGACCTCGAGTCCGTGGCCACGCACGAGATCGGCCACGTGCTGGGGCTCGCGCACTCGTCGGCGCCCGAGGCCGTCATGTACCCGAGCCTCAAGCCGCGCACCAGGAAGGTGGACCTCACCGTCGACGACGTCCGCGGCGTGCAGGCGCTCTACGGCTCCAACCCGCTCTTCAGCCTCAGCTCCCTCTCCGAGCCCGACACGTCCTCCGCGGCGGCCACCACAAGGTCGCCCGGGACGACGACGGCGACGTATACGGCTATCCTGCTCTCACTCGTCGCCATCACACTCCTCTCCGCAACGCTTTTCTAGGTAGATATATACACTGTACACATGTCTTAATTAGTGGGCTTGAGAGAAACTGATCAGGATTTTATCAAATAGATCGAGTTTCTCATGACAAGCTAGCTTGTTCGATCGAATAGCTCGCTTTGAATTCAAGTTACAATTTATTGTGATTGGATACATATTTGAGAACAGAAAACAAAGTCAAGCATTTTGTACTTTTTAAGCAAACAATGACAAGACTAAGGCAGGGACGAATGATCTCTTCTATTTGGTTGATCATTGACCAATGGATTGTACTGTCTCTTATGTTTGTTGCGTTAATTAGGCGCCCGTACAAACGTGCAGAGATATATAAAATATCACGATCGAATAATCAACATTTCACCATATGTAAACCGAAATTTAATGAGTTCAGTACGATTTTAATTTGGAGAAGAAAACAAGGAGCAATGTATATATATGAGTGTGACTACTTTTTCATCAGTGTTTCACCGACCTGGCTAGGTAGCACTACGAAGCATCTCTCTATCTATCGTGTATGTAGACCGATCGATAAAGAGAGGAAAGCAACATGCACGATGAGACACGATCGATATCCTGAGGAGATCACGAAGTTGCACCACGGGTGCGCGCGGATTGGATGGACGTTGGTGGATTGGGCCGGCCGGCAACCGTGAGTGAAACAAAGTTTCTCCGGTCAGCAATGGCGGGTCACTGTCGATACCAACTTTCGGGCCGGTACGCGTCGTCTGCACGGTGGCCACATCTGCTTCCGGTGCACGCGCACGCCGGCCGCAAGATATCAGAAAAGATCAGTGTATTGGAGAGGGAGGCTGAAGCGTCTAAGAGCGTATATAATGGTGATGACTCAGCTATCTATAAATGCTAGTTAGAGATGATTTTAGTAAAGTGAAGGAAAAAAAATGAGGAAAAAGAGAGAAGTTATTCTTCCAAACATCACTTATGAAGTTGCATGGACGGTGTCTCTAATTTATAGTTATGTCTTTTTACCGGCAATCGGCCGTACATCGTACGTCCTCGCCCGCTAATCGTCCTTGGTCTCCATCGCGGCCTGGTCGTACATCCTCGCTCGCCAAATCGTCCAAGGCAATCCGTATTTGATGCATTTTGCGTCCGTGTAGCACCCCCGGGATCAGGGTTAGACAAATACCAGATCTTCGTCTGACATAAGCCTAACCTCGAGCTCGAGAGACTACAGTGAGGGAATCGGTAACACAACAGTGACTCTACGACTCAAAAGAATATATTACAACTCTTAGAAGAGTAAGATCCAAATTATTACACGCAGAGGTCACTGACCCAACATTCAACAAGCAACGGAAGCAAAATATGTTATTCTAAATAACAAGATAGCAAAGGGCTTAAGAAGCCATAACATAAAGCGACGTCCCAGCCCATAAGTCGCAGGCTGCTGCCTGGGAACTCCAAACTAACCGTCGATGTTAACGTAGAAACCACCTTCGGCTGTAGCGACTTCATCTGAAACAAAAGCATGCAAAGCTGAGTACAGGGACTCAGCAAGACTTAGTACAACCTTTTAGCAAAGCGGGTATGCGGGCTTTCTGGTAGATCTTCTTTTGCGTAAAGCCAGTTTTCCTTTGTAAGATAAGAGAGAAGAGAAGCTCGACTACTCAGAACCTTTGAAAGGGGATAAGAGAGCGATATCTCTATCTCTATTGATCATCATATTGTATCCACCAATCTTCATCATCTCGAACCACTATCCTCGGATCACCCCCTCAACACCCGAAGAAGGTGTCCGTAAGCACACATTGGTTGCCAAGTTTTACGATTAGGTTAAAGTTCTCTATGATCTCCACGTCCGTTCCCAAGTCGTCCATAACCGTGGACACGGCTTTTCGAAAAGATTCATAACCCTGCAGGGGTGCACAACTTTACCCACACGCGCCAACCGACTCTTAATGCCAATATATATTAGCTCTCTTCCTTGGAGAGCCGGCAGAGGGTAGTCGACCACGACCTTTACCTTGCTGTCGCCGAGACCATGAGTCACGCGCTAAGGATTGTTCCGCCGTAACGGGTCAAGTCCCGAAGTAGGTCCTTAACGATGTGAGGCGAGGTGGGTTTCCCGCAGGCCGCAACCCCACCCACCACGGCCACGCTTACCTACCCGTTATGTACCTTGAACCCCCAAGCAAAATGCAATGCATATGACCAGTAACGCGCAAACTATGTGACTCATGGAATCTACTAGGCAAGTTAGTGAGTCGAGAGGGTACCATAATAGGGCCTCGTGTGGTTGTACGCTCGGTCTTGGTTCAAGAGGCGAGAACTCGGTTCCTAGGGTCGGCAGAAACGAAACAACCCACCACATCCCAATGTGGCCTCTCGTCTGAGCCTTTAATCATGTTTATCAACATCATCTCTATACTTACCACGTCAACCTGTCCTGCTAGATTCATTTCATTGTAAGGCTCCAGTCCGAAGACCGGAGTAGTAGCGTAACAAACTAAGCATGGCTAAGCATAAGAGATAAAGGCTCTCGCGACGCACACATGCCAAACCTAGTTATGCTAGGAGCAGTGGATCAGGGTATCGAGGCTACAAAGGTCGGACATGCAACAGATAGGGTAACTCTATCTATCGATAAAAGACAGTTGAATCGTATGCAATATGTAGGAACCACAGATAAAAGCATTTCGAAAACATAGATGAACCAGGTTAGGGCTTGCCTTGTCCCTCAGCGGATGAGTACTGTTCTTCGGTGGCGTTGACGTGGGTCTCCGGCTCAGATCCTATCGCGAAGAACCAAATACCGGAAAGGGAAACAAACATTCACGATATGGCATAATGAAATGCGCATACAATATGGATGATATGTCATGTTATTAGAATTCGGTAAACCCTAGGTGCATCGTCAGATTAAAGGGGTGCCGACATCGGACACCGCCATATGAGAGGGGTTAATTAGGGTTTCTACTAAGCTCCACATTTAATTGTTTCAAACATGCATGAAACATGGATAATCAACTAGGATTTAATTTTCTGATTATTTTGATATATAATTTTATATTTTTCTGATTTAAAATGAATTATTTATGAATTTCCCAAGTTTAATTCATTTTAAAACAATTTGTGAAAATTATATAAATAAATAATAAAAGTTTAACAATTTGGACCCACATGTCATAATTTTATTCTTTTCCAATTATTTATGAAATTCTTAAAATTACGATGTATGGGGTCCAATTTGTCATATTATTTTCTATTTAAAGAAATACAGAAATTAATATAAGAAAATACAGAAAATAGGGGAAAATTAAATAATGACGTCACACTGATGTCATGCTGACGTCAGCGGCGCCATTGCTCCCTGGGAGCTCGGGTGAGGATGAAATCGGGCGATTTAGCCCGTAATTGCACGGGCGCGCAGGGGGGAAAGGGGCGGCTCGACGCGGCGAGCCGTTTGGTGGCGGCGCCGCTCGCGAATAGTCGCCGGAGCATGGCCGGCGGCCATGTCCGAGCGGCGGTGGGGCAGGTGGTGCGGCGCGGTGAGGCTCGGGAGGGAGAGGGAGCAAGGCGAGGGGAGAGGGAGGTCAAGGAGCTCACCCCGAGCGCGATGGCGGGGTCGGCGACGGCCGGGGAACCTCGCCGGCGCCGGAATCGGGCGGAGGCCGGCCGGTAGAGGTAGGTTAGGGTTAGGGTTTCTGGGCCACGGGAGAGCACGGGGAGGAGAAATAGGGGGAGCTAGGGTTCGGCGGCGCAGCGGCGGGCTTCTTATAGCCGCCGGGGGGCGGCGGGGCTCATCGTGGCCGCCGGAGCCATCGGGTGGCCGGCGTGCGGCCACCTCCTGCTTCGGTCGGCGGGGGAGACGACGCCAACTTGCAAAAACCCCCCTGGGGAAAACTTGGGCTGGGGTGGGCTTGCTGCTTGGGCCACTCTGGGCTTCGGCCAGAGAGGGAAAAAGAGAGGGAGAGGTGGGCTGAGCCCAAGGAGAGGGAAGAGAGGGGCTCTCTCTATTTTTCTCCCTTTTCTTGTTTTTATTTCTCTTTTCAAAAACCCAATTTCAAATCTGTTTTGAATTTTTGTTTGAACTCAAATTTTACAGGGAATGTATTAAACACACATGGCCTTATTGAATAACAACAATGCCATGTTGTCTAATTTATAAATCTTGAGAGATTTTGAATGGAGAAGAAACAGAGAGAGATTTGCATAATTCAAAATGGAGATGCAAATTTTACTTAAATGCAAACTACATGCATGCAATGCTCATGAACACTCATTTATTTATAAACACAAGGTTGGGATGTTACAACTCTACCCCCCTTACAAGAATCTCGTCCCCGAGATTCCTAAGTTTTAGAAAAGAAGGCAGGGTACTCAGATCGGAGACGATCTTCTCGTTCCCAGGTTGCTTCTGACTCAGAGTGATGAGACCACTGAACTTTCAGGAACTTGATGGTTTGACGCCGAGTTTTACGCTCAGCTTCATCAAGGATACGAACAGGATACTCTCGATAGGTCAGATCCTCTTGGAGATCAAGTGTTTCGTGATCAACACCACGGATGGGATCTTTGAAGCAACGTTTGAGTTGGGAGACATGGAAGACGTCATGAACTTCAGGAAAAGTTGGAGGGAGTTCCAACTTGTAGGCAAGTGTACCTCGTTTAGCAATGATGCGGAAAGGACCAACATAGCGAGGAGCTAGTTTGCCTTTTATACCAAAACGATGGACACCTCTTAAAGGAGTGACTCGAAGATAAGCTTGCTCGCCAACTTCATAGCGAACTTCTTGATGATGACGATCATAATTGCTCTTTTGACGAGACTGAGCAGCTTTCAAATGTTCTCGGATAATGCCAACTTGATCTTCTGCTTCCTTGATCATGTCCGGTCCAAAGAACTGTCTTTCACCGGTTTCTGACCAATTCAGAGGGGTTCGACATTTCCGTCCATAAAGAGCTTCAAAAGGAGCCATGCCCAGGCTAGATTGGAAACTGTTGTTATAGGAGAATTCAGCAAATGGAAGGCACTTTTCCCAATTCTTGCCGAAGGATATAACACAGGCTCTGAGCATGTCTTCAAGGATTTGATTCACCCTTTCGGTTTGACCACCGGTTTGGGGATGATAGGCCGTGCTGAAGGAAAGTTTTGTTCCCATGGAGTTTTGAAGACTTTCCCAGAATTTCGAGGTAAACAAGCTTCCACGATCGGAGATGATCTTCTTCGGAACACCATGAAGAGAGACTATCCGGGATATATAGAGATCTGCTAGTTGACTAGCACGAATACTTTCCCGAACAGGAAGAAAATGAGCAACCTTGGATAGACGATCCACCACTACCCATATGGAGTCATTTCCCTTTGGAGTTTTGGGAAGTCCGGTAATGAAATCCATGCCAATTTCATCCCATTTCCATTCAGGAGTAGATAGAGGTTGAAGAGTACCAGCTGGTCTTTGATGCTCAGCTTTTACACGACGACAAACGTCGCATTCAGCTACAAAGCGAGCAATTTCTCTTTTCATCCGGGTCCACCAGAACCTTTGGCGAAGATCCTGATACATCTTTGTACTTCCAGGATGAATAGATAGAGGAGACTCATGAGCTTCTCGGAGGATAAGCTCTCTCAGGTTCTTTTTCTTCGGCACCACCAAGCGGTTACCAAAGTATACAACACCTTGATCGTTGACGGAGAAACATTTAGCATCTCCGCTAACAATGTTCTCTTTGATCTTAGTGATACCCAAATCACGCTTCTGAGCGGATTTGATCTGGTCTTCAAGAGAGGGTTTTACCTCTAAGTTGGAAAGGAATCCCTGAGGAACAACTTCAAGATTGAGTCTTGCAAATTCCTCATGGAGGGCAGGTTGACATTGCTTGAGCATCAGATTGTTGCAATATGACTTCCGACTTAGCGCGTCAGCAACGACGTTGGCTTTGCCGGGCTGATAGTTAAGACCCAAATCATAGTCCTTGATGAGTTCCAACCATCTTGTCTGCCTGAGATTCAGATCCGGTTGGGTAAAGAGATACTTCAAGCTTTGATGATCCGAGTATAACTCGCAACGATTACCGTAAAGGTAAGGTCGCCATTGCTTAAGAGCATGGACCACAGCTGCAAGCTCTAGATCATGAGTTGGATAATTGAGCTCATGTGGCTTCAATTGTCGAGAGGCATAAGCCACTACATGGCCATCTTGCATCAACACACATCCGAGCCCTTGAAGAGATGCATCACAGAAGATGACAAAGTCTTTGCTTGTGTCTGGAAGGACAAGTACCGGAGCGGTAGTCAGCTTTATTTTCAGTGTCTGAAAACTTTCTTCAGCCTTTTCTGACCACTCAAATTTCTTATCTTTCTTGAGAAGATCAGTCATTGGTTTGGCGATCTTGGAGAAATTCTCGATGTATCGGCGGTAATAACCCGCCAATCCAAGAAAACTCCGAATCTCTTTGGCTGACTTAGGAGTCTTCCAGTCAAGAACGGATTGAACTTTATCTGGAATGACTGCAACACCTTTTGCAGAGACCACATGGCCAAGAAATATGAGCTCTTGTAGCCAGAACTCACATTTAGAAAACTTGGCATAGAGACGATGTTCACGAAGCTTTGTCAGCACCAAACGCAAGTGTTCAGTGTGTTCTTCTTCGGTTTTGGAGTAGACCAGAATATCATCAATGTAGATAATGACGAATTTGTCAAGATACTCCATAAACACTGAGTTCATGAGCCGCATAAAAGTGGCTGGAGCATTTGTGAGGCCAAAGGACATGACGGTGTACTCGTAAAGACCATAACGAGTCATGAACGCCGTTTTGGAATGTCCTCCGTTCGGATTTTGATTTGATGGTAGCCCGATCTCAAATCCATCTTGGAAAAGATCGTGGCACCACTCACTTGATCGAAAAGATCATTGATTCGAGGTAGAGGATACTTGTTCTTGATGGTTACTGCGTTGAGCGGCCGGTAATCAACAACCAGACGTGGAACATTGGTATCCCTCTTCTTGACAAAAAGTGCAGGACATCCCCAAGAAGAGGTACTAGGTTGGATGTACCTTTTCCCTTCTAACTCTTCCAACTGCTTCTTCAGTTCAACCAACTCTTCTCGAGGCATACGATAAGGACGTCGAGATACAGGAGCAGTTCCAGGAACCAGCTCGATGACAAACTCCACGCTTCGATCAGGTGGCATGCTGTAATTCTTAGGAAAGACATCGGGGAAGTCACAAACCACCGGAACATCAGAAATTTCAAGCGGAGGTAAGACATCAAGGGCATACAACTCAGCATCGGGAATGTGTACTGCTGATGGAGATGTTGCTGCCGAAGACCAATACGAATGGAGCTTCGGAAAGATCGGTCGAGTAAGAGACCTGGCTGCACAATCAAGGACAGCACGATATTTAGCTAGCCAATCCATGCCCAAAATGATATCAATGTCGGTTGACTTGAGGGCAATGAGGGGAATTGGAAAAAGAAGATATCCAATCTCGATTTTATTCCCATGACTAACCATATTGGTTCGCCAAGTGGAACCCGGGACCGAACCATTAGAGTAGTAGGCAACTTCACAAAGGTTATCCCATGCAATCGAGCAAACTCTTGGGATATGAATGAATGCGATGCTCCGTAATCAAACAGAACTTTAGCTATAATGGAGTTGATTCGAAGCGTACCCATTATGACGCTTGGATCTGCTTGACTTCTTCAGCGATGACATGGGTCGACGACCACGACCAGCAACTTGAGGCTTGGTAAACTTCTTTGGTGGTGGAGCACCACGAACGAAGTATTGTGGGGGCACTCTTTCATGTAGTGACCAGGTTGACCACAAGTGAAGCACGCACCACCGCCCTGGAGTACCCATAGCGGGACGATAGTTTGTTCCGCCGGCATTGTTTGGAGCTTGTGGGCGAGGAGCATAACCGAGAAGGCTTTGGTGCATTAGGAGCACGAGGCACAAGATCGTATGGAATGAAAACACGACGGCGCTGATTGCCTGATCCGTAAGATCGAGAAGTATCTCGGGGACGCTTGCGAGTTTCCTCATACTCCACCTTTCCTCTTTACGCCTTCATAGCCTTGTTGACAAGATCTTGGCAGGTTGGGAAGTCCAGGAGATGAAGATCTCGACGAAGATCGGGATCCGGTCCCTTGCGGAATAAGGCTTGCTTCTTGGCATCGGTGGAAGTTTCTTCGGGAGCATAGCGAGGCAAGACGATAGAAATTACCTTGGTAATCACAGATAGAACCACCGCCTGCGTCGGCTTCGAAACTCTTCTCTTTTCTCATCCATCGGACCCTACGGGATATGATATGCACGGAAAGCAGCTTTGAACTACGGCCAAGTTACGACATGACCGGCGTGCTGCATCAACAGGAAGTTTTCCCACCATGAACCAGCAGCTCCTTCAAGATGGTAGGTGGCAAAGTTCACCCAATCCGCTTGAGCAGCGTGGGCAACCTCAAGCTTGCGCTCGATGGTACGGAGCGTAGTCGGCATCAAGTGGCTCAGTGGAATAACTGAACACTGGTGGGGTGAGGCGGATGAAGCTTCGGATCCCCACTTGTTCCTCATGACGCTGAGCTGTGTTACGCTCAATCCTTTCAAGGAGCCTAATGTTGTCTGCGCGATTGGCTTCATACATGGCCATAAGTTGGACCATAGAAGGAGGAGGAGGAAGGTCAGGATTCTCCTCGTGGCCATCTCCACGACCATTGCCACGGCCATGACCACGACCACGGCCAACACCACTTCTAGTACCGCCTGACATCCTGAGGAGAAGACAAAAACCATGAGACACGGATTCACCGGAAAGATTCAACGGAAGGATAGCATGTACCGAATGCAATGAGCATGCTGAAAGACAAGACATGTGATATGAGGATATATCATCGTATCGATCATAGTAGTTAAACAAGCATACAAAATGTACACACTACCAACCGACTCACAAACCATGAAGATGGAATGCAAAGATGACATAGCATCACCATGTCGCATAAAGACAAACAATTGGATGCTAAGCACCCGAGGAAAGAATAAAGGGACAATGCTTCAGATTAACCGAGGCATTCTGGAAACTCTGAGACAGGCAACCATATACGGAGTACTGGAGAAAAATAACCCAAACCCGTGTATCCTAGAGATTTGAATTGAGAGGAAAGAAGTGAAATCTTTTTCCAATCAAAACCAGGTAAGATGACTCAGCATTAGAGTGACACCAGGTAAGGAGTAAAAAGAATCCTATTCAGAGTTTTGCAAGTAATCTTTAGCTTTCAAATAGTTTTCGCAACCACTAGACTCAACATCGACCAGTGAACAAGGGTTTCCTACAGGCAGTCCTGCTCTGATACCAAAACCTGTAGCACCCCCGGGATCAGGGTTAGACAAATACCAGATCTTCGTCTGACATAAGCCTAACCTCGAGCTCGAGAGACTACAGTGAGGGAATCGGTAACACAACAGTGACTCTACGACTCAAAAGAATATATTACAACTCTTAGAAGAGTAAGATCCAAATTATTACACGCAGAGGTCACTGACCCAACATTCAACAAGCAACGGAAGCAAAATATGTTATTCTAAATAACAAGATAGCAAAGGGCTTAAGAAGCCATAACATAAAGCGACGTCCCAGCCCATAAGTCGCAGTGGCACGCTCTGGGAACTCCAAACTAACCGTCGATGTTAACGTAGAAACCACCTTCGGCTGTAGCGACTTCATCTGAAACAAAAGCATGCAAAGCTGAGTACAGGGACTCAGCAAGACTTAGTACAACCTTTTAGCAAAGCGGGTATGCGGGCTTTCTGGTAGATCTTCTTTTGCGTAAAGCCAGTTTTCCTTTGTAAGATAAGAGAGAAGAGAAGCTCGACTACTCAGAACCTTTGAAAGGGGATAAGAGAGCGATATCTCTATCTCTATTGATCATCATATTGTATCCACCAATCTTCATCATCTCGAACCACTATCCTCGGATCACCCCCTCAACACCCGAAGAAGGTGTCCGTAAGCACACATTGGTTGCCAAGTTTTACGATTAGGTTAAAGTTCTCTATGATCTCCACGTCCGTTCCCAAGTCGTCCATAACCGTGGACACGGCTTTTCGAAAAGATTCATAACCCTGCAGGGGTGCACAACTTTACCCACACGCGCCAACCGACTCTTAATGCCAATATATATTAGCTCTCTTCCTTGGAGAGCCGGCAGAGGGTAGTCGACCACGACCTTTACCTTGCTGTCGCCGAGACCATGAGTCACGCGCTAAGGATTGTTCCGCCGTAACGGGTCAAGTCCCGAAGTAGGTCCTTAACGATGTGAGGCGAGGTGGGTTTCCCCAGAGGCCGCAACCCCCAGCCACCACGGCCACGCTTACCTACCTGTTATGTACCTTGAACCCCCAAGCAAAATGCAATGCATATGACCAGGTAACGCGCAAACTATGTGACTCATGGAATCTACTAGGCAAGTTAGTGAGTCGAGAGGGTACCATAATAGGGCCTCGTGTGGTTGTACGCTCGGTCTTGGTTCAAGAGGCGAGAACTCGGTTCCTAGGGTCGGCAGAAACGAAACAACCCACCACATCCCAATGTGGCCTCTCGTCTGAGCCTTTAATCATGTTTATCAACATCATCTCTATACTTACCACGTCAACCTGTCCTGCTAGATTCATTTCATTGTAAGGCTCCAGTCCGAAGACCGGAGTAGTAGCGTAACAAACTAAGCATGGCTAAGCATAAGAGATAAAGGCTCTCGCGACGCACACATGCCAAACCTAGTTATGCTAGGAGCAAGGTGGATCGAGTATCGAGGCTACAAAGGTCGGACATGCAACAGATAGGGTAACTCTATCTATCGATAAAAGACAGTTGAATCGTATGCAATATGTAGGAACCACAGATAAAAGCATTTCGAAAACATAGATGAACCAGGTTAGGGCTTGCCTTGTCCCTCAGCGGATGAGTACTGTTCTTCGGTGGCGTTGACGTGGGTCTCCGGCTCAGATCCTATCGCGAAGAACCAAATACCGGAAAGGGAAACAAACATTCACGACATGGCATAATGAAATGCGCATACAATATGGATGATATGTCATGTTATTAGAATTCGGTAAACCCTAGGTGCATCGTCAGATTAAAGGGGTGCCGACATCGGACACCGCCATATGAGAGGGGTTAATTAGGGTTTCTACTAAGCTCCACATTTAATTGTTTCAAACATGCATGAAACATGGATAATCAACTAGGATTTAATTTTCTGATTATTTTGATATATAATTTTATATTTTTCTGATTTAAAATGAATTATTTATGAATTTCCCAAGTTTAATTCATTTTAAAACAATTTGTGAAAATTATATAAATAAATAATAAAAGTTTAACAATTTGGACCCACATGTCATAATTTTATTCTTTTCCAATTATTTATGAAATTCTTAAAATTCTGACAGATGGGGTCCACCTGTCATATTATTTTCTATTTAAAGAAATACAGAAATTAATATAAGAAAATACAGAAAATAGGGGAAAATTAAATAATGACGTCACGCTGACGTGATGCTGACGTCAGCGGCGCCATTGCTCCCTGGGAGCTCGGGTGAGGATGAAATCGGGCGATTTAGCCCGTAATTGCACGGGCGCGCAGGGGGGAAAGGGGCGGCTCGACGCGGCGAGCCGTTTGGTGGCGGCGCCGCTCGCGAATAGTCGCCGGAGCATGGCCGGCGGCCATGTCCGAGCGGCGGCGGGGCAGGTGGTGCGGCGCGGTGAGGCTCGGGAGGGAGAGGGAGCAAGGCGAGGGAGAGGGAGGTCAAGGAGCTCACCCCGAGCGCGATGGCGGGGTCGGCGACGGCCGGGGAACCTCGCCGGCGCCGGAATCGGGCGGAGGCCGGCCGGTAGAGGTAGGTTAGGGTTAGGGTTTCTGGGCCACGGGAGAGCACGGGGAGGAGAAATAGGGGGAGCTAGGGTTCGGCGGCGCGGCGGCGGGCTTCTTATAGCCGCCGGGGGGCGGCGGGGCTCATCGTGGCCGCCGGAGCCATCGGGTGGCCGGCGTGCGGCCACCTCCTGCTTCGGTCGGCGGGGGAGACGACGCCAACTTGCAAAAACCCCCCTGGGGAAAACTTGGGCTGGGGTGGGCTTGCTGCTTGGGCCACTCTGGGCTTCGGCCAGAGAGGGAAAAAGAGAGGGAGAGGTGGGCTGAGCCCAAGGAGAGGGAAGAGAGGGGCTCTCTCTATTTTTCTCCCTTTTCTTGTTTTTATTTCTCTTTTCAAAAACCCAATTTCAAATCTGTTTTGAATTTTTGTTTGAACTCAAATTTTACAGGGAATGTATTAAACACACATGGCCTTATTGAATAACAACAATGCCATGTTGTCTAATTTATAAATCTTGAGAGATTTTGAATGGAGAAGAAACAGAGAGAGATTTGCATAATTCAAAATGGAGATGCAAATTTTACTTAAATGCAAACTACATGCATGCAATGCTCATGAACACTCATTTATTTATAAACACAAGGTTGGGATGTTACAGTCCGTTAGCGCAGAAACGCACGAGCGAGGAGGGTCATGGGCTGAGGCCTGTCACTGCGACGGACGGTGCCGAAGAAGGCAGGGAAGGCACGCCGGAGACTAGGAAGAACCAAATATACCTCACCGCCGACGGAGACGATGCGGCAGACCACAACGTCACCGGCTAGGTGACCTCGTCGGAGACGGGGACGCAACAGCAGCGGCATCGACGACGAAGGCGAGGAAGAAAACTTAGGGGGTGGGGGTCTTAGGGTTTCAGGGGTGGGAGCTCCCCGACAACGGTCTTAGGGTTTTCGATGAGGGAGGGGATCGCCGAAGACATGGAAGATGGAGGGGGGGGGGGCTTAGAGGGAGCTTTGGGGCGACGGCAGACCGGCGGTGGGCGGCAGATCGAGGAGCGCGATGCGGTGAGACGCCGTTAGGCGTCGACCGTGGGTGGCGGAAGGAGGCGGCCTGGCCGGCGGTGGCTGCGGGGGGTTGCCGGGTTGGAGGCGCAGCGATGAAAGGAAGAAAACGATGCAGCTATGTGGGCCGTGACCCACTATAGCGGCCGTGCAGTCCACCGGTTCCCGGACGCTGAATGCGTCAAATAGGAGCACCCATCGTCCAACGTGAACAAGGCCTGCTAGCTGCCCAATTAACGGTCCATCATATCTTCTACTCCGTACTAAATGTTTGATCCCGGCCCAATCACGAGCCGGTGCCCGACGCGTGAGCTTATGGCAAAAGGCTAATCACACGCTACCGTCTCGTGCTCCAGTTAGAGACTGCATGGTAAAATAGGATGACTGACTGGAAGATTCCCAGCCTCTCCGTCGTTCCGGTCTTTCGTCCTTCATCCACCCGTGCATGATTAGGATTGCTTAGAAAAACTAAAAGCATCTCCAGTCGTGTCCTCCAAAGCGTCTTTTAAATCACGTCGGATTAAATATTTGAGAGACGTATTTTGTTTGTACCATGTTTGGCGGACGTCGCTCCCTAGTCGCGTCCCAAACGCCGTCCCCAAACATTAAAAATACTTCTTTTTTTAACATAGAACCATTTATCAAATAAAGCATATGAATAAAAATATGTGCGAGGATTATTTTCAAATTAAAATACAACAAACAATAAAACAAGTAAACAAATATAACAAATAGGGCGAGATGCTACATTAAGGTGCCACGGTATTTCCTTTGATCCTCCACAAATGCTCAACGAGATCAGCTTGAAGTTGTTCATGAACATTGTTGTCACGGATCTCTGCGTGCATGGTGAGGAAATCAGCAAAATCTGCAGGCAACTCATGATCAACCTCCGCAAGAGGGCCTTCACACTCATAGGGACCAACATGTGTCCTGACATAATTCTTGCGGTCATCCTCGATGATCATGTTGTGCATGATCACACAAGTCTGCATCACCTCCCACATTTGGTCGTGAGACCAGCTTAGAGCAGGGTACCGGACAATGGCAAATTATGCTTGAAGCACACCAAATGCCCGCTCGACATCCTTTCTGCAAACCTCCTGTCGCGTAGCAAAGCGGGAATTCTTCAGACCTGATGGATTCAAGATTATTTTGATAAAAGTGGCCCATTTTGGATATATACCATTGCCTAGATAATAGCCTTTGGTATATTCGTGGCCATTGATCTCGTAGTTGCATGGTGGAGCATGCCCTTCCACTAGTCTGCTGAACACCGGAGACTGCTGCAACACGTTGATGTCATTGTGTGATCCCGCCATGGCAAAGAAAGAATGCCAAATCCACAGGTCATAATCTGCCACAACTTCAAGCACCACACTGCAATATCCATGACGCCCTTTGTATATACATTGCCAAGCAAACGGGCAGATCTTCCATGCCCAGTGCATGCAATCGATGCTTCCAAGCATTCCAGGAAATCCTCTGGCAGCATTTTGTGCCATGATCCTTGCAGTCTCTTCCTCAGTTGGTCCTCTCAAGTAGTATTTGCCAAACTTTCCCACTACAGCTCGGCAAAACTTATACATGCACTCAATGGCAGTAGACTCACTCATGCGAAGGTAGTCGTCCTATGTATCGGCAGGTGCTCCGTATGCAAGCATCCTCATGGCGGCGGTGCACTTCTGAATCGACGAGAACCCGACAACGCCTACAGCGTTGAGCTTGAACCTTAAGTAGGGGTCGAACTCTCGAACGCCGTAGAGGATATTCATGAACAGCCTCTTCCTCATCCTGTACCGGCGCCGAAAATTGTCGACATGTGTTGCATCGTCGGCGAAGTAGTCGTTGTGCAGCATGGCATGCCCCTCCATCCTCTGCCGAGGCTTGGACTTCCTTCTCCCCAGCCTTGATCCTCCGTGGCGCGGCCTTTTCCTCTTCTCCGCCTCGGCGTCAAGCATATCCTGGAGGGACGCGATGATCAGCAAATGCTCCCGGAGGTCGTCGTCGAAGGTTTGCTCATGCTCCAGCAGCAGGACAACCATCTCATCATCGCTATCCATGTCTAAAAGCAAAATCAATGGTTTAAATTGCGCCGAGGCAGACGACGCAACGAACAACAGCCAATCGCGCATACCTGGCAAGTCGTCGAGCACCTTGTGTGCGCGGAGGTGGGCCGGATTGGACACCGCGTTCTGGGACGCGATGGCCAAGCGGCAGCGGCGGAACGACCGACGGGAGCGCCAGCCGCGTCGACGGCGCCGACTCTGAGAAGAGATCAGACGCTCAAACGGCCGGCAAATCCAGCGGCGACGGAGGGGTGGGAGGCGCAGAAAGGAAAGAGCAACGAGAAAAAAGGCGGAATAAACGGTTTATGCAACACGTCGCCGACATGTGGGAGCCCGCCACTCCCCGCGTCGCTTTTCGTTGTGTCCGGCGTGCCCAGAGCGTCCCCTATAGGATGGAGACGGCTCGAGACGCCGAACACCGTATCGAGGCGCACCGGACAAAAATAGGCTTTGGCAGACGCGGCTGAAACCGTTTTTTGATTCGGCGCGCTCAAATTGCTTTGAAGGACGAACGCGACTGGAGATGCTCTAAGTTTTGATACCCGCAATACCAATACAAGACCGATCCGATCAGAACTGCACTAGCTGGCCAAGCTGTGCGATGCATTAACATGGCGATTCGGTTGCCTACATCTCCCGCTTTGTTTAGATTGCATGGACAAGACCATGTTGGCATCGCTATGTTTGTGTCTCATCAGGTCACGACACTGCCGCCGCGGCCAGCACGTCCGCCCCTCGACAAGCCCCGTCCCTGCCAGAGGCGTGATAATTTCTGAAAGCTTTTTTTTTTCCTTAGATATGTGAACGTTCAATGCACATTTTAGCTGGACCTTCAGGAGCAACAATATTTATTTTTCTCTACGTTTCTTGAGGTGACAAAAAGGGAATCTTTGTTGTAAGAATGGTAGCAATATGCTGGCATGATTGAAACATTCTTCACATCACAAAAATTATGTCAGCGTCAATGTGTATATGCTGAAACGTTCATCCTGGACTTGTGCGACATGTGCGCACCTCTACTCTACACCTCATGTGTGTATACATACGATTTCCCACAATATCTTCCTCCACTAATTATATTTTCCTCTATTAAATATGTTTAGAATTAAGATTATACTTAGTGTTCCTAAAACTAAAACATATGTCTTTTGTTATGCCAAGTCTTCAGCCAACAATTGGAGCCTTCAAAGCACAAAAGTTCCTCAGTGGCTTGGTTCGGAACGACGCCTCTTTGAAGCGAACAGAGGAAGAAATCACACATCAAAGTGTTGGCATTAGCAAGTACAACTACAGTGATGGCAGATCCAAGATGCCATTTGCAAACATTTTAGAAGATATAAATCAAACAACGATGTCAAACACTCACTAGTAGAAAAATGGCCTATAATCCATGTTGATAAGGACCTTTAGTCCTGGTTTTGTAATCGGGACTAATCATTCGGGACTAAAGGCCCCCCCTTTAGTCCCGATTATAAAACAAACCGGGACTATCCATTTTTATTTTTCTAATTATTTTTCACTACCTCTTCTTTTCCTATTTTTTCAGAAATTCTAGTATTTTCGTTATTTGATAAGTTTAGTCTCTAACTACACATAATCTCTAGTCAAATTGCTTACTCATGGTCAAACTTCCCGCTCGGTCACCCATCCTCCCACTACTCCAGCACTAACACGCTTAACTTTCAAGTTCCTTCCCATCTCACTTCCAAGTGCTTCGCGCACATGTATGTGATAGTACTATCATATCAATCATGTTAACATGTTGGTCGATGTCACACTTTTTTATTGTTTAAATTCCAAATAATTCTATTATTAAACAAAAATAATGATGAAATAATAATCTTGAATTAATAAATAAACATTAATTTTTTAATTTGTATTATAATTATTTTTTATTGTTTTAATATTTTTTTTGCCAAACCTAAAAATCTAAAAATTGGCTAACTTTATGGTTAAGTAACATTAATATTTATGCAGGATGCAATTATTAATTTAAATTTCTAAAAAATATAAAATCATGAATTTTTGGCAAAAACTAAAATCTTCCTGCTTTCATATTTTCATTTGGAATTTTGAGAATCTAAAAATTAGATAACCGGGTAAACCCGGATGAATTCGGATGTAACTTTTTCCCACGATCATTTTCATATATTATACGTTTTTTCGACATCGTATGCAAAAGTTAATGCCGTGCCGTTTTACCTTTTTTCTAAAAAAAAATTTGCAAATAAAGTTGAAATTCAAATTTATTAATTTATCCTAATAGTAGGTTGCATAACATACATGAATCTGAAAAGATTGATTTTTTGAATTTTCTGTCATTTTATTTTATATTTTACAAACCTAAAAAAGACGATCCACGGGGGGGGGGGGGGGGGGTGTGGAGGTGCGTGGAGAGCAAAAAAAACTAGAAAACCCTTTAGTAGCGGTTGGTAAAGTGAACCGAGACTAAAGGGTTGACCTTACCAACCGGGACTAAAGGCTTTTGCCCCGAAGGCAGCCTGTCGTCACCCCTTTAGTTCCGATTCGTAATACCAACCGGGGACTAAAGGTTCCAAACAAACCGGGACTAAAGGCTTTCTAGGATGAACCGGGTGACGAGGCGGTTCCTCGGCAATGCCCATCATGAGGGGCTTGGGTTTTAGAGAAAGGCGACGACGGAAGTTCCGGGAGCGAGGCGGTACACGACGTACCCAGGTTCACGTCCCCGCGGTGGAGGATCGCTACGTCCTGCTAGCAATCCAGTATATGAAAATATGGGTACAGGGGGCCGCCATAGGCGGAGTAGTTGGATCTAGTCTAGTTCTAATCCGCGGGTTGCGGTTTCTAGGCGTGTCGCCTCTATGATTATGTTTCTGATTGTCTGTCCCAAGGGGAGCCCCTGCCTGGCTTTATATATCAGCCAAGCTAGGGTTTACAAGAGTCCTCGTAGGATTCATATTGGAGTCTTCTTTCCTTGTAGTCCAAGTTGAGGCGCGTGCAGGTCCAGCTTGTCGAGTCCTTGTGTTGGTCCAGCTTCATAGTTTGCACCGGGTATGGCAATGTTGAGTACCCGAAGGGTTATGCCCACGTCAGTAGCCCCCGAGTGTCTGGCCGAAGTGAAGCTTCGGGCAGGGACTAAAGTTGTCTTCGCCGAATGTCTTGATCATCTGTTGAATCTTGTGCTTTAGAGTCGAAATTGCTTTCTGTCGGGTGTGCGAAGCGCTCCCGATGGGAGTAGCCCCCGAGTCTATGGGCGGGTGCTTGCAGCCACGCATAGACTCAAGTTGTACCACTCGAAGATCTTGATTGTTGATGCCGATGTCTTCAACTTTATTCTTCTTCGTTGGCGAGGTTGCCATATTTTTTTTATCGGGTGCGCGACTAGCGTTCCCGATGGGAGTAGCTCCCGAGCCTGTAGATAAATATGAAATAGTTATGTATAGGGTGTAAAAAATGCTAAGTCAAAACACCGTAAACTTTTTCAAGTTCCGAGAACTTGATGCCGATGACTCTGATGATGCCATAGATAGAGGAGTTGATGATTCAGATGATATTCCAGAGGAGCCGATGATGGAGATGATGGCCCTGAGGAGACGATGATTCAGATGATATTCCAGAGGAGCCGATGATGGAGATGATGGCCCTGAGGAGACGATGATTCAGATGATATTCCAGAGGAGCCGATGATGGAGATGATGGCCCTGAGGAGACGATGATTCAGATGATATTCCAGAGGAGCCGATGATGGAGACGATGGTTGAGATGATGGCCCTGAGGAGCCGATGATTTTATCGGGTGCGCGTCCAGCGCTCCCGATGGAAGTAGCCCCCGAGTCTGGGAACTGATGCTTGCAACCGTGAGTAAACTCAAGTCGAAATAGGTATTTTGGCTACTTCATCCAAGTGTTTGGATTGCGTAGTCGAGACCTTTTGTTCGGTAGATACATGTATATGTACTTTTACCGTGTTAATACCGTTGGTAAATTTTGAAGGAGCAAATCTTAATTGCCCGTTTAGACGTATGTGTATTCGTTGGTCAGCAAATTATTTGAGTGATCAACTCGTGTTGCAGGTCTTGCTAAACCCGTTGTATGTGCAACTTTGCTTTCAACCGATGCATGTCTTGACCGCGGGTCGTTTTCGTACGTGTTTCATGATCCTTGCTATCTGCGGCACTCTTTGAGGCATCTATAGCAAAGGAAAAAAGTAAGGTCCCCGTTGCTTCATGATCCTTGCTATTTGCGGCACTCTTTGAGGCATCTATAGCAAAAGAAAAGAGCAAGGTCTTTGTTGCTTCATGATCCTTGCTATTTGCGGCACTCTTTGAGGCATCTATAGCAAAGGAAAAGAGCAAGGTCTTCGTTGCTTCATGATCCTTGCTATTTGCGACACTCTTTGAGGCATCTATAGCAAAGGAAAAGAGCAAGGTTTCCGAAATAATCTTCAGGGGACCGTGAGCCCAGTCGAATCTTCAATGGATGGCGCTCCCGATGGGAGTAATAGTCTTCATATCTTCTTGGGTTCCAGCGAACCAGCGCTCCCGATGGGAGTAATAGTCTTCATATCTTCTTGGGTTCCAGCGAACCGGCGCTCCCGATGGGAGTAACCGCAATAGCTCGAAGATATTCCAGGAGCCCCCCGAGTAATTCCAGCGCTCCCGATGGGATCGCATCGGGTCGATACTAAATAAGATGACATCCATTGAATATTCCAGATGATGAATCCACCAACCCGAGAGTGCATCGGGAGAAGATATATCCAGAGCCAAAGAAGATAAGTCCATCGAGTAATCATAGATGATGGAGAAAATAAATCCACTGATTCGGGGAAAATAAATCCACCGAGTAATCGAGAGTACTGGAGGTAACAATGTAATGGCGCCTCCCCAATCATCGGGTGTGGCGAAAGAAAGAGGAACACTTAGTTCTGCGGGCGCAGTCGAAATAGTTGCACGGCTAAAGATAGTCCGTGCGGCGGGCGCAGCCGAAATAATTCTGCAGCCAGAGATAGTCCATGCGGCAGACGCAGCCGAAATAATTCCGCGGACAGAGACAGTCCATGCAGTAGGCGCAGCCGAAATAATTCCGCAGCCAGAGATAGTCCATGCGGTAAGCGCAGCCGAAATAATTCCGCAGCCAGAGATAGTCCATGCGGTAAGCGCAGCCGAAATAATTCCGCAGCCAGAGATAGTCCATGCAGCAGGCGCAGTAAAAATAATCCCGCGGACAGAGATAGTCCACGCGGCGCCTGGCTGACGTGGCCGATGAAGAGGACGCTGTTGACATAGCCGATCCGCTGTGGGTGAGCATCCGAATATATCGGGTCCGTAATATCGGGTCCGCGGCAGGCGAGCCCCCGAGTAAGAAGAGTGCGCGATGGCGGGCGCGGTCAGCCGAGCAGAGCAGTCGACGGGCGAGCTCCTGAGCGTGGCGACTGCGCGCGGTGAAACAGTCGAAGCTTGTTCCGATCTGCAGTCATATTACAGCGCAAAAAAAAAACTATGCACAAATAATAGTACGAGCCAAAGAATACTTGACGAAATTAAATTTTGCATGTAGTAACTAATTGAAAAGGTAGCACCTGATATTTTTGTATCGGATGCTCGTCGCTGATGAGATCGGATGGCTTGATCCATATAGGGTAGTAGCAATCGATGTAACAGACCCGCGACAGGTGAGCACCCGAATATATTTAGTCTGTAATATTGGATCCGCATCCGTCGTTCGTTTGGTCATCACGGCCATCGGATCGCGAATGCGTTTCATCAATGATCGATTGAACCTTAGTAGCTTAATCATGCTGCAATCTTCATGAAGCCAGAGCTAGTCCGTAATCAAGCCCTTTTACTCCTTGCCGGCTCCAAGCGCGTGTATGGATGATTATCCTTTTTCTTCTTCACAGTCTGAGTACGGATGCCGGCTGCACGATGACCTCGGTGGGGCCTCTAGCTGTATTATGAATTCGCGTACGTGTCTTTATTGTTTTTCTCTTTGGAACTTGATTCAAGATCTTCTCAATGCCCTGCTGCCATTGACTTGATTGTCTGATCTTCCCTTTTCTCTAAGCGTTGAAATCTCCTGAGATGAATTAACTTCTTCTTGTCTTTCCGTACGGAAGCTGGACGTTTGTTGTTTTTTACCAATCGATCAGCTTAACTGAATTTTCCCTTTGACTGATTGATCCGATCCAGGCGTAGTGCATACATACAAACCCGAATCAAGCTAGGAGGTTTGATTGATTTTGCTTCTTCTTTTTTATCTTGATGACTGAGTCACGTGCATAAGGTGCACCTGCTGCCGAAGCAAACAACTGACCGGTCCTGCCAAATCTTCGGCTGCTGATTCAGGCTAGGTAACGAACACGCAGCGACAATACGCGGAACTGTCTGGCATCTATACTCTATGAAAGGACCCGGCGGAAGGAAGACTTTCGACGAAGCTGCATTGCTTGTAGATGATAACGTACGCTTCATGGCGTGTAAATTGACCAGATGCAATCTAGCCATTATCGATGGAATATATCCCGCCCAGATGACAAAATCCAGCGTCGCTCTTCCCACAGACGGCGCCAATTGACGAGGCGGTTCCTTGGCAATGCCCACCATGAGGGGCTTGTGTTTTAGAGAAAGGCGACGACGGAAGTTCCGGGAGCGAGGCGGTACACGACGTACCCAGGTTCACGTCCCCGCGGTGGAGGATCGCTACGTCCTGCTAGCAATCCAGTATATGAAAATATGGGTACAGGGGGCCGCCATAGGCGGAGTAGTTGGATCTAGTCTAGTTCTAATCCGCGGGTTGCGGTTTCTAGGCGTGTCGCCTCTATGATTATGTTTCTGATTGTCTGTCCCAAGGGGAGCCCCTGCCTGGCTTTATATATCAGCCAAGCTAGGGTTTACAAGAGTCCTCGTAGGATTCATATTGGAGTCTTCTTTCCTTGTAGTCCAAGTTGAGGCGCGTGCAGGTCCAGCTTGTCGAGTCCTTGTGTTGGTCCAGCTTCATAGTTTGCACCGGGTATGGCAATGTTGAGTACCCGAAGGGTTATGCCCACGTCACCGGGACCAATGCCTCCCATTAGTCCCGGTTCATTTTCAAACCGGGACTAAAACTTTCAGGGGTGCTGGATGAAAGCCTGTTTTCTACTAGTGACTACAGTTAGGCGAAATAGTTTGACATGAATATATTTTATGTTAGAAGGATATAGAAAGACATGTTTTTGTTAATTATTTGCATCTAATAACTATAAAAGATAATTGGTTTGTTAAATTCCTGGACTAAATGATTGGTGTACCGTAGCAACGCACGGGTAATATGCTAGTATAGCTATGATTTAAAATAGACAACTTACAGACAGATCATTGTATACACTATCTATATCATTGTCTATATATCACATTGAGTAATATTATAGACACCAGCTATCTAAACCGATATACATACCCATGTGCAATGGACCAATAGTTGATAAAACTGTCATATATGATCCCACCAAATGTAGGGATTCGTTGCATAGAAAACAAAAATTTTCCTACCGCGAACATGCAATCCAAGCCAAGATGCAATCTAGAAGACGGTAGCAACGAGGGTATTATCGAGTCTCACCCTTGAAGAGATTCCAAAGCCTACAAGATGAGGCTCTTGTTGCTGCGGTAGACGTTCACTTGCCGTTTGCAAAAGCGCGTAGAAGATCTTAATCACGGCGCCACGAACGGGCAGCACCTCCGTACTTGGTCACACGTTCGGTTGTTGATGAAGACGACGTCCACCTCCCCGTTCCAGCGGGCAGCGGAAGTAGTAGCTCCTCTTGAATCCGACAGCACGACGGCGTGGTGTCGGTGGTGGTGGAGAAATCCGGCGGAGCTTCGCTAAGCGTGCGGGAAGTGGAGGAGCGGGGCGGCTAGGGTTTGGGGAGAGGGGGGCGCCGACCACTAAGGGGTGCGGCCACCTTGGTGGTTCTTGGGGTTGCCGGCCCCCTCCCCTTGTCCCTCATTATATAGGTGGAAGCCCCAAGTGTTGGACTACAAGTCTCCGAATAAGACCCGAACCCAAAACCTTCCATGTGATAGGGAAACCTACCCAAGGTGGGAATCCCACTTGGGGTGGGATTCCCCCCTTCCATGTGGGGGGGGGGGGGTGGCCGGCCCCCATAGGGGGAGTCCACTTGGGACTCCTCCCCCTCTAGGGTTGGCCGGCCATGGAGGTGGAGTCCCTTTGGGACTCCGCCTTCCATGGTGGTTTCTTCCGGACTTTTCTAGAACCTTTTAGAACCTTCCATAGAACCTTCTGGATCATTTTAAATCTTATAAAATGACTTCCTATATATGAATCTTATTCTCCGGACCATTCCGGAACTCCTCATGATGTCCGGGATCTCATCCGGGACTCCGAACAAATATTCGAACTCCATTCCATATTCAAGTTCTACCATTTCAACATCCAACTTGAAGTGTGTCACCCTACGGTTCGTGAACTATGCGGACATGGTTGAGTACTCTCTCCAACCAATAACCAATAGCGGGATCTGGAGATCCATAATGGCTCCCACATATTCAACGATGACTTTAGTGATCGAATGAACCATTCACATACGATACCAATTCCCTTTGTCACGCGATATTTTTCTTGTCCGAGGTTTGATCATCGGTATCACTCTATACCTTGTTCAACCTCGTCTCCTGACAAGTACTCTTTACTCGTACCGTGGTATGTGGTCTCTTATGAACTCATTCATATGCTTGCAAGACATTAGACGACATTCCACCGAGAGGGCCCAGAGTATATCTATCCGTCATCGGGATGGACAAATCCCACTGTTGATCCATATGCCTCAACTCTCACTTTCCGGATACTTAATCCCACCTTTATAACCACCCATTTACGCAGTGGCGTTTGATGTAATCAAAGTACCTTTCCGGTATAAGTGATTTACATGATCTCATGGTTATAAGGACTAGGTAACTATGTATCGAAAGCTTATAGCAAATAACTTAATGACGTGATCTTATGCTACGCTTAATTGGGTGTGTCCATTACATCATTCATACAATGATATAACCTTGTTATTAATAACATCCAATGTTCATGATTAAGAAACTAATCATCCATTAATCAACAAGCTAGTTAAGAGGCATACTAGGGACTCTTTGTTGTTTACATATCACACATGTATCAATGTTTCGGTTAATACAATTATAGCATGGTATATAAACATTTATCATAAACATAAAGATATATAATAACCACTTTTATTATTGCCTCTTGGGCATATCTCCTTCACCAAATAATATAAATATAACAATGTGTATAATTGATTATTTTCTTAGTTTTATCTCTAATAACTTAACATCTCTAAATATGTGGTGAGATAGATTACTGCTGAGGGTAATCTCTTAATTAAGAGAAGACACATTACTTTTTTTTAAAATTTCCTTCCTTATACGTGGTACTTCTAAAATATCACCATTATACATGCCCTAAAGTATGGTTGCTCGTCTTTTTTCCTTCACAATTCACTCTCACAAAAAAAAAGTTGTGATAGTGACCCAACATGAATTTGAAAGTGATTAGTAGAGTAATGTATGCCTAACCAAGCTTAACTACAACATCCATCCAAAAATATATCCTAAACAATATCAATAACTTTATCTTCTATGCAAGTTATAATAAACATCCATGGGCTCCCTCATCCTAGTCTCTCGCTTGGAAGAAACCCTAGCGGCCCCACATTAACCTCCGTGGGCGCCATTCCCCACCGCGTGTTGTAAAGGCAGCTGGGCTCGCCCCCAAAGCAGGGTGGAGGAGTCCTGGACGCAATGTAAAATACCATTCGGGAAGGCATAATGCATCTCTAAACTAGCATGGCTCATACATCCGGTGCTACTTGCAGATACAAGGCGTGAGTGGCTGCACCGCGGCAACGCAAATACTGTTCATCATGGCTCTTAGAAGGGCAGGGCTCCTCGGGGTGCACATGTGGCATTCTGGGCGATGGTCTGATGACTGCAAGTACACAAATTTCTTGTAGCTAGTTTCGAAATAAGAGTATCGAACCACGAGAAGCTACTAGTAAAGATCGTAATGCCCTTTGTTGCTATTTATCTAGAATTACTTAAAGCTGTCTTAAACCCCAAGTATGGTATTGTTTTGAAAGAGTTTTGTAGAATGGTTTATAAAGTAAATAACTGGAAAAAAGAGTGCAATTACGATTAAGGATTAAATTTAAACTTTAATAATGCTAAAATATTCTCGGGGTTGTTGGTTTCACCACTAGTATTAACCTAAGAACACAAACTAAATGATTCATATCTTTGTTCTCATTGTATGTGGAAAAGGCTCAGTGTGGGAATATGTATCTCATAACACGTCCCTGAATAACCACTGCGATGACCTTCGGCAAGGCACCTATTGATCCATCACAATTAAGAGATTACCCCATGGTTATTTGTGAAGTATGATGAGTCCTCTCTTATCCCCTCCTTTCATAGAATAGTGCACCGCCCACGGTATGTCACTTCCCGCCGTATGCACTATCCTACTTCTGAAGGTAGTTCCCTCGTGCGACCCTTAGGTAAATGTTACATGCTCGACTTCATATAACATCGCATGAGAGAGGTAACCCTGATCATAATAGACATGAGCCCGGAGCTTGAACAATAACAGGAGATTTAACGGTGGGTGTTACTAGTGATCATATGAGAGTGAGCACCAAAAACCAACGGTCCCATACCAGAAGATGACATGCAGTACAAGCACAAGTGCTCGTACCAGAGGTTCCGTCGCTTGTTTCGACCATATGAGGCCCGAGAGAGGTAACCCTAGATCAGAATTTTTCAAACTTTGTTTCTTCTTCTTCTTCCAAACCTTCAAGAAACCTCAAGGGATCTCTTTCCCTGCTCGTTTTTGGTTCGATTCCTTGTGCAAGAGGCTCTATGACATGTTTCTCGTTTGATTCGCCATTTATTTTTTTGTGAATCCACGCTCAATCCCTTGTCATTAGTAATTACGGTGCAAACTCATTCTTGGACTCTTTTTTTGTTGAGGTAGTACAGTAGATTTTTGAGGTCTAGAAGAATCATCATTTCTTAGTTCTATTGGACCAAACGTGTTCAAACTCAATCCCAAACTACCATAACAACCTGTTTAGGATTAGCCAAGCCTACTTAAGTATTGCATGTCTCTAGCTGCGCGCTGTTGTCGCTATGTGATCTTGTCAATGCTAAATGAATATGCATGTATCTCTATGGACGGTTTGCTGTCATGTCTATCGCTGTTCGCATCACATGAACCTGCCGGCCGGAATGGATCGAAGCTAGGTGCGGTGCGCATGCTTGGAGAACTATTGCTCCACACATATATCCATCCATGGGAATATATGCCATCTCATCTTTTCTTTCTTTTTGTAGAATAGCTTTTGCTTCCATTTCAGGACGGCACATTGGAACACAAATAGCCGTAGAGCTGCATCTCGTCCACACAGCCGGTGGTGCTCTCCGTTGTGGTGTGGCCAGAAGGTGCCTGCCCACGCGGGTACTCCGGCGAGCTCAACACACTGTGTGGACCGTTTTGCTTCCCTTTAGGAAAGACAAAAAGACGGTGGATTCCGGCCAGTCGGTGTGCATTCCTCGACTGATCGATGCATTCCCCGCTTTATATATTCATCTATGTTATTGCACCTTCTTGATCTGCATCATCATATAATCCAATAATAATGGTTATGTGCCAACTTATCATTTTATAAAGCTTTTCCGCACAACATGAATTTCTATCTCTCTGAAACTTCAGAAACATTTCAAAATCCATAAATGTATGCAAATGGTATCCAAATTAAACTTTGACCATTCATGCGGTGTACAAATAGATAATATGAATATAGTTTATATGTTGTCAATTTTACACAAGATGGAAATAATTGTATTTTTTAATTTATTTCCACAAGCTACCATTCCATTGCATTAGACATCTGTGATTGTTTCTATTTATTTGAAAACAGAAACATGTAAAAGCACTATCCAGCAAGGAGCTATAGGGTTCAAGTTAAACAGTCCAGAATTGATGATGCACTGTATTACTCTCTTAATTTGCAAATAGCTAGCTAGAGACCATGCATAGAGGTGTCGGTCCATGCAAATCATAGTCGTTGCCGACATTTTTATCCATGGAACGCTCCTTCTAATTGGGTTGGTGGAGGTTTTACCGACATGGTGTGGACCGGTTCAAAGGTGACTTCTCCAACGGGAGACGGGGACCTTGATGACTAGGTACTTTTGCTGAAATAGAATTCTCTTGGTTTCCATTTATTTCCTGGACCGGCCCTTTGTTCTCTTTTCTTGGGTCATTCCCTGAGAGTGACACAAAAAGCTACAAATATCTAGTTGCGTCCTTTGTGTGGACTAGCATATGCAGGCAGCGCATAAGATCATGTGGGATTCGATCATCCACGTACGCAAAGAAAGAATTGAACGAAATCTATGGAGTGATCGCGCATATCTATTCATCTCTGCCCATTAATCTTCATACCCCCTTTTACTAATGAATCCTTCAGTCGAATCTTTTACTTGTTAGCTATATGATCGGAATGCAGGGCAGCAGGAGACACACACCGCCTCCTAGCACTAGCATAGTCTTACGCAGTTGCTGCTCCGCTCCCTTCTCCCATCTAGTCTCCTCCACACACCCCACCGCACCAGAGCAAACAATCGTACCCTTGACCTTGAGTCCATGTCCATATCCATTTCATGCAGCGTGTGCGGCGGTGTCGTGGGCAACTGCCTGCACCACCACCACAACATAAGCGTGTTCCCCGTTCAGCGTCACGAGCCGCCACCGGTGGAGTACCAGTTCTTCAACCACGCCCGTGGCCACGACGTGGGAACCATCTGGCCCGCACCGCCGGCGGACAACCATAACCGCAACACCAGGCCGCCGACGACATTCCATGGCCTCCAGTACACGCCGCATGCGCACCAACTAGAAGCTGCTGGGCTGATCACGTTCCAGGTGGAGGCCGGTGCCGGCCGAGACATGCCACAACCGGCGAGACCACCCACCATCGTACGTGAGTGCTGCCTTATATATTCCATATCGAATCTCAGCTCAGTACGTCCTACGTTGATCAATTCCCTTGTGCTCGATCACCTTCGTAGCTAGAACATATATGTCACTTGTGTGCTAATTTATTGCTGCTGACCAACTAATTCTCTGCGGAACAACGTACTGGGGGTCGAGAGACAAGTAACTCATTCTCCTCGGAAGGACTGACACGGCCGGAAAATGAAACCCAAACAATCAACAATAACCAATGGGCCGTACCCACGGAAGCCCATATGGGGCCCAGACCTAGGCCCGCCGGTCCAGATCTGGGCCCGCCGCCGCCACCCCTGGCCAAGGCCGCCCCGGCATGAAGGTCGCGCCAGCACCGGTGGCCGGGCCGCCGTGCCGCGCCGCCACCAAGCCGGGCTCCGGCAGCACACCCCGCGCCGGCCGGAGGGGGAGGGGCGCCGACGCCAGTGCAGGCCACCCCATGAGGCCCGCAGCAGCACGCGCCGAGAAGAGCCACCGCCGCCGGCACCACGCGGGCTTTGCCCGACAGCTCTCGCCGGCGGCGGCAACAGGGAGGGACGGGGGAGGAGGGCTGAGGCCGGGAGGACGATGGGCCGCCCCTGTCGCCACGGGGGCGACGCTAAGCTACTACGCGGGGCAATCGGGATTTCCACCTTTAGGTCTTGTTCGGCACACCGGTTTTTTAGTAGATTGGGGTGTTTAGTTTCTCCATAACAGTTCTAGATCCTCACAAATACCCGCTGAGCTGAAACCGGTTTGGACGTGTCTAGCCAAGTATTCCCAAAAAAATTGCTAATACACGTGTGAATTAAAACGTTAGGGACGCCTCGCGTATTTTTCTCGCGAGCTTGCTGAGTGGCATGTGACGAGCTCAGCTTAACCGGCCGGGGTGGCGTGTGACGCGCGCCCACGTGCATCATCCTACCCGTGCAAAGCTAGCTGCATCATGCATACATTGATCAGTAGCCTAGCACCCTAGCTTAGCAAGGATCTGCCATGGATTCGAACGTACCCTGTTAATCCCCGTGTTTTAACCCAAAACACGTGTGGTAATACACTTCAATCCCTGCCTGCCGAACGAGCCCTTACGTGTATCCATCGGGAAACTACATCGTGAATGTAATTCCTTGCCAAAAATTTTCGAATGGAATACATATAAATGTAATGGATATGCATCCTCTTATTTCATGTGGTCAACTATTGTTCGCCTTCAATTTCATCTTGAGTTGTTTCCTCTCACAACTGATCATCAATATCAATTGTTGCTATGTAAACTAATAAGCTCAGGCCAGCAAGGTTCTTGCATCAGCTCCTGAAGTCCTACCTACTTTTTTGATGGGAACGATTAAGCTCAGGCCACGAATGAATAGAAAACAAATAAGCTGGTGCTGTGTCCAACCCACTTAATTTAGTCAATCAGGCTTTATACAGTATATATAATCATGTTCATCACTGTATTAATGACACTATCATAGAACATGAATGCTATTACATATAGCTAGCTAGTTGAGAAGCGTCACCTTAATCGGTTTTGGTTGCCGACCCTTGGAAAGGGACCTAATGCTAACTTTTAGTTCATGAACCAGATCAAAACTCTTGGTTTTGGACTGCCTTCATGAAAAATAATGATTCACTACACATAATTGCACTAATATGGCTATTCTCATATTGATGTTCAGATGCCATTTTGCGGGGACACACTCACTGCCACCGTGAACAAGCATGCCATAGTGGCTATCGATGGAGCGACGATGATGGTGGCGGCGCATCATCACGCAATGCACGAGAGAGAAGCAAAGGTGATGAGGTACAGGGAGAAGAGGAAGAGGCGGCGCTACGAGAAGCAGATACATTATGAGTCCAGAAAAGCTTATGCCGAGTTGAGGCCACGGGTCAAGGGCCGTTTTGCCAAGGTACACGAAGAAGCCATCGTGCCATCATCTCCACCACCATCGGCATATGATCCCACTAAACTCGGCCTCGGGTGGTTCCCCCAAACCAGGTAAAACAATGACATATGTATATTTCTAGTGAATCCTCCGATGGAAAGTTGTTCACCCAAGTAAAAGAGACAAGATGCCGTTAGAGATATGTTCATAATTTTGAGAGGTTGCTACTGAATTAATGTGATATATATTGTAATAAAATTCACTGGTAATTGTTTCTTGATTTTTTACCTGGAATTGTATTGCTTGCTTAATGTTTTGTTTTTACAGTAAGGTTACTTTCTTCACCCATATTATGAGTTTTAAAAAAACCAAATACGGCATGGATGCGCACATGCACACAATCGTTCGAGGGAACTTTGCCTCTCATTGCAAGACTATCCCTTCTTAATAAGTACCACAAAGTGTCAAACCTAGGTTAAATCCTAAGTGGCCACATAAAACCTCTCCTAATCATCGAACCACCAGTTCATTATGAGGTGAAATAGATTTACATGTTATCAAAAACATCTAATGGGAAACTGCTTTAGCTCTTTCTATCACTTAGCTTCACATATAACAAGATTCACTCCATTGAATGCAAACTATTCTCATTAATGTCCCATTTTCTAGATAGATCAACTCTAGCATCAAGAACGGAGTAACAATATACGTCTGTAAATCCATCAAACACAAATATGATAAATAGATTGCATCTGCCATATCAATAAAACAAAACAATGTCCATAATCGTGTGCAGGGGAGATTATATATGGTAATATATCCAATAAATCACATAGGGATATTCAATCAAGTTGATTCCATAAACCAATAGTCCTGGGTGGACTCCTTACGACTAATCATGAAGACAACAAAGGAATTGATGGAGATGATGAAAATATGTGTCCGATGGCGATTTCTGTTGTGCTTCCCCTCAATTTCCCCCCACCGAAGACTGCTTCTTATATGTTTTGTGTTCTATGTAGCATCACAACTCTGATCACAAGAAAAATTCGGAATATGTAAATAGTGTGGTTTTAAGGTCAAGATGGATTCCTCAGCAGACGCAAATGGTGCTCGAGGGTATGCGACCCCACTCAACGTGCTTTAGGGGTTAAGCCACGCCGAGGAGGCTCCTAGTCTCAGTAAGAGTCTTCTCAACTTCTTACGGTGTAGTACTCGTTGTCTTCGAATACAATTTGTTTCAAGTTAGGCAGTGTACATAAAAATATAAAGGAAGGGGTTTGTTACCTTCCATACTTAAATAAAAAATTGGCTTCGACAGACAATCCTAATCATGTAACTTATTTGGCAAACATTATAACCATGGATAGTAATAAATTAAACAAGATGATAAACTTTAAAAGGCCTTGATATACTAAGGGTGTTTGTCAATGTATCTATGAACTTTGATATATTTGATATGATATTTTATAATATATGCATGATATGTGAGGTTCCATAGGTGTTTTACATTGACTTATGAGGATTTGCAACAAAGTCACATTTTATTTCTTTTTAACACTGGAGTACGGGAAATCATTGTTTTGCGTATTTTGAGTTTCCGGCACCTGCTTACGGACACCAAATTGAGCTAGATTTTTTGGAGCATTATTTTTTTGGGGGGAATATCATAAGATGAGAAGAAGTTTACCAAGAGGTACATGGGCCAGGAAAGAGTTCCCACGGCGTGGCCACCTAGGCTAGCCGCACCATGGGGCTCATCGTAGGCCCCGTGCAGTCTATCACCTTGGTTTTGATGTCCTCCAATGAGTTTTGCCCTTAAAACGCCTATATGTATGACCTCATCCATGGATTCGTGAAGAGGTGGTTCGTCTATAGAGAAAAATGGAGCAAAGAAGTCATGCGAAAATTGAGAGAGCAACTGCCAGACTCGCCCCTAGTTGTTCCTCCGCCTCTATCAATATCGCCATTGCCGCCGCCATAATGACGAGGGAGTAGTCCACCCTTGGACTATGTTTTGTGGAAGTAGTTTATATCATCTCTCCCTATGATCTTCACTAATTCGTATCATATGAGATGATCATCTCTGTAATGTTTTGATGGTTGATCTTTTCTTTTAATATGAGTTACGAGATGCAATGAATTATTTTGTGGTTGGTGTATTAATAGATACATTTGTTATTCCATTTTGTATGTTTTGTTTTGGTCAAACTTATATGCATGAACATGTGTTCGAGATGTGTGTGTTTTGTAGTGACCTCACCCGATAGGGTGCCTATCCATGTGCTTAATTATCTAGTCCCTAGATCAATTGCTAGCACACACCATTTAAGATGTACCAAGAAATAAAGGTTTTATTACATCGCATGATCTGGAGTTTACATGATAACTTACAAATTGCATAGCACTAGACTAGATCACTATCAGAGTATACAACAAACAAAAATAGACAACATGAAGTCCTTCATATTCATGTGCCACAAAGAGAGCATGTTGAGGATGGACTTGGAACCCTATCCACTGAAACTTAAGTGTTTATCAAAGGAGCCACAACATGAAACGTTGCAGCCACGAATAGTCAATAATTTTGAATTGTATAGGCAAGTGTCACAAGGAAACAAATAACCAGGCCTATCTGCTACATGAGTATTTGGTGATGTGGAGTTTTAGGGATGTATTTGAAGAATGCAAATTTTGTCCCATTATTTTCAAAATTAAATCTCACATCCACTAACCGTTTAAAATACTCTGGGTAACACGAATCGATAATAGTGAACCGAAGAATAACTGAAGCACTAACATTGCTCCATCAAAAGTGAACCAAGAAACAACTAAAGTGGTAACACTCCTCCATCAATAGTGAACCAAAAAATAACTAAAGGGGTAACACTGCTCCATTAACAGTGAACCGAATAATAGCTAAAGTGGTAACATTGCTCTATCAACAGTGAACAGAAGAATAACTGAAGCATTAACACTGCTCCATCAAAAGTGAACCAAGAAACAACCGAAGTGGTAACATTGTGATACGTCTCCGACGTATCGATAATTTCTTATGTTCCATGCCACATTATTGATGATATCTACATGTTTTATGCATACTTTATATCATATTTATGCGTTTTCCGGAACTAACCTATTGACGAGATGCCAAAGGGCCAGTTCCTGTTTTCTGCTATTTTTGGTTTCAGAAATCCTAGTAAGGAAATATTCTCGGAATCGGACGAAATCAACGCCCAGCATCTTAGAATCCCCGGAAGCATCCAGAACACCCGAGAGAGGCCAGGGGGGGCCACAGGCCCACCACACATGACCCTGGCGCGGCCTGGGGGTGGCCCGCGCCCCCCTAGTGTGTCGTTGCCTCGTTGACCTTCTGACGCCGCCTCTTCGCCTATAAGAAGCCCCTCGACCTAAAACCTCGATACGAAAAAACCACGGTACGAGAAACCTTCCAGAGCCGCCGCCATCGCGAAGCCAAGATCTGGGGGACAGGAGTCTCTGTTCCGGCACGCCGCCGGGACGGGGAAGTGCCCCCGGAAGGCTTCTCCATCGACACCGCTGCCATCTCCACCGCCATCTTCATCACCACTGCTATCTCCCATGAGGAGGGAGTAGTTCTCCATCGAGGCTCGGGGCTGTACCGGTAGCTATGTGGTTAATCTCTCTCCTATGTACTTCAATACAATGATCTCATGAGCTGCCTTACATGATTGAGATTCATATGAGTTTTGTATCACAATTCATCTATGTGCTACTCTAGTGATGTTATTAAAGTAGTCTATTCCTCCTCCATGATGTAATGTTGGTAGTGTGTGCATCATGAAGTACTTGGTATATGCTATGATTGTGATCTCTTGTAGATTATGAAGTTAACTATTACTATGATGGTATTGATGTGATCTATTCCTCCTTTCATAGCGTGATGGTCACAGTGTGCATGCTATGTTAGTACTTGGTTTGGTTGTGTTGATCTATCTTGCACTCTAAGGTTATTTAAATATGAATATCGAATATTGTGGAGCTTGTTAACTCCGGCATTGAGGGTTCTTGTAGCCCTACGCAATTAGTGGTGTTCATCATCCAACAAGAGAGTGTAGAGTCTAGCATCTATTTATTCTGTTATGTGATCAATGTTGAGAGTGTCCACTAGTGAAAGTATGATCCCTAGGCCTTGTTTCCAATACTGCAATTATCGCTGCTTGTTTACTGTTCTACTGCATCTGTACTACCTGCTATATTACCACCATCAACCACACGCCAGTCCTGGGCAGCAAAGCACTTTTCTGGCGCTGTTGCTACTGCTCATATTTATTCATACCACCTGTATTTCACTATCTCTTCGCCGAACTAGTGCACCTATTAGGTGTGTTGGGGACACAAGAGACTTCTTGCTTTGTGGTTGCAGGGTTGCTTGAGAGGGATATCTTTGACCTCTTCCTCCCTGAGATCGATAAACCTTGGGTGATCCACTTAAGGGAAACTTGCTGCTGTTCTACAAACCTCTGCTCTTGGAGGCCCAACACTGTCTACAAGAATAGAAGCTCCCGTAGACATCAAGCACTTTTCTGGCGCCGTTGCCGGGGAGGAAAGGTAAAAGGCACTCATACCCCGGTTCCAGGTAACAGTACTTTTCTGGCGCCATTGTGTGTGTGCTCGAAGCTATTTCCTTTAGATCCTGCAATTGCATCTTTTTGTTTCTTGTTTACACTAGTAAGGCATAATGGACAACAATGAGCTTCTTATTCTATTTCCTGATTTAAGACATGGATGGTTTGATTCTAAAATTAAAAAACCCATGGAACTTTATATGCATGCTAATGGGAATGTTATTAATATGAACACTTTGAACACCATTGTTGCTAATGATATGGAAAATTCTAAGCTTGGGGAAGCTGTTTTTGATGAGCATGATCTTTTTAGTCCCCCAAGCATTGAGGAGAAAATTCACTTTGATGATACTTTGCCTCCTATTTATGATGATTATAATGATAGTAGTCTTTTAGTACCACCTGTTATGGAGGATAAATTTGATTATGATTACAATATGCCTCCTATATTTGATGATAGCTACTCTGTTGAATTTGCTCCCACTACAACTAATAAAATTGACTATGCCTATGTGGAGAGTAATAATTTTATGGATGAGACTCATGATAAGAATGCTTTATGTGATAGTTATATTGTTGAGTTTGCTCATGATGCTACTGGATATTATTATGAGAGAGGAAAATATGGTTGTAGAAATTTTCATGTTACTAAAATACCTCTCTTTTTGCTGAAAATCTTGAAGCTGCACTTGTTTTATCTTTCTATGCTTGTTGCATTATGCTTCTTGAATTTGTTTATGTACAAGATTTCTTTTCATCGGAAGCATGTTAGACTTAAATGTGTTTTGAATTTGCTTCTTGATGCTCTCTTTTGCTTCAACTCTTATTTCTTGCGAGTGCATCACTAAAACTGCTGAGCCCATCTTAATGGCTATAAAGAAAGCACTTCTTGGGAGATAACCCATGTGTTTATTTTGCTACAGTAATTTTGTTTTATATTTATGTCTTGGAAGTTGTTACTACTGTAGCAAACTCTCCTTATCTTTATTTTATTGCGTTGTTGTGCCAAGTAAAGTCTTTGATAGTAAGGTTCATACTAGATTTGGATTACTGCGCAGAAACAGATTTCTTGCTGTCACGAATCTGGACCTAATTCTCTGTAGGTAACTCAGAAAATTATGCCAATTTACGTGAGTGATCCTCAGATATGTATGCAACTTTCATTCAATTTGAGAATTTTCATTTGAGCAAGTCTGGTGCCTCAATAAAATTCATCTTTACGGACTGTTCTGTTTTGACAGATTCTGCCTTTTATTTCGCATTGCTTCTTTTGCTATGTTGGATGGATTTCTTTATTCCATTAACTTCCAGTAGCTTTGAGCAATGTCCAGAAGTGTTAAGAATGAATGTGTCACCTCTGAACATGTGAATTTTTGATTATGCACTAACCCTCTAATGAGTTTGTTTCGAGTTTGGTGTGGAGGAAGTTTTCAAGGGTCAAGAGAGGGGGATGATACAATGTGATCAAGAAGAGTGAAAGCTCTAAGCTTGGGGATGCCCCGGTGGTTCATCCCTGCATATTTCAAGAAGACTCAAGCATCTAAGCTTGGGGATGCCCAAGGCATCCCCTTCTTCATCGATAAATTATCAGGTTTCTTCTCTTGAAACTATATTTTTATTCGGTCACATCATATGTACTTTACTTGGAGTGTCTGTTTGTTTTTGTTTTTGTTTGAATAAATGCTTGTGTGAGAGAGAGACACGCTCCGCTGGTTCGTATGAACACATGTGTTCTTAGCTTTTAATTTTCATGGCGAAGATTGAAACTGCTTTGTTAATTGTTATATGGTTGGAAACAGAAAATGCTACATGTGGTAATTGGTAAAATGTCTTGGATAATGTGATACTTGGAAATTGTTGTGCTCATGTTTAAGCTCTTGCATCATATACTTTGCACCTATTATTGAAGAAATACATAGAGCTTGCTAAAATTTGGTTTGCATAATTGGTCTCTCTAAGGTCTAAATAATTTCTAGTAAGAGTTTGAACAACAAGGAAGACGGTGTAGAGTCTTATAATGTTTACAATATGTCTTTTATGTAAGTTTTGCTGCACCGCTTCATACTTGTGTTTGTTTCAAATAACCTTGCTAGCCTAAGCCTTGTATTGAGAGGGATTACTTCTCGTGCATCCAAATCCTTGAGCCAACCACTATGCCATTTGTGTCCACCATACCTACCTACTACATGGTATTTCTCCGCCATTCCAAAGTAAATTGCTTGAGTGCTACATTTAAACAATTCAAAATTTATCACCTCTGATTTGTGTCAATGTTTTATAGCTCATGAGGAAGTACGTGGTGTTTATCTCTCATTCTTGTTGGGCAACTTTCACCAATGGACTAGTGGCTTCATCCGCTTATCCAATAATTTTGCAAAAAGAGCTGGCAATGGGATTCCCAGTCCCAAATTAATTAACCTAAATAGACACTCCTCCATGGTATGTGATTGTTGGACGGCACCCGAAGGATTCGGTTAGCCATGGCTTGAGAAAGCAAAGGTGGGGAGGAGTGTCATCATAATAAAACTAAAATAAAAAGGCACTCCTTCATGGTATGAGATTGTTGGCAGACACCCGAAGGATTCGGTTAGCCATGGTTTGTGAAAGAAAGGTTGGAAGGAGTGCCACCCAAAAATAAAAATAAAATGGGAGCCGCTCTTTGAAGGTTTGTCTGGCAAGGGGGTTAGAGTACCCGCTACCATTCGTTGACAACAACAAACACCTCTCAAAATTTTACTTTTATGATCTCTATGTTTTCAAAACCAAAGCTTTAGCACAAATATAGCGATCAATGCTTCCCTCTGCGAAGGGCCATTCTTTTACTTTTATTGTTGAGTCAGTTCACCTATCTCTCTCCATCTCAAGAAGCAAACACTTGTGTGAACTGTGCATTGATTCCTACATACTTGCATATTGCACTTGTTATATTACTTTACATTGACAATATCCATGAAATATACATGTTACAAGTTGAAAGCAACCGCTGAAACTTAATCTTCCTTTGTGTTGCTTCAATACCTTTACTTTGAATTATTGCTTTATGAGTTAACTCTTATGCAAGACTTATTGATGCTTGTCTTGAAGTACTATTCATGAAAAGTCTTTGCTATATGATTCATTTGTTTACTCATGTCATTTACATTGTTTGGATCGCTGCATTCATTACATATGCTTACAATAGTATGATCAAGGTTATGATGGCATGTCACTCCAGAAATTATCCTTGTTATTGTTTACCTGCTCGGGACGAGCAGAAACTAAGCTTGGGGATGCTGATACGTCTCCGACGTATCGATAATTTCTTATGTTCCATGCCACATTATTGATGATATCTACATGTTTTATGCATACTTTATGTCATATTTATGCGTTTTCCAGAACTAACCTATTGACGAGATGCCGAAGGGCCAGTTCCTGTTTTCTGCTGTTTTTGGTTCCAGAAATCCTAGTAAGGAAATATTCTCGGAATCGGACGAAATCAACGCCCAGCATCTTAGAATCCCCGGAAGCATCCAGAACACCCGAGAGAGGCCAGAGGGGGGCCACAGGCCCACCACACATGACCCTGGCGCGGCCTGGGGGTGGCCCGCGCCCCCCTAGTGTGTCGTCGCCTCATTGACCTTCTGACGCCGCCTCTTCGCCTATAAGAAGCCCCTCGACCTAAAACCTCGATACGAAAAAACCACGGTACGAGAAACCTTCCAGAGCCACCGCCATCGCGAAGCCAAGATCTGGGGGACAGGAGTCTCTGTTCCGGCACGCCGCCGGGACGGGGAAGTGCCCCCGGAAGGCTTCTCCATCGACACCGCTGCCATCTCCACCGCCATCTTCATCACCGCTGCTATCTCCCATGAGGAGGGAGTAGTTCTCCATCGAGGCTCGGGGCTGTACCGGTAGCTATGTGGTTAATCTCTCTCCTATGTACTTCAATACAATGATCTCATGAGCTGCCTTACATGATTGAGATTCATATGAGTTTTGTATCACAATTCATCTATGTGCTACTCTAGTGATGTTATTAAAGTAGTCTATTCCTCCTCCATGATGTAATGTTGGCAGTGTGTGCATCATGAAGTACTTGGTATATGCTATGATTGTGATCTCTTGTAGATTATGAAGTTAACTATTACTATGATGGTATTGATGTGATCTATTCCTCCTTTCATAGCGTGATGGTCACAGTGTGCATGCTATGTTAGTACTTGGTTTGGTTGTGTTGATCTATCTTGCACTCTAAGGTTATTTAAATATGAATATCGAATATTGTGGAGCTTGTTAACTCCGGCATTGAGGGTTCTTGTAGCCCTACGCAATTAGTGGTGTTCATCATCCAACAAGAGAGTGTAGAGTCTAGCATCTATTTATTCTGTTATGTGATCAATGTTGAGAGTGTCCACTAGTGAAAGTATGATCCCTAGGCCTTGTTTCCAATACTGCAATTATCGCTGCTTGTTTACTGTTCTACTGCATCTGTACTACCTGCTATATTACCACCATCAACCACACACCAGTCCTGGGCAGCAAAGCACTTTTCTGGCGCTGTTGCTACTGCTCATATTTATTCATACCACCTGTATTTCACTATCTCTTCGCCGAACTAGTGCACCTATTAGGTGTGTTGGGGACACAAGAGACTTCTTGCTTTGTGGTTGCAGGGTTGCTTGAGAGGGATATCTTTGACCTCTTCCTCCCTGAGATCGATAAACCTTGGGTGATCCACTTAAGGGAAACTTGCTGCTGTTCTACAAACCTCTGCTCTTGGAGGCCCAACACTGTCTACAAGAATAGAAGCTCCCGTAGACATCACATTGCTCCATCAACAATGAACCATAAAATAAATAAAGGGGTAACACCGCTCCATCAAAAGTGAACCAAATAATAGTTGTAGTGGTAACACTGCTCCATCAACAATCAACTGAAGAATATCTAGTAATAATAATGATCCATCAACAGCGAACCAAAGAATAACTTAAATGGTAACACTACTCCCATCAATAGTGAACCATATTATCAAGACCTCAAATCTATTAGTATCATATCCACTTCTCAATCTACAAGCATGGCTAAGAAAACAACTCCTACGATGTAATCTTCTAAGCTGTCAAGATACTTAACTGGGATTGCATAGCAAAGCATAACAGTCCTACGCATGCATACTATAGAAAAGTATCACATGCATGTAGAAAATACTGGGACATTTATTATCAAAGTTTCACTTGCTTATATTATCATAATTTGTAGCTCTCTGTACAAACTATACAGTAAAAGAGAACATAGTATAAACACACCATTCCATAATATCATCACCAACCAAAACAAACATTAGAGAAGAACTGTTATTCATTTTATTATAGTCTATTCTTCTTACGATTCAATGAACATAAAGAGTCATGGCATGATGCTGGCTTGCATTGTATGGCTTCGGGCCAGTTAAAATGACAAGATCAAATACATAGAAAGATATGGATCATCCAAGATATATTGGAAATAATTGATAGGCTACACAAAGATAGAATTTGGAATGGCTCATGTGAATAGAATCACATATGTCACATAGGTGTATCTATTGAGTAGAGTGTGGTTACATTTAACATAATAGCACAAGTTAAACATTGAGCTTAAGTATGAACTAATGATATATTGAACTACTCGAATAACTCATTAGTAATTTGAATAGTTCAAAGTAAGTCAAGAGGAGTGAATGGGCTTGAATTTGGATAGACACATGAATGCTGCTGAGAATGCAGTTCAAATATCCTAATTTATATCAAGGTTACACACATGTGCTATGGTGTAGAGTATCTCAACACACAAATGGTAAAGCATAAAACCTATAGATAAAAAATATATATCACAACTTACCCAAATAACTCAATTCGAATCTAGATAATGTAAATAGGTAAGAAGGTTAAGGTAGATATGATATTGGATCTAGGTAAAGTGCCAAGATGGTTTTGGTGGATATGTATGATCAGAAGTTTAATTTTATAAAGTAAATCATGTTGAAAAATATTATAAAATTGAATCGATAATGAATATACTCAAAATCTCATATTTGAATTTGAATAGTTGCAAAAAGGTTTGAAAGATTTGGGTAGTGGTTTTATTGGACAGAGGACTTCAATATCTTCCATTTGTAAACGGAATCAATTGAACTGCATTTATAGAATTTGAAATAGATAAAATATACTAAAGTCTACATATTTAGATAGGGCTCACCTAGGGGTTCTGAGTCGCCGGAAAATGGTGACTTAGTGGCCGGCGTTTGTGAGATCTATGGTGATGTGGTTCATGTTGTTTCCTGACATGGCGAGGTTTTTTACGGGGTGCGAAAGAGCTCGGGGATGACGATGTCGATGGTGGCGGCGTCGTTCTCCTCCTGAAATAGCGAGAGGACGTAGCCGGAGTCGGTAACACAACAGTGAGTTGCAGTTGAGTATGGCCTCCTCGATTCACTCCGAAAAAATTGATTGGAGGGGCACATGTGACGCGCAAGGTCAATGGGAGTCTAAAAAGACCAAAAAGAGGCGGTGGGGCTGAGGGATCTCGTCGGAATCTATGAGAGAATGCAACAACAGAGGCGAACTCTAGCGTGCAATTTTGCGGGAGCCTGGTGGCAAGAGAGTGCCAAAGGAGAGGGGGCTCGATGGATTTAAAGGGAGGAATCAAAGGAGGCATGGGGCATGCGGGATGGGGAGATCGTGGTGTCGTGGTCGATGGAGAGGATTGTAGGAAGGAGATGGAGCTGACTGGTGGGGCCCTAGTGGCGGTGAGACAGGGGAGGGAAAGAGGTATTGGTCCGGGGTGGGCCATGGGCCGTTTCCTTGGCTGGACCGAAAGGTTTGCCCATGGCTCTTTTCCATTTACTCGATTTCCTATTTCCCTTTTTATTTGAAATACTTCAAATCCAAATTGATTCATAATGTTTCAAACAAACTAATTTTTTGAATAAAATATCACTGTAGATCTCTCTAAATTTATACTAATTTTTTCATTTATTGTACCAAAATAAATTTCTAAAAACAAAATGGTGGACATATACCTATAGGGTTTTATTTATAAAATTAGAAATCTAAGGTTTTGCAAACACCCCTTTGGAGATAATTTAAAGGAAAATTTTCAAAATAAGTTTTAGAACATTAAAGAATACTTTCTTCTCCAACTAAAGAAATATTAAATTGCTTACGCACTTTGGCCTATACGGTTAATTGGGCAATACGTTGCAAACTCAAATAGAATATTTATGATTTCGAAATCTTAAAACTCAAATAAGCTTGGTTTGAAATACCTTGAAACAAAATGTTTATGAAATATCTATTTTGGGAAATACCTTTCTGAATAACCACAAAAGTTGTAATTCCTTGAAAAAATTTCAACCAAGACGATAAACAATATTATAATTTCTATTTTTTTCTCATTCCAAGTGTTGGGATGTGACATGTTATTTGTAGTAACTTGGTACTATGCATGTAGTTGTGACAATAATTTGTATGCTACACCTTTCCATTGGTTACCACAGTGGGGATAAAAATATTATGTATATGTATGTTGTTGTTCATCCAGTGACAATCTAGGTGGCCTTGTTTGCTCAAGATAGTATTACTCAATCCACTTCATGTCAAATTATTTAAGGAAATACTCTGTTTATTCTTAAACTTCGTTCGAGGGGATCTCTTTCCAAGGTAGTATTAGTAAGATGTGTTGCATCATCTCTATGATTCCCATATGAAAGGTTATCAACTACACATTACTACTTGCTATCACTTGTTGCTTGTTACTATGTGTTATTTTCATGCCACCATGTTTAAAGAGAGAGACATGTCAAGTGAAACCATGAACCTTAGTCAATTTTAAACCATACGAAACATCTTTTATATTTACTTTTCTTGTACTTTTGTTTTCAAAACTTCATTATTTCAAAAATACAAAAATATTTCCCTAATTTACTTGCTTTATTTACTTCAGTTTGTATTACTTACACCCTGTTGTGTCTGGCAAAAAAATCGTGGAGCTGGGGACATAAAACTATTGCTATTACTTATCAGATTGCTTGAAGAGGATTGGAAGAAGAACTAAACCTTTTCCGGAGAATTCGATATAAACCCTCGAGTCATCCTGGCGGGAAAAGTTACCCTTGCTACATCACTCTGCACTTTGAGTCCCAACTAAGCTAAAAAAACACGCATATAGCTTTGTTGTCATCAAGAAAGTATTTCATGGCGTCGCTGCTGGGGTCAAATTTAGTTCCATTGCAATCTTGTTGAGAAGAGTTGGAGCAAAAACTAGCTGCCATCTAATCTTGGGGAGGTCTGCAGCTCTATCTTGGCTTGGTTGTAAGAATTTCTTCATCCTTTTAATTTGTTCTTCGTTTTATTTTCCAGTTTCGTTATTTGTGTTGTTTTATTTTGTTGTTATAGTTTTTAGTTCTTGTTTTGCTTGTTTTGCTTTCTTGCTAAAAGTTGTAAAAACCAATGAAATTTAAGTTGGTGTCTTTAAGTTGTCATCATGGTGGGTAAGAAAAAGAAGAATCTTGTTTACCGTTGTAAGGCATCTACTCCTAATAAATATGATACATCTACTTGTAAGAAAACTTATGGAGAATCATTAAAATATGCTTGGGTAAGGCTCAACGTAATGCATGATAATGACCCTAATCTTATTAGTGACGCTAAATTGAATTTGACTTACTATTTTGGCTGGGAAGCTTAGGGTAAGAATGCTCTGGATCTTGCTGCAAGAGCTAGTTTTGCTCTTGGATCAGTGATGAGGATATCCCTACTACACAACTATCTTCGTCATTGCAAGATGAAGACAATGTTGTTGGGAAGCTCAAGTCCAATGAAGTCGGGATTGGACCAATGACAAGAGCTCATGCGAAGCTACTTAAACAACAGGTGAATTTGTTCCTAAGTGATACTTTGATCGATGAGAAATTTATAATGCCTAAGTCCTATTACTTATGTATGATCAGGTATGAGGAGGGAGCAAGCATCACACGAGGAGGAGAGGAGCAGCTGGACAAGAAGCTGGATGTGAAACTGGCCATGAAGCTGGACATGAAGACATCCCATGGAAGAGCGAGGGAGGAGAGGGAGGCATGCGCGAGGGAAGAAGATCAAGTCCAGGCCGGCGCCAGATTCGGTTTGACCGGCCGCCACGCCGGCGCGCCCGGTCCAGGCCCGGTCAATCGAGCGCCACGCCGGACCAGCCCGGCACCAACCGGATTTCCCACCGGTGCCAACCGGGCACTATCCAGTAAGCCTGGACGCTCCGCCCGGTTGCCACCCGGTCCCTGGCCCGGTCCAAATCAGACCGGCCGGTCCCAGGCCTGGTCGACCGCCCCCAGACCGACCGTGTCCGAGTCTGTCTCGACCAGATCTATTCTGGGTCGGTTATTTTTGTACGTTTTCGATCTGAGATCGTCATGAACCCCTATATAAGTGCCCAGGACGCCCCCATAATAGTTTTAGACCACGTTTAAGATAAACCCTAGTTCATAGTTGATTGTTTTGCAACTCTATTGAATCCCTACGCCATATTACATTGATTTGGTGTAAATCTGAAAGTCTTGTGTGATATGTTGTTCCATTGGGAATTAGAAGGTTGCAACCTACCGCTTCGTGGTCGGCGGCTACGTGCGCAAGTGTGTGGAGTTGCGAATATCTTGCAGGGTTGATAGTTTTTGCATTGGCGATAGGGACCAATCGAGAGATCTCGTTGCGTCATACAAGTTATCATCCACTCGTCATCAAGTTATCTCTGCTGTGTTCGCCCCGTGATCATCATCACCACCGTTGCTTACTGAGAAGATCGGGCCACCCCTTATCATCTTGGTATCAGATTTCAGTATTTCCTCGGTAAGCCATCCACAATCCACCCCATAGTTGAGTTGTGAGTGTTTTCCTATCCAAAAAAAGCCAAAAGTATTAGGGTTAGGGTTTGTCATAGCCTTAGATTGCACTAATTTCGATTTTTAGTTGCTTTTCGTAGTTGTTTTTTGCATATCTTTTTCTTCCATCTAGTATTGTTAGGGTTTGTGTTTCCGCTTTCATCTAGAGTCAGTTTTTGTTGCTCCGAGTCCACATAGCATACAATGTGTTTATCCAAACCATAGCCATAGCCTATCGATATAAGTAAATAGGAACTTCCCATAAGAGATTAGTTTTACCGCTCGACAGGCTGCTCATTAGGGTTTTGGTGCTTTTCATAATCTGTTGGCCGTGTTATCAAGGAGTTGAGTCATAAAATCAAAAAAAAAGAGAAAATTGAAAAGAAGCAAAAAGAGCTACATAGCTGCGTGTGATAAAAAAAAATTCCAAAAAGAAAAGGTGAAGTGCTGGTAGAATCAAGTGAAGGCCTAAGTTTTCTTTAGCTGCACCTGTAGTTGAGCAATCTTGTGCCTGTCTCGTTGAGCTTTGCTAGCGTCTCTCGAGTGCATTGCAACCTTTCATCCATATAGTTGCATTGTCACATTTATCGCCTTGTGTGAGTATCTTTGGTTGTCTATGATCAGCGCTAGAGCTTGTTATTGGTGCAAATAGGTAGCCCACCTACAGCCCCACATATACCCTGCTTTGTCGTGTGATTGTTCTTATACCCTTGATATTCGCTTCGCTAATTCCGTGCACTAGTCGTCACTACAAGTGGTAAGCAATACTAATTCACATTGGAGCGGTAAGATTTCCTTTTCTTATAAGTTTTGAGTGAGTTGTGAGAGTACCACCATATATATTTGTTTTAGTGCACTAACCTACTAACTATGTCTTCTAGTGATGAGAAAATTGTTAACCAGAAAAACAAGGATGCCGCTGATGTGATGACATGGAGGGAGTATGAAGCTCTTCGTAATGAGATGCGACGTGAATTCCGCACTCAGGACGATGAACTTAGGGGGACTGTTCAGGGAATCTCCCAGAAGTTGGATACTACTAGTGCGACCGTCACTACAATGAAAGATTAAATGATGGATATCCAGCGCAGTCTTCAAGTTTTGCCACTAGCTGTGTATAATCTCACTCAACAACATCAAGAAGAAGAAGAAGACCCTGAGCTTCAAGATGAAGCACCTGACGCTGGTCGTGGTGCATGACGTGGTAACCGCGGTCGTGGGTTTGTTGAACTCCGACGTTAAGGTCGTGGATTTGAGGAAGAAGACGGATTGGGTAAGCCAAAGTTCTCGATACCCAAATTTGAAGGAGGTGCTGATGTTGAAGAATACCTCACTTGGGAGCTGAAGATTGAGAAGTTGAGGCGCTTACATACTTATACTTAAGATAGGAAGGTCAAGCTTGATTCCTTAGAATTTGATGGTTATGCATTGCGTTGGTGGGATGGAGTGACACGCACTCGTCAAGAAGATAACGAACTGCCCGTTCGTACATGGCGAGAGATGAAGGCTCTTATGTAAGCTAGTTTCGTTCCCACTAATTATTTGCGATCTATATATGATAAGTTGACCCTATTGAGACAAGGTGTGAAGACTGTTGACACTTATTTCATGGAGATGGAGATGCTTATGCAGCGTGGCCGTGTCCGTGCACCACTTGAGATGACAATGAATCGCTTTCTACATGGGTTGAAGTTTGATATCAAAGGCATTGTTCGTCATCACAGTTACACCACTATGAATGAGTTGCTACATCATGCAAGAGAAGCTGAATCACATCTGGCTGAAGAAGCACAAGTTAAAGGTCGTGCTACGGGAGCTGGGCGTTACACGCCTAGGGCGCCTCCATCCACAACACCGGCGCCATCTACGCGCTCCGCACCTTATTCTACTCAGTCTAGCAAGCCGGTCTCCAATGTGTCGAACACAAAGAAGCCCGAACCTGCTGCAAGTACAAGTGGTTCTAGCATGTCTACTGCGTGCAACCGCGATATGAATTGCCATAAATGTGGTGGCAAGGGCCACTTCAAGAGAGATTGTCCTAACCACAAAGTTAAGATTATTAATGAGGACAATGAGCATGAGACTGGAGATGATGTTGATCCATATGCTCCAGAAGATGATGACTATGACAGTGATGGTGTAGATGCTTATCCTTCTGAAGATCGCACTATTGTTGTGTCTCAGCGTGCTCTTAATGTGTTGCCAAGTGCATCTACTCAGCGCTGCAATTTGTTCCAAATAAAGGCTTTAGTTGGTCCTGACAAGGCTTGCAAGGTCATTATTGATGGCGGGAGTTGCCGCAATTTAGCAAGCAAGGAGTTGTGTACTGCTTGTGACGGTAAAGCACTCGTCCGTTGGGAACCCCAAGAGGAAGGTGTGATGCGTACAACATCGAGTTTTCCCTCAGTAAGAAACCAAGGTTATCGAACCAGTAGGAGTCAAGAAGCACGTTGAACGTTGATGGTGGCGGAGTGTAGTGCGGCGCAACACTAGGGATTCCGGCGCCAACGTGGAACCTGCACAACACAACCAAAGTACTTTGCCCCAACTTAACAGTGAGGTTGTCAATCTCACCGGCTTGCTGTAACAAAGGATTAGATGTATAGTGTGGATGCTGATGTTTGGAAAGAACAGTAAAACAAGTATTGCAGTAGATTGTATTCAATGTAAAAGAATGGACCGGGGTCCACAGTTCACTAGTGGTGTCTCTCCAATAAGAAATAGCATGTTGGGTGAACAAATTACAGTTGGGCAATTGACAAATAAAGATGGCATGACAATGCACATACATATTATGATGAGTAGTGTGAAATTCAATTGGGCATTACGACAAAGTACATAGACCGCTATCCAGCATGCATCTATGCCTAAAAAGTCCACCTTCGGGTTAGCATCCGCACCCCTTCCAGTATTAAGTTGCAAACAACAGACAATTGCATTAAGTATGGTGAGTAATGTAATCAACACAAATATCCTTAGACATAGCATTGATGTTTTATCCCTAGTGGCAACAACACATCCACAACCTTAGAACTTTCTGTCACTGTCCCAGATTTAATGGAGGCATGAACCAACTATCGAGCATAAATCCTCCCTCTTGGAGTTACAAGTATCAACTTGGCCAGAGCCTCTACTAGCAATGGAGAGCATGCAAGATCATAAACAACACATAGATGATAGATTGATAATCAACATAACATAGTATTCCATATTCATCGGATCGCAACAAACGCAACATGTAGCATTACAAATAGATGATCTTGATCATGTTAGGCAGCTCACAAGATCCGACAATGATAGCACAATGAGGAGAAGACAACCATCTAGCTACTGCTATGGACCCATAGTCCAGGGGTGAACTACTCACACATCACTCCGGAGGAGATCATGGCGATGAAGAGTCCTCCGGGAGATGATTCCCCTCTCCGGTAGGGTGCCGGAGGCGATCTCCTGAATACCCCAAGATGGGATTGGCGGCGGCGGCGTCTCTGGAAGGTTTTCCGTATCGTGGCTCTCGGTACTGGGGTATTCGCGACGAAGGCTTTAAGTAGGCGGAAGGGTAGGTCAGGGGGCGACGCGAGGGCCCCACACGCCAGGGCCGCGCGGCCAAGACCTGGGCCATGCCGCCCTGTTGTGTCGGCGCCTCGTCGCCCCACTTCGTTTCCCTTTCGGCCTTCTGGAAGCTTCGTGGAAAAATAAGACCCTGGGCGTTGATTTCGTCCAATTCCGAGAATATTTCCTTTGTAGGATTTCTGAAACCAAAAATAGCAGAAAACAACAACTGGCTCTTCGGCATCTTGTTAATAGGTTAGTGCCGGAAAATGCATAAATATGACATAAAGTATGTATAAAACATGTGAGTATCATCAATAAAGTAGCTTGGAACATAAGAAATTATAGATACGTTTGAGACGTATCAAGCATCCCCAAGCTTAGTTCCTACTCGTCCTCGAGTAGGTAAATGATAACAAAGATAATTTCTGAAGTGACATGCTATCATAATCTTGATCAATACTATTGTAAGCATATGTAATGAATGCAGCGATTCGAAGCAATGGTAAAGACAATGAGTAAACAACTGAATCATATAGCAAAGACTTTTCATGAATAGTACTTTCAAGACAAGCATCAATAAGTCTTGCATAAGAGTTAACTCATAAAGCAATAGATTCAAAGTAAAAGCATTGAAGCAACACAAAGGAAGATATAAGTTTCCGCAGCTGCTTGCTGGCGTGCAGTTGACGTGGGAGTTAGAATTCTCTGTGGTGTAATTTTCCTTCACGTCCCCGGCAACGGCGATAGAAAAAGAGCTTGATACGCGTACAGCACGCGTCCGTTGGGAACCCCAAGAGGAAGGTGTGATGCGTACAGCGGTAAGTTTTCCCTCAGTATGAAACCAAGGTTTATCGAACCAGTAGGAGCCAAGAAGCACGTTGAAGGTTGATGGCGGCGAGATGTAGTGCGGCGCAACACCAGGGATTCCGGCGCCAACGTGGAACCTGCACAACACAAACCAAGTACTTTGCCCCAACAAAACAGTGAGGTTGTCAATCTCACCGGCTTGCTGTAACAAAGGATTAGATGTATAGTGTGGATGATGATTGTTTGCAGAAAACAGTAGAACAGTATTGCAGTAGATTGTATTTCAGTATAGAGAATTGGATCGGGGTCCACAGTTCACTAGAGGTGTCTCTCCCATAAGATAAACAGCATGTTGGGTTAACAAATTACAGTTGGGCAATTGACAAATAGAGAGGGCATGACCATGCACATACATATTATGATGAGTATAGTGAGATTTAATTGGGCATTACGACAAAGTACATAGACCGCTATCCAGCATGCATCTATGCCTAAAAAGTCCACCTTCAGGTTATCATCCGAACCCCTTCCAGTATTAAGTTGCTAACAACAAACAATTGCATTAAGTATTGCGCGTAATGTAATCAATAACTACATCCTCGGACATAGCATCAATGTTTTATCCCTAGTGGCAACAGCACATCCATAACCTTAGAGGTTCTTGTCGCTCCTCCAGATTCACGGAGACATGAACCCACTATCGAGCATAAATACTCCCTCTTGGAGTTACTAGCATCAACTTGGCCAGAGCATCTACTAATAACGGAGAGCATGCAAGATCATAAACAACACATAGATATAAATTGATAATCAACATAACATGGTATTCTCTATTCATCGGATCCCAACAAACACAACATATAGAATTACAGATAGATGATCTTGATCATGTTCGGCAGCTCACAAGACCCGACAATTAAGCACAATGGGGAGAAGACAACCATCTAGCTACTGCTATGGACCCATAGTCCAGGGGTAGACTACTCACACATCACTCCGTAGGCGACCATGGCGGCGTAGAGTCCTCCGGGAGATGAATCCCCTCTCCGGCAGGGTGCCGGAGGCGATCTCCTGAATCCCCCGAGATGGGATTGGCGGCGGCGGCGTCTCTGGAAGGTTTTCCGTATCGTGGCTCTCGGTACTGGGGGTTTCGCGACGAAGGCTATTTGTAGGCGGAAGGGTAGGTCAGGGGGCATCGCGAGGGGCCCAGGAGACAGGTCGACGCGGCCAAGGGTGGGGCCGCGCCGCCCTACCTCCTGGCCACCTCGTGGCCCCACTTCGTTGACTCTTCGGTCTTCTGGAAGCTTCGTGGCAAAATAGGCCCCTGGGCGTTGATTTCGTCCAATTCCGAGAATATTTCCTTACTAGGATTTCTGAAACCAAAAACAGCAGACTTGACAAGCTGGCTCTTCGGCATCTCGTTAATAGGTTAGTTCCAGAAAATGCATAAATATGATGTAAAGTATGCATAAAACATGTAGATATCATCAATAATGTGGCATGGAACATAAGAAATTATCGATACGTCGGAGACGTATCAGCATCCCCAAGCTTAGTTTCTGCTCGTCCCGAGCAGGTAAACGATAAACAAAGATAATTTCTGGAGTGACATGCCATCATAACCTTGATCATACTATTGTAAGCATATGTAATGAATGCAGTGATCAAAACAATGTAAATGACATGAGTAAACAAATGAATCATATAGCAAAGACTTTTAATGAATAGTACTTTCAAGACAAGCATCAATAAGTCTTGCATAAGAGTTAACTCATAAAGCAATAATTCAAAGTAGAGGTATTGAAGCAACACAAAGGAAGATGAAGTTTCAGCGGTTGCTTTCAACTTATATCATGTATATCTCATGGATATTGTCAATGTAAAGTAATATAATAAGTGCAATATGCAAGTATGTAGGAATCAATGCACAGTTCACACAAGTGTTTGCTTCTTGAGGTGGAGAGAAATAGGTGAACTGACTCAACAATAAAAGTCAAAGAAAGGTCCTTCAAAGAGGAAAGCATCGATTGCTATTTTTGTGCTAGAGCTTTGGTTTTGAAAACAAGAAACAATTTTGTCAACGGTAGTAATAAAGCATATGTGTTATGTAAATTATATCTTACAAGTTGCAAGCCTCATGCATAGTATACTAATAGTGCCCGTACCTTGTCCTAATTAGCTTGGATTACCGGGATTATCGCAATGCACATATTTTAACCAAGTGTCACAAAGGGGTACCTCTATGCCGCCTGTACAAAGGTCTAAGGAGAAAGCTCGCATCGGATTTCTCGCTATTGATTATTCTCAACTTAGACATCCATACCGGGACAACATAGACAACAGATAATGGACTCCTCTTTAATGCATAAGCATGTAGCAACAATTAATTTTCTCATATGAGATTGAGGATATATGTCCAAAACTGAAACTTCCACCATGGATCATGGCTTTAGTTAGCGGCTCAATGTTCTTCTCTAACAACATGCATGCTCTAACCATTAGGTGGTAAATCGCCCTTACTTCAGACAAGACGAACATGCATAGCAACTCACATGATATTCAACAAAGAGTAGTTGATGGCGTCCCCAGGAACATGGTTATCGCACAACAAGCAACTTAATAAGAGATAAAGTGCATAAGTACATATTCAATACCACAATAGTTTTTAAGCTATTTGTCCCATGAGCTATATATTGTAAAGGTAGAGGATAGAAATTTAAAGGTAGCACTCAAGCAATTTACTTTGAAATGGTGGAGAAATACCATGTAGTAGGTAGGTATGGTGGACACAAATGGCATAGTAGTTGGCTCAAGTATTTTGGATGCATGAGAAGTATTCCCTCTCGATACAAGGTTTAGGCTAGCAAGGTGATACGTCTCCGACGTATCGATAATTTCTTGTGTTCCATGCCACATTATTGATGATATCTACATGTTTTATGCACACTTTATGTCATATTCGTGCATTTTCTGGAACTAACCTATTAACAAGATGCCGAAGTGCCGATTCTTTGTCATTGCTGTTTTTGGTTTCAGAAATCCTAGTAACGAAATATTCTCGGAATTGGACGAAATCAACGCCCAGGGTCCTATTTTGCCACGAAGCTTCCAGAAGACCGAAGAGGAGACGAAGTGGGGCCACGAGGTGGCGACACCATAGGGCGGCGCGGCCCAAGCCCTGGCCGCGCCGACCTAGGGTGTGGGCCCCTCGTGCCGCCTCCTGACCTGCCCTTCCGCCTACTTAAAGCCTCCATCGCGAAACCCCCAGTACAGAGAGCCACGATACGGAAAACCTTCCAGAGATGCCGCCGCCGCCAATCCCATCTCGGGGGATTCAGGAGATCGCCTCCGGCACCCTGCCGGAGAGGGGATTCATCTCCCGGAGGACTCTACGCCGCCATGGTTGCCTCCGGAGTGATGAGTGAGTAGTCTACCCCTGGACTATGGGTCCATAGCAGTAGCTAGATGGTTGTCTTCTCCCCATTGTGCTTAATTGTCAGGTCTTGTGAGCTGCCGAACATGATCAAGATCATCTATCTGTAATTCTATATGTTGCGTTTGTTGGGATCCGATGAATAGAGAATACTTGTTATGTTGATTATCAAAGTTATGTCTATGTGTTGTTTATGATCTTGCATGCTCTCTGTTACTAGTAGATGCTCTGGCCAAGTAGATGCTTGTAACTCCAAGAGGGAGTATTTATGCTCGATAGTGGGTTCATGTCTCCGTGAATCTGGGGAAGTGACAGAAATCTCTAAGATTATGGATGTGCTGTTGCCACTAGGGATAAAACATTGGTGCTATGTTCAAGGATGTAGTTACTGATTACATTACGCGCAATACTTAATGCAATTGTCTGTTGTTAGCAACTTAATACTGGAGGGGGTTCGGATGATAACCTGAAGGTGGACTTTTTAGGCATAGATGCATGCTGGATAGCGGTCTATGTACTTTGTCGTAATGCCCAATTAAATCTCACTATACTCATCATAATATGTATGTGCATGGTCATGCCCTCTTTATTTGTCAATTGCCCAACTGTAATTTGTTCACCCAACATGCTGTTTATCTTATGGGAGAGACACCTCTAGTGAACTGTGGACCCCGGTCCAATTCTCTTTACTGAAATACAATCTACTGCAATACTTGTTTTACTGTTTTCTGCAAACAATCATCATCCACACTATACATCTAATCCTTTGTTACCGCAAGCCGGTGAGATTGACAACCTCGCTGTTTCGTTGGGGCAAAGTACTTGGTTTGTGTTGTGCAGGTTCCACGTTGGCGCCGGAATCCCTGGTATTGCGCCGCACTACATCTCGCCGCCATCAACCTTCAACGTGCTTCTTGGCTCCTACTGGTTCGATAAACCTTGGTTTCATGCGAGGAAAACTTGCCGCTGTACGCATCACACCTTCCTCTTGGGGTTCCCAACGGACGCGTGCTGTACGCGTATCAAGCTCTTTTTCTGGCGCCGTTGCCGGGGAGATCAAGACACGCTGCAAGGGGAGTCTCCACATCCGAATCTCTTTACTTTGTTTTTGTCTTGCTTTATTTTATTTGCTACTTTGTTTGCTGCACTAAATCAAAATACAAAAAAATTAGTTGCTAGTTTTACTTTATTTATTGTCTTGCACGCTATATCAAAAACACACAAAAAATTAGTTACTTGTTTTAGCTTACTTAATTCCATGCATGCTTTTATTTCACTAGTTAGGCTTAATGGAAAACAACAAAAATATTAGAGATTTTTATAGTATTTATCTTGAGTTAGGATATGAGGTGTTTGAAGAGAAAATTAAAAAACCTATGGAACTTTATATGCGCGCTAGTGGCAATGTTATTAGTATGAATGCTTTGAACACTATTATTGCTAATGCTATGGAAGAATTTAAGCTTGGGGAAGCTGGTTTTGATGAGCATGATATTTTTAGTCCCCCAAGCATGGAGGAGAAAATTTACTTTGATGACACTTTGCCTCCCATTTATGATGATAGTGGTATTTTGGTGCCACCTACTATTGAGGATAAAGTTTATTATGATTATACTATGCCTCCTACATTTGATGATTATGGTGATGAGAATAATAATGATAGCTACCTTGTTGAATTTGCTCCCACTACAATTAATAAGAATGACTATGCTTATGTTGGGAGTAGTAATTATTTTATGCATGAGACTCATGATAAGAATGCTTTATGTGATAGTTATATTGTTGAGTTTGTTCATGATGCTACTGGAAATTATTATGAGAGAGGAAAATATGGTTGTAGAAATTTTCATGTTACTAAAATACCTCTCTATATGCTGAAATTTTTGAAGTTACACTTGTTTTGTCTTCCTATGCTATTCACTTTGTTCTTCATTGACTTGTTTATTTACAAGATTCCTTTTCATAGGAAGCATGTTAGGTTTAAATTTGTTTTGAATTTGCCTCTTGATGCTTTCTTTTGCTTCAAATACTATTTCTTGCGAGTGCATCATTAAAACTGCCGAGCCCATCTTAATGGCTATAAAGAAAGAACTTCTTGGGAGATAACCCATGTTTTTACTACAGTACTTTGTTTTTATTTTGTGTCTTGGAAGTTGTTTACTACTGTAGCAACCTCTCCTTATCTTAGTTTAGTGTTTTGTTGTGCCAAGTAAAGTCGTTGATAGTAAAGTTCATACTAGATTTGGATTACTGCGCAGAAACAGATTTCTTTGCTGTCACGAATCTGGGCAAAATTCTCTGTAGGTAACTCAGAAAATTAAGCCAATTTACGTGAGTGATCCTCAGATATGTACGCAACTTTCATTCAATTTGAGCAAGTCTGGTGCCCCAATAAAATTCGTCAATACGAACTGTTCTGTTTTTGACAGATTCTGCCTTTTATTTCGCATTGCCAGTTTTGTTATGTTCGATGGATATTTCGATTCCATTGACTTTCAGTAGCTTTATGCAATGTCCAGAAGTGTTAAGAATGATTGTGTCACCTCTGAACATGTTAATTTTTTATTGTCCACTAACCCTCTAATGAGTTGTTTTGAGTTTGGTGTGGAGGAAGTTTTCAAGGATCAAGAGAGGAGTATGATGCAATATGATCAAGGAGAGTGAAAGCTCTAAGCTTGGGGATGCCCCGGTGGTTCACCCCTGCATATTCTAAGAAGACTCAAGCATCTAAGCTTGGGGATGCCCAAGGCATCCCCTTCTTCATCGACAACATTATCAGGTTCCTCCCCTGAAACTATATTTTTATTCCGTCACATCTTATGTGCTTTGCTTGGAGCGTCGGTTTGTTTTTGTTTTTGTTTTTGCTTGAATAAAATGGATCCTAGCATTCATTGTATGGGAGAGAGACACGCTCCGCTGTAGCATATGGACAAGTATGTCCTTAGGCTTTACTCATAGTATTTATGGCGAAATTTCTTCTTCGTTAAATTGTTATATGGTTGGAATTGGAAAATGATACATGTAGTAAATTGCTAAAATGTCTTGGATAATGTGATACTTGGCAATTGTTGTGCTCATGTTTAAGCTCTTGCATCATATGCTTTGCACCCATTAATGAAGAAATACATAGAGCATGCTAAAATTTGGTTTGCATATTTGGTCTCTCTAAGGTCTAGATAATTTCTAGTATTGAGTTTGAACAACAAGGAAGACGGTGTAGAGTCTTATAATGTTTACAATATGTCTTTTATGTGAGTTTTGCTGCACCGGTTCATCCTTGTGTTTGTTTCAAATAACCTTGCTAGCCTAAACCTTGTATCGAGAGGGATTACTTCTCATGCATCCAAAATCCTTGAGCCAACCACTATGCCATTTGTGTCCACCATACCTACCTACTACATGGTATTTCTCCGCCATTCCAAAGTAAATTGCTTGAGTGCTACCTTTAAAATTCCATCATTCACCTTTACAATATATAGCTCATGGGACAAATAGCTTAAAAACTATTGTGGTATTGAATATGTACTTATGCACATTATCTCTTATTAAGTTGCTTGTTGTGCGATAACCATGTTCACTGGGGACGCCATCAACTATTCTTTGTTGAATATCATGTGAGTTGCTATGCATGTTCGTCTTGTCTGAAGTAAGAGAGATCTACCACCTTATGGTTAAGCATGCATATTGTTAGAGAAGAACATTGGGCCGCTAACTAAAGCCATGATCCATGGTGGAAGTTTCAGTTTTGGACATATATCCTCAATCTCATATGAGAAAATTATTAATTGTTGTTACATGCTTATGCATAAAAGAGGAGTCCATTATCTGTTGTCTATGTTGTCCCGATATGGATGTCTAAGTTGAGAATAATCAATAGCGAGAAATCCAATGCGAGCTTTCTCCTTAGACCTTTGTACAGGCGGCATAGAGGTACCCCTTTGTGACACTTGGTTAAAACATGTGCATTGCGATGATCCGGTAGTCCAAGCTAATTAGGACAAGGTGCGGGCACTATTAGTATACTATGCATGAGACTTGCAACTTGTAAGATATAATTTACATGATACATATGCTTTATTACTACCGTTGACAAAATTGTTTCATGTTTTCAAAATCAAAGCTCTAGCACAAATATAGCAATCGATGCTTTTCCTCTATGGAGGACCATTCTTTTACTTTCATTGTTGAGTCAGTTCACCTATTTCTCTCCACCTCAAGAAGCAAACACTTGTGTGAACTGTGCATTGATTCCTACATACTTGCATATTGCACTTATTATATTACTCTATGTTGACAATATCCATGAGATATACATGTTATAAGTTGAAAGCAACCGCTGAAACTTAATCTTCCTTTGTGTTGCTTCAATACCTTTACTTTGATTTATTGCTTTATGAGTTAACTTTTATGCAAGACTTATTGATGCTTGTCTTGAAGTACTATTCATGAAAAGTCTTTGCTATATGATTCACTTGTTTACTCATGTCATATACATTGTTTTGATCGCTGCATTCACTACATATGCTTTACAAATAGTATGATCAAGGTTATGATGGCGTGTCACTCCAGAAATTATCTTTGTTATCGTTTTACCTGCTCGGGACGAGCAGAACTAAGCTTGGGGATGCTGATACGTCTCCGACGTATCGATAATTTCTTGTGTTCCATGCCACATTATTGATGATATCTACATGTTTTATGCACACTTTATGTCATATTCGTGCATTTTATGAAACTAACCTATTAACAAGATGCCGAAGTGCCAGTTGCTATTTTCTGCTGTTTTTGGTTTCAGAAATCCTAGTAACGAAATATTCTCGGAATTGGACGAAATCAACGCCCAGGGTCCTATTTTGCCACGAAGCTTCCAGAAGACCGAAGAGGAGACGAAGTGGGGCCACGAGGTGGCGACACCATAGGGCGGCGCGGCCCAAGCCCTGGCCGCGCCGACCTAGGGTGTGGGCCCCTCGTGCCGCCTCCTGACCTGCCCTTCCGCCTACTTAAAGCCTCCGTCGCGAAACCCCCAGTACAGAGAGCCACGATACGGAAAACCTTCCAGAGACGCCGCCGCCGCCAATCCCATCTCGGGGGATTCAGGAGATCGCCTCCGGCACCCTGCCGGAGAGGGGATTCATCTCCCGGAGGACTCTACGCCGCCATGGTCGCCTCCGGAGTGATGAGTGAGTAGTCTACCCCTGGACTATGGGTCCATAGCAGTAGCTAGATGGTTGTCTTCTCCCCATTGTGCTTAATTGTCGGGTCTTGTGAGCTGCCGAACATGATCAAGATCATCTATCTGTAATTATATATGTTGCATTTGTTGGGATCTGATGAATAGAGAATACTTGTTATGTTGATTATCAAAGTTATGTCTATGTGTTGTTTATGATCTTGCATGCTCTCCGTTACTAGTAGATGCTCTGGCCAAGTAGATGCTTGTAACTCCAAGAGGGAGTATTTATGCTCGATAGTGGGTTCATGTCTCCGTGAATGCAGGGAAGTGATGAGAAATCTCTAAGATTATGGATGTCTTGTTGCCACTAGGGATAAAACATTGGTGCTATGTTCAAGGATGTAGTTACTGATTACATTACGCGCAATACTTAATGCAATTGTCTCGTTGTTAGCAACTTAATACGGAGGGGTTCGGATGATAACCTGAAGGTGGACTTTTTAGGCATAGATGCATGCTGGATAGCGGTCTATGTACTTTGTCGTAATGCCCAATTAAATCTCACTATACTCATCATAATATGTATGTGCATGGTCATGCCCTCTTTATTTGTCAATTGCCCAACTGTAATTTGTTCACCCAACATGCTGTTTATCTTATGGGAGAGACACCTCTAGTGAACTGTGGACCCCGGTCCAATTCTCTTTACTGAAATACAATCTACTGCAATACTTGTTTTACTGTTTTCTACAAACAATCATCATCCACACTATACATCTAATCCTTTGTTACAGCAAGCCGGTGAGATTGACAACCTCGCTGTTTCGTTGGGGCAAAGTACTTGGTTTGTGTTGTGCAGGTTCCACGTTGGCGCCGGAATCCCTGGTGTTGCGCCGCACTACATCTCGCCGCCATCAACCTTCAACGTGCTTCTTGGCTCCTACTGGTTCGATAAACCTTGGTTTCATACTGAGGGAAAACTTGCCGCTGTACGCATCACACCTTCCTCTTGGGGTTCCCAACGGACGCGTGCTGTACGCGTATCACAAGGCTATTTGAAACAAACACAAGGATGAAGCGGTGCAGCAAAACTCACATAAAAGACATATTGTAAACATTATAAGACTCTACACCGTCTTCCTTGTTGTTCAAACTCAATACTAGAAATTATCTAGACCTTAGAGAGACCAAATATGCAAACCAAATTTTAGCATGCTCTATGTATTTCTTCATTAATAGGTGCAAAGTATATGATGCAAGAGCTTAAACATGAGCACAACAATTGCCAAGTATCACATTATCCAAGACATTATAGCAAATTACTACATGTATCATTTTCCAATTTCAACCATATAACAATTTAACGAAGAAGAAACTTCGCCATGAACATTATGAGTAAAGCCTAAGGACATACTTGTCCATATGCAACAGCGGAGCGTGTCTCTCTCCCACACAAAGAATGCTAGGATCCATTTTATTCAAACAAAACAAAAACAAAAACAAACCGACGCTCCAAGCAAAGTACATAAGATGTGACGGAATAAAAATATAGTTTCACTAGAGGAACCTGATAATGTTGTCGATGAAGAAGGGGACGCCTTGGGCATCCCCAAGCTTAGACGCTTGAGTCTTCTTGATATATGCAGGGGTGAACCACCGGGGCATCCCCAAGCTTAGAGCTTTCACTCTCCTTGATCATGTTGTATCATCTCCCTCTCTTGATCCTTGAAAACTTCCTCCACACCAAACTCAAAACAACTCATTAGAGAGTTAGTGCACAATCAAAATATACATGTTCAGAGGTGACATAATCATTCTTAACACTTCTGGACATTGCACAAAGCTACTGAAAGTCAATGGAATCGAAATATCCATCGAACATAACAAAACAGGCAATGCGAAATAAAAGGCAGAATCTGTCAAAACAGAACAGTTCGTAATGACAAATTTTATTGAGGCACCAGACTTGCTCAAATGAAAATGCTCAAATAGAATGAAAGTTGCGTACATATCTGAGGATCACTCACGTAAATTGGCATAATTTTCTGAGTTACCTACAGAGAATTTGGCCCAGATTCGTGACAGCAAAGAAATCTGTTTCTGCGCAGTAATCCAAATCTAGTATGAACCTTACTATCAACGACTTTACTTGGCACAAAAATACACAAAACTAAGATAAGGAGAGGTTGCTACAGTAGTAAACAACTTCCAAGACTCAAAATAAAAACAAAGGTACTGTAGTAAAAACATTGGTTGTCTCCCGTAAGCGCTTTTCTTTTACGCCTTTCAGCTAGGCGCAGAAAGTGTGTATCAAGTATTGTCAAGAGACGAAGTGTCAACATCATAATTTGTTCTAATGATAGAATCAAAAGGTAACTTCATTCTCTTTCTAGGGAAGTGTTCCATACCTTTCTTGAGAGGAAATTGATATTTAATATTACCTTCCTTCATATCAATGATAGCACCAACAGTTCGAAGAAAAGGTCTTCCCAATATGATGGGACAAGATGCATTGCATTCAATATCCAAGACAACAAAATCAACGGGAAAAAGGTTATTGTTAACGGTAATGCGAACATTATCAACTTTCCCCAAAGGTTTCTTTGTAGAATGATCAGCAAGATTAACATCCAAATAACAATTTTTCAGCGGTGGCAAGTCAAGCATATTATAAATTTTCTTAGGCATAACAGAAATACTTGCACCAAGATCACATAAAGCATTACAATCAAAATCATTGAACTTCATCTTAATGATGGGCTCCCAACCATCCTCTAGCTTCCTAGGAATAGAAGCTTCGCGTTCTAGTTTCTCTTCTCTAGCTTTTATGAGAGCATTTGTAATATGTTTCGTGAAAGCCAAATTTATAGTACTAGCATTAGGACTTTTAGCAAGTTTTTGTAAGAACTTTATAACTTCAGAGACGTGGCAATCATCAAAATTCAAACCATTATAATCTAAAGCAATGGGATCATCATCCCCAATGTTGGAAAAAATTTCAGCAGTTTTATCACGAGCGATTTCAAAGATTTAGCAGTTTCAGGCAGTTTTTCGCGCTTTGCATTAGAAGTGGAAACATTGCTAACACCAATTCTTTTATTATTATTAGTAGGAGTTGTAGCAACTTGTGTAGCATTAGCATTACTAGTGGTGGTAATAGTCCAAACTTTAGCTATATTATCTTCTTTTTCATTTTCTTCTCTTTCCCACCTAGCACGCAATTCGGCCATCAATCTTATATTCTCATTAATTCTAACTTGGATGGAATTTGCTGTAGTAACAATTTTATTATTATGATTTTCATTAGGCATAACTTTCGATTTCAAAAGATCAACATCAGCAGCAAGACTATCGACTTTAGAACCAAGTATATCAATTTTTCCAAGCTTTTCTTCAACAGATTTGTTAAAAGCAGTTTGTGTACTAATAAATTCTTTAAGCATGGCTTCAAGTCCAGGGGGTGTGTTCCTATTATTGTTGTAAGAATTCCCATAAGAATTACCATAGCCGTTGCCATTATTATAAGGATATGGCCTATAGTTGTTACTAGAATTGTTCCGGTAAGCATTGTTGTTGAAATTATTATTTTTAATGAAGTTTACATCAACATGTTCTTCTTGAGCAACCAATGAAGCTAACGGAACATTATTAGGATCAACATTAGTCCTATCATTCACAAGCATAGACATAATAGCATCAATCTTATCACTCAGGGAAGAGGTTTCTTCGACATAATTTACCTTCTTACCTTGTGGAGCTCTTTCCGTGTGCCATTCAGAGTAATTGATCATCATATTATCAAGAAGCTTTGTTGCTTCACCAAGAGTGATGGACATAAAGGTACCTCCAGCAGCTGAATCCAATAGGTTCCGCGAAGAAAAATTCAGTCCTGCATAAAAGGTTTGGATGATCATCCAAGTAGTCAGTCCATGGGTTGGGCAATTTTTAACCAAAGATTTCATTCTTTCCCATGCTTGTGCAACATGCTCAGTATCCAATTGTTTAAAATTCATTGTGCTACTCCTCAAAGATATAATTTTAGCAGGGGGATAATATCTACCAATAAAAGCATCCTTGCATTTAGTCCATGAATCAATACTATTCTTAGGCAGAGATAGCAACCAATCTTTAGCTCTTCCTCTTAATGAGAAAGGGAACAATTTTAATTTTATAATGTCACCATCTACATCTTTATACTTTTGCATTTCACATAATTCAACAAAATTATTGAGATGGGCAGCAGCGTCATCAGAACTAACACCAGAAAATTGCTCTCGCATAACAAGATTTAGTAAAGCAGGTTTAATTTCAAAGAATTCTGCTGTAGTAGCAGGTGGAGCAATAGGTGTGCATAAGAAATCATTATTATTTGTGGTTGTGAAGTCACACAACTTAGTATTTTCAGGAGTACCCATTTTAGCAACAGTAAATAAAGCAAACTAGATAAAGTAAATGAAAGTAACTAATTTTTTTGTGTTTTCGATATAGCAAACAAGATAGCAAATAAAGTAAAGCTAGCAACTAATTTTTTTGTATTTTGTTTTAGTGCAGCAAACAAAGTAGTAAATAAAATAAAGCAAGACAAAAACAAAGTAAAGAGATTGGGATGTGGAGACTCCCCTTGCAGCGCGTCTTGATCTCCCCGGCAACGGCGCCAGAAAAAGAGCTGCTGGCGTGCAGTTGACGTGGGAGTTAGAATTCTCTGTGGTGTAATTTTCCTTCACGTCCCCGGCAACGGCGCCAGAAAAAGAGCTTGATACGCGTACAGCACGCGTCCGTTGGGAACCCCAAGAGGAAGGTGTGATGCGTACAGCGGCAAGTTTTCCCTCAGTATGAAACCAAGGTTTATCGAACCAGTAGGAGCCAAGAAGCACGTTGAAGGTTGATGGCGGCGAGATGTAGTGCGGCGCAACACCAGGGATTCCGGCGCCAACGTGGAACCTGCACAACACAAACCAAGTACTTTGCCCCAACGAAACAGTGAGGTTGTCAATCTCACCGGCTTGCTGTAACAAAGGATTAGATGTATAGTGTGGATGATGATTGTTTGCAGAAAACAAGAGAACAAAGATTGCAGTAGATTGTATTTCAGTATAGAGAATTGGACCGGGGTCCACAGTTCACTAGAGGTGTCTCTCCCATAAGATAAACAGCATGTTGGGTGAACAAATTACAGTTGGCAATTGACAAATAGAGAGGGCATGACCATGCACATACATATTATGATGAGTATAGTGAGATTTAATTGGGCATTACGACAAAGTACATAGACCGCTATCCAGCATGCATCTATGCCTAAAAAGTCCACCTTCAGGTTATCATCCGAACCCCTTCTAGTATTAAGTTGCTAAAAACAGATGATGTCTACGCCCCCCTCCTTTTCCTGTAGACAGTGTTGGGCCTCCAAGAGCAGAGGTTTGTAGAACAGCAGCAAGTTTTCCCTTAAGTGGATCACCCAAGGTTTATCGAACTCAGGGAGGAAGAGGTCAAAGATATCCCTCTCATGCAACCCTGCAACCACAAAGCAAGAAGTCTCTTGTGTCCCCAACACACCTAATAGGTGCACTAGTTCGGCGAAGAGATAGTGAAATACAGGTGGTATGAATATATATAAGCAGTAGCAACGGCACCAGAAAAGTGCTTTGCCCAGGACAGTAAACAAGCAGTAGTAACGTAGTAAAACAGTAAACAAGCAGCGATAGCAGTATTTAGGAACAAGGCCTAGGGATCATACTTTCACTAGTGGACACTCTCAACTTTGATCACATAACAGAATAGATAAATGCATACTCTACACCCTCTTGTTGGATGATGAACACCACTAATTGTGTAGGATTACACGAACCCTCAATGCTGGAGTTAACAAGCTCCACAATATTCAATGTTCATATTTAAATAACCTTAGAGTGCATGACAGATCAACATCAATACCATCATAGCAATAGTTAACTTCATAATCTACAAGAGATCATAATCATAGCCTACGCCAAGTACTAACACGGATGCACACACTGTCACCATTACACCGTGCAGGAGGAATAAAACTACTTTAATAACATCACTAGAGTAGCACATAGATAAATTGTGATACAAAACACATTGCAATCATAAAGAGATATAAATAAGCACTTCACTATGCCATTCATAATAGTGAATAAGTATTCTGTGAAATATAGCCTAAGAGACCCACACGGTGCACACACTGTCACCTTTACACACGTGGGACAAGGAGTCTCCGGAGATCACATAAGTAAAATTCACTTGACTAGCATAACGACATCTAGATTACAAGCATCATCATATGAATCTCAATCATGTAAGGCAGCTCATGAGATTATTGTATTGAAGTACATAGGAGAGAGATGAACCACATAGCTACCGGTACAGCCCCGAGCCTCGATGGAGAACTACTCCCTCCTCATGGGAGACAGCAGCGTTGATGAAGATGGCGGTGGTGTCGATGGAGGAGCCTTCCGGGGGCACTTCCCCATCCCGGCGGCGTGCCGGAACAGAGACTCCTGTCCCCCAGATCTTGGCTTCGCGATGGCGGCGGCTCTGGAAGGTTTCTCGTACCGTGGCTTTTTCGTATCGAGGTTTTAGGTCAAGGGGCTTTATATAGGCGAAGAGGCGGCGTCAGAAGGTCAACAGGGCGACGACACTATAGGGGGGTGCGGGCCCCCCCTTGGCCGCGCCGGCCTAGGGTTTGGTGGGCCTGTGCCCCCTCTCTGGCGGTTCTCGGGTGTTCTGGATGCTTCCGGGCAAAATAGGAACCTGGGCGTTGATTTCGTCCGATTTCGAGAATATTTCTTTACTAGGATTTCTGAAACCAAAAACAGCAGAAAACAGCAACTGGCCCTTCGGCATCTCGTCAATAGGTTAGTTCCGGAAAACGCATAAATATGACATAAAAGTATGCATAAAACATGTAGATATCATCAATAATGTGGCATGGAACATAAGAAATTATCGATACGTCGGAGACGTATCAGCATCCCCAAGCTTAGTTCCTGCTCGTCCCGAGCAGGTAAACGATAACAAAGATAATTTCTGGAGTGACATGCCATCATAACCTTGATCATACTATTGTAAGCATATGTAATGAATGCAGCGATCAAAACAATGTATATGACATGAGTAAACAAGTGAATCATATAGCAAAGACTTTTCATGAATAGTACTTCAAGACAAGCATCAATAAGTCTTGCATAAGAGTTAACTCATAAAGCAATAATTCATAGTAGAAGTATTGAAGCAACACAAAGGAAGATTAAGTTTCAGCGGTTGCTTTCAACTTGTAACATGTATATCTCATGGATAGTTTGTCAATGCAAAGCAATATAACAAGTGCAATATGCAAGTATGTAAGAATCAATGCACGGTTCACACAAGTGTTTGCTTCTTGAGGTGGAGAGAAATAGGTGAACTGACTCAACATAAAAATAAAAGAAAGGTCCTTCAAAGAGGAAAGCATCGATTGCTATATTTGTGCTAGAGCTTTGTTTTTGAAAATAATAAACAATTTTGTCAACGGTAGTAATAAAGCATATGTGTTATGTAAATTATATCTTACAAGTTGCAAGCCTCATGCATAGTATACTAATAGTGCCCGCACCTTGTCCTAATTAGCTTGGACTACCGGGATCATCGCAATGCACATGTTTTAACCAAGTGTCACAAAGGGGTACCTCTATGCCGCCTGTACAAAGGTCTAAGGAGAAAGCTCGCATCGGATTTCTCGCTATTGATTTTTCTCAACTTAGACATCCATACCGGGACAACATAGACAACAGATAATGGAGTCCTCTTTTATGCATAAGCATGTAGCAACAATTAATTTTCTCATATGAGATTGAGGATATATGTCCAAAACTGAAACTTCCACCATGATTCATGGCTTTAGTTAGCGGCCCAATGTTCTTCTCTAACAATATGCACGCTCTAACCATTAAAGGTGGTAAATCTCCCTTACTTCAGACAAGACGAACATGCATAGCAACTCACATGATATTCAACAAGGAGTAGTTGATGGCGTCCCCAGGAACATGGTTATCGCACAACAAGCAACTTAATAAGAGATAAAGTGCATAAGTACATATTCAATACCACAATAGTTTTTAGGCTATTTGTCCCATGAGCTATATATTGCAAAGGTAAAGGATGGAAATTTTAAAGGTAGCACTCAAGCAATTTACTTTGGAATGGCGGAGAAATACCATGTAGTAGGTAGGTATGGTGGACACAAATGGCATAGTGGTTGGCTCAAGAATTTTGGATGCACGAGAAGTATTCCCTCTCAGTACAAGGTTTAGGCTAGCAAGGCTATTTGAAACAAACACAAGCATAAAATAGTACATCAAAACTTACATAAAAGACATATTACAAGCATTATAAGACTATACATCGTCTTCCTTGTTGTTCAAACACCTTACTAGAAAATATCTAGACTCTAGAGAAACCACTCATGCAAACCAAATTTTAACAAGCTCTATGTATTTCTTCACTAATAGGTGCAAAGTATATGATGCAAGAGCTTAAACAAGAGCACAACAATTGCCAAGTATCAAATTATCCGAGACATTTTACCAATTACTACATGTAGCATTTTCCAATTCCAACCATATAACAATTTAACGAAGAAGAAACTTCGCCATGAATACTATGAGTAGAACCTAAGGACATACGTGTCCATATGCAACAGCGGAGCGTGTCTCTCTCCCACACAAAGAATGCTAGGATCCATTTTATTCAAACAAAACAAAAACAAAAACAAACCGACGCTCCAAGCAAAGCACATAAGCTGTGATGGAATAAAAATATAGTTTTAGGGGAGGAACGTGATAATTTGCCGATGAAGAAGGGGATGCCTTGGGCATCCCCGAGCTTAGATGCTTGAGTCTTCTTGATATATGTAGGGGTGAACCACCGGGGCATCCCCAAGCTTAGAGCTTTCACTCTCCTTGATCATAGTATATCATCCTCCTCTCTTGACCCTTGAAAACTTCCTCCACACCAAACTCGAAACAAACTCATTAGAGGGTTAGTGCATAATAAAAAACTCACATGTTCAGAGGTGACACAATCATTCTTAACACTTCTGGACATTGCCCAAAGCTACTGGAAGTCAATGGAACAAAGAAATCCATCCCACATAGCAAAAGAAGCAATGCGAAATAAAAGGCAGAATCTGTCAAAACAGAACAGTCCGTAAAGACGAATTTTATTGAGGCACCAGACTTGCTCAAATGAAAATGCTCAAATTTAATGAAAGTTGCGTACATATCTGAGGATCACTCACGTAAATTGGCATAAGTTTCTGAGTTACCTACAGAGAATTTTGCCCAGATTCGTGACAGCAAAGAAATCTGTTTCTGCGCAGTAATCCAAATCTAGTATGAACTTTACTATCAACGACTTTACTTGGCACAAAAAAGCACAAAACTAAGATAAGGAGAGGTTGCTACAGTAGTAAACAACTTCCAAGACACAAATATAAAACAAAGTACTGTAGCAAAATAAACACATGGGTTATCTCCCAAGAAGTTCTTTCTTTATAGCCATTAAGATGGGCTCAGCAGTTTTAATGATGCACTCGCAAGGAATAGTATTTGAAGCAAAAGAGAGCATCAAGAAGCAAATTCAAAACACATTTAAGTCTAACATGCTTCCTATGCAAAGGAATCTTGTAAATAAACAAGTTCATGAAGAGCAAAGTGACAAGCATAGGAAGATAAAACAAGTGTAGCTTCAAAAATTTCAGCACATAGAGAGGCATTTTAGTAACATGAAAATTTCTACCACCATATTTTCCTCTCTCATAATAATGTCCAGTAGCATCATGAGCAAACTCAACAATATAACTATCACATAAAGCATTCTTATCATGAGTCTCATGCATAAAATTATTACTACCCACATAAGCATAATCAATTTTATTAGTTGTAGTGGGAGCAAATTCAACAAAGTAGCTATCATTATTCTTCTCATCAAGTGTAGGAGGCATATTGTAATCATAATCAAATTTATCCTCCATAACAGGTGGTACCAAAAGGCTACTATCATTATAATCATCATAAATAGGAGGGAAAGTATCATCAAAGTAAATTTTCTCCTCAATTCTTGGGGGACTAAAAAGATCATGCTCATCAAAACCAGCTTCCCCAAGCTTAGAATTTTCCATAGCATTAGCAACAATAGTGTTCAAAGCATTCATATCAATAACATTCCCATTAGCATGCATATAAAGTTCCATGGGTTTTTTAATTCTCTCTTCAAACACATCATGTCCTAATTCAAGATAAAGTTCATAAAGATCTCTCATATTTTTTGTTGTTTTCCATTATGCCTAACTAGTGTAAACAAGAAACAAAAAGTTGCAATTGCAGGATCTAAAGGAAATAGCTTCGAGCACAAACACAATGGCGCCCCGAGAAAAATCTTGTACTTCACGGAACCCAAGTATGAGTGCCTTTTACCTTTCCTCCCCAGCAACGGCGCTGGAAAAATAGCTTGATGTCTACGCCCCCCTCCTTTTCCTGTAGACAGTGTTGGGCCTCCAAGAGCAGAGGTTTGTAGAACAGCAGCAAGTTTTCCCTTAAGTGGATCACCCAAGGTTTATCGAACTCAGGGAGGAAGAGGTCAAAGATATCCCTCTCATGCAACCCTGCAACCACAACGCAAGAAGTCTCTTGTGTCCCCAACACACCTAATAGGTGCACTAGTTTGGCGAAGAGATAGTGAAATGCAGGTGGTATGAATATATATAAGCAAAGAGCAACGGCACTTAAAAGTGCTTTGCCCAGGATAGTAAACAAGCAGTAGTAACGCAGTAAAACAGTAAACAAGCAGCGATAGCAGTATTTAGGAACAAGGCCTAGGGATCATACTTTCACTAGTGGACACTCTCAACTTTGATCACATAACAGAATAGATAAATGCATACTCTACACCCTCTTGTTGGATGATGAACACCACTAATTGTGTAGGATTACACGAACCCTCAATGCCGGAGTTAACAAGCTCCACAATATTCAATGTTCATATTTAAATAACCTTAGAGTGCATGACAGATCAACATCAATACCATCATAGCAATAGTTAACTTCATAATCTACAAGAGATCATAATCATAGCCTACGCCAAGTACTAACACAGATGCACACACTGTCACCATTACACCGTGCAGGAGGAATAAAACTACTTTAATAACATCACTAGAGTAGCACATAGATAAATTGTGATACAAAACACATTGCAATCATAAAGAGATATAAATAAGCACTTCACTATGCCATTCATAACAGTGAATAAGTATTCTGTGAAATATAGCCTAAGAGACCCACACGGTGCACACACTGTCACCTTTACACACGTGGGACAAGGAGTCTCCGGAGATCACATAAGTAAAATTCACTTGACTAGCATAACGACATCTAGATTACAAGCATCATCATATGAATCTCAATCATGTAAGGCAGCTCATGAGATTATTGTATTGAAGTACATAGGAGAGAGATGAACCACATAGCTACCGGTACAGCCCCGAGCCTCGATGGAGAACTACTCCCTCCTCATGGGAGACAGCAGCGTTGATGAAGATGGCGGTGGTGTCGATGGAGGAGCCTTCCGGGGGCACTTCCCCGTCCCGGCGGCGTGCCGGAACAGAGACTCCTGTCCCCCAGATCTTGGCTTCGCGATGGCGGCGGCTCTGGAAGGTTTCTCGTACCGTGGCTTTTTCGTATCGAGGTTTTAGGTCGAGGGGCTTTATATAGGCGAAGAGGCGGCGTCAGAAGGTCAACAGGGCGACGACACTATAGGGGGGCGCGGGCCCCCCCTTGGCCGCGCCGGCCTAGGGTTTGGTGGGCCTGTGCCCCCTCTCTGGCGGTTCTCGGGTGTTCTGGATGCTTCCGGGCAAAATAGGAACCTGGGCGTTGATTTCGTCCGATTCCGAGAATATTTCTTTACTAGGATTTCTGAAACCAAAAACAGCAGAAAACAGCAACTGGCCCTTCGGCATCTCGTCAATAGGTTAGTTCCGAAAAACGCATAAATATGACATAAAGTATGCATAAAACATGTAGATATCATCAATAATGTGGCATGGAACATAAGAAATTATCGATACGTCGGAGACGTATCAACAGACAATTGCATTAAGTATTGCGCGTAATGTAATCAATAACTACATCCTCGGACATAGCATCAATGTTTTCGCCCTAGTGGCAACAGCACATCCATAACCTTAGAGGTTCTTGTCACTCCTCCAGATTCACGGAGACATGAACCCACTATCGAGCATAAATACTCCCTCTTGGAGTTACTAGCATCAACTTGGCCAGAGCATCTACTAATAACGGAGAGCATGCAAGATCATAAACAACACATAGATATAAATTGATAATCAACATAACATGGTATTCTCTATTCATCGGATCCCAACAAACACAACATATCGAATTACAGATAGATGATCTTGATCATGTTCGGCAGCTCACAAGACCCGACAATTAAGCACAATGGGGAGAAGACAACCATCTAGCTACTGCTATGGACCCATAGTCCATTGGTACACTACTCACACATCACTCCGGAGGCGACCATGGCGGCGTAGAGTCCTCCGGGAGATGAATCCCCTCTCCGGCAGGGTGCCGGAGGCGATCTCCTGAATCCCCCGAGATGGGATTGGCGGCGGCGGCGTGTCTGGAAGGTTTTCTGTATCGTGGCTCTCGGTACTGGGGGTTTCGCGACGAAGGCTATTTGTAGGCGGAAGGGTAGGTCAGGGGGCGTCGCGAGGGGCCCAGGAGACAGGTCGGCGCGGCCAAGGGTGGGGCGGCGCCGCCCTACCTCCTGGCCACCTCGTGGCCCCACTTCGTTGACTCTTCGGTCTTCTGGAAGCTTCGTGGCAAAATAGGCCCCTGGGCGTTGATTTCGTCCAATTCCGAGAATATTTTCTTACTAGGATTTCTGAAACCAAAAACAGCAGAAAACAGCAACTGGCTCTTCGGCATCTCGTTAATAGGTTAGTTCCAGAAAATGCATAAATATGATGTAAAGTATGCATAAAACATGTAGATATCATCAATAATGTGGCATGGAACATAAGAAATTATCGATACGTCGGAGACGTATCACTGCTTTCAACTTCAACATGTATATCTCATGGATAATTGTCAATACAAAGTAATATGATGAATGCAAATATGCAAGTATGTAAGAATCAATGCAAAGTTAACACAAGTGTTTGCTTCTAAGATAGAAGGAATAGGTAAACTAACTCAACATAAAAGTAAAAGAGTGGCCCTTCGAAGAGGGAAGCATGGATTGCTATATTTGTGCTAGAGCTTTTATTTTGAAAACAAGAAACAATTTTGTCAACAGTAGTAATAAAGCATATGTGTTATGTATAAGATATCCTACAAGTTGCAAGCCTCATGCATAGATTACCAATAGTGCCCGCACCTTGTCCTAATTAGCTCGGATTTACATGGATTATCATTGCATAACATATGTTTTAACCAAGTGTCACAAAGGGGTACCTCTATGCCGCCTGTACAAAGGTCGATGGAGAAAGCTCGCATTGGATTTCTCGCTTTTGATTATTCTCAACTTAGACATCCATACCGGGACAACATAGACAACAGATAATGGACTCCTCTTTAATGCATAAGCATTCAACAACAAATAATATTCTCATAAGAGATTGAGGATTGTTGTCCAAACTGAAACTTCCACCATGGAACATGGCTTTAGTTAGCGGCCCAATGTTCTTCTCTAACAATATGCATACTCAAACCATTCAACTCATGATAAATCACCCTTACTTCAGACAAGACGAACATGCATAGCAACTCACATGATATTCAACAAAGATAGTTGATGCCGTCCCCAGGAACATGGTTATCGCTCAACAAGAAACTTATTAGGAAATAAGATACGTAAGTACATATTCAATACCACAATAGTTTTTAAGCTATTTTCCCATGAGCTATATATTGCAAAGACAAAGAATGGAATTTTAAAGGTAGCACTCAAGCAATTTACTTTGGAATGGAAGAAAATACCATGTAGTAGGTAGGTATGGTGGACACAAGTGGCATAGTTTTTGGCTCAAGGATTTTTGGATGCATGAGAAGTAATCCCTCTCAATACAAGGCTTAGGCTAGCAAGGTTGTTTGAAGCAAACACAAGTATGAACCGGTACAACAAAACTTACATAAGAACATATTACAAGCATTATAAGACTCTACATTGTCTTCCTTGTTGTTCAAACCCTTACCAGAAAATATCTAGACTTTAGAGAGACCAATCATGCAAACCAAATTTTAGCAAGCTCTACGGTATTTCTTCACTAATAGGTGCAAAGTATATGATGCAAGAGCTTAAACATGATCTATATGAGCACAACAATTTCCAAGTATCAAATTATCCAAGACATTATACCAATTACCACATGTAGCATTTTCTGTTTCCAACCATATAACAATTAACGAAGCAGTTTCAACCTTCGCCATGAACATTAAGAATAAAGCTAAAAACATATATGTTCATATGCAACAACGGAGCGTGTCTCTCTCCCACACAATGAATTATAGGATCCAATTTTATTCAAACAAAACAAAAATAAAAACAAACAGACGCTCCAAGTAAAGCACATAAGATGTGACGGAATAAAAATATAGTTTCACTAGAGGAACCTGATAATTTGTCGATGAAGAAGGGGATGCCTTGGGCATCCCCAAGCTTAGACGCTTGAGTCTTCTTGAAATATGCAGGGGTGAACCACGGGGGCATCCCTAAGCTTAGAGCTTTCACTCTCCTTGATCATATTGTATCATCTTCCTCTCTTGATCCTTGAAAACTTCCTCCACACCAAACTCAAAACAAACTCATTAGAGGGTTAGTGCATAATCAAAAATTCACATGTTCAGAGGTGACATAATCATTCTTAACACTTCTGGACATTTCACAAAGCTACTGAAAGTTAATGGAATAAAGAAATCCATCAAACATAGCAAAACAGGCAATGCGAAATAAAAGGCAGAATCTGTCAAAACAGAACAGTCCGTAAAGACGAATTTTTCTGGGGCACTTAACTTGCTCATATGAAGAAGCTCAAATTTAATGAAACTTGCGTAAATATCTGAGGATTACTCACGTAAATTGGCAGATTTTTCTGAGTTACCTACATAGAATACTACTCAAATTCGTGATAGCAAGAAATCTGTTTCTGCGCAGTAATCCAAATCTAGTATGAACCTTACTATCAAAGACTTTAATTGGCACAACAATGCAATAAAATAAAGATAAGGAGAGGTTGATACAGTAGTAACAACTTCCAAGACTCAAATATAAAATAAAAGTGCAGAAGTAAAATCATGGGTTGTCTCCCATAAGCGCTTTTCTTTAACGCCTTTCAGCTAGGCGCAGAAAGTGTGAATCAAGTATTATCAAGAGATGAAGTATCAACATCATAATTTGTTCTAATGATAGAATCAAAAGGCAACTTCATTCTCTTTCTAGGGAAGTGTTCCATACCTTTCTTGAGAGGAAATTGATATTTAATATTGCCTTCCTTCATATCAATAATAGCACCAACAGTTCTAAGGAAAGGTCTTCCCAATATAATGGGACAAGATGCATTGCATTCAATATCCAACACAACAAAATCAACGGGGACAAGGTTATTGTTAACTGTAATGCGTACATTATCAATCCTCCCCAAAGGTTTCTTTGTAGAGTTATCAGCAAGATTAACATCCAAATAACAATTTTTCAATGGTGGCAAGTCAAGCATATTATAGATTTTCCTAGGCATAACGGAAATACTTGCACCAAGATCACATAAAGCATTACAATCAAAATCATTGACCTTCATCTTAATGATGGGCTCCCAACCATCTTCTAACTTCCTAGGAATAGAAGTTTCACGATTTAATTTCTCTTCTCTAGCTTTTATGAGAGAATTTGTAATATGTTTTGTAAAGGCCAAATTTATAGCACTAGCATTAGGACTTTTAGCAAGTTTTTGTAAAAACTTTATAACTTCAGAGATGTGACAATCATCAAAATCTAAACCATTATGATCTAAAGCAATGGGATCATTGTCCCCAATATTTGAAAAAAATTCAGCAGTTTTATCACAAACAGTTTCAGCAATTTTAGCAGTTTCAGGCAGTTTTCCAAGCTTTGCATTAGGAGTAGAAACATTGCCAACACCAATTATTTTATCATTGATAGTAGGAGGTGTAGCAACATGTGAAGCATTATCATTACTAGTGGTGGTAATAGTCCAAACTTTAGCTACATTATTCTCTTTAGCATTTTCTTCTTTTTCCCACCTAGCACGCAATTCGGCCATCAATCTAATATTCTCATTAATTCTAACTTGGATAGCATTTTCTGAGAAAATGACTTAATATCTTTATTTTCATTAGGCATAACTTTCAATTTTAAAAGATCAACATCGGCAACAAGACTATCAACTTTAGAAGCAAGAATATCAATTTTACCAAGCTTTTCTTCAACAGATTTGTTAAAAGCGGTTTGTGTACTAATAAATTCTTTAAGCATGGCTTCAAGACCAGGGGGTACACTTCTATTATTGTTGTAAGAATTACCATACGAATTACCATAACCATTACCATTATTAGAAGGATATGGCCTATAGTTGTTACCAGAATTATTCCTATAAGCATTGTTGTTGAAATTATTATTTTTAATGAAGTTCACATCAACATGCTCTTCTTGAGCAACCAATGAAGATAAAGGAACATTATTAGGATCAACATTAGATCTACCATTCACAAGCATAGACATAATAGCATCAATCTTATCACTCAAGGAGGAGGTTTCTTCAACAGAATTTACCTTCTTACCTTGTGGAGCTCTTTCCGTGTGCCATTCAGAGTAATTAATCATCATATTATCAAGAAGCTTTGTTGCGGCGCCTAGAGTGATGGACATAAAAGTACCTCCAGCAGCTGAATCCAATAGGTTCCGCGAAGAAAAATTCAGTCCTGCATAAAAGGTTTGGATGATCATCCAAGTAGTCGATCCATGTAAGGTGGCAATTTTTAACCAAAGATTTCATTTTTTCCCATGCTTGGGCAACATCCTCATTATCCAATTGCTTAAAATTCATTATGCTACTTCTCAAAGATATAATTTTAGCAGGAGGATAATATCTACCAATGAAAGCATCCTTACATTTAGTCCATGAATCAATACTATTCTTAGGCAAAGATAGCAACCAATCTTTAGCTCTTCCTCTTAATGAGAAAGGAAACAATTTTAATTTTATAATGTCACCATATACATCCTTATACTTTTGCATTTCACATAATTCAACAAAATTATTAAGATGGGCAGCAGCATCATCAGAACTAACACCAGAAAATTGCTCTCTCATAACAAGATTCAGTAAAGCAGGTTTAATTTCAAAGAATTCTGCTATAGAACCAGGTGGAGCAATAGGTGTGCATAAGAAATCATTATTATTTGTGTTTGTGAAGTCACACAACTTAGTATTTTCAGGAGTACCCATTTTAGCAATAGTAAATAAAGCAAACTAGATAAAGTAAATGCAAGTAACTATTTTTTTTTGTGTTTTTAATATGGAGAACGCAAACAAGATAATAAATAAAGTAAAGCAAGTAACTAATTTTTTGTATTTTGATATAATGCAGCAAACAAAGCAGTAAATAAAATAAAGCAAGACAAAAACAAAGTAAACAGATTGGAAGTGGAGACTCCCCTTGCAGCGTGTCTTGATCTCCCCGGCAACGGCGCCAGAAAAAGCGTTGCTTGTGACGGTAAATCACTCGTCCGTTGGGAACCCCAAGAGGAAGGTGTGATGCGTACAGCAGCGAGTTTTCCCTCAGTAAGAAACCAAGGTTATCGAACTAGTAGGAGTCAAGAAGCACGTTGAAGGTTGATGGTGGCGGAGTGTAGTGCGGCGCAACACCAGGGATTCCGGCGCCAACGTGGAACCTGCACAACACAACCAAAGTACTTTGCCCCAACTTAACAGTGAGGTTGTCAATCTCACCGGCTTGCTGTAACAAAGGATTAGATGTATAGTGTGAATGATGATGTTTGCAAAGAACAGTAAAACAAGTATTGCAGTAGATTGTATTCGATGTAAACTAATGGACCGGGGTCCGCAGTTCACTAGTGGTGTCTCTCCAATAAGAAATAGCATGTTGGGTGAACAAATTACAATTGGGCAATTGACAAATAAAGATGGCATGACAATGCACATACATATTATGATGAGTAGTGTGAAATTCAATTGGGCATTACGACAAAGTACATAGACTGCTATCCAGCATGCATCTATGCCTAAAAAGTCCACCTTCGGGTTAGCATCCGCACCCCTTCCAGTATTAAGTTGCAAACAACAGACAATTGCATTAAGTATGGTGCGTAATGTAATCAACACAAATATCCTTAGACATAGCATTGATGTTTTATCCCTAGTGGCAACAGCACATCCACAACCTTAGAACTTTCTGTCACTGTCCCAGATTTAATGGAGGCATGAACCCACTATCGAGCATAAATACTCCCTCTTGGAGTTACAAGTATCAACTTGGCCAGAGCCTCTACTAGCAACGGAGAGCATGCAAGATCATAAACAACACATAGATGATAGATTGATAATCAACATAACATAGTATTCCATATTCATCGGATCCCAACAAACGCAACATGTAGCATTACAAATAGATGATCTTGATCATGTTAGGCAGCTCACAAGATCCGACAATGATAGCACAATGAGGAGAAGACAACCATCTAGCTACTGCTATGGACCCATAGTCCAGGGGTGAACTACTCACACATCACTCCGGAGGCGATCATGGCGATGAAGAGTCCTCCGGGAGATGATTCCCCTCATCGGTAGGGTGCCGGAGGCGATCTCCTGAATCCCCCAAGATGAGATTGGCGGCGGCGGCGTCTCTGGAAGGTTTTCCGTATCGTGGCTCTCGGTACTGGGGTATTCGCGACGAAGACTTTAAGTAGGCGGAAGGGTAGGTTAGGGGGCGACGCGAGGGCCCCACACGCCAGGGCCGCGCCACCCTGTTGTGTTGGCGCCTCGTCGCCCCACTTCGTTTCCCTTTCGGTCTTCTGGAAGCTTCGTGGAAAAATAAGACCCTGGGCGTTGATTTCGTCCAATTCCGAGAATATTTCCTTTGTAGGATTTCTGAAACCAAAAACAGCAGAAAACAGCAACTGGCTCTTCGGCATCTTGTCAATAGGTTAGTGCCGGAAAATGCATAAATATGACATAAAGTATGTATAAAACATTTGAGTATCATCAATAAAGTAGCATGGAACATAAGAAATTATAGATACGTTTGAGACGTATCATGTACCAAGCTGAAGTTGAAGTATCTACCGCACCCGCATCCATACTATATTCAGTGGTTGAGCGACAATGGTGAGATGAAGGTAAACCACATGGTGCGTGTTCAGTTTACGATTGGACCGTATAAGGATTCCATTGATTTTGATGTGGTTCCTATGACGGTGTGTCACCTACTACTGGGTCGGCCTTGGCTCTATGAATGTTTTGTGCAACACAATGGACGTGCCAATACATATCACTTGGAGTTCAAGGGCAAGAAAATCAACTTACAGCCTATGTCACCACAACAAATTGTCTATGAATCTCGTCAGAAAATTAAAGTAAACTTGGAGGATGCACCTATAGATAGGCGAGAGAATTGTAATACCGTGAGTGATATAACAAAAAGTGAGAGAGTGAATTCCTTAGTCTAATTAGCCACCAAAGAAGACATGAGAGAATTTAGTGAGGATCCTACAGCCATGCCTCTTGTGCTCACGTACAGGGGTACGGTTTTGGTTTCTAACGACATGACCCCTATTCCTCTTGGTGTTTCTAATTTTTTGCAGGAATTCAGCGACGTGTTTCCGGAAAAGGTACCCGCAGGACTACCACCATTGCGTTGTATTGAGCATCAAATTGACTTGATCCCCGGTGCATCGCTGCCCAATAGGGCGCCATATAGGACGAATCTCGAAGAGACGAAGGAGATACAGAAGCAAGTACAAGCGCTACTCGACAAAGGTTATATCCACATAAGCCTTAGTCCTTGTGTTGTTCCTGTTATTCTAGTTCCTAAGAAAGATGGTACATGGCGCATGTGTGTAGATTGTAGAGCGATAAACAACATAACTATTCGATATCGTCATCCTATTCCCCGTTTAGAGTATATGCTAGATGAATTGAGTGGTGCTGTTGTTTTCTCTAAAATTTATTTGAGTAGTGGTTATCATCAAATTGGGATGAAAGAAGGGGATGAATGGAAAACATTCTTTAAAACAAAATTTGGTTTATATGAGTGGTTAGTAATGCCTTTTGGTTTGACTAATGCACCTAGCACTTTCATGAGACTGATGAACCATGTTTTACGTGATTTTATTGGCAGATTTTTGGTTGTGTACTTTGATGACATAATAATCTACAGCCGCAATGAATCTGATCATACTATACATATTTGACATGTTTTGCAAGTGTTGCGTGATAATAAACTCTATGGTAATCTTGAGAAGTGCACATTTTGCAAAGATAAGGTCATATTTCTCGGTTATGTTGTCTCTAAGCATGGAGTAGAAGTAGACGTGTCTAAAATTGAAGCTATTCAAAATTGGCCTATTCCCATGAATGTGAGTCAAGTAAGAAGTTTTCATGGTCTAGCTGGGTTTTATAGAAGATTTGTGCCCAAGTTTAGTACTATTGTTGCACCTTTGAATGACTTGACTAAAAAGGGTGTTGTCTTTGAGTGGGGCGCAGCCCAAGATCATGCTTTTGATGAACTGAAACGATTGTTAACTTCTGCACCGTTGCTTGTACTTCCTGATTTCAATCAGCAATTTGAGATTGATTATGATGCTAGTGGTATTGGAATTGGTGGTGTGTTGATGCAAGAGGGTCGCCCAATTGCATATTTTTTTGAAAAAACTTTCTGGTGCTAAGTTGAACTATCCTATATATGATAAAGAATTGTATGTTTAATTAGAGTTCTTGAGGTTTGGCAACATTACTTGTGGCCAAAAGAATTTATCATACATTCTGATCATGAAGCTTTGAAATATCTGAAAGCTCAATCTACTTTGCATAAGCGTCTTGCTAAGTGGGTTGAGTTCATTGAGTCTTTCCAATACATTATTAAGCATAAGAAGGGAAAAGATAATATTGTTGTTGATGCTCTATCTAGGAAGAATATGCTATTAACTCAACTTGATGTTAAAATTCCTGGATTAGAAATACTATGTGATTTGTATGCTACTGATCATGATTTTGTTGAACCATATCGCTTGTGTGCTATTGGTAAAGCATGGGAAAAATATCACATACATGATGTGTTCTTGTTTAGAGTTAACAAACTATGTGTTCCAGAATCGTATGTGCGTTTGCTCTTATTGCAGGAATCTCATGCTGGAGGTTTGATGGGTCACTTTGGGCGTGAGAAGACACTACTCATGCTCGCTGACCACTTTTATTGGCCAAATATGAGGCGGGATGTGGACATATATGTGAAGATGTGCATTACTTCCAACAAGTCCAAGTCCAAGCTGAAGCCCCACGGTTTGTACACTCCTTTACCGGCACCTACTACACCTTGGGAAGACATTAGTATGGATTTTGTGTTGGGTTTGCCGCGTACTAAGAGAGGCCATGTGATGTCTACGCACGCTTCTATTCCTGTAGACAGTGTTGGGCCTCCAAGAGCAGAGGTTTGTAGAACATCAGCAAGTTTCCCTTAAGTGAATCACCCAAGGTTTATCGAACTCAGGGAGGTAGAGTTCAAAGATATCCCTCTCAAGCAACCCTGCAATTACGATACAAGAAGTCTCTTGTGTCCCCAACACACCTAATACACTTGTCAGATGTATAGGTGCACTAGTTCGGCGAAGAGATAGTGAAATGCAAGTGATATGGATGAATATGAGTGGTAATAACAATCTGAAATAAATATGGCAGCAAGTAAACATGCAGTAGAACAGTAAATAAACGGTGATTCAATATTTGGAAACAAGGCCTAGGGATCATACTTTCACTAGTGGACACTCTCAACATTGCAATCATAATTGAATATAAATATAAGCACTTCATCATACTACTCTCTTATTGGATAGAGAACTCAAATTCATTGGGCAAGTGCGCAAAAGCACACCTCAAAGGCGTATTCCCAAGTACTAATAAACACCCCACACCGTCACCGTGAGCATTCATAGGAGGTACTAACACACCACAATTCATAAGGGAGTTACACACGGCGCACACACTGTCACCATTACACCGAGGTCACAGTAACCCCAAAGTTCACATAATTAAGCACTTGAATAGCATATGACATCTAGATTACAAAACTCATCATATGGATCTCAATCATGTAAGGCAGCTCATGAGATCATTGTATTGAAGTACATGGGAGAGAGAGATGAACCACATAGCTACCGGTAGAGCCCTCAGCCTCGGGGGAGAACTACTCCCTCCTCATCATAGGAGACAGCAACGGCGATGAAGATGGCGGTGGTGTCGATGGAGATGGCTCCGGGGGCAATTCCTCGTCCCGGCAGGGTGCCGGAACAGAGACTTCTGTCCCCCGAATTGGAGTTTCACGATGGCGGCGGCGTCCCTGGAGTCTTTCTGGAGTTTCATCAATCGGTATCATGTTTTTAAGTCACGAGGGCTTATATAGGCGAAGAGGCGGCGCAGGAGGGGCACCAGGGCGCCCTCCCCACCTGGTGGCGCGGCCAGGCTTGGGCCCGCGCCCAGGTGTGGTGTGGGGGCCCCTGGCCCATCTTCGTCTCCCCTTCGGACTTCTGGAACCTTCCCGGTGAAATAAGATATTTGGTCTTTGTTTCGTCGAATTCCGAGAATATTGCCTGAACAGCCTTTCTGGAACCAAAAACAACAGAAAACAGGAAATGGCACTGTGGCATCTTGTTAATAGGTTAGTTCCGGAAAATGCATAATAATGACATAAAGTGGGTATAAAACATGTGAGTATCATCATAAAAGTAGCATGGAACATAAGAAATTATAGATACGTTTAAGACGTATCAAGCATCCCCAAGCTTAGTTCCTACTCATCCTCGAGTAGGTAAATGATAACAAGGATAATTTCTGAAGTGATATGCTACTTACATAATCTTGATCATACTATTGTAAAGCATATGAAATGAATGAAGTGATTCGAAGCAATGGTAAAGACAATGACTAAACAACTGAATCATATAGCAAAGACTTTTCATGAATAGTACTTTCAAGACAAGCATCAATAAGACTTGCATAGGAGTTAACTCATAAAGCAATAAATTCTTAGTAGAAAGTTTTGAAGCAACACAAAGGAAGATATAAGTTTCAGCAGTTGCTTTCAACTTCAACATGTATATCTCATGGATAACTGTCAACACAAAGTAATATGATGAATGCAAATAAGCAAGTATGTAGGAATCAATGCACACAGTTGACACAAGTGTTTGCTTCTAAGATAGAAAGAAGTAGGTAAACTGACTCAACATAAAGTAAAAGAAAGGCCCTTCGCAGAGGGAAGCATGGATTACTATTTTTGTGCTAGAGCTTTTATTTTGAAAACATAGAAACAATTTTGTCAACGGTAGTAATAATTCATATGTGTTATGCATAAGACATCCTATAAGTTGCAAGCCTCATGCATAGAATACCAATAGTGCTCGCACCTTGTCCTAATTAGCTTGGATTTCCATGGATTATCATTGCATTACATATGTTTCAACCAAGTGTCACAAAGGGGTACCTCTATGCCGCCTGTACAAAGGTCCAAGGAGATAGATCGCATTTGATTTCTCATTTTTGATACATCTCAACTTAGGACATCCATACCGGGACAACATAGAAAACAGATAATGGACTCCTCTTTAATGCATAAGCATTCAAGAACAGATAATATTCTCATAAGAGATTGAGGATTAATGTCCAAACTGAAACTTCCACCATGATACATGGCTTCGGTTGGCGGCCCAAAGTTCTTCTCAAACCATTTGATCATGATAAATCACCCTTACTTCAGACAAGACGAACATGCATAGCAACTCACATGATATTCAACAAAAGTGTAATAGTTGATGGCGTCCCCAGAAACATGGTTACCGCTCAACAAGCAACTTATAAGAAATAAGATACATAAACTACATATTCTTTACCACAATAGTTTTTAAGGCTATTTTCCCATGAGCTATATATTTCAAAGACAAGGAATGAAATTTTAAAGGTGGCACTCAAGAAATTTACTTTGGAATGGCAGAGAAATACTACATAGTAGGTAGGTATGGTGGACACGAATGGCATAGGTTTTGGCTCAAGGTTTTGGATGCACGAGAAGAATTCCCTCTCAGTACAAGGCTTTGGCTAGCAAGGTTGTTTGAAGCAAACACAAGTATGAATCAGTACAACAAAACTTACATAAGAACATATTGCAAGCATTATAAGACTCTACACTGTCTTCCTTGTTGTTCAAACACTTTTACCAGAAAATATCTAGACCTTAGAGAGACCAATCATGCAAACCAAATTTCAACAAGCTCTACGGTAGTTCTCCACTAATAGGTTCAAACTACATGATGCAAGAGCTTAAACATGATCTATTTGAGAGCTCAAAACAATTGCCAAGTATCAAATTATTCAAGACCATATACTAATTACCACATGAAGCATTTTCTGTTTCCAACCAAATAGCAATGATCGAAGCGGTTTTCAACCTTCGCCATGAACATTAAAAGTTAAGCTAAGAACACCAACGTTCATATGAACAAGTGGAGCGTGTCTCTCTCCCACACAAGGATTGCTAGGATCCGAATTTATTCAAACACAAACAAAAATAAAAGCACACAGATGCTCCAAGTAAAGCATATAAGATGTGACAGAATAAAAATATAGTTTCACTAGAGGTGACCTGATAAGTTGTCGATGAAGAAGGGGATGCCTTGGGCATACCCAAGCTTAGATGCTTGAGTCTTCTTGAAATATGCAGGGATGAACCACGGGGGAATCCTCAAGCTTAGAGTTTTCACTCTTCTTGATCATATTGTATCATCCTCCTCTCTTGATTCTTGAAAACTTCCTCCACACCAAACTCAAAATAAACTCATTAGAGGGTTAGTGCATAATCAAAAATTCACATATTCAGAGGTGACATAATCATTCTTAACACTTCTGGACATTGCTCAAAGCTATTGAAAGTTAATGGAACAAAGAAATCCATCCAACATAGCAAAACAGGCAATGCGAAATAAAAGGCAAAATCTGTCAAAAAGAACAGTCCGTAAAGACGAATTTTTTAGAGGCACTTAACTTGCTCAGATGAAAAATCTCAAATTGAATGAAAGTTGCGTACATATCTGAGGATCACTCACGTAAATTGGCAGATTTTTCTGAGTTACCTACAGAGGGGGCTACTCAGTTTCGTGACAGCAAGAAATCTGTTTCTGCGCAGTAATCCAAATCTAGTATCAACCTTGCTATCAAAGACTTTACTTGGCACAACAATGCAATAAAATAAAGATAAGGAGAGATTGCTACAGTAGTAACAACTTCCAAGACACAACAAAACAGTAGCAAAATAAAAACATGGGGTTATCTCCCAAGAAGTGCTTTCTTTATAGCCATTAAGATGGGCTCAGTAATTTTAATGATGCTCACATAAGGATGAGAGTTGAAGCAAAGAGAGCATCAAAAATCAAGTATGAAAGAAATTTAAGCCTAACCCACTTCCTATGAAAAGGAATCTTGTAAATAAACAGGTCATGTAAGCATAATGCAACAAGCATAGAAAGGCAGCACAAGCGCAACTTCAAGATTCTCAACATAAAGAGGGGAAACTTAATATTATTAAGATGCATACAACCATGTTTCCCTCTCTCATAATGACTTTCAGTAGCATCATTGATGAAATCCACAATATAACCATCACTTAAAACATTCTTATCGTGGTTCGTATGCATAAAAGTATCATTAATTTTGGCATAAGAAGAATTCTTCTTATTAATAGTAATTGGAGCAGGATCATTATCAAGAATTTGAACATGGTAAACAAGTTGCATACTAAGGGAATTGTTTTTGGCAATCCAATCATAACTATGACAAGTTTCATAAGGATAATTATAACCTATGTCATAGCATTCTTTATAATAATTATCAAAGATTGGAGGCATAGTGTCATCATAAGAAATAGAATAGTTATCTTTCACAGTATGTTCATCTGTAACCATACCATCATTGTTGCTAGAAGGAGATGTATCAAACATATAATCATTAGTAGCAAAAGGATTTTCAAACACCTCATCCCCAAACTTAGAGCTTTCTATATCATTATGGGAAGAAGCATGGATAGTACTAATACGATGGCAATTATTAACATCATCATTTTCAGAATTAGTTTCCCAGAGATTTTCAATATCAAAAGTAGTGTGCTCTTTCAAATCATGATCACTAATGTAGGTAAAGGGCATAGGAAGATCATTGTACCCAGATTCATTATCATAATAATCATTAGGAGCAACATACTTACGGTTACCTATCGTTATTTCATACACGCGGGGATATGCTGTTACCTCTTTCTTTTTATTCCCACTCTTCTTCTTCTTCGTTCCCTTCTTCTTCTTCTCATTCTCCTCGTTCCCTTCTTTAGGAGGGAGAGGCTTGATGGGAGGCTTCTCCACATAACCTGATTTATTTCCAGAAACAATAGAAGAAACTTGGGAGGATTCCTCCTTTTCATTAATAAGTTTAAAGCACACAACGGTCCTATCATATTTTGGCAAAGTGTCATCTTCTAAAATATTTTGTATGTAAGTATTTGTATGGAAATTATCAATGCAATAAGAAAGACACCCATGCAGGACACTATTGATATCAAGATCATTAATATCTAACAAAGAAATTTTTCTTGATAACTCTTCACACTTCAAAAATAAAGTAAGTTCATCATGCTGATTAGGAGTAATTTCATCATCACAATACAAATTTGCAGCACTCATGGGGTTCGAATTATCATTGGAGGAGCATTGAAAATTAAAACGACCCACTCTATGGCAAAGTTCACAAATAAAAGGATAGAGGGCACAAACTTTTTCACCAAGATCATCTAGAGCCCTACACCACTTTCTAGTTTTTTCATTCCTATGATGGATACAATATTCATCTTCGATTTGATTAATTCCACAAGGTCTATGCATTCCACAAAAATTAACATGCTTATAGGAAATAGCATTTTCAGAAGTTTGAACATGTTCATTGCAATCATTAATAACAGTTTCATCCTTCATGCAAGTGTCTTTAAAAGGTTCATGATACTTATCAAAAAAATTCCTAGGCAATTCAAAATGAGAAGCAAAAGCTTTATAAAGATTTGCAACAACTTGAGAGTCAAGACCATAAGTAGCACTCATATTTCTAAATTTATCAGTATCCATAAAAGTTTCAGTGCATTCATAATCATAATTTATACCTGACTCTCTACCTTTGTCGTTATCCCAATCTTCAGTATTCTCCTGAGTTATTTCAAGAAGATCCCATCTAGCTTCAACCTCCTTGCTTGTGAAAGATCCCTCCAAACAGGCATCTAGATAGTCCTTGTGATGTCTTGAAAGCCTTGCATAAAAATTATTAATAATAACATTACGGGGAAGCTCATGAATGGGACATTTGAGCATTAGTGACTTCAATCTCCCCCATTCTTGGGAAATACTCTCTCCATCACGAGGATAAAAGTTATATATGTAATTCCTACCAACATGCACTTCATGAGGAGGATAAAATTTAGAATAAAAGAGAGGCATAATATCCTTCCAATCAAGAGAATGTCTATTCTTTAGCAATTTATACCAATGAGCCGCTTTACCGGACAGCGACATAGAGAATAGTTTCTTCCTCACTTCATCCATAGAGATACCTACACACTTGAATAACCCGCATAATTCTTGCAAAAACATTAAATGATCTCCAAGATGGACAGTTCCATCCCCTTCATAGAGGTTATCCATAACACGTTCAATAATTTTCATGGGTATCTTGAAAGGAACACTTTCAACAGGTGGATTTAAAATATCATAAGCATCATTAGAGTTATTGCATATGGGAGATAAAGTATTATCGGAGCAAATTTTCTCCCCTAAAGATGGGAAGCTAAAAAGATCATAAAAACTAGCTTCCCCAAGCTTAGACTTCTCCATAGCATTAGCAGTAATTGTGTTCATACTAATAACATTGCTACTAGCATGCAAATAAGGTTCCCTCCTCGCTCGATTTCTCCACACCAACACCTTCCCCTCTCCTCTCTCAACCTCCTCGACCCCTCTGTTCTCGACATTCGCCACCATAGCCACCCAATTGCTTCATCGGTGCCCGTGAGCCGCCGCAGAAGCTCGCCAGAGATTGATGTCATCCCCGGAGACGCCGCTAGTGCCAGACGAACCGCGGTCGACGACAACATCCCTGCGCACCTCGCCGACGACCGCCGGAGCGCCGGTGAGCTCGCCGACCTCCTGCCCGTGCCGCCAGTGAGCCACCCTCTCACCGTCGACGACGATGGACTTGATCCGTTGGATCTTGTTCTAATCGTGCGACTCAGAACCAAACATACCGTTTCGCGTTTGATGATTCACTGACGGGTGGAGCCCACCTCGTCAGGCAGCCCACGTGTGCGAGACGCGTGGTGGGCTGGCTTTCGCAGCTTAAACCATTTCGGCCCATTTCATTTTCCCGCCAGGCCCAACAGTTCAAATTTGATTTTTACAGTTTAATTCAAATCCTTCTCACATGCCTTTTTCAAATTTAAACCTAGAGAGATCTACTCGGCCAAATTTGGTGAATTTGGTATTGTTGGAAAGCTTATGAAAAGCTCTATCCAACCCCACTGGTCTCAATCCAATTTGTTTTATAGAATTAAGGTGACACAAATAACAACGCAGGGCTTTTTTCAACTTCAAACAATTATTAAAAATCAACCCTAAGTGATTTTGAGTTGATTCCAACTCTCATAAATCACATTTCACATACACTACATGTTTATGTAAAATTATCACATGGTTGTTTGAATGGTCATGGACTAGAGCAAAAGAATGGCTATGTAGCTAGTTCTAGTCCATTAATAACTATCCAAAATTATTTGTTAAATAGTATGAGAGGTTCCCTCTCATTTAAATCATGGTCCTAAGCAATTCAAGATGAGGTGTTGAATTGGTCTATAGAATCTCATAATGGATTACTTAGAGACATTAAATTTTTGCAAGAGTAAGGTTTAAATTGTATGAGGTTAGCACCTCATTTAAATCATTTTCCCAAATGATGATTATGAAGTGTTGACCTTGGTCAACATAGGTTCATACATTATTATTTGAGGAGATTAAATCTTAACAAGATTCAATGAGAGGAAATTATTTCCCCAAGAACTAAATAGAAGCCCTAATAAATTTTTGTACTGAGAGGAAATTATTTTTCTTAAGAAGAAAACAAAGTCAACCAACATGATAGTGATGTAGTGATGCTAGATTAGCTTGTGTGAACCTTGTGTGTGCTTAGTCTAGCCTTAAGGTTTGTTTGGTGATTGTATACCTCGTATTCGTTTATAGACGCTAGTACAGAGGAATACCAGGAGGAGGAGGTCCACTTCCAGGAAGAAGAAGACCACTTTGATCAATACACCACTCAAGGCAAGCTAATATTCTTGCAAGTTGACCTAGTGCAAAGCTCTACAAGAGCAAGGCACCATTACATATTCCTTTATGCTTAATGATCCTATCCCAAGTTTTTACCTTACAAGTTTTTGACTTTGGTTTATCAAAGATTATTTTTGATTCATGATTCACTTGGTCTAGTGATGGAGTAGTACAAGAGCATCACACTTAGCCTAGAAAGCTATAAGCTGGTTAGCACCCCTCATGACTAGTTGCTAGTGCTAACAAATAAAAGTGACTACTCTAGATGGGAACATGTTAAAACCAATGACTTTGAAAACCTTGGAATGATGAGTCATTCTATTGAAATATTTTGAAGATGAATGTGACTTATGAATGACATGGTGAACTTTACAAAAACTGATGGTTGGGTTCGGATGCGATACCATTCCAATTTTTGAGTACCCCCACAATACCTGATTATGGGTAGGGCTTAACTGGAAGTTTATGTGTCTTAGTATGGGTTACCTCTAAACAAGCGTCATAGGGGTTATGCCGAGGCTGCCTCCGTTGAAAGTGAAATGATGTGAAATGACGTGAAATGACGTGAATGTCCGGCCCAAGCCCTGTGCAGTTCCCAGGCTGACGGTTTGTCTTCACTAGGAGGCCAAGCTCATGGGGAGAGGTGCCTATATTAGGATATGTAAGTGAAAGGTTATGGTTTATGATCCGCATACTGAGTATGATTATTCAGGGTTATCCCTGACAGATGTAATAAAATGTTGTGGCACAAGTGTGCAACCTCTGCAGAGTGTAAAACTATTCGAATAGCTATGTCCACGGTTATGGACGGTTGGAAAGGCCATACTGTTCCGTCATCAGATCATTTTCAAAAATGTGACATGTGACTTGTGACTTGAACTTGAAAGGTGAATTTGACTTGATCACAACAGAGTTGTGGGAATGACACTAATGTTCCCACTTGAATAAGTTAGGCAAATGAAGAGTCTTTTATTACTAAAGTGCTTTTGAAATAAAACTGGCTTTACGCAAATGAACTTAGAGCTTAGCACCCCCTTACCATAGTTGATAGTACTTACATTAGTATTAGTTTGCGAGTACTTTAAAGTACTCATGGCTTTGTCCCTGGCTATTCAAAAGCCAGACTATGAAGAGGAGTACCAGAACCAAGAAGATGGACAGCAGGACGTCTATGATAACTAGGACTACTCCTGACGTCAACAGTTGCCTGTGGAACATATGGACTACGACCGCTACTTTGCTTCCGCTGCATGTTTTGTAATTGATCAATAGATCAACTATTGTTGTAAGACTTGGATCATGTGATCCTTTGTAAGACAATTATGGTATGTAATGAATGATGTGTTGTGATATCAATCTATTATGTCTCGCAAAAACAATATTCCTGGGATTGCGATGTACGGCACAATAGGCATCTGGACTTAAAAATCCGGGTGTTGACACTGTGCAACTACCCAGTACCCACGATCCATGCACTACCAAACAAAGTTGTACGGCCATTGCCAGCGGCCGGTTGCTCTGGAGATGACTAGAGTCTAGACCCGTTCCAACCATCGCCGACCGTGACGTCCAGATGAGAAGCCTGGCCCCCGTCTCAGACCGTCATCAACACATCTTCTCCCCTGCAGTATCCGTTTGCATGAGGACCAACAAATGAATTCTAATCAGCCAACTGAGTTCATCTCCTATAGGTCCGGCCACCGGCATCGGCTTTGACTTGATTTGGCAGCCATGGGGACGAGTACTAGATGAGAAGTGCTGCTAAGTCGTGGAACGTGGGTAGTTGCACGCAGCAGTTTCGGATGCGCTATGGCGTGGATATTTTAACTCCCTTAATCACAACCATCAGGCTGCTTTGGGATGCATGCAAAAAGGAGTCAGAAAGCACCAGAGCACTCGCCTATAATTGATGCCTTTGATCGGGCGCATCCGCGGCTTAACTAGTCGACCTGGGACGATGGCGACGCTGACAGGTGGCCCTGCTTCACTTGCAAGTGCGCCTCCCGGATCCCTTGACGAGTCTCTCTACGGTTGGTGGCCTTGATCGCCTGGGGCAGTGTCCGTGTCGTGACATACTCCAACCAAATCCATTGACGGAATGACCTTGTACGGGGTCCAAGAATCTTTTCACAAGACACTAGCACCATCTGCATCCTTTTCCTTTGCATGGACCGGCATGACGCCTGGAGCCAGATAAGAATATGCACGATCTCACTTGGCAGGCGGCGGCGAGGACTAGCTGATGTTCGCTTGTGTTAGGTGTCTCCTTTTCTAAGTTGTGGCTGCATCTAGTGGAAGGCATTGACAGGCGGAGACCTGTGAGAAGGAACACTATTTTTAGGCAGCTAGCCGGAGCCGACAGAGAATACGACCGCATCACGAATTTTCAAGCCGGAGCTTCAACTGATTTGGAACAACACGAGGTGGTGGTTGAAGCTAGTCGTTGCAGGACTAATTAATAAGAGCATCACCGGTGTTGATCTGATACAAAGTCATCGGGTTTATGCGAGGGCTAGACATACAAAGAAAGAGATGAGCTTCCTAGTTGCCGTGCCGACGGATACAACATTCATCCTCCTCATCTGTGCAAGAGCGGAGAGTTGAGCCACCTCATGCGCTTCGCCAACGAAGACCCCAACGTGCACCGGCTGGTGGGAGAGGTTGAATCCGGAGACAACTACCTTGCCAATTAATGCAGATATTGATGGTGCTGAGCATACTAACACACGTTGGCCTTTGGTAGATGGTAAATATCAATACATATGTGTATTGTGTTGCGTATAGATCGGGTATGTCCTCAAATTTGAATTATGCTCAGATCACGAAGCTCTATTGAATGGTACGGAGCATCTGAGCTCAAGAGCCAAAATGTCATGTCCAATATGGCCTTTGGATGGGTGTGCGTCAACTTCAAGGTCGTCGCGGTGGACCTTGGGGCCGAGCTCCTGCATGACGTGGATGGCCCTCTAGGCTCCATATTCCCGATCTACGGACAAGTATGACCTTTGTTATACAAGAATTTTACAGTGCCCCAAGTAAATAGAGGCCATCCAATTTAGCTGATCGGGCGACTAACACCCGCCTGTACTCCATGACCGACCTAGAGTACCAATATTTTTTGATGGGAAACTCGGGAAGTACATCCACCGGAGGGTCAAAAGATAATTTTTCATAGTAGAGGTTCCTCCTGGTAGGGTGGCCACTTCATAGTAGGTTCCTCCTGGTAGGGTGGCATTCGGATGATAGAGTGTAAGCTGACCGTGTGTTGGAGTTCATCGCCTAGTTCCATAGATGGGCCACGAAGGTGGCGTCCGCGAACGTTGTTCCCTTCTTGAAGCCTTCGTTGTGGTGGTGCTCAGTCCTCCTCACGTTCTCCGGGTGAAAACCCAAGATCCCGGGATCGGGTGGCAGCGACGCCTTTAGCCGTGCTCTTCTTGAAGATGTCATCTTGGAGATCTGACACCGTGTAGATCTCCGTTGTTTGGGAGGCGGAGGTCGTCCTCGGTCTGCCCTCCTCGGCAAAGCTTCCTTTGTGCTCTGCACCCGCGGTGTTTCTCGAAGCGTTCTCTCCTGGTGTCCTCGTCTGTGTGTGAGTTGTGCTGGTCGATTCCTAGTGGTGGTCGGCCTCTGGTGGTGTCTACGACGGTGGTGTTGTCTCATCGGCGTGGCGGTTCTCGGTTAGCCCATGCTAGGGTGGGCACCGGTCTGATAACGTATCATGTCCTGTGTTTGTTCTTCCTCTTCGTAGACTGTACACTAGTAGAAAAACCCCCCTTTAGTACCGGTTCCAAAGGGCCTTTAGTACCGGTTTTGGAACCGGTACTAATTATCCGGTACTAAAAGCCTCGTAACACGAACCGGTATTAAAGCCTATTTCGTTTATTTTTTTTTTCCATTTTTTCTAATTATTTTTCACACCCTTTTTTTCACTGCCTCTTTTTTTTATTTTTTTTAGAATTACTAGTATTTTCGTTAGTCTCTAACTACACTTAATCTCTAGTCAAATTACTTACCCGTAGTCAAACTTCCCGATCGGTCACCCATCCTCACACTACTCCCGCACTAGCACGCTTAACTTCCAAGTTCCATCCGTTCCACTTCCAAGTGCTTCGCGCGCATGTATGTGATAGTAGTATCATATCAATCCTATTAACATGTTGGTCGATGTCACACTTTTTATCGTTTGAATTCCAAATAATTCTTTTAATAAACAAAAGTAATGATGTAATAATAATGTTGAATAAATAAATAAAATTAACTTTTTTTAATTTTTATTATTTTTAATTATTTTTAAAAAAAATTAATATTTTTTGCAAAACCTAAAACTTGAAATAATTTGATAAAAGTAATAGTAATATGTTAGGACTCAAAAAATCTTATAATTAATATTTTAATTTTAAAAAAAATAAAAATATATAAAATTCTAAATTTCTGGAAAAAAAACTAAAATCTTCCTGCTTTCATATTTTCATTTGGAATTTTTAGAATCTAAAAATTTGCTAACCGGGTAAACCCGGGTGAAATCGGATGTAACTTTTTCCCAGGATTTTTTTGATATATTATACGTTTTTTTTCGACGTCGTATGCAAAAGTTATTGCGGTTTTACCATTTTTCAAAACTTTTTTGCAAAAAAAGCGAAAATTCAAATTTGTTAATTTTCCCTAATAGTAGGTTGCATAACATACAAGAATCTGAAAACATTTTATTTTTTGAATTTTCTATCATTTTCTTTTCTATTTTACAGTGTCAAAAAAGGCGATCCACTGGGGGGGTGGAGGTGCGTGGGGAGCAGAAAAACCTTTAGTACCGGTTCGTGTCACGAACCGGTACTAAAGGTCTACCCTTTAGTACCGGTTCGTGTCACGAACCGGTACTAAAGGTTTTTCAGCTGACGCGAACCCTTTAGTACCGGTTCGTGTCACGAACCGGTATTAAAGGTCCTTACGAACCGGTACTAAAGGTCTGGGCAGTGCAACCGGTACTAATGCACCCTTTAGTACCGGTTCGTAAGGGAACCGGTATTTATGGCTTAGACGGATGAGAGGTTTTCTACTAGTGGTAGTAGTTGTGCCGGATGCTCGCGTTGTCGGCGGTTGTGGCCTAGGTTGAACCTTGTCTTGTGTGTTGTGCTATCATGTAAGCTAGGCTCAGCATCTTGTATCTGTTTCGCCGTTGAAGACGTTATTAATTGAACGTGGGGCTTGTAGCCTTTTATCTAAAAAAGGACGTGTTTGCCTTCCCTTGTTTCTATTAGTCCTTTAAAAGAGCAGTAAAGAAGGATATACAATATGCACAATATTTGTACTTGCATTCCACAATACAAGTATTGTTATTTTGAAGATATCATAGCTCGAGAGCAAATTATTAATAAGTAAATCCTAAAAGATACGTTTCAAGAGGTAAGTATATTTTTCAATTACAACCATTATTTTTATGTGTACCAAATACATGAAGCCAATAATAACCTTATATTCCATACACAATTTAATAAGATATACATGTGGTATTTATGAGTACTTAATATTTCAAATATGGAAATCTAGATGCCATTTAAGAACAAGTTGTCTCTAAAATATTATTTTACATATGAAGTCAACAAAATATATTCTGCTATATCTCTAAATATTAATGGTGATATGGTTTACATCACATAAATACACAGTAATAAAGGATGACCATTAACATGGAAATAAAATCAGGATCCTATGATTTTTTTGAAGCAAAGATCCTGGAAGATTTTAGAGTGCATCTATTTATATACGATCGTAAGGTCAGAAGCATAAAGATAGCCATTGGAGCAAAAGGAAACTGAAAATCACTACCCATGGAACTTATGAAGAACAACCCAAGGGTTGTATGCTTGGTAGTTCTTTTTACTATGTCTACCACATTATTTTTGTGTGGTGCGACAGGGAGAAACAAAGGTACGCCTGGTTTTTATATTGGTCCAATTTTATAAAATATATGATCACATTGGTTATTAATAAGAAATATTGAGTGACTCATGCAGTTTGTACTACATATGCTAATACTAACGGGGATGATATACTTCATTTTTTGTAGGTCACGTTACCATGAACGATATTTGTACACCTGATGCCGCATGTTTTACCACCATTAGACCAATACCAAAATACTCAACTTTTCTATGCCAGATGGATTGTCAGAAGAAGGGTTACAATGGCGGTAGGAGCTACTGTGCAGATATTTATTGCTGTTGTGCAATTTATTGACAATGCCAAGGAAGTGGTTGATACTATGTATTATCATGTATCAAAAGTTTGTACCCGTAAGATTGGGTGAATCTCAATAAACTAGACAAGTCGATTCTGGCTTGACTATGCAAATTCATGAGTTTGTCAGTGAAATTGAATTCTAAGTTTTTTTGATAAAAAAATAGTTTCTGTTGATTCTCAGCCATATGATAATTTTCTTGTCACTCTTTCAAAGTTGAAAAATGTTAATCTGACAATGAGATCTTTGTTCAAAAAAAAGCAATGAGATCTGATCAAGATTCCACGGGCCATTGAACTTTGAGAAAATGTACATTATTTTGTTGCACATAGTTGAAACATTATTTAACATGCTAAATATCATTAAAATTTATATAAAAAGTGTTAAAACACCTAAAAAGAGTCTTGATCCTGACAACTGTACTCCAAAGATAACATGAGTATGTTTACTTGTACTGTAAGATGGGCCATGCCAAAATATAAGGATATATATATTTACCTATGTTGGAGCCACTAGTGAGATGGGTGAAAGATCTATCCATGCATTGGATTATATTGATACGGAGAACATAAGTATTATGCTTTAAAGGGAGTTCTCGATGAAATGAAGGACTAACTCAGCAAGTATGGATGGATCTAGTGTTTGAGGCGGTTCAGGGCCTGAAGCTATTATTCAGATGTTTGAGTCTGGCCGTTGTGTAACCCGTTGTGAGTAATAAAGTTCTTGTTTTACTTGTAAAAAAAAGGATAAAAAATATCTCTAAAGGATGCCATTATCGCATGATGGATTTACTAAAAAAAATTATCGCATGATGGACAACATTGATCAAGTGGCCGATGAACGCATCATGCACTGGCGGACCTTCGGCTGGGCCAACCTGGGCCATGGCCTCCCAACAAAAATGAAAGTTTACTACTACCTAATACAAAATTTTAGAATACCAGAAATGCAAATTTGAACTCGTTCTCTCGTTATCTGAAGCACCCAATAGCTCCCACGGATTGAAATTTTTAGACTTAAATGAGCAGACTAAATCATCAAAACTATTTGTAGTGTAGAATTTGTAACATCCCAAATTTTAAAACAAAGAGAAAATGATTTTTCCTGTTTCCAAAAATGAGAACCAACAAAAACTTTTATTAAATAAAGTGCTATGCATAGTGCTCATACCTAATGCTTGTGTTTTACGATGTCTACCATTGTAACATCCCAAATTTCAAATCGATAAAGAAGAAGAATTTCAAATACTCAAATTTTAGAACCAACAAAAACTTTGAATTGCATATAGTACCATGCATAGGATTTGTGCATTTTGTGTGAGATTGCAATGAGGATTACTTGTGTGCTTATGTACTACACCCTAAAACCCTTAATTGATCATGAGAAGATCACAAATCAAATCAAGAAAAAAGAAAGGAAATAAAATGGAGAAATCCCAAAACCCTCACATATGGTTTATGCCATTTTTGCAAATCTTTAACCTAGACCAATTTGGCTTGCACCATTAGTTGTATTATGTTACTAAACACTTATTAACACTTTTGGAATCAAAGAAACTCAAATCAAACCAAATTTCAAATCAATTTGTGCTCACATGCACTAATGGTCAAATCTGCCAATTTCAATCTGGTCACCACTTTGAGCCTCTGTATTTAGAGATTTTCAAACCAAACAATTCCAAATCTTTGCACCTCATCCAAGTACACATCAAGGTGAACAATTTTGGTAAAGACCACCAGTACAAATTCATACTAAATCAAAAGTTATGCTCAAGAAAATTTGAGACTTTTTAATAGATTCTAGTTCTTACCCAATTTGAAAATTCTCAGTTCTTTTTATTTTTAAATACCACCACCACCAATATGTGTTGTGGATCATCTGAAGCAAGTCCATTTCATCTCATTCAAAATTTCCAAATGCACTTGCATGGAGCAAAATTTGACAAACACATGTGATCAAATCCCACTCAAATCCCAAAAACACTATTCTCAATAGTGATGGCCAAACCCTACTCACCAATTATGCCCTACTTGTTCCCTGGTTCCCTCTCCACCTAAACCAAGCCACTAAAACCCTAGCAAGGGCTAGACATGGCCAAACCCTAGCCATGCCGGCCACCTTGCATGCACACATGCCCCTCTTTCTCTCTCACCACCCTAGCCCTAGCCACCATGTCTCACAGCATCCCCTTGGTCCCCTGAGCATGCTCATACGCGCCATTTGTCGAACGGTGGAAGGCAGAGGCCAGACCAGCACGCGCCCGCGATGCCCTGGCGCGACAGGAGCGGCATGGCCATGCCATCGCGTGTCTGCCGGCGCGCGCCACGGCCACATGTCGCCTCGCCACCTTGCTCCATCCCTGGCCCCCTTTTCTCCACGTTGAGCATCGCCGTGCCACCGCGAACGCGTCAAACACGCTCACGACACCGACCCGCGCCCGCCGCCGCCGGAGACGACGACCGCATCGCGCCATTGCCGCGCAGTACACCGCGACCACCCGACCGCGTTAGGCACCGCCTAGCCTAGCCAGCGCCGCCCAGAGGACCGCCTGGACACGCTGAACAGTACACCGCCCTCGCCTAGCTCGCTAGCTCGCCGGAGAGCCCGTGCCATGGTCGACCTTGCCGCAGCACCTTGGTGCCCTTCCTCGCCTATAAAAGGAGACCTCTCCTCGTCGATTTCTCCACACCATCACTTTCCCCTCTCATCACTGACCCTCCTTAGCCACTCACCCATCGACATTAGCCACCACCGCCGCCCAATTGCTCCATCACTGTCGTGCGCCGCCGCAGGAGCTCGCCATCGATTGGAGCTGCCCCAGGACGCGCAGCTTGTACCAGGAGCTTCGCCGTCGTCGACATCGTCCTCGAGCATACAACCAACCCTCGCTGGAGCCACGGTGATCTCGCCGGACCCCCTACCTCGCCGCGCCAGTAGCTTGATCTCGTCGGAGATGACGACGTGTGTGAGCCGTCCTATCCTGTTCTAATCCAACGCGCTGCAGCCCCCGTACCGCTTCGCGTGTTAAAAGGAGGCTGATAGGTGGAGCCCACCCTTCAGATAGCCCGCGCGTGCGAGACTCGTGGTGGGCTGGAATTCTCTGTTTGAATCGTTTTCGGCCCAATTAGTTTCCCGCGCGAGCCCACTGATTCAAATTCATATTTTAGATTAATTTAAATTTAGCTCACAGATGCTTTTTCAAATTTAAATAGAATCAAATTGGCTCAACCAAATTTAATGAATTACATACCGTTGGAAAGCTTATGAAATTTCCTAACTAACTACACTGGTCTCATCTTGAGATTCATTGTAGAACTAATGTGACAAAAAGAACCAGGCAGGGACTTTTGCACATTCAAACAATTATTAAAAATCAACCAAAAGTGCTTTTGAGTTGATTTCAACTCTCATAGCTCACATTTCACTTACTCTAATTTTTTATGCAAAAATATGACATGGTTACTTGGTGTGATCATGGCCTAGTTTAAAGAAAGGACTTTATGGCTATTCTACTCAAATGATATTGTCCAAAACTATTATTTAAATCTTATGAGGGGTTTACCTCATTTAAATCTTGTCCCAAGTAACTTCATATGAGGTTGTGACCTTGGTCTAATTACTCTCACATTGAATTACTTGGTGATGTTAAATCATAAGTGGTATTGTTAAATGGTATGAGGTATTCTACCTCATTTAAATCATTTCCCAAATGAGGATTATGAATGGTTGACCTTGGTCAACATGAGTTCATACATTACTCACTTGAGGAAATTAAATCTTAACCAGATTCAATGAGAGGAAATTATTTCCTCAAAGAACTAAATGGAAACTCTAATCTACATATGTAATGAGAGGAAATTATTTTTCTTAAAGAAAGAAAACCAAATTCAACTAATATGTTATGTGTGTCATGATACTAGAATAGTTTGTGTGAAGCCATGGTGTGCTGAGTGTAGCTCTTGAACCTTGTTTGGTGATTGTATCTCGTATTCGTTTTTAGACGCTAGTACCGAGGAGTACCAAGAGGAGGAGGTCTACCATCAAGAGGAGGAAGACCACTTTGACCCGTACACCACTCAAGGCAAGCTGATATTCTTGCAAATGCAAAGCTCTATTTGAGCAAGGCAACATTACTTTTACTTTATGTGCCACCATCCCATCCCAAGTTTTCACCTTACAAGTTTTCACTTGGTTTCTCAAAGATTGCTTTTATAGTTAACTTTGGTCTAAGTTTAGAGTGTTGCAAGAGTAGTAAAGTTAGCCTCAAAGATGGCTAAGCAAGATAGCACCCCTCATGCTTAATGCTAGTGATAACAACTAAAATTGACTACTCTAGATGGGAACTTGTGATTTGAAATGAATTGGAAAACTTTGGAATGATGAGTCATTCTATTAAAAGGTCTTTGAAGGTGAATATGACCTGAATAATATGGTGGATTTTGATCAAAACTGATGTTGGTTTGGATGCGATACCTTTCCAAATTTGAGTACCCCCACAATACCTGATTATGGGTAGGGCTTAACTGGAAGTTTATACATCTTAGTATGGGTTCCCTCTGAACAAGCATCATAGGGGTTATGCCGAGGCTGCCTCCGTTGCAAGAGGAATGATGTGAAATGAGGTGAATGTACGGCCCAAGCCCTGTGCACTTCCCAGGTTGACAGTTGGTCTTCACTGGGAGGCCAAGCTCATGGGGAGAGATACCTATACTAGGGTATGTAAGTGAAAGGTTATGGTTGATGATCCGCGTACTGAGGGTACGTTTGGTTTGAGCCCCAGCTAGCCCTACCAAAATATTGGCATGACCAATTCAAGGGCATGACCAAAATTTTGGTAAGTTGTGGTTGTTTGGTTTGTAGCCATTGTGTTGTCCAAAATTTTGGCAAAAACGGATCCATGTTTGGTTTGGTACCAACTGATCTGATAAGAATACTTGACTTTGGCGTATTGGACAACATCTACTTCTTAGCTAAATTTGAGAATAAAAAAGATACAATCAAAGAGAAAAAACTATAACAAAAATAATGACACGGTCTGGAAGTTGCTACACAGGCGGACCTGCATGTGCTTGCTAATCCTGTTGGGCCACCGATTAGTTAAAATATAGAAGAACAAAAAACACAAGTCTGCATGTACCGGATAACATTTAAAAGGGGAAGAAACGCGTAGGCCCCACCAAGACAGGGGCAGGTCGCGTAGCCAAAATTTTGGCGAAGCTTTTGATCGCCCTGGAATCGCCCGCTCATTGGCGAGAAAATCACGGGCGCGACGATGGCAAGCTGGGCGAGCCAATTTGTTGGCAACGATCCAAACAACTCCCAAAACTCTAGGGCGAGCCAATATTTTGGTAGGGTTGGTTTTGGTTGTAATCCAAATGCACCCTGAGTTACGATGATTCAGGGTTACCCCTGACGGATGAAATCAAATGTTGTGGCACAAGTGTGCAACCTCTGCAGAGTGTAAATCTGTTTGAATAGCCGTGTCCACGGTTACAGACGGTTGGAAAGGCCATACTGTTTCCGGGGTCAGATATTTCTTGAAAATGGTTGATGAATTGAAGGGTGACTTGACTTGTAAACCAACTGAGTTGTGGGAATGACACTAATGTTCCAACTTGAGTTAGTTAGCACATGAAGAGTCTTTATCAAATATTTGTGAACTAAAATTGGCTCTATGCAAATTAAACTAGAGCTTAGCACCCCCTTACTAGAATTAATGGTACTTACACTAGTATTAGTTTGCGAGTACTTAAAGTACTCACGGCTGTGTCCCTGGCTATTCAAATGGCCAAACTATGAAGAGGAGCAGGACTATCAAGATGACGGCCAACAGGACATCTACGACAACTAGGATTCTTCTAACATCAAGCGTTGGCCTGTGGACTAGATAGTCCCCTTCTATTACGCTTCCGCTATGTATTGTGTTCGTTGATCATTAGATCAATTAGTTGTGTAATATGGATCATGTGATCTGAATTTGTAAGACAAGTATGGTTTGTAATGAATGATGACTTATGATATCGACTTTTATGTCTCGCAACAACAATCTTCTTGGGATTGCGATGTATGGCATAATAGGCATCTGGACTTAAAAATCTGGGTGTTGACAAGTTGGTATCAGAGCCATTGTTTGACCGTGGTGACCCGGCATACCACTGCATGGTGTAGTATGCAAGTCTGATATAACACCAATGAAACACCGTTCCACTAGTACTATATCGCTCAAAGTGGTACAACAGAAACATATGCGGGTCCAAGGTATGTCTATAGAATTACAACATCGACTCTGTTTACATAAGATCATCACAGCCTCCTACTTTACAATGAGGTAAAACTGCAAATAAACTCCAGAAGAACGACTCGTAGTCTAATCTTATCACGAACTCTATTTGTAGAGTATTTAACTAGCTACAGAGGCTAAGAATAGATTCTAGCTAATTAGGAGCTAGGTTTAGGAAGCTTGTTCCCTTCTATGGCTAAACTAGGTTTTCTCCTTGATGGATGTGGTATCTGACTCCTCTGACAGGGTCCTGTATCTTGAAGTAGTTGTTGACTCCTCATTCTTCGAGTTGCACTGTAGATCCTCCTTCGAAGCCTCCATATCTAAGCAGGGGATTTAAGAGTGGGATGAGTACGAGCGTACTCAACAAGTTCATTATAGGAAAGAGGTGTTTAATGCACTAGCTACGGCATTAGACCATAAAGTCTACTACCAATGCAGGTTTTCATAATCACTTCTTCAAAAGGTTGCTTTTATTCAGAAGAACTATGTCCATCAGCCTTCACCGGTTTACTAGAACTTCATGGAGCTCCTTTCCGGCCGCGTTCGCAGTTCCATATCCCGGAACAGGGAGTGACAGGTCACGGTTCTTTACACTCTGCAGAGGTGTGTTGCTTTACCCATAAGAGATCTTAACCTTGGTGCCAACCGGGTGATCTTCCCGTCCACACTTCCTATGGTGTGAGGCCCGGTATAAGGTCTAGCCAATCATGTTCCTCCGCTACCTCGAACACCCACCCTTTGTTGCATGCCCCGACCCTGGGTCCTCGCCGGTCCCATTATTCCCACTCACGGGTGGACCCCGACCACGACGATAGTTTGGGATCGAACCAAACTCCTTCGCCGGTAGCTGCAACCCATCATAGACCGCAATACCGTGGGGACTTAGGACTCCCCAGCCTCACCATCTTGCTCCTTCGGGCGACAAGTGTACTACGGACAATGCCGTGGGGACTTAGGACTCCCCAGCCTCACCAGCTAGCCCCCTTGGATTACAAGTGTACTACGGTAAAGCGCATCCGTTGATGAACGAGAGGTGGAAACACTTTTGACTACTCTGTCCCACTCCGGATCTTATGGTTAACACGGGTATTACGGCACAAGAATCACTGGCGACATTTGTTGTTTAATCCTAGATGGATATAAGCCCTTGCAATGGAACCTCCACCATATCAACACAATCCATGGTTCCATTGCCAACCACATAGTCATATTCATAGTTATGAAAATAGTGGTTTTGCTTTTTATGCAATAGTGATAATCATAGTACTTTGCAAGTAATTTGATAGAAATACTCAAATGACATGAGCAAGTGATGAACTTGCCTTTCTTGACTGCAAGATTATGCAGGCAAGGTCTTCGATACGCAATAACTCCAAATTCTGAAATAGCATCATCGTCCGGTAAGGACGATGTTTAAAAGATTGGCAAGGATGCAATAATGCATAAGTATGAGATGCAATCGCTCTAAGCATGACCTAACCCCGATGATTTAGGATGAGTGTGTTGTAATGATTGGTTCAGGGTGTGTTGCACTTTTAGAGTGATTCACATACAAGGTTCTTATTCAGGTGTGATTACTTGGTACTATAAACAGGTAGATCATAAAGCATAATAATCAATTGAGTACACAAAGAATGATAATTGGCATAATGTTATCAAATAAAGAACAGTGGTTAGTTTTAACGCTATATGGCATGGTTAATGATTAATTATCATATACTTCAAAAGAATAACTTTTGAAGAACATGTTCTTAATAAAGAACAAGTATGATAATTAGGTTGGTGGGTTCTATGGTTAACTATGGTTCCAGTTGGTTCTGGAGTAGATATTAGATGGATCCAAACAAGGTTGGATTCATCAATACCAGGTGGGGTTATGCCTAGGCATCCTAAGCAATTAATTACACATGGGTGCTATCAAGATTGGTTTATCTTGCTAGTGATAGCTGGCTAGGGTTTATAGGTCCTTATAAGCAGGGTTGATGATGATTCCTTATTTTCTTCAAAAGAATAACTTTCGAAGAACATACTTCTAAGGTAATAGGAAGTATATCAATTTGGGTTGAGGTGGTCTAGATTTTACTGTTGGTTCTATTAAGTAAAGAATAATTGGCTCCTAAATAGGATGTTAGTAATTATCTCACACTAATAGGGTTTAGTGTGTATGGGATATGATGTCAATATTAGCATGGTTGCTATTGGAGTTCATCACAACGGTGTGATGCTATATAGGTATGAGTAAGGTTGATGGTTTTGACAGTAGAAGCTAGGGTTTAAACTTGGTTGATCCTACTTGATCAACTAGGTTTAGGGATATGCATACATGTAATACTAAATTGCTAGTGATAAGGTTCTACATTTTATGTGGACATAGGTATGTCTTATAGTTGCTAATGGTAGCTCTGTGATTTGAATTAAAGTACCATGATCACCTGTTCTAACCTTGGGTCTAGGTTAGAAGCAAATTAGGTTTCACATTGATTATTGGAACTAGGGTTTGGTGCATAGTTGAATTAGGGTTTTAGGGTTCCACATGAAATGATAAGATGGTAACATCATTTCATAATGACTTAGGGTTTGCTATTTACCCTATGGTTCAATGATTAATAACTTCATGGTAAAGTTGAAGTTATCAGTAACTTGGAAATAAAAATAATATTGAAATTGGCATTTTATTCTTTTTAAATAATTAATAATTAGATAATTATTAATTAGGGTTTAAATCTCTCTGATAAAGATTTAACAAATAATAAATAAAGAAAATTAGATTTCATGTTTTTCTTTATTTATTTATTGGTTTTTATTTAATTTGGATAGTTTTCCTAATTTCTGAATTTTAATTGTATTAAGAATTAAAAATAAAAAGCTTAAATAACAAGTATTAAATAATTGAATTTTTTTAAAATAAAAATTCTATATTATATTTTTCTTGGATAGAGATTAATTTTCTAAGAATTTTGATATCTTATTTATATTTTTCTGACTTTATTTGAATTTTCTAAATTATTTCAAAGTTTCTGGAATAATGGGATTTAAACTTAAAGCGGAGAAATGACTAAATGCACCCGGTCAGTTACCCATGCAGCCACTGACTGGTGGACCAATCGTCCACGTCTGGTGCCACGTGTGCGTGGACCGGGTCAAAATCAATGGTTGAGCTCTGGGCTTCTGGCCGACGGCCAGTCGACGGCGGCATCAGCGCTGGAGGGCTCCCGCGAGGCTGCGCGCGTGAGCAGGGGGTCTGGGCACCGTGGTGAACCATTGGGTAGCGGCGCCCCCTTGAAACGGTCGCCGGAGTTGCTCCAGCGAGCTTCGTATGCGGCGGTGCACGGCGGTGAATCGACACGACGCAGCTACGATGGCCTACGAAGCAAAGCGAGTATGCCACGCGGTAGAGAAGCTCACCGCGAGTCAGATGGGCGTGTCGGCGAGGCTTGTGGTGGCCTACATCGCCGGCGATCGTCGGCGTCTGGTGGTGACCGACGGGGGAATAGGGGTTCAATTCGTCGGGCTCGGAGCTTCCCGGCAAGCGCGCGTCGGCGAGAAGAACAAGGAGAAGACGGTGGTGATGGGTGTACCCTCGGCGAGGCACGGGGCTGCCTCTATCGCCGGCGGCGAGCGGAGGTCTGCGGTTAGGGTTTCGGCAATTTGGAAGAAATAGAAGAACGCGAGCGGCGGAGATTGTGGCGGGGTATTTATAAGGCCTCCGGCGGTCGTCGCTGCTCGTTCGGTCCACATTGGCGGCCAGGACGTGGCCTCGTCGTCGCGCTGTCGAGCTCCAGGGCGTCCAGCGAGAGGAAGACGAAGACGGTGAGCTCCCCTTCGATCTTATCCAGCAAAGGGTTATACGGGCTGGGCTGGGCTGCCATCATGGCTGCTTGCTGGGCTGTGGTGATGGGCTGTGGCGGCCTGGTGACCTGGTAAGTTCCCCCTTTTCCTTTCTGTATTTTGTTTTCTGGTTTTTTTTATTTACTATTTTCAATTCTGTTTTGAATTCATGTTTTAACTATTTTCTATTTTGCAGGTGTTAAACAATTGGTCTTTTATGAAGACTAATAAAAGTATTATTGTAATACTCAATTGTTTTGGTTAAACATTTCACATATGTGAGCTTGATTACAAATTGTAATTAATCATGATTTTATGCACTTATTTTAATTTCCTTTTTTCTTGAGTAATCAAATCTATTTGAAATTATTAGAATTGATAATTTCTACTCTAAGTGTTTTAGAGTTTATCATTAGGGTTTGGTCTCTCAATTGGGAATTTAGCCCCTGGCATATGATTTTATGTGAACCTTATTTATTAGGGTTTTATTATTTCTAGTACAACCCCCTTGTTAAGATTAATACTATCACTACATTAGAAAGTATCTCAGTAGGTATTGTTTCCATCATGGTTTATCTTGGTTACAAAGATAAATGGTTGATCACTACACATATGGTTTACTTATAGGATTTAGCATTAGGTGGCTCTTATGTTTTATAATTGAAACATTGTATTTAATTAATGAACCATTAGGGTTCTAATGATATTTACCTAATGGCATTTGGTTTGAATCCCAATTATAGCATGGGTTTATATCATGATCACCATAGTGATACATAAACTAGAGTTGAGATATAATTCTAGTTTATAGAGTTGAGATGACACCATATTGCATTTGCTAGGTTTTAATCTCCCCTAACCAAGGTAATATGGTTAGTTGTTTAATTGTTTCTGTTCTCCCTTTAATTACTAAGGACTTGAGAATTGGTTTTATCTTATACCAATAGTTTTCTATTATATCCTTGATCTATTGTTAAAGTAACTAAAGTTGTTATAGTTCTTTTTATAGTTAACTTTGGTCATATGAATGGATGATTTCTCACCATATTAAGTATGGAGTTTTACACTAAGGTTTTCTTATGTTTCTTAGGTGAAGAATAAGTGGAATGCAGATGTGGTAGAATACTACTTATGATCACCAAGTGGTTCACAAGTTAAGGTTGGGATATAAGTCTAGAGTTTCTTTCTAGTGATCTCCCTATAATTTCATGTGGAAATGGGATCTACTTATACTAGTAGGGTTTAACTTATCCTCACATATCTCCAAAGCATGATCATATATTATATATGATCATCTTGTTCTTAATATCTTTACTTCAAATTCTTAGGGTTTATGATCATTACACAATTTATAATGATCAAGGTTGGTCTTCCTAAGGTATCTCTTCTTGAATGAGTTTCTCACCTCAATGATCAAGCATTGTCTTGATCAATTAAGGTATAGCACTTCTATTTTACTTTCCAGGATTGACATGGTCATGGTTGTCTTTACTGGTTTTATATCCCAGGAAATTACCTGAGATATTCACTTAGAGTTCCTCTCAAGGTATGATGATATAATCATCCTGATGATTGGTTAATTATCTCCCTAAGGTTCAAGTGTTGCCTCAACTACTTATGTGTAACTCCATAGCTTGAGTTCTCTCTATAGGAGTGGTTATTCGCATTGTCTTGATCAATTAAGGTATAGCACTTCTATTTTACTTTCCAGGATTGACATGGTCATGGTTGTCTTTACTGGTTTTATATCCCAGGAAATTACCTGAGATATTCACTTAGAGTTCCTCTCAAGGTATGATGATATAATCATCCTGATGATTGGTTAATTATCTCCCTAAGGTTCAAGTGTTGCCTCAACTACTTATGTGTAACTCCATAGCTTGAGTTCTCTCTATAGGAGTGGTTATTCTAGGGTTTATGGTGTACTCCTAATATTTATTTAGGTAGCTAAGCTAAAGATTCAATGGTCTAACTTAGTTGGATTAGTTTGCTCCTTACTTTATCAGTTCATGGATATCATCTTATTCCATGGGATATTAGGTTACCTCACCACTCCAAAGGAAATGGTTTACAACCTAATACTTTAGTTCAATGATTGTCCTTGAGTATTAAATAGGTTAAGCTAAGAGTGGTATGAATGGTCTCACTCCTTTGGGAAGGACTTTAATACTAACCTGAGGTTAGGCTCTATAGAGATTGATGTGATCATCAATGTCTATGTTAAATATAAATGGTTTATCTCTCTAGGAATTTTCTTGGATAATATCCTAGGGTTTCTCTTAGAGATGATGATTTGAATACTTGGATGTATATCCAAGGTTTAGCTCAAGGTTTGTTATTGCTTCTCTAATAATTATAATAGAACTCTCTCCTCACTAGGTTTGATGCTTAATTATTTGGAATAGAGAAGAATGTGTAATGCTAGAGTTGATCTCCTTGTCATGTTTCCAAGATTGAAATAGAATGATTACCATGAGGTTCATGGTAGGATCAAGGATTAATTTAAGACATGGAAAAGATAAGTCAAGAATGGTCTCTCCATTTTTATTGTTACTTGATTTGTAATTGAATTGGTGTTCATATGTTATGACAAGGATTACCATATTACAATCTTTTATAAGATCAATTAATTTGATCATTGAGTAAAGTGTTGTTGTGTTGATTATTAGTTCCATTTGATCTAACCCCTTAGATCAAATCATCTCTGCCCAAAACAAGGTTTTAACAAAGTCACATTGAGGTTTATGGCGCTTGACTTGATGAGCTACTTCAATTCCACCAAGGTCAAGTGAAACTTCAGTTACTGTGACTGTTTTACTTTAAAGCGCGAAAATTCCCCAGATTTTCTATGCATGAATGCAATGCACACATCTGTTTCCTCTATTTTTTGTAACCCCAATACCTGGGATATTACATTAGAAGACCCTAGTTAGAATGGACGTTCAGAAAACTTAGTTTTGAAACTAAATGAAGGGAATATTTATGAAAAAGTATTCACACTCTTTTCCTTGAGATCTTTTCAAAATTGATGAATCATGCTCTTCCTTATGAATCTACATTAAATTTTGACACACTTGTTCACTTCTCTAACTTACTCATCCAATTCACTTTCAGATGGAGCCCAATGAACCAATCAACACCAAGTTTTACCAGTTTGGGAATGGCGGGAGTCTGATCTTCGAGCATGACCTCAATGCCCTCTCGGACTTTCTTGGACGCCCCCACCCGGAGTTTCAAGGAATCGAGGTCAATGACCAGCCCGGAGGGGAGCTTCAGTGGATCATCACCGCTGACCTAAGGGGCAAGATGGAGCCTGCTACCTCTGAGAGGATCCTCTTCTCCTTCATGGAGAGCAACTGGCTGGACGGACTCGCTCGTGCTCTTCAAGAAGCCTCACCCCGAGCTGAGGCACCACGCGGAGTATCTGGACTTCATGTTGTACCAGACACAGAAGGATCTGGACGCCGCCCGTGTGTACGCCAACAGACCCACGCTCACATCACTAAGCAGGAAGAGGCGATCAAGCTACTTGCAAGGGATCGCAAGTCACTCCGCCAGCAGCGTGCCAAGAAGGATGCTACCATTGCGCGCCTTCGCGCCAAGATAGTATCCTTGGAGGCCACTGTCAAGGCCCAAGAGGACCAGGGTAGGGAGATGGAAGATGAAGGTGAAGACCTTCAGGGAGGAGGAGCCTTCCTGAGTGATGACGATGACTTTGAGGAAGACGAGTTCAGCGAGGAGGAGGACTATGAGTTCCTGGAGGCCGGAGCAGACGACTTCGTCCCGATCAATGTAGATGATGAGGAGTAGTTGCACCTGATCACTGAGTAGGTGTGATTTTGTATCCCGTCCATTGTATCGTAGCAAGAGACATGGTTCTTAAAACCATGGGTGTGTTAGCATGTAATATGTGATGTTTGAATGAAAGAATGTGTGTTTGTGTTCGCCATCAAAAGAATTCAAGTTTTAAAATTTTGAACTTACCCAAAACAAGCCATAGAAAAATTCCCTCTTATCTCATGATCTATCTCAATGTTCAGATGGCCCCTCCAACCCGCGGTGCAAATCAAGATGTCATGATGCAACTGCTGCAGACTTTGATGGTAGATCGAGAGACTGAAAGAGCTGAACGCCAAGCCAACATAGTTGCACTGCACCACCTCGCTAACCAAGGCCATGGAAATCATGACCAGCCCGGATCAAAACTCAAGAACTTCCAAAACACCAACCCTCCCGTGTTTAGCAAGACCGAAGAGCCTCTCGATGCCGACGACTGGCACCAGACCATGGAAAACAACTTGGAAGTAGCGGGAGTAGAAGCCGCAGAGAAGGTCCTGTTTGCAACCCATTATCTTGCAGGACCAGCCCGAGCCTGGTGGACCAGCACCCGTGCCATGAACGCAGGACAAGTCATGACTTGGGCAGACTTCAAACTCAAGTTCATCAAGTACCACGTGCCCCCGGGTCTAATCAAGAAGACGAGGGACGAGTTCGGAGAACTCAAGCAAGGACGGATGACGGTGGTAGAATACCGCGACAGGTTCCTTACCCTGTCAAGGTACACCCCCGACGAGACTGACACCACCTAGAAGAGGCAGGAGAGATTCCTGAACGGACTGCATGATGAGATGCAGACAGTACTAGTCAACATCCCATTTGCCGACCTTGAAGCCTTGGTGGACTCAGCCATCCAGATGGAGGGCAAGCTCAACCAAGCCAACGAGAACCGCAAACGCCGCATGATGCACCAGAATGGGCCGAGCAATACTCCGAAGTATCGCCCCAGCTCCAGCGGAGGTTTTGCCCCAAGAAACAACAAGCCCCAGATGCAGACTTCACGTCCCGGTTTTCAGAACCGGAGTGGAGGAAACCCCAGGCCAGGAGGCCACAATAACCACTACAACAACAACAACAACAACAACTTCAACCGCGCCCCGCCTAAAGCCCCCAACAACAACAACACCAACACTGCTCCGAGGACTGGGAGCAACGCCATCCCCGTCGCCCCCAAGGACAAGTCCACCATCACTTGTTATGAGTGTGGAGTGGTGGGACACTACTCCAACGAGTGCCCCAAGAGGTTAGCCAAGAATGCCGTCAACACCGCTGCACCTGCTGAGCAGCAACGCCGCGTATCCACCGGCAGAAAGTTCGCCCCCAACAACCCCAATAACCGCAACGGCCGTCTCTTCCACATGAACGCAGAAGAAGCCCAAGAAGCACCAGATGTTGTACTAGGTATGTTTTCTTTTAACTCAGTACCTGCAAGAGTGTTGTTTGATTCTGGAGCATCGCATTCCTTTGTCACTGAAGACTTTGCATCCACAAGTAAAATTCAACCCATCAGTTTGAAGCATGTTATGATAGTTCAAATACCTGGGTCAACCACCAAAGCTAGAAAATTTTGCAAATATGTGCCTATCAGAATCCATGAAGTAGAGTTTTATGCCAATTTGATTGTTCTGGGAACAAAAGGTCTGGAAGTAGTACTGGGTATGGACTGGATGTCAAAACACCATGGACTGATTGACTGTGCTAAGAAAGCCATCACCATGACTAGTAGCACTGGTGTGTTAGTAGAGCACATATCCGAAAGGCTGCCCAGAAAATTTACCTGCAACCAAAGTGTAGCCAAGCCAACTCTGGATCAGATCAGGGTTGTCTGTCGATACCCTGATGTGTTTCCTGATGAACTACCCGGTATGCCCCCTGATCGGGATATCGAGTTTATCATCGAGTTAATCCCCGGAACCGGACCGATAGCCCAGAGAGCCTATTGTATGAACCCAACAGAGCTAGTGGAGCTGAAGAAGCAACTTGATGATATGTTAGCCAAAAGTTTGATTCAACCTAGTGCATCACCCTGGAGAACACCAGTTTTGTTTGTGGACAAGAAGGATGGTTCCACTCGTTTATGTACGGATTACCGTAAGCTTAACGATGTCACCATCAAGAACAAGTACCCCCTACCCAAGATAGAAGACATGTTCGATCAGTTGACCGGTGCCAAAGTGTTTTCCAAGATTGATCTTAGGACTGGTTATCATCAGCTGAAGATTCGTGCCACGGATATACCCAAAACTGCCTTTACCACTAGATATGGGTTGTATGAGTACAACGTCATGTCCTTTGGATTAACCAATGCCCCGCATATTTCATGAACCTCATGAATGATATCTTCATGAACTTTTTGGATAAGTTTGTCATTGTCTTCATCGACGAACATCCTTATCTACTCCAAATCCGAAGAAGAACATGAGCAACATTTGGAGATCATCCTAGAAACCCTTAGACAACACAAGTTGTATGCCAAGTTCAGCAAATGTGAGTTTTGGTTGAAGGAAGTAGGATTCCTGGGACATATCTTGTCTGCAGGAGGAATTGCCACAGATCCCGCCAAGATCAAAACTGTTACAGAATGGCAAGCCCCAACCACCCAGACCGAGGTCCAAGCTTTTCTTGGATTAGCCGGATAATACCGTAGATTTGTCGAAGGCTTTTCAAGCATAGCAAGACCCATGACCCAACTGTTGAAGAAGGACAAGAAGTTTGAATGGACTGATAAATGTGAAGAAAGTTTCCAGCAACTCAAGAGTAGATTGACCTCTGATGTCTACGGGTGCTTCTATTCTTGTAGACAGTGTTGGGCCTCCAAGAGCAGAGGTTTGTAGAACAGCAGCAAGTTTCCCTTAAGTGGACCACCCAAGGTTTATCGAACTCAGGGAGGAAGAGGTCAAAGATATCCCTCTCAAGCAACCCTGCAACCACAAAGCAAGAAGTCTCGTGTGTCCCCAACACACCTAATACACTTGTCAGATGTATAGGTGCACTAGTTCGGCGAAGAGATAGTGAAATACAGGTGGTATGAATATATGAGCAGCAGTAACGGCGCCAGAAAATACTTGATGCTACAACTAGCGTGTGGTTGATGGTGGTAATATTGCAGCGATACGGATGCGATGAACAGTAAACAAGCAATGATTGCAGTATTTGGGAACAAGGCCTAGGGATTATACTTTCACTAGTGGACACTCTCAACATTGATCACATAACAGAATAAATAGATATATGCTATACTCTACACTCTCTTGTTGGATGATGAACACCACTAATTGTGTAGGATTACACGAACCCTCAATGCCGGAGTTAACAAGCTCCACAATATTCGATATTCATGTTTAAATAACCTTAGAGTGCATGATAGATCAACACAACTAAACCAAGTACTAACATAGCATGCACACTGTCACCATCACACTATGAAGGAGGCATAGATCACATCAATACTATCATAGCAATAATTAACTTCATAATCTACAAGAGATTACAATCATAACCTACGCCAAGTACTACACGATGCACACACTGTCACCATTACTAGAGTAACACATAGATGAATAGTGATACAAAACTCATATGAATCTCAATCATGTAAGGCAGCTCATGAGATCATTGTATTGAAGTACATAGGAGAGAGATTAACCACATAGCTACCGGTACAGCCCTTAGCCTCGATGGAGAACTACTCCCTCCTCATGGGAGATAGCAGCGGTGATGAAGATGGCGGTGGTGTCGATGGAGATGCCTTCCGGGGGCACTTCCCCGTCCCGGCGGCGTGCCGGAACAGAGACTTCTGTCCCCCAGATCTTGGCTTCGCGATGGCGGCGGCTCTGGAAGGTTTCTCGTACCGTGGCTTTTCCGTATCGAAGTTTTAGGTCAGGGACCTTTATATAGGCGAAGAGGCGGAGTCGGAGGGCTGACGAGGCGACGACACAGTAGGGGGGCGCGGCCCACCCCCTGGCCGCGCCAGCCTATCATCTGGGGCCCCCAGGGCTCCCCTCTGGCGGCTCTCGGGTGTTCTGGAAGCTTCGTCCAATTCTAAGACTCTAGGCGTTGATTTCGTCCAATTCCGAGAATATTTCCTTACTAGGATTTCTGAAACCAAAAACAGCAGAAAACAGGAACTGGCACTTCGGCATCTCGTCAATAGGTTAGTTCCGGAAAACGCATAAAATCATCATAAAGTGTGAAAAAAACATGTAGGTATTGTCATAAAACAAGCATGGAACATAAGAAATTATCGATACGTTGGAGACGTATCAGCATCCCCAAGCTTAGTTCCTACTCGTCCCCGAGTAGGTAAACGATAACAAAGATAATTGCTGAAGTGGCATGCTACCAACATGATCGTAATCATACTATTGTAAAGCATATGAGATGAATGCAACGATTCAAAGCAATGGTAAAGACAATGACTAAACAACTGAATCATATAGCAAAGACTTTTCATGAATAGTACTTTCGAGACAAGCATCAATAAGTCTTGCATAAGAGTTAACTCATAAAGCAATAAATTCATAGTAGAGGCATTGAAGCAACACAAAGGAAGATTAAGTTTCAGCGGTTGCTTTCAACTTGTAACATGTATATCTCATGGATATTGTCAACATAAAGTAATATAATTAGTGCAATATGCAAGTATGTAGGAATCAATGCACAGTTCACACAAGTGTTTGCTTCTTGAGATGGAGAGAAATAGGTGAACTGACTCAACATAAAAAGTAGAAGAATGGCCCTTCGCAGAGGGAAGCATCGATTGCTATATTTGTGCTAGAGCTTTGGTTTTGAAAACAAGAAACAATTTTTTCAACGATAGTAATAGAGCATATGTATCATGTAAATTATATCCTACAAGTTGCAAGCCTCATGCATAGATTACCAATAGTGCCCGCACCTTGTCCTAATTAGCTTGGATTACCTGGATTATCACCGCAATACATATGTTTTAACCAAGTGTCACAAAGGGGTACCTCTATGCCGCCTGTACAAAGGTCTAAGGAGAAAGCTCGCATTGGATTTCTCGCTTTTGATTATTCTCAACTTAGACATCCATACCGGGACAACATAGACAACAGATAATGGACTCCTCTTTAATGCTTAAGCATTCAACAACAATTAATTTTCTCATATGAGATTGAGGATATTTGTCCAAAACTGAAACTTCCACCATGGATCATGGCTTTAGTTAGCGGCCCAATGTTCTTCTCTAAAAGTATGCATGCTCAAACCATTCAACTCATGGTAAATCGCCCTTACTTCAGACAAGACGGACATGCATAGCAACTCACATGATATTCAACAAAGTTAGTTGATGGCTTCCCCAGGAACATGGTTATCGCACAACAAGCAACTTAATAAGAAATAAGATACATAAGTACATATTCAATACCACAATAGTTTTTAGGCTATTTGTCCCATGAGCTATATATTGCAAAGGTAAAGGATAGAAATTTAAAGGTAGCACTCAAGCAATTTACTTTGGAATGGCGGAGAAATACCATGTAGTAGGTAGGTATGGTGGACACAAATGGCATAGTTTTTGGCTCAAGGATTTTGGATGCATGAGAAGTAATCCCTCTCAATACAAGGCTTAGGCTAGCAAGGTTGTTTGAAGCAAACACAAGTATGAACCGGTACAGCAAAACTCACATAAAAACATATTGCAAGCATTATAAGACTATACATTGTCTTCCTTGTTGTTCAAACACTTTACTAGAAAATATTTAGACCTTAGAGAGACCAATCATGTAAACCAAATTTTAGCAAGCTCTATGTATTTCTTCACTAATAGGTGCAAAGTATATGATGCAAGAGCTTAAACATGAGCACAACAATTGCCAAGTATCAAATTATTCAAGACATCATACCAATTACCACATGTAGCATTTTTTGTTTCCAACTGACACGCGTACAGCACGCGACCGTTGGGAACCCCAAGTGGAAGGTGTGATGCGTACAGCAGTAAGTTTCCCTCAGTTAGAAACCAAGGTTTATCGAACCAGTAGGAGTCAAGAAGCACGTTGAAGGTTGGTGGCGGCGAGATGTAGTGCGGCGCAACACCAGGGATTCCGGCGCCAACGTGGAACCTCCACAACACAAACCAAGTACTTTGCCCCAACGAAACAGTGAGGTTGTCAATCTCACCGGCTTGCTGTAACAAAGGATTAGATGTATAGTGTGGATGATGATTGTTTGCAGAGAACAGTAGAACAATTGCAGTAGATTGTATTTTAGATGTAAAGAATTGGACCGGGGTCCACAGTTCACTAGTGGTGTCTCTCCCATAAGATAAATAGCATGTTGGGTGAACAAATTACAGTTGGGCAATTGACAAATAGAGAGGGCATGACCATGCACATACATGATATGATGAGTATTGTGAGATTTAATTGGGCATTACGACAAAGTACATAGACCGCTATCCAGCATGCATCTATGCCTAAAAAGTCCACCTTCAGGTTATCATCCGAACCCCTTCCAGTATTAAGTTGAAAACAACAGACAATTGCATTAAGTATGGTGCGTAATGTAATCGATAACTACATCCTCGGACATAGCATCAATGTTTTATCCCTAGTGGCAACAGTACATCCATAACCTTAGAGGTTTCTGTCACTCCCCCAGATTCACGGAGACATGAACCCACTATCGAGCATAAATACTCCCTCTTGGAGTTAAGAGTAAAAACTTGGCCAGAGCCTCTACTAATAACGGAGAGCATGCAAGATCATAAACAACACATAGATATAAATTGATAATCAACATAACATAGTATTCTCTATCCATCGGATCCCAACAAACACAACATATAGCATTACAGATAGATGATCTTGATCATGTTCGGCAGCTCACAAGATCCGACAATGAAGCATAATGAGGAGAAGACAACCATCTAGCTACTGCTATGGACCCATAGTCCAGGGGTGAACTACTCAGTCATCACTCCGGAGGCGACCATGGCGGTGTAGAGTCCTCCGGGAGATGAATCCCCTCTCCGGCAGGGTGCCGGAGGCGATCTCCTGAATCCCCCGAGATGGGATTGGCGGCGGCGGCGTCTGCGGAAGGTTTTCCGTATCGTGGCTCTCGGTGCGGGGGTTTCGCGACGAAGGCTATTTGTAGGCGGAAGGGCAGGTCAAGGGCGTCACGAGGGCCCAGAGACAGGCCGGCGCGGCCAGGGCTTGGGCCGCGCCGCCCTACCTCCCGGCCACCTCGTGGCCCCACTTCGTTGACTCTTCGGTCTTCGGAAGCTTCGTGTGAAAATAGGCCCCTCGGGGCGTTGATTTCGTCCAATTCCGAGAATATTTCCTTACTAGGATTTCGAAACCAAAAACAAGAGAAAACAAAGAATCGGCTCTTCGGCATCTTGTTAATAGGTTAGTTCCAGAAAATGCATAAATATGATGTAAAGTATGCATAAAACATGTAGATATCATCAATAATGTGGCATGGAACATAAGAAATTATCGATACGTCGGAGACGTATCACCAACCATATAACAATTAACGAAGCAGTTTCAACCTTCGCCATGAACATTAAAAGCTAAGAACACATGTGTTCATATGAACCAGAGGAGCGTGTCTCTCTCCCACACAAGCATGAATTTATTCAAACAAAAACAAAAACGAAAACAAACAGATGCTCCAAGTAAAGTACATAAGATGTGACCGAATAAAAATATAGTTTCAAGAGAAGGAACCTGATACTTTGTCGATGAAGAAGGGGATGCCTTGGGCATCCCCAAGCTTAGATGCTTGAGTCTTCTTGAAATATGCAGGGATGAACCACTGGGGCATCCCCAAGCTTAGACTTTTCACTCTTCTTGATCGTAGTATATCATCCTCCTCTCTTGACCCTTGAGAACTTCCTCCACACCAAACTCGAAACAAACTCATTAGAGGGTTAGTGCATAATCAAAATTCACATGTTCAGAGGTGACATAATCATTCTTAACACTTCTGGACATTGCACAAAGCTACTGAAAGTTAATGGAATAGAAAATTCCATCAAGCATAGCAAAACAGGCAATGCGAAACAAAAGGCAGAATCTGTCAAAACAGAACAGTCTGTAAAGACGAATTTCTAAGAGGCACCAGACTTGCTCAAATGAAAATGCTCAAATTGAATGAAAGTTGCGTACATATCTGAGGATCACTCACGTAAATTGGCAGAATTTTCTGAGTTACCTACAGAGAATTAGGCCAGATTCGTGACAGCAAGAAATCTGTTTCTGCGCTGTATACCAAATCTAGTATGAACCTTACTATCAAAGACTTTACTTGGCACAACAATGCAATAAAATAAGATAAGGAGAGGTTGCTACAGTAGTAACAACTTCCAAGACACAAATATAAAACAAAATTACTGTAGCAAAATAAACACATGGGTTATCTCCCAAGAAGTGCTTTCTTTATAGCCATTAAGATGGGCTCAGCAGTTTTAATGATGCACTCGCAAGAAATAGTATTTGAAGCAAAAGAGAGCATCAAGAGGCAAATTAAAAACACCTTTAAGCCTAACATGCTTCCTATGCATAGGAATCTTGTAAATAAACATGTTCATGAAAAGCAAAGTAACAAGCATAGGAAGATAGAACAAGTGTAGCTTCAAAAATTTCAGCACATAGAGAGGCATTTTAGTAACATGAAAATTTCTACAACCATATTTTCCTCTCTCATAATAATATCCAGTAGCATCATGAGCAAACTCAACAATATAACTATCACATAAAGCATTCTTATCATGAGTCTCATGCATAAAATTATTACTCTCCACATAAGCATAATCAATTTTATTAGTTGTAGTGGGAGCAAATTCAACAAAGTAGCTATCATTATTATTCTCATCATCAAATATAGGAGGCATATTGTAATCATAATCAAATTTATCCTCCATAACAGGCGGCACCAAAAGACTACTATCATTATAATCATCATAAATAGGAGGCAAAGTATCATCAAAGAAAATTTTCTCCTCAATGCTTGGGGGACTAAAAATATCATGCTCATCAAAACCAGCTTCCCCAAGCTTAGAATTTTCCATATCATTAGCAACAATGGTGTTCAAAGTGTTCATACTAATATGTTCCATGGGTTTTTTAATTTTCGCATCAAACCATCCATGTCTTAACTCAGGAACAAGAATAAAAAGCTCCATGTTGCTTTCCATTATGCCAAACTAGTGTAAAACAAGAAACAAAAAGATGCAATTGTAGGATCTAAAGGAAATAACTTCGAGTACTTACAACGGCGCCGGAAAATAGCTTAGTAGCCGAGATCCGGAGTGTGAGTACCTTTTACCTTTCCTCCCCGGCAACGGCACCAGAAAAGTACTTGATGTTGTCCAGGACTGGCGCGCGGTTGACGTGGGAGGAAATGGTGTAGCTTTCCTTCGTTCCCCGGCAACGGCGCCAGAAAAGTGCTTGATGTCTACGGGTGCTTCTATTCTTGTAGACAGTGTTGGGCCTCCAAGAGCAGAGGTTTGTAGAACAGCAGCAAGTTTCCCTTAAGTGGATCAAACCAAGGTTTATCGAACTCAGGGAGGAAGAGGTCAAAGATATCCCTCTCAAGCAACCCTGCAACCACAAAGCAAGAAGTCTCTTGTGTCCCCAACACACCTGATACACTTGTCAGATGTATAGGTGCACTAGTTCGGCGAAGAGATAGTGAAATACAGGTGGTATGAATATATGAGCAGCAGTAACGGCGCCAAAGAATACTTGATGCTACAACTGGCGTGTGGTTGATGGTGGTAATATTGCAGGAAGTACAGATGCAGTAGAACAGTAAACAAGCAATGATTGCAGTATTTTGGAACAAGGCCTAGGGATTATACTTTCACTAGTGGACACTCTCAACATTGATCACATAACAGAATAAATAGATATATGCTATACTCTACACTCTCTTGTTGGATGATGAACACCACTAATTGTGTAGGATTACACGAACCCTCAATGCTGGAGTTAACAAGCTCCACAATATTCGATATTCATGTTTAAATAACCTTAGAGTGCATGATAGATCAACACAACTAAACCAAGTACTAACATAGCATGCACACTGTCACCATCACACTATGAAGGAGGCATAGATCACATCAATACTATCATAGCAATAATTAACTTCATAATCTACAAGAGATTACAATCATAACCTACGCCAAGTACTACACGATGCACACACTGTCACCATTACACCGTGCAGGAGGAATAGACTACTTTAATAACATCACTAGAGTAACACATAGATGAATAGTGATACAAAACTCATATGAATCTCAATCATGTAAGGCAGCTCATGAGATCATTGTATTGAAGTACATAGGAGAGAGATTAACCACATGGCTACCGGTACAGCCCTTAGCCTCGATGGAGAACTACTCCCTCCTCATGGGAGACAGCAGCGGTGATGAAGATGGCGGTGGTGTCGATGGAGATGCCTTCCGGGGGCACTTCCCCGTCCCGGTGGCGTGCCGGAACAGAGACTTCTGTCCCCCAGATCTTGGCTTCGCGATGGCGGCGGCTCTGGAAGGTTTCTCGTACCGTGGCTTTTCCGTATCGAAGTTTTAGGTCAGGGACCTTTATATAGGCGAAGAGGCGGAGTCGGAGGGCTGACGAGGCGATGACAAAGTAGGGGGGCGCGGTCCACCCCCTGGCCACGCCAGCCTATCATCTGGGGCCCCCAGGGCTCCCCTCTGGCGGCTCTCGGGTGTTCTGGAAGCTTCGTCCAATTCTAAGACTCTAGGCGTTGATTTCGTCCAATTCCGAGAATATTTCCTTACTAGGATTTCTGAAACCAAAAACAGCAGAAAACAGGAACTGGCACTTCGGCATCTCGTCAATAGGTTAGTTCCGGAAAACGCATAAAATCATCATAAAGTGTGAACAAAACATGTAGGTATTGTCATAAAACAAGCATGGAACATAAGAAATTATCGATACGTTGGAGATGTATCAGCATCCCCAAGCTTAGTTCCTACTCGTCCCCGAGTAGGTAAACGATAACAAAGATAATTTCTGAAGTGGCATGCTACCAACATGATCGTAATCATACTATTGTAAAGCATATGAGATGAATGCAACGATTCAAAGCAATGGTAAAGACAATGACTAAACAACTGAATCATATAGCAAAGACTTTTCATGAATAGTACTTTCGAGACAAGCATCAATAATTCTTGCATAAGAGTTAACTCATAAAGCAATAAATTCATAGTAGAGGCATTGAAGCAACACAAAGGAAGATTAAGTTTCAGCGGTTGCTTTCAACTTGTAACATGTATATCTCATGGATATTGTCAACATAAAGTATTATAATAAGTGCAATATGCAAGTATGTAGGAATCAATGCACAGTTCACACAAGTGTTTGCTTCTTGAGATGGAGAGAAATAGGTGAACTGACTCAACATAAAAAGTAGAAGAATGGCCCTTCGCAGAGGGAAGCATCGATTGCTCTCAGGTGTTCTGGAAGCTTCGTCCAATTCTGGCGGCTCTCGGGTGTTCTGGAAGCTTCGTCCAATTCTAAGACTCTGGGCGTTGATTTCGTCCAATTCCGAGAATATTTCCTTACTAGGATTTCTGAAACCAAAAACAGCAGAAAACAGGAACTGGCACTTCGGCATCTCGTCAATAGGTTAGTTCCGGAAAACGCATAAAATCATCATAAAGTGTGAACAAAACATGTAGGTATTGTCATAAAACAAGCATGGAACATAAGAAATTATCGATACGTTGGAGACGTATCAACCTCAGCCCCAATTCTGATCATGCCGGACATCACCAAGCCCTTCGACGTCTATTGCAACACTTCCAAGATTGGTCTTGGATGTGTGCTTATGCAAGAAGGCAAGGTGATACCATATCTGTCAAGACAACTGAAGCAACATGAGCAGAATTACCCAACCCACGACTTAGAACTTGCAGCCGTAGTCTTAGCCTTGAAAGTTTGGCGTCATTACCTCATGGGAAATCGATGCGAGATCTACTCCGACCACAAGAGCCTGAAGTACATTTTTACCTAGAAGGAGCTGAATATGAGGCAGCGCAGATGGATAGAATTGATCAAGGATTACGACATGGAAATTCACTACCACCCCGGCAAGGCCAATGTGGTAGCAGATGCCCTGAGTAGACTGCCATGTCAGTTGAACTCCATGATCGCAATCGAGCAACCTAGCATGTTTCAAGAGTTTGAACAGTTTAGACTTGAGCTAGTTAGTGAAGGATTCCTAGCCAGCATAGAGCTTCAGCCTACCTTAATTAGACAGATCAAAGAAGCCCAGAAGGGAAATGTTAGCATCGACGGAATCAAGAGCAAGATAGCTGCAGGAAAAAGCACCGGGATTCACCGAAGATGAAGAAGGAGTTCTTTGGTACAAAGGACGCATATGTGTGCCAGCAGATTCTGAATTGAAGCAAGTCATCCTGAAAGAAGCCCATGACACCCTCTACTCAATTCATCCCGGAGGTACCAAGATGTATCAAGACTTGAAGGAACAATTCTGGTGGCATGGAATGAAGAGAGAAATTGGAAGCTACATCGCCAAGTGTGATATCTGTCAGAGAGTCAAGGCGGAACTTCAGCGACCCGCAGGATTGCTGCAGCCCCTGCAGATTCTAGAATGGAAGTGGGACTCCGTAGGAATGGACTTTATCACTGGTTTGCCAAAATCAAGCAAGGGAAACGATTCAATCTGGGTAGTTATCGATAGATTAACCAAGGTAGCCCATTTTATCCCAGTCAAGACCACATACCAAGGCCCCAAGTTAGCTGAGTTATACATCTCCAGAATAGTCGCCCTGCACGGAACCCCGAAGTCAATTGTGTGAGATAGAGGATCTCAATTTACCTCAAGATTCTAGCATAAAGTGCATGAAGGACTAGGAACCCGGCTAAATTTCAGCACCACATACCACCCGCAGACCGATGGACAGACTGAAAGAGTCAACCAGATACTCGAAGACATGTTGAGAGCCTATGTACTGGAATATGGATCCAAGTGGGAAGACTGCCTGCCTTACGCAGAATTCTCATACAACAACAGCTACCAGGCCAGCTTACAGATGGCCCCCTTTGAAGCCCTGTACGGAAGGAAGTGTCGTACCCCTCTGAATTGGCCAGAAGTCGGAGAGAGCCAAGTCTTTGGACCAGATGTTCTTCGAGAAGCCGAAGAAAAGGTGCACAAGATCCGCGAATACCTCAAGATGGCACAATCAAGACAGAAGAGTTACGCCGACAAGAGACGCCGAGAGATGACCTTCAAGATCGGAGATTTTGTCTATCTCAAAGTATCCCCCTGAAAGGAATGCAGAGATTCCAGCTGAAAGGAAAGCTTGCACCCCGATATGTTGGACCCTTCAAAGTTCTGAGCCGCCGAGGAGAAGTATCTTATGAACTGGAGTTGCCAGAAGAAATGTCAGCCGTGCATGATGTGTTTCACATCTCACTACTCCGGAAGTGTCTAGAAGTGCCCGAGAAGACCAAGGTTTTCAAGAATATCGATCACCGATCGGTGGATATCAACAAGGACTTGACGTATCGTGAAGTGCCTATTCGCATCCTAGAAGAAGCTTTCAGAACCACCCGTACCTAGAGTATCAAGTTTCTGAAGATTCAGTGGAGCAACCATACCGAAGACGAAGCCACCTGGGAGCGAGAAGACTATATGAAGAAGGAGTACCCAGATCTCTTTAGTACCTAATTTTCTTTAAGATCTCGGGACGAGATCTTTTTTAAGGGGGAAGGGTTTGTAACATCCCAAATTTCAAATCAATAAAGAAGAAGAATTTCAAATACTCAAATTTTAGAACCAACAAAAACTTTGAATTGCATATAGTACCATGCATAGGATTTGTGCATTTTGTGTGAGATTGCAATGAGGGTTACTTGTGTGCTTATGTACTACACCCTAAAACCCTAAATTGATAATGAGAAGATCACAAATCAAATCAAGAAAAAAGAAAGGAAATAAAATGGAGAAATCCCAAAACCCTCACATATGGTTTATGCCATTTTTGCAAATCTTTAACCTAGACCAATTTGGCTTGCACCATTAGTTGTATTATGTTACTAAACACTTACTAACACTTTTGGAATCAAAAAATCTCAAATCAAACCAAATTTGAAATCAATTTGTGCTCACATGCACTAATGGTCAAATCTGCCAATTTCAATCTGTTCACCACTTTGAGCCTCTGTATTTAGAGATTCTCAAACCAAACAATTCCAACTCTTTTCACCTCATCCAAAGGTGAACAATTTTGGTAAATACCACCAGTACAAATGCATCCTAAATCAAAAGTTATGCTCAAGCAAAGTTGAGACTTTTTAACAGATTCTAGTTCTTACCCAATTTGAAAATTCTCAATTCTTTTTATTTTTAAATACCACCACCAATATGTGTTGTGGATCATCTGAAGCAAGTCCATTTCATCTCATTCAAAATTTCCAAATGCACTTGCATGAAGCAAAATTTGACAAACACATGTGATCAAATCCAACTCAAATCCCAAAAACACTATTCTCAATAGTGATGGCCAAACCCTACTCACCAATTATGCCCTACTTGTTCCCTGGTTCCCTCTCCACCTAAACCAAGCCACTAAAACTCTAGCAAGGGCTAGACATGGCCAAACCCTAGCCATGCTGGCCACCTTGCATGCACACATGCCCCTTTCTCTCTCTCACCACCCTAGCCCTAGCCACCATTTCTCACAGCATCCCCTTGGTCCCCTGAGCATGCTCATACGCGCCATTTGTCGAACGGTGTGATACATCTCCGACGTATCGATAATTTCTTGTGTTCCATGCCACATTATTGATGATATCTACATGTTTTATGCACACTTTATGTCATATTCGTGCATTTTCTGGAACTAACCTATTAACAAGATGCCGAAGTGCCGATTTGTCAAGTTATTGTTTTTGGTTTCAGAAATCCTAGTAACGAAATATTCTCGGAATTGGACGAAATCAACGCCCAGGGTCCTATTTTGCCACGAAGCTTCCAGAAGACCGAAGAGGAGACGAAGTGGGGCCACGAGGCAGCCAAACCCTAGGGCGGCGCGGCCCCTGCCCTGGCCTCGCGGCCCTATGGTGTGGGCCCCTCGTGCCGCCTCCTGACCTGCCCTTCCGCCTACTTAAAGCCTCCGTCGCGAAACCCCCAGTACCGAGAGCCACGATACGGAAAACCTTACTGAGACGCCACCGCCGCCAATCCCATCTCAGGGGATTCAGGAGATCGCCTCCGGCACCCTGCCGGAGAGGGGAATCATCTCCCGGAGGACTCTACGCCGCCATGGTCGCCTCCGGAGTGATGTGTGAGTAGTCTACCCCTGGACTATGGGTCCATAGCAGTAGCTAGATGGTTGTCTTCTCCCCATTGTGCTTAATTGTCGGATCTTGTGAGCTGCCTAACATGATCAAGATCATCTATCTGTAATTCTATATGTTGCGTTTGTTGGGATCCGATGAATAGAGAATACTTGTTATGTTGATTATCAAAGTTATGTCTATGTGTTGTTTATGATCTTGCATGCTCTCCTTTATTAGTAGATGCTCTGGCCAAGTTGATGCTAGTAACTCCAAGAGGGAGTATTTATGCTCGATAGTGGGTTCATGTCTCCGTGAATCTGGAGGAGTGACAAGAACCTCTAAGGTTATGCATGTGGTGTGGCCACTAGGGATAAAACATTGGTGCTATGTTCGAGGATGTAGTCACTGATTACATTACGCGCAATACTTAATGCAATTGTCTGTTGTTAGCAACTTAATACTGGAGGGGGTTCGGATGATAACCTGAAGGTGGACTTTTTAGGCATAGATGCATGCTGGATAGCGGTCTATGTACTTTGTCGTAATGCCCAATTAAATCTCACTATACTCATCATAATATGTATGTGCATGGTCATGCCCTCTTTATTTGTCAATTGCCCAACTGTAATTTGTTCACCCAACATGCTGTTTATCTTATGGGAGAGACACCTCTAGTGAACTGTGGACCCCGGTCCAATTCTCTATACTGAAATACAATCCCATCGCAATACTGTTTCATCGTTTTTCTGCAAACAATCATCTTCCACACAATACGGTTAATCCTTTGTTACAGCAAGCCGGTGAGATTGACAACCTCACTGTTTCGTTGGGGCAAAGTACTTTGGTTGTGTTGTGCAGGTTCCACGTTGGCGCCGGAATCTCTGGTGTTGCGCCGCACTACATCCCGCCGCCATCAACCTTCAACGTGCTTCTTGACTCCTACTGGTTCGATTAAACCTTGGTTTCTTACTGAGGGAAACTTGCCGCTGTGCGCATCACACCTTCCTCTTGGGGTTCCCAACGGACGTGTCAACCACACGCATCAAGCAAATTTCTGGCGCCGTTGCCGGGGAGATCAAGACACGCTGCAAGGGGAGTCTCCACTTCCCAATCTCTTTACTTTGTTTTTGTCTTGCTTTATTTTATTTACTACTTTGTTTGCTGCACTAAATCAAAATACAAAAAAATTAGTTGCTAGTTTTACTTTAATTGCTATCTTGATTGCTATATCAAAAACACAAAAAAAATTAGTTACTTGCATTTACTTTATCTAGTTTGCTTTATTTACTATTGCTAAAATGAGTAATCCTGAAGTTGAAGTTCGTACGTTTAAGCAACGAGGGGGAGAATGTTTAAGAGATGCTTGGTATAGAATTAGTAATGCCCATAATAGGTGCACTAAGAAACACTCCACCACTATTTTACTCAGAAATTTTTATGTTGGTGTCTCTAGTTGGAATAGGTATGTTCTTGATAGTCTCGCGAAAGGTAACTTTCTAAGTACTCCTGCATTAGAAGCTAGCTGCATTATTGAGAGTCTATTTGGAATACCCCCTGTTGATGAAGTTAAAACTGAAATATCTCTTGAAGATGTTATGAAAAAATTGGGAACCATAGAGAAAAATTTTCCAAGTATTGAAACTAAAGTGGAAATGTTACTTGATAAAACTGATGAACTGGATAAATCCTTAGGAGAAATTGATGAAAGAATTAGTGTCCTAGGAACTTGTGCTGTCCATGATGATCAAATCAATAGGATTGACGAACTTGAAAAAGCTATGGGAACCTTGGGTTCAACATTTTCTTCTCTTAAATATAAGGAGAAAGCTTATGTGGGTAAGGAGCAAAAGTTTATGTATGTCTCTAAAGTGCCTAAACCAAAGAAATATTATTATAGGCCTAAAATTGAAAAATCCCTTAGTACCACTACGGATGGGGGAGCTTGTGATAACAACACTTCGTTTCTTGATAATACTTGATACACACTTTCTGCGCCTAGCTGAAAGGCGTTAAAGAAAAGCGCTTATGGGAGACAACCCATGTTTTTACTACAGTACTTTGTTTTTATTTTGTGTCTTGGAAGTTGTTTACTACTGTAGCAACCTCTCCTTATCTTAGTTTAGTGTTTTGTTGTGCCAAGTAAAGTCGTTGATAGTAAAGTTCATACTAGATTTGGATTACTGCGCAGAAACAGATTTCTTTGCTGTCACGAATCTGGGCTGTTTTCTCTGTAGGTAACTCAGAAAATTATGCCAATTTACGTGAGTGATCCTCAGATATGTACGCAACTTTCATTCAATTTGAGCATTTTCATTTGAGCAAGTCTGGTGCCTCGATAAAATTCGTCAATACGAACTGTTCTGTTTTGACAGATTCTGCCTTTTATTTCGCATTGCCTCTTTTGCTATGTTGGATGAATTTCTTTGATCCATTAATGTCCAGTAGCTTTATGCAATGTCCAGAAGTGTTAAGAATGATTGTGTCACCTCTGAACATGTTAATTTTGATTGTGCACTAACCCTCTAATGAGTTGTTCTAAGTTTGGTGTGGAGGAAGTTTTCAAGGATCAAGAGAGGGAGATGATACAACATGATCAAGGAGAGTGAAAGCTCTAAGCTTGGGGATGCCCCGGTGGTTCACCCCTGCATATTCTAAGAAGACTCAAGCGTCTAAGCTTGGGGATGCCCAAGGCATCCCCTTCTTCATCGACAACATTATCAGGTTCCTCCCCTGAAACTATATTTTTATTCCATCACATCTTATGTGCTTTTCTTGGAGCGTCGGTTTGTTTTTTTTTGTTTTGTTTGAATAAAATGGATCCTAGCATTCGCTTTGTGGGAGAGAGACACGCTCCGCTGTAGCATATGGACAAGTATGTCCTTAGGCTCTACTCATAGTATTCATGGCGAAGTTTCTTCTTCGTTAAATTGTTATATGGTTGGAATTGGAAAATGATACATGTAGTAAATTGCTATAATGTCTTGGATAATGTGATACTTGGCAATTGTTGTGCTCATGTTTCAGCTCTTGCATCATATACTTTGCACCCATTAATGAAGAAATACATAGAGCATGCTAAAATTTGGTTTGCATATTTGGTCTCTCTAAGGTCTAGATAATTTCTAGTATTGAGTTTGAACAACAAGGAAGACGGTGTAGATTCTTATAATATTTACAATATGTCTTTTATGTGAGTTTTGCTGCACCGGTTCATCCTTGTGTTTGTTTCAAATAACCTTGCTAGCCTAAACCTTGTATCGAGAGGGATTACTTCTCATGCATCCAAAATCCTTGAGCCAACCACTATGCCATTTGTGTCCACCATACCTACCTACTACATGGTATTTCTCCGCCATTCCAAAGTAAATTGCTTGAGTGCTACCTTTAAAATTCCATCATTCACCTTTGCAATATATAGCTCATGGGACAAAATAGCTTAAAAACTATTGTGGTATTGAATATGTACTTATGCACTTTATCTCTTATTAAGTTGCTTGTTGGGCGATAACCATGTTCACTGGGGACGCCATCAACTACTCTTTGTTGAAATTCATGTGAGTTGCTATGCATGTTCGTCTTGTCTGAAGTAAGGGAGATCTACCACCTTATGGTTAAGCATGCATATTGTTAGAGAAGAACATTGGGCCGCTAACTAAAGCCATGATCCATGGTGGAAGTTTCAGTTTTGGACATATATCCTCAATCTCATATGAGAAAATTATTAATTGTTGTTACATGCTTATGCATAAAAGAGGAGTCCATTATCTGTTGTCTATGTTGTCTCGGTATGGATGTCTAAGTTGAGAATAATCAATAGCGAGAAATCCAATGCGAGCTTTCTCCTTAGACCTTTGTACAGGCGGCATAGAGGTACCCCTTTGTGACACTTGGTTAAAACATGTGCATTGCGATGATCCGGTAGTCCAAGCTAATTAGGACAAGGTGCGGGCACTATTAGTATACTATGCATAAGGCTTGCAACTTGTAAGATATAATTTACATGATACATATGCTTTATTACTACCGTTGACAAAATTGTTTCATGTTTTCAAAATCAAAGCTCTAGCACAAATATAGCAATCGATGCTTTTCCTCTATGGAGGACCATTCTTTTACTTTCATTGTTGAGTCAGTTCACCTATTTCTCTCCACCTCAAGAAGCAAACACTTGTGTGAACTGTGCATTGATTCCTACATACTTGCATATTGCACTTATTATATTACTCTATGTTGACAATATCCATGAGATATTCATGTGTTATCACCAGATTTTGGCCAAATCAGGAGGTGGGCCGTGAGGGAGATGGGCTTGGAAGATTACACGTGGAAGATCTCTGAAGTGGCCTTACACGAAGAGTTTGGGCTAGATTGCCCGTGTATCTGTAATATAGTAGATCGCATCTTAGATTAAAAGTTAGAGTTTGTCTCGTGCACGGTGGGGATTATTCCCACGTTAGAAAGTCCCCTGGACTATAAATATGTATCTAGGGTTTATGAAATAAACAACAACCAACGTTCAACCAACAAATCAATCTCGGCGCATCGCCAACTCCTTCGTCTCGAGGGTTTCTACCGGTAAGCATCATGCTGCCTAGATCGCATCTTGCGATCTAGGCAGCACAAGCTTTATGTTGTTCATGCGTTGCTCGTACTGAAGCCTTTTTGACGGCGAGCAACGTAGTTATCTTAGATATGTTAGGGTTAGCATTGTTCTTCGTATCATATGCTATCGTAGTGCAACCCTTTCATATCTAGCCGCCCTCACACCTATCTTAGGTGTGGGGGCGGCACCCCGCTTGATCATTATTTAGTAGATCCGATCCGTTACGATTGCTCCTTGTTCTTCAAGGATTAGTTTAATATCTGCAATAGTTAGGCCTTACAAAGGGTTGGAGGATCCAGCGGCACGTAGGGTGTCGTTTGCTAGTCCTAGACAGGATGTTCCGGGGATCAACCTCGTGTTGGTTTTTAGGCCTTGTCTAGGATCGGCTTACGATCACCGTGCGTGGCCGCGAGGCCCAATCGTGAGTAGGATGATCCGATTATGCGGTGAAAACCCTAAATCGTCGTAGATCGCATTAGCTTTATCTTGATCAAGCAGGACCACCATATATTCGTGCACCTCGTACGAATCATGGGTGGATCGGCTCCTTGAGCCGATTCACAGGATAACCTGAGAGCCGATCGAGGCTCGTATTTAATGTTTACGTGTATGCCATGCAGGAAACTAAGCGAGGCATCTCCATCACCTTCCTGACCAGGTATAGGTCAGGTGGCACGCCTGCATCAAGATCGGACGTGTGTACCAGAGGCTTTGCGGGCCGTCGCTCGGAGGGACCAGGGCCAGCCGCAGCCCTAAATTGTTCCCGGCTCTACTGTGTTGCCCGTCGCTGCCCGCCGGTGGGTTTTGACCGCAACACATTCTGGCACGCCCGGTGGGACCAGCTTCATCATCAACCACATCGCCATCTACCTCTGAGATGGCGGACGGCACTCCAGTCACGTACGAGGATCTGACCGACGAGCTCAAGAAGAAGTATGATGAGGTCAAAGCGATCCTCGAAGCCGACCTCATCGGCTCTTTCCACAGAACCCGTTCACATGGCATCAGGTGGAAGGGGTTCACGCCTGATGGTGCACTCGATGGGATAGACCTCTCTGCCCCGTCAGAAGAACGCACCAGGTCCCTGCGGCAGGAGATCAACTACTTGGTGGCTCACTCGCTACACCGCCACTCTGAGAACCTGGTAAACACGTTGGAGCGTGTCGCTCTTCGCGTGATCCAGGAGATCATGAGGCACCAGTACTCGCCGTCAGGACCAGCTCTCGGGATGCATCAAGGAGAGTTGCCACTCCAGTCCCGTCCACCGCTGCCATTTGCGTTGGCAGCACCAGAAGTGCCGAATTCACCGGCATTCATCGTCTACAAGATCGGTGGTGACCCTAGTGACTGCCAGTTCTTGCATGAGGCGCCTAAGGAGATCCCTCACGGGTACACATGCACGTATGTGCCAGATTGCGGTAACTGGGCGCTCACAAACCAGGCCACAACATCAGGGACTTCTGGGAAAACAGGAGGAACGTCAGCAACAGATCTTGAGAAGCAGACGTGGCTAACTAAATATGCCACCCCGACGAACCTCCAGAGCTCAGCTCCTGCAGTTGGCTCAGAGCTGGAAAAGCAAGCATGGTTGGCTAAGTACGCCACCCCGGCGAATCTTCAGAGTTCAACTCCTGCAGCCAAAGACAATGGATCAGATCAGTACCATACTGAGAGACTAGTTCGGCATGGTGCCGAAAAGGAGGGCAATCGGCTATTCCAAGCCGCACCCCGACGAGTACGAGTTGGTCCCGCTACCACCTAAATATCGGCTCCCTGATTTCTCCAAATTCAGTGGATCAGATGGTTCCAGCTCCATCGAGCATGTGAGCCGATATTTGGCACAGCTAGGAACGGCCTCAGTGTCGGATCCACTACGCGTGAGGCTCTTCTCACAGTCCCTCACAGGATCGGCTTTCGGGTGGTACACCTCGTTGCCACCAGACTCGATCCGGACTTGGAAGCAGTTGGAAGAACAGTTCCATACGCAGTACCACTCAGAGGCTTCCGAGTCTGGCCTTGCCGATCTAGCACAAATACGTCAGAAGCGTGGAGAAACCGTGATGTAATACATCCAGCGCTTCAGGAATCTTAGGAACCGATGTTATTCAGTTCGTGTGACTGAAAAGGAAGCAGTCGAGTTGGCAGTAGCGGGCCTTGCAGCACCGCTCAAGGACATGGCCTCCCAAGCATACTACCCCTCACCGGGCGCACATGGTTCGAAAGCGTCGGCATATGAACAGCGCCACCCGGACTTGTACCAGGACAAATTCAAGCGTGCAGTAGTCCTGGTCGAGGCAGAGGAAGACGAAGTTTCTGCGGGAGATCAAGAGGTAGCAGTGGCTGAATGGACTCGGGGGGCAGCCCCCGTGTCCTGCAAATGGGTTAAGCCACCAGGTCCGCCCAGGGGTTTTGATTTTGACGTGACCAAAACTGAGCAAATCTTCGACCTCCTACTCAAGGAGAAGCAGTTGAAGATACCCGAAGGTCTCAAATTCCCCACGGTACAAGAGCTGAACGGAAAGTCATACTGCAAATGGCATAACTCACTCTCCCATGCCACCAACGACTGGAGGGTGTGGCATCAGCAGATCCAAATGGCGATAGAACAAGGACGTCTGATTTTCAACCAGTACGCCATGAAGGTCGACACCCAACCCTTTCCCGCCGTTAACATGGTGGAATGCACTTACCCTGAAGGTTGCCAGCCAGGATCCTCGTTCAGCATCAACATGGTAGGACTTGGAAACCACGCTGGCAAGGATGGAGACGAGGGCAGCTGCTCTCGTAGCAAGGACACAGAGGAGGCCGCTCCATGCGATCGGCTCCGTCATGATGGCAAGCGCTACGTCACAGAGGGAGAAGTGAAGAACATAAGATATCAGCGACCCCTCTCTGATCACCTCCTCAACAAGTATGTGAGTCAGTATGACCGACGCCGATGATCCAGTGATGAAGATGAAAGAGATCGTCTGGCTAGAGAAGCCAGAAGACATCGTCGGCATGATCGCGATGAGGAGGAGTACGAGCGCCGTGCCAAGGAAAAGACAAGGGAGCAAGGCAACGAAGATAGGCATTGGGACTGCCCCTTCTTCAGACACTGCTGGGATTCAGGAATGAGCCGATTGCCTACAATCGGCAATTGCCCAGAATGCAACCAGAAGAAGAAGGAGGCAGCCAATGTGTCCGTGTTCAAACGTCTAGAGCCTCTCCCAACACAAAGCAAACGCGTTGAGTCCCCTCGATTGGAAGATCTCGAAGATTCAGAAGACGAGGGAGAAGAAGAAGAAGACAGGTACCACCGGCCAAGGTGGTGCCCTGACGGACTCAGCCATTCCCAGAAGCGCAGGGTTCAGCGATTGCGCGGCTTGGAGGAAGCCGAAAGGTTATACCTGCATACGCTAAGGAATGCGCGACCTGATCTGGCTGCGAAAGTTCAGCGGACCCTGGATAAAGAGGGTCGACCACGGAAAATGGAGTGGCGCCCCAAGCAAAGGAGAGCCGATGATGATACATCGGCTGGCACAAATATGGTGTTCATCCTTCCTTCGGAGGTTAGCATTCCAGGTTTAAACGATACACTCAAGGTGGACGACAGCAAGTGCATCGACATGACAAAGGACGAGGTTGGGATGGTCTTGTCCACCGGCCTGGCCGAGTAGCAAGGACAAACCAAATGAGCAAATGTGGCGAGGCTGATCCTTGTGATCGGCCCCAAAAAATCTATGAGGGAAAATTACAAGACCGTCATTGAGCGTTTCGATCAATATGGAGGCCGATTTTCAGCAATCGGCCAAACTTATCTTCACCACAGGTTCTGCTTACGTTCAGCATTGATCTATTGGGCAGCGGTCACATCGGCGGATGAGAGTCAACACGAATCCTAGCGGAGCCGACGTGCAAATACAGTGCCTTGGCTAACCACAAAGCTGATATCTGCAGTCACCTGGCAGATTCGGCTCGGGGGGCACCTAATCAGAGGAACATGTGCAGATAAACACATAAGCAGTGAAATATTGAGGGACGATTAGAAAAATCGGCCAGTGAAAAAAAAAAATTCAGCATCGTGATATACAGCCGATGCACAGTCATCGACTCTAGTACAGTTGCACAAGACCAAAACCTACCGGCTACGTGCTCAAGGCTCATGTTTTCGCCAAATTGGTCTGTTTCCGTGAAGCAGATGTACAATGAGAGCAGCCTCGGCTACAATGAGCCGACGACCCTTTGCGCCAAGGTCAGCAGTAATACCAGTTAGGCATGCAAGGCAGCCTCTTTCTCGTTAGGCTGGTGGTGTTTCATCTACAACATCGGCGTTCAGTAGAAGAAAGATGATCCATGGGGGCAAGTTGCATGGTGGTTATTTCGGATTACCAGATTACCTAACGTCAGAGCCTTTTTGTTTGATCTGTGCATCTTTGCCGGTATTCTTGCCTTAATTAAGGCTCGGGGGGCAACTAACTTGGTGGATGCTCTGTTTTTTGAGCCGATGGGAGTTACATCGGCTGACCTTGTATCGTAACCTTCTCCGAAAACGGTAAGGTGTTGCAGAAGGAGGCTGTTGAAGCTACGAAGAGGGAGCCATCGGCTCTTACGGGGTTTGGACCGTCCTGTTGCTGCAAGAAAAGGAAGGAGACTGGATTCTCAATAGCCGATGAATAGTCATCGGGCTGTGGGATTGCGAAATATTATGGTCAGGTATCAAATCGTAGTCTGAATTTGAAAAGTACTTGGCTGACGGTCCAATCGATATTTGAGTCCGGCTTCATGGGCGTCTAAAGGAAAAAGAATCCGATACGTTGCTATCGGTCTTGATGTGGCAAGCGGAAGGTTTGAAATTGGATTAATTGAATTGAAAGAACAATTTCCATTAATTCAAAGGAGCGGCTTTACAAGAAAGAGCCGATGGCTCTCAAAAGAGGGATCTGGTGCCTAATGCACCGCTACTACTACTCCTACTCTACTAGTCGTCGCTGTCCTCGTCGTCGCAGTCGTCGATGTCGTCGGCACTGCTCCCAGGAAGCTCCTCGTCGCTGCTACCCCAGCCCCTGGCCGGGGTTTCGTCTTCCTCGTCATGATCATCATCCTCGCTGTCCGCCCAGGAGCGGAAGCGCTTGGTCGGCGGATACCCGATGGAGGAGGAGGATTCATCCTCCTCCTCGTCCTCCTCGTCATCATCATCGTCTTCGCTGTCCGCCCAAGCGCGGAATCGCTTGGCCGGCAGGAGCTTAGCGGGGGAGGAGGGGCCGCCCCTCTCTTTTTCTTCTTCTTCCTCTACTTCTTCTCCCTTAAAGCCGGGGGAGGTGGGTTTCACCCAGGGATGGAGGTCGTCTTCACTCTCGCTTATCAGCTCCCCTTCGATGAGGAACTTGAGGTCCTCTTCCCCATCGGTCAGAGGCAGGTTGCCCTCTGGCGCATGATCGGAGTTCCACTCCGGTTCGCTCGAGGAGAAGGATCGGAGGGAGAGGCCGGAGGAGACAGAGGAAGAGGAAGACATTGCTACAGGGGAAGAGGGTTTTTTGGTGCCGATAGCTAGAACAGAGGAGGGATATGAAGAGGGCTAATCGATCGGCACGGATAAATAATGAGAAGCCTGGTGGAGATTTTATGCCATTGCAGTTTCCGAGGAGGAGATGCTAAAGCTATCGAATTGCAGCGAAGCTGAGAAGACAGGACATCATGATGAAGGATGCTGCAACGGTTCTGCTCTGCCACGACATGACCCTTCATAGAAAAACAGAGTGGTTTTGAAATTATCATTATCAAAACCAGGGGGGCATGTGTTATCACCAGATTTTGGCCAAATCAGGAGGTGGGCCGTGAGGGAGATGGGCTTGGAAGATTACACGTGGAAGATCTCTGAAGCGGCCTTACACGAAGAGTTTGGGCTAGATTGCCCGTGTATCTGTAATATAGTAGATCGCATCTTAGATTAAAAGTTAGAGTTTGTCTCGTGCACGGTGGGGATTATTCCCACGTTAGAAAGTCCCCTGGACTATAAATATGTATCTAGGGTTTATGAAATAAACAACAACCAACGTTCAACCAACAAATCAATCTCGGCGCATCGCCAACTCCTTCGTCTCGAGGGTTTCTACCGGTAAGCATCATGCTGCCTAGATCGCATCTTGCGATCTAGGCAGCACAAGCTTTATGTTGTTGATGCATTGCTCGTACTGAAGCCTTTTTGATGGTGAGCAACGTAGTTATCTTAGATGTGTTAGGGTTAGCATTGTTCTTCGTATCATATGCTATCGTAGTGCAACCCTTGCATATCTAGCCGCCCTCACACCTATCTTAGGTGTGGGGGCGGCACCCCGCTTGATCATTATTTAGTAGATCCGATCCGTTACGGTTGCTCCTTGTTCTTCAAGGATTAGTTTAATATCTGCAATAGTTAGGCCTTACAAAGGGTTGGAGGATCCAGCGGCACGTAGGGTGTCGTTTGCTAGTCCTAGACAGGATGTTCCGGGGATCAACCTCGTGTTGGTTTTTAGGCCTTGTCTAGGATCGGCTTACGATCACCGTGCGTGGCCGCGAGGCCCAATCGTGAGTAGGATGATCCGATTATGCGGTGAAAACCCTAAATCGTCGTAGATCGCATTAGCTTTATCTTGATCAAGCAGGACCACCATATATTCGTGCACCTCGTACGAATCATGGGTGGATCGGCTCCTTGAGCCGATTCACAGGATAACCTGAGAGCCGATCGAGGCTCGTATTTAATGTTTACGTGTATGCCATGCAGGAAACTAAGCGAGGCATCTCCATCACCTTCCTGACCAGGTATAGGTCAGGTGGCACGCCCTTGCATCAGCATCGGACGTGTGTACCAGAGGCTTTGCGGGCCGTCGCTCGGAGGAACCAGGGCCAGCCGCAGCCCTAAGTTGTTCCCGGCTCTACTGTGTTGCCCGTCGCTGCCCGCCGGTGGGTTTTGACCGCAACAACATGTTACAAGTTGAAAGCAACCGCTGAAACTTAATCTTCCTTTGTGTTGCTTCAATGCTTTTACTTTGAATTATTGCTTTATGAGTTAACTCTTATGCAAGACTTATTGATGCTTGTCTTGAAGTACTATTCATGAAAAGTCTTTGCTATATGATTCACTTGTTTACTCATGTCATATACATTGTTTTGATCGCTGCATTCACTACATATGCTTTACAAATAGTATGATCAAGGTTATGATGGCATGTCACTCCAGAAATTATCTTTGTTATCGTTTTATCTGCTCGGGACGAGCAGAACTAAGCTTGGGGATGCTGATACGTCTCCGACGTATCGATAATTTCTTGTGTTCCATGCCACATTATTGATGATATCTACATGTTTTATGCACACTTTATGTCATATTCGTGCATTTTCTGGAACTAACCTATTAACAAGATGCCGAAGTGCCGCTTCTTTGTTTTCTGCTGTTTTTGGTTTCAGAAATCCTAGTAACGAAATATTCTCGGAATTGGACGAAATCAACGCCCAGGGTCCTATTTGGCCACGAAGCTTCCAGAAGACCGAAGAGGAGACGAAGTGGGGCCACGAGGCAGCCAAACCCTAGGGCGGCGCGGCCCCTGCCCTGGCCGCGCGGCCCTATGGTGTGGGCCCCTCATGCTGCCTCCTGACCTGCCCTTCCGCCTACTTAAAGCCTCCGTCGCGAAACCCCCAGTACCGAGATCCACGATACGGAAAACCTTACTGAGACACCGCCGCCGCCAATCCCATCTCGGGGGATTCAGGAGATCGCCTCCAGCACCCTGCCGGAGAGGGGAATCATCTCCCGGAGGACTCTACGCCGCCATGGTCGCCTCCGGAGTGATGTGTGAGTAGTCTACCCCTGGACTATGGGTCCATAGCAGTAGCTAGATGGTTGTCTTCTCCCCATTGTGCTTAATTGTCGGATCTTGTGAGCTGCCTAACATGATCAAGATCATCTATCTGTAATTCTATATGTTGCGTTTGTTGGGATCCGATGAATAGAGAATACTTGTTATGTTGATTATCAAAGTTCTGTCTATGTGTTGTTTATGATCTTGCATGCTCTCCGTTATTAGTAGATGCTCTGGCCAAGTTGATGCTAGTAACTCCAAGAGGGAGTATTTATGCTCGATAGTGGGTTCATGTCTCCGTGAATCTGGAGGAGTGACAAGAACCTCTAAGGTTATGGATGTGCTGTTGCCACTAGGGATAAAACATTGGTGCTATGTTCGAGGATGTAGTCACTGATTACATTACGCGCAATACTTAATGCAATTGTCTGTTGTTAGCAACTTAATACTGGAGGGGGTTCGGATGATAACCTGAAGGTGGACTTTTTAGGCATAGATGCATGCTGGATAATGGTCTATGTACTTTGTCGTAATGCCCAATTAAATCTCACTATACTCATCATAATATGTATGTGCATGGTCATGCCCTCTTTATTTGTCAATTGCCCAACTGTAATTTGTTCACCCAACATGCTGTTTATCTTATGGGAGAGACACCTCTAGTGAACTGTGGACCCCGGTCCAATTCTCTATACTGAAATACAATCTACTGCAATACTGTTTTACTGTTTTATACAAACAATCATCTTCCACACAATACGGTTAATCCTTTGTTACAGCAAGCCGGTGAGATTGACAACCTCACTGTTTCGTTGGGGCAAAGTACTTTGGTTGTGTTGTGCAGGTTCCACGTTGGCGCCGGAATCTCTGGTGTTGCGCCGCACTACATCCCGCCGCCATCAACCTTCAACGTGCTTCTTGACTCCTACTGGTTCGATTAAACCTTGGTTTCTTACTGAGGGAAACTTGCCGCTGTGCGCATCACACCTTCCTCTTGGGGTTCCCAACGGACGTGTCAACCACACGCATCAAGCAAATTTCTGGCGCCGTTGCTTAGGGAGATCAAGACACGCTGCAAGGGGAGTCTCCACTTCCCAATCTCTTTACTTTGTTTTTGTCTTGCTTTATTTTATTTACTACTTTGTTTGCTGCACTAAATCAAAATACAAAAAAATTAGTTGCTAGTTTTACTTTAATTGCTATCTTGATTGCTATATCAAAAACACAAAAAAAATTAGTTACTTGCATTTACTTTATCTAGTTTGCTTTATTTACTATTGCTAAAATGAGTAATCCTGAAGTTGAAGTTCGTACGTTTAAGCAACGAGGGGGAGAATGTTTAAGAGATGCTTGGTATAGAATTAGTAATGCCCATAATAGGTGCACTAAGAAACACTCCACCACTATTTTACTCAGAAATTTTTATGTTGGTGTCTCTAGTTGGAATAGGTATGTTCTTGATAGTCTCGCGAAAGGTAACTTCCTAAGTACTCCTGCATTAGAAGCTAGCTGCATTATTGAGAGTCTATTTGGAATACCCCCTGTTGATGAAGTTAAAACTGAAATATCTCTTGAAGATGTTATGAAAAAATTGGGAACCATAGAGAAAAATTTTCCAAGTATTGAAACTAAAGTGGAAATGTTACTTGATAAAACTGATGAACTGGATAAATCCTTAGGAGAAATTGATGAAAGAATTAGTGTCCTAGGAACTTGTGCTGTCCATGATGATCAAATCAATAGGATTGACGAACTTGAAAAAGCTATGGGAACCTTCGGTTCAACATTTTCTTCTCTTAAATATAAGGAGAAAGCTTATGTGGGTAAGGAGCAAAAGTTTATGTATGTCTCTAAAGTGCCTAAACCAAAGAAATATTATTATAGGCCAAAAATTGACAAATCCCTTAGTACCACTACGGATGGGGGAGCTTGTGATAACAACACTTCGTTTCTTGATAATACTTGATACACACTTTCTGCGCCTAGCTAAAAGGCGTTAAAGAAAAGCGCTTATGGGAGACAACCCATGTTTTTACTACAGTACTTTGTTTTTATTTTGTGTCTTGGAAGTTGTTTACTACTGTAGCAACCTCTCCTTATCTTAGTTTAGTGTTTTGTTGTGCCAAGTAAAGTCGTTGATAGTAAAGTTCATACTAGATTTGGATTACTGCGCAGAAACAGATTTCTTTGCTGTCACGAATCTGGGCTGTTTTCTCTGTAGGTAACTCAGAAAATTATGCCAATTTACGTGAGTGATCCTCAGATATGTACGCAACTTTCATTCAATTTGAGCATTTTCATTTGAGCAAGTCTGGTGCCTCGATAAAATTCGTCAATACGAACTGTTCTGTTTTGACAGATTCTGCCTTTTATTTCGCATTGCCTCTTTTGCTATGTTGGATGAATTTTTTTGATCCATTAATGTCCAGTAGCTTTATGCAATGTCCAGAAGTGTTAAGAATGATTGTGTCACCTCTGAACATGTTAATTTTGATTGTGCACTAACCCTCTAATGAGTTGTTCTAAGTTTGGTGTGGAGGAAGTTTTCAAGGATCAAGAGAGGGAGATGATACAACATGATCTAGGAGAGTGAAAGCTCTAAGCTTGGGGATGCCCCAGTGGTTCACCCCTGCATATTCTAAGAAGACTCAAGCGTCTAAGCTTGGGGATGCCCAAGGCATCCCCTTCTTCATCGACAACATTATCAGGTTCCTCCCCTGAAACTATATTTTTATTCCATCACATCTTATGTGCTTTTCTTGGAGCGTCGGTTTGTTTTTTTTTGTTTTTTTTGAATAAAATGGATCCTAGCATTCGCTTTGTGGGAGAGAGACACGCTCCGCTGTAGCATATGGACAAGTATGTCCTTAGGCTCTACTCATAGTATTCATGGCGAAGTTTCTTCTTCGTTAAATTGTTATATGGTTGGAATTGGAAAATGATACATGTAGTAAATTGCTATAATGTCTTGGATAATGTGATACTTGGCAATTGTTGTGCTCATGTTTAAGCTCTTGCATCATATACTTTGCACCCATTAATGAAGAAATACATAGAGCATGCTAAAATTTGGTTTGCATATTTGGTCTCTCTAAGGTCTAGATAATTTCTAGTATTGAGTTTGAACAACAAGGAAGACGGTGTAGATTCTTATAATGTTTACAATATGTCTTTTATGTGAGTTTTGTTGCACCGGTTCATCCTTGTGTTTGTTTCAAATAACCTTGCTAGCCTAAACCTTGTATCGAGAGGGATTACTTCTCATGCATCCAAAATCCTTGAGCCAACCACTATGCCATTTGTGTCCACCATACCTACCTACTACATGGTATTTCTCCGCCATTCCAAAGTAAATTGCTTGAGTGCTACCTTTAAAATTCCATCATTCACCTTTGCAATATATAGCTCATGGGACAAAATAGCTTAAAAACTATTGTGGTATTGAATATGTACTTATGCACTTTATCTCTTATTAAGTTGCTTGTTGTGCGATAACCATGTTCACTGGGGACGCCATCAACTACTCTTTGTTGAAATTCATGTGAGTTGCTATGCATGTTCGTCTTGTCTGAAGTAAGGGAGATCTACCACCTTATGGTTAAGCATGCATATTGTTAGAGAAGAACATTGGGCCGCTAACTAAAGCCATGATCCATGGTGGAAGTTTCAGTTTTGGACATATATCCTCAATCTCATATGAGAAAATTATTAATTGTTGTTACATGCTTATGCATAAAAGAGGAGTCCATTATCTGTTGTCTATGTTGTCCCGGTATGGATGTCTAAGTTGAGAATAATCAATAGCGAGAAATCCAATGCGAGCTTTCTCCTTAGACCTTTGTACAGGCGGCATAGAGGTACCCCTTTGTGACACTTGGTTAAAACATGTGCATTGCGATGATCCGGTAGTCCAAGCTAATTAGGACAAGGTGCGGGCACTATTAGTATACTATGCATAAGGCTTGCAACTTGTAAGATATAATTTACATGATACATATGCTTTATTACTACCGTTGACAAAATTGTTTCATGTTTTCAAAATCAAAGCTCTAGCACAAATATAGCAATCGATGCTTTTCCTCTATGGAGGACCATTCTTTTACTTTCATTGTTGAGTCAGTTCACCTATTTCTCTCCACCTCAAGAAGCAAACACTTGTGTGAACTGTGCATTGATTCCTACATACTTGCATATTGCACTTATTATATTACTCTATGTTGACAATATCCATGAGATATACATGTTACAAGTTGAAAGCAACCGCTGAAACTTAATCTTCCTTTGTGTTGCTTCAATGCTTTTACTTTGAATTATTGCTTTATGAGTTAACTCTTATGCAAGACTTATTGATGCTTGTCTTGAAGTACTATTCATGAAAAGTCTTTGCTATATGATTCACTTGTTTACTCATGTCATATACATTGTTTTGATCGCTGCATTCACTACATATGCTTTACAAATAGTATGATCAAGGTTATGATGGCATGTCACTCCAGAAATTATCTTTGTTATCTTTTTATCTGCTCGGGACGAGCAGAACTAAGCTTGGGGATGCTGATACGTCTCCGACGTATCGATAATTTCTTGTGTTCCATGCCACATTATTGATGATATCTACATGTTTTATGCACACTTTATGTCATATTCGTGCATTTTCTGGAACTAACCTATTAACAAGATGCCGAAGTGCCAGTTGCTGTTTTCTGCTGTTTTTGGTTTCAGAAATCCTAGTAACGAAATATTCTCGGAATTGGACGAAATCAACGCCCAGGGTCCTATTTTGCCACGAAGCTTCCAGAAGACCGAAGAGGAGACGAAGTGGGGCCACGAGGCAGCCAAACCCTAGGGCGGCGCGGCCCCTGCCCTGGCCGCGCGGCCCTATGGTGTGGGCCCCTCGTGCCGCCTCCTGACCTGCCCTTCCGCCTACTTAAAGCCTCCGTCGCGAAACCCCCAGTACCGAGAGCCACGATACGGAAAACCTTACTGAGACGCCGCCGCCGCCAATCCCATCTCGGGGGATTCAGGAGATCGCCTCCGGCACCCTGCCGGAGAGGGGAATCATCTCCCGGAGGATTCTACGCCGCCATGGTCGCCTCCGGAGTGATGTGTGAGTAGTCTACCCCTGGACTATGGGTCCATAGCAGTAGCTAGATGGTTTTCTTCTCCCCATTGTGCTTAATTGTCGGATCTTGTGAGCTGCCAAACATGATCAAGATCATCTATCTGTAATTCTATATGTTGCGTTTGTTGGGATCCGATGAATAGAGAATACTTGTTATGTTGATTATCAAAGTTATGTCTATGTGTTGTTTATGATCTTGCATGCTCTCCGTTATTAGTAGATGCTCTGGCCAAGTTGATGCTAGTAACTCCAAGATGGAGTATTTATGCTCGATAGTGGGTTCATGTCTCCGTGAATCTGGGGGAGTGACAAGAACCTCTAAGCTTATGGATGTGTTGTTGCCACTAGGGATAAAACATTGGTGCTATGTTCGAGGATGTAGTCACTGATTACATTACACGCAATACTTAATGCAATTGTCTGTTGTTAGCAACTTAATACTGGAGGGGGTTCGGATGATAACCTGAAGGTGGACTTTTTAGGCATAGATGCATGCTGGATAGCGGTCTATGTACTTTGTCGTAATGCCCAATTAAATCTCACTATACTCATCATAATATGTATGTGCATGGTCATGCCCTCTTTATTTGTCAATTACCCAACTGTAATTTGTTCACCCAACATGTTGTTTATCTTATGGGAGAGACACCTCTAGTGAACTGTGGACCCCGGTCCAATTCTCTATACTGAAATACAATCTACTGCAATACTGTTTTACTGTTTTCTGCAAACAATCATCTTCCACACAATACGGTTAATCCTTTGTTACAGCAAGCCGGTGAGATTGAAAACCTCACTGTTTCGTTGGGGCAAAGTACTTTGGTTGTGTTGTGCAGGTTCCACGTTGGCGCCGGAATCTCTGGTGTTGCGCCGCACTACATCCCGCCGCCATCAACCTTCAACGTGCTTCTTGACTCCTACTGGTTCGATTAAACCTTGGTTTCTTACTGAGGGAAACTTGCCGCTGTGCGTATCACACCTTCCTCTTGGGGTTCCCAACGGACGTGTCAACCACACGCATCACGGTGGTAGGCAGAGGCCAGACCAGCACGCACCCGCGATGCCCTGGCGCGACAGGAGCGGCATGGCCACGCCTCGCGTGTCTGCCGGAGCGCGCCATGACCACACGTCGCCTCGCCACCGCGCTCCATCCCTGGCCCCCTTTTCTCCACGTTGAGCATCGTCGTGCCACCGCGAACGCGTCGGACACGCTCACGACACCAACCTGCGCCCGCCGCCGGAGACGACGACCGCATCACGCCATTGCCGCGCAGTACACCGCGACCACCCGACCGCGTTAGGCACCGCCTAGCCTAGCCAGCACCGCCCAGAGGACCGCCTGGACACGCTGAACAGGACGCCGCCCTCGCCTAGCTCGCTAGCTCGCCGGAGAGCACGCGCCGTGGTCGACCTTGCCGCAGCACCTTGGTGCCCTTCCTCGCCTATAAAAGGAGACCTCTCCTCGTCGATTTCACCACACCATCGCCTTCCCCTCTCATCACTGACCCTCCTCAGCCACTCGCCCATCGACATTAGCCACCACTCCCGCCCAATTGCTCCATCACTGCCATGCGCCGCCGCAGAAGCTCGCCGTCGATTGGAGCTGCCCCAGGACGCGCCGCTTGTACCAGGAGCTTCACCGTCGTCAACATCGTCCTTGAGCATACTGCCAACCCTCACTGGAGCCACGGTGAGCTCGCCGGACCCCCTACCTCGCCGCGCCAGTAGCTCGATCTCACCGGAGATGACGACGTGTGTGAGCCGTCCGATCCTGTTCTAATCCAACGCGCCGCAGCCCCCGTACCGCTTCGCGTGTTAAAAGGAGGCTGACAGGTGGAGCCCACCCGTCAGACAGCCCACGCGTGCGAGACGCGTGGTGGGCTGGAATCCTCTGTTTGAATCATTTTTGGCCCAATTAGTTTCCCCCGCGAGCCCACTGATTCAAATTCATATTTTAGATCAATTTAAATTTAGCTCACATATGCTTTTTCAAATTTAAATAGATCCAAATTGGCTCAACCAAATTTAATGAATTACATACAGTTGGAAAGCTTATGAAATTTCCTAACTAACTACACTAGTCTCATCTTGAGATTCATTGTAGAATCAATGTTCCAAAAAGAACCAGGCAGGGACTTTTGCACATTCAAACAATTATTAAAAATCAACCAAAAGTGCTTTTGAGTTGATTTCAACTCTCATAGCTCACATTTCACTTACTCTAATTGTTTATGCAAAAATTTGACATGGTTACTTTGTGTGATCATGGCCTAGTTTAAAGAAAGGACTTTATGGCTATTCTAGTCAAATGATATTGTCCAAAACTATTATTTAAATATTATGAGGGGTTTACCTCATTTAAATCTTGTCCCAAGTAACTTCATATGAGGTTGTGACCTTGTCTAATTACTCTCACATTGAATTACTTGGTGATGTTAAATCATAACTGGTATTGTTAAATGGTATGAGGTATTCTACCTCATTTAAATCATTTCCCAAATGAGGATTATGAATGGTTGACCTTGGTCAACATGAGTTCATACATTACTCACTTGAGGAAACTAAATCTTAACCAGATTCAATGAGAGGAAATTATTTCCTCAAAGAACTAAATGGAAACTCTAATCTACATATGTAATGAGAGAAAATTATTTTTCTTAAAGAAAGAAACCAAATTCAACTAATATGTTATGTGTGTCATGACACTAGAATAGTTTGTGTGAAGCCATGGTGTGCTTAGTGTAGCTCTTGAACCTTGTTTGGTGATTGTATCTCGTATTCGTTTTTAGACGCTAGTACCGAGGAGTACCAAGAGGAGGAGGTCTACCATCAAGAGGAGGAAGACCACTTTGACCCGTACACCACTCAAGGCAAGCTGATATTCTTGCAAGTTAAAAGCTCTATTTGAGCAAGGCAACATTTCTTTTACTTTATGTGCCACCATCCCATCCCAAGTTTTTACCTTACAAGTTTTCACTTGGTTTCTCAAAGATTGCTTTTATAGTGAACTTTGGTCTAAGTTTAGAGTGTTGCAAGAGTAGTAAAGTTAGCCTCAAAGATGGCTAAGCAAGATAGCACCCCTGATGCTTAATGCTAGTGCTAACAACTAAAATTGACTACTCTAGATGGGAACTTGTGATTTGAAATGAATTGGAAAACTTTGGAATGATGAGTCATTCTATTGAAAGGTATTTGAAGGTGAATATGACCTGAATAATATGGTGGAGTTTGATCAAAACTGATGTTGGTTTGGATGCGATACCTTTCCAAATTTCAGTACCCCCACAATACCTTATTTTGGGTAGGGCTTAATTGGAAGTTTATACATCTTAGTATGGGTTCCCTCTGAACAAGCATCATAGGGGTTATGCCGAGGCTGCCTCCGTTGTAAGAGGAATGCTGTGAAATGAGGTGAATGTACGGCCCAAGCCCTGTGCAGTTCCCAGGTTGACAGTTGGTCTTCACTGGGAGGCCAAGCTCATGGGGAGAGGTACCTATACTAGGGTATGTAAGTGAAAGGTTATGGTTGATGATCCGCGTACTGAGTTACGATGATTCAGGGTTGCCCCTGACGGATGAAATCAAATGTTGTGGCACAAGTGTGCAACCTCTGCAGAGTGTAAATCTATTCGAATAGCCGTGTCCACAATTACAGACGGTTGGAAAGGCCATACTGTTTCCGGGGTCAGATATTTCTTGAAAATGGTTGATGAATTGAAGGGTGACTTGACTTGAAAACCAACTGAGTTATGGGAATGACACTGATGTTCCCACTTGAGTTAGTTAGCACATGAAGAGTCTTTATCAAATATTTGTGAACTAAAACTGGCTTTATGCAAATTAAACTAGAGCTTAGCACCCCCTTACTAGAATTAATGGTACTTACACTAGTATTAGTTTGCGAGTACTTAAAGTAGTCACGGCTGTGTCCCTGGTTATTCAAATGGCCAGACTATGAAGAGGAGCAGAACTATCAAGATGACGGCCAATAGGACGTCTACGACAACTAGGATTCTTCTAACGTCAAGCGTTGGCCTGTGGACTAGATAGTCCCCTTCTATTACGCTTCCGCTATGTATTGTGTTCGTTGATCATTAGATCAACTAGTTGTGTAATATGGATCATGTGATCTAAATTTGTAAGATAAGTATGGTTTGTAATGAATGATGACTTATGATATCGACTGTTATGTCTCGCAACAATAATCTTCCTGGGATTGCGATGTATGGCATAATAGGCATCTGGACTTAAAAATCCGGGTGTTGACAACCACATTATTTTTGTGTGGTGCGACAGGGAGAAACAAAGGTATGCCTGGTTTTTATATTGGTCCAATTTTATCAAATATATGAGCACATTGGTTATTAATAAGAAATATTGAGTGACTCATGCAGTTTGTACTACATATGCTAATACTAACGGGGATGCTATACTTCATTTTTTGTAGGTCACGTTACCATGAACGATATTTGTACACCTTATGGTGCATGTTTTACCACCATTAAACCATTACCGAAATACTCAACTTTTCTATTCCAGATGGATTGTCAGAAGAAGGGTTACAATGGCGGTAGGAGCTACTGTTCAGATATTTATTGATGTTGTGCAATTTTTTGACAATGCCAAGGAAGTGGTTCATACTATGTATTATCATGTATCAAAAGTTTGTGCCTGTAAGATTGGGTGAATCTCAATAAACTAGACAAATCGATTCATCAGTTTGTTAGTGAAATTGAATTCTAAGTTTCTTTGATAAAAAAAAACAGTTTCTGTTGATTCTCAGCCATATGATTATTTTCTTATCACTCTTTCAAAGTTGAAAAGTGTTAATCTGACAATGAGATCATTGTTCAAAAAAAAAGCAATGAGATCTGATCAAGATTCCACGGGCCATTGAACTTTGAGAAAATGTACATTATTTTGTTGCACATAGTTGAAACATTATTTAACATGCTAAATATCATTAAAATTTATATAAAAAGTGTTAAAACACCTAAAAAGAGTCTTGATCCTGACAACTGTACTCCAAAGATAACATGAGTATGTTTACTTGTACTGTAAGATGGGCCATGCCAAAATATAGGGATATATATATATATTTACCTATGTTGGAGCCACTAGTCAGATGGGTGAAAGATCTATCCATGCATTGGATTATATTGATACGGAGAACATAAGTATTATGCTTTAAAGGGAGTTCTCGATGAAATAAAGGACTAACTCAGCGAGTATGGATGGATCTAGTGTTTGAGGCGGTTCAGGGCCTAAAGCTATTATTCAGATGTTTGAGTCTGGCCGTTGTGTAACCCGTTGTGAGTAATAAAGTTCTTGTTTTACTTGCAAAAAAAGGATAAAAAATTATCTCTAAAGGATGCCATTATCGCATGATGGATTTACTAAAAAGATTATCGCATGATGGACAACATTGATCAAGTGGCCGATGAACGCATCATGCACTGGCGGACCTTCGGCTGGGCCAACCTGGGCCATGGCCTCCCAACAAAAATGAAAGTTTACTACTACCTATTACAAAATTTTAGAATATCAGAAATGCAAATTTGAACTCGTTCTCTTGTTATCTGAAGCACCCAATAGCTCCCACGGATTGAAATTTTCAGACTTAAATGAGCAGACTAAATCATCAAAACTATTTGTAGTGTAGAATTTGTAACATCCCAAATTTTAAAACAAAGAGAAAATGATTTTTCCAGTTTCCAAAAATGAGAACCAACAAAAACTTTTATTAAATAAAGTGCTATGCATAGTGCTCATACCTAATGCTTGTGTTTTTCCATGATTGTTTGTTTCTTACTTTGAACATTCTTCCAAAACCCTAAAACCCTAACCATCTCAAAACCAAAGTGGATTCAAATATGAAGGAACTAAAATAAAATAAAAAGACATGTGGGCATATAGCCCGAATATGCAAATCTTGACCAATACCCTTCTTACTTTTATAAATGGTGGTGAACCATTGTAAACCCCACTAAACCCTAAACTTCACCCCTCTTATCACCATCCATTATTTACAAAATAAAAAGAGGTGTTATTAAATAAGAAAAATGCCTATGTACGCCTATGGCTATAATTGTGAATAATAAATTTGGCCATGGCTACCTTGTGTAGATTATTTGAAATACCTCAACAAACCTAACCTAGTACTCCCCAACTAATCCAAGTGAGAAACAAAAATAAGTTAAACATATGCATAGAGGCATATGTGGCACTTAGCCATCATACTCAATTCTTGACCTATGCACCCACACTTTCTCCAAATGGTTTGAAACTCTTATCAAACTCAATCTAACCCTAAATAGATCCTCACACATGCCCAATTGGATCAAGAGAACATAAATGGAAAATTAAGAAAAATCCAATTCAACACACACATGTGCTTATGGACATTTTGCAAATCTTTGACCTAGACCAATTTGGCTTTCACCATTAGTTGTATTATGTTACTAAACACTTATTAACACTTTTGGAATCAAAGAAACTCAAATCAAATCAAATTTGAACTCAAATTATGATCACATGAAATGATGGTCAAATCTGCCAATTTCAGTCTGGTCACTACTTTGAGCCCCTGTATTTTGAGATTTTCAAACCAAACAAATCCAATTCTTTGCACCTCATCCAAGTACACATAGAGGTGAACAACTTTTGTAAAGACCACCATATCAAATTCAGCTTGGATCAAAAACTATGCTCAAGCAAAGTTGAGACTTTTTAACAACATCAACATCACCCCACTTTGCAAATTTTGCATTTCTTTTATTTTTGAAATTCCACCACCACCATTGTGAGTCTCTGGTCATTATAACCAATCCAACCAACCTATTTTCAAATTTTGGAACTACATTACATAGAACAAATTTGGCAAAAACTTGAAATTGCAAATAGGCACAAATCCCAAAACACTATTTCCAATAGTGTTCTTGCCAACCTAGTGCACCACCTTGCCTCTACATGTTCCCTGGTCCCCTCTACACCCAACCCTGGCATAGCAACCCTAGATGGAGGCCAAACATGGCATAGCCAGGCCATGCCGGCCATGGAGCATCTAGCCCTAGCCAACCCTAGCTCCTCCCCTCTCTAGCTCGGCCAACCCTGCCATTCTGCTCCCCCTGGCTCCCCTAAACACGCATGTGCCCTCCATGATCAAAGAGGAACCCGCCACTGCTGGGAACGGGATGCGCCCACGACGTCCAAGACGCGCCAGGGTGCGCATCGGCACGCCCTGGACGCCACAGAGCGACGACGTGTGCCGTCGACCCGGGGCCCCTCTTGCCCTCTCCCTTCTCCAGCGAGCTCCACTGGACGACCGCCGCCCGCCAGACAAGCTCCCCTGCCCGCGCGCGTGCTATCGCCGACGACAACATCGCCGCCCTTCCGCCACAGCCTCGCAAGCGCCCGACACGGGTAGACGCCGCCTAGCTTCGCCAGCATGCTTGTGACGCCCCGGAACCGGTACCATGAGGATTCCAGCGATCCCGCCGAAATCCGCACGATATCGATCCAGAGACGCCCTCCGACACGACGTGCGCGACGAATCACACACGTGATGCCAGAGGAATTAACACGAGCGGTAACATTACAACAGGATTACAATAGAGCCCACAAGAAACATATATTACAACAACGACTCCGACGAGTCAAGATACAAATAGACAATACAAAGATCCAAATCATACAGAAGATCGATTACGTCCGAGTACGGACAAGATACAAATTGGACTAAGAGTCCTGAAGATAACCAGTGGCGTCCATAACCCTGCCCAGGCCAAGCCGGAAGGGTAACCTTGCTAACGTCGTCTTCATCGAACATATCTTCATACCTGCCCGGTTATATCCCGTAGAAGCAGCAATAAGTACGGGTTCGTACTTAACAAGACTTCAAGACGTATAAGCATTCGTCAACCAGTGGTCCTTTGTACTTGAGGCACGCAGGGGACTTAGAGGACGCAAGAGGAACGTCATAGGCAATATGGTGGGGTTAAGCGGCAACGCGCAAGCACTAAAAACCTATAGAGACACTCTACAACATTCGTTTAATCAGAGAAGATGAGAGAGCGCATAAACTAACAGTTCTATACTCTGCAAACATAACACAGCCGATACTTTCCCCCTTCGCCAAGAAGTACTTACAAAGGCACTCACACGGTGGACAAGTTTTAACCATTTATTATTAGAGTTGTGCTAACTTACTACGCAAGTTATTATGATTGAAACAGCAGGTGTAAGTTGTCTATGGTCGAGTCATACAGCTCCAAGTCGTCCATAACCGCGGACGCGGCTTATCGATAAGATTGTAACCCTGCAGGGGTGCCCAAATGTGCCCACACGCACGCTCAACCCACTTACGACAGGTGGATATCACGACACGCACTCTCCTTCACTACAACAATGTCCAGGAAGCCACCTAACTAAGTTAACCCGTATCAGAGTCCGGCCGTGCTCCGAAGCGGACTCAGCTATTGCGTCAGCGTACTAGGTGATCAGTGCCCAGCGGGATGACCACTTCGCAGCGGCTCCGCAACCTACGAACGTGCAAGAGACAACGGGGTACAAGGCCCCAAAAGTAACATCATATCATCTGACCACAAAGAAACAAGCTTGCACGCCCGGGAGAAACAAAACAAACATCCAAACTAGTTGTGGCCACTGGACAAAGCTGTAGATTCCGGCAGTGGTCGAGGGGAGACCCGGTAAGCATACCCACGTGTGGTTAGAGCGCTCAGTCTCGGAACAGATAACAAGAACTCGGGTCCTAAGTGATTAAGGAAACACAAGTGAGCCGTCATAAAACGATCAGCTGACCCACCGATGCCTCCGCTAAACAAATGTTAACAACTAAAGTAGCCATGATTCTTCCCAACATATAACCCAATAAGATAACAATAACGGTAACGAGATAAGACAGCACTAGCATGCACTACGACTCGCAAGGGCAGACTCGATAACCAAACAATAGCCGTAGGAGGTGGTGGTGGCAATATGGGCTGCTTGAGGTAACAAGTGGAAAGGACACGTGACAAGAACGCAACTTAAGGATAGCATAAGGGAGAAGGCAAAATAAAATAGGTGAGCGACTCCTGCAGGGACAGGAGTATAGGGGAAATGCTTGCCTGTTAAAGCTTGCCGAGGAACATCCGGAGGACTTGTCGTATCTCACCACACCACTTCGTGATCCTATCCGGGAAGAAGCAAATGCTGGAACACACAACGTATGCAAGTCTTACTACTACGGATAAAGAAGATCCAGCATGATCAAGATGATATGCATGGCATGGCAAACATGATGCGGCGATGCAACTTATCCAATTTAAGCGGAATCGGAATCCCGACACACAAATTATTAGGTTCGAGTTGTTTATCTACCCCTTATATTAAATGTTGATTAGCATGGCAACACATGTCATAGGTGCGCTACACAAATTTAAATGGAATCGGGATAAGAGATAAGCAATCCCGCACAATTCCATATTTAATTATTAGGTGAATCGCTATCAACCCGAACAACCCCATGATATGACATGCGATGCGGCACATGATGATATGGCAAATGCAACAAGTTATAGATGGCACATTTATAAAATAGGTTGGCTTAGGGTTGGGGTCTCACGGTACCGGAACATAGGCGGTCGCCGGATTCGGTTTCGGAGAAGATGAAGATGAAGCGAATGTCTCGGCATTCGAATCCGAGAAAGAAGCCTTGAGGTTCCGGCTTCGTTTGCTGATGGCGAATTTGAGTAGACGTCAGTGATACTTGGAACGGCAACAAGGATCCTTTGGCCGCTGACGAGATGACGAACTTGGCAGTACGAAAGGAAGTAGACCGCCGACACAGTTTCTTCCGTTCGGTGGCCGAAGAACACGTATCATCTTAACATTGTAGTTCCCAATGTAGCACCACACCACCACATCCACCCTCACATCCACATACAATATCACTGCAGCACGGGATCGGAGAAACGCGTCAGCAGAAGCAGCAATAGAACAAAGTGGTACAAGATACATGCGTTCACAAGGCAGGCTGGCCAACACCTTGTTGACCCCGCGCGGAGGCAGGAGGCAACGACCAGGACAAGCAGGTGCACACACGGAGATATTCTGCGCTGAGGCGGAGGTGGAGGAACAGCAACGGGGCGGCGCGGCTAGAGGCAGGGGCGCAGTGGCCGGCGGCCCAGCAAATGACGGAATGGAAGCGAGGCGGCCGGGCGGCGCGCGACCGAGCGGAGGAGGGCGGCGCTCACAGGAGGATGCCCAGCAACCGGCGAGGAGCAGACGCGGGCGAGCGGTGGGTGCGTTCTCGCACAAGGAGGGACGGTGAGGCCGGCGGCGCGCAGTAGCAAGGGGTCAAGGTGACGGCCGGGCTGGAGGATGGAGAGGCGGGGCCACGCGCGACGAGGAACAAGTGGCGGCGGCGCTCGAGCTTGCGCAGGAGGCGGTGGCCGGTGCAAGGGAGAGCTGGGCGAGGGCGGCGCGCAAGGAGCCCGTGGCGATACTGGAGGCGGACACCAGAGGCATGAAGGTCGGTGGAGCACGGGGTAGCGACGGCCGGCGGCGGCGCCATGCGGGCAGAGAGGGAAGCGAGGTCGAGAGGGGGCGCGGTTCGCGAGCGAGGAGAAGAGCGACGCGCTCGAGGTTGGGTCGGGGATGAGAGGAGAGGCTCAGAGAGAGGTGGGAGGGTCTAGACAGAAAAAGAAATAGGTGAGGGGGTTTTCCGGAAAAGAGGGGACCGGCGGCGGGGAGGTGGACTGCAAAAAGGCAGGGAACCCTAGGGTTCCACTGGTGGACCTCCGGGTGGGCCAAGCTGGGCCGGAGAAGAGGGAGCCGGCTGGGCTGCCTGGCCTGGCCGGTGGGAGGTCTCCTCCTTCTTTTTTTAAAAAAAAAAACGTTTTCCTTTTATTATTTTCCTGTTTGTTAACAAAACCTTTTCAAATAGTTTTTATATAGTAAAATAAGCAGAGAAAATTATATTTTCATTTGAGATAAAAAGAGGGGAATAATTTAGAAATAAAATAGGGTTTAATAAAATAATTTTGGAGTTCAAAAATATGCATGATGCCATGATGATGCACAAAAGAAAAACAACAAACAATTCTAATAGGTGTGCTACCCTGGGCCGTTACAATCGACACCACTAACAAGGAATCTCGCCCCGAGATTCCACGTCAACCTAAGGGGGAGTTGGTTAAACTATCGGATCTTCTTGTACCATGTTGATAGACACCCGACCTTGAGGTGGAACCTTCTCCTGGCGAAGTGTTGATCTTCTCGACACCACTAACAAGAATTGTTGCTCCAGGTTGATCGGGTCGACACCACTAACAAGAAGTCATTGTTCCGTTGTTGATGATGCGGTTTCGTCGGGACCTCCGAAGATCGGACCTAATAGGATAAAGGCAAAGATCGTCAAACCCGCGTTGAAACCTAAGACTCAGAGAAACAGATAAGAGAAGATTCAAACTCGCAAAGGTAAGATGAGAAAGAATAGAGGTAAGGAGAAAAATCAGAGCTAATTAGAACTATCCAACGAATTTTCAGAAAATAGTTTTGACACTCTAAACTCAACGACCATTGGCAAGGTTATCCTAAAGGCTGGACTAGTGGGGTACCGTCAACCTGAGGCTCTGATACCAACTTGTGACGCCCCGGAACTGGTACCATGAGGATTCCAGCGATCCCGTCAAAATCCGCACGATATCGATCAAGAGACGCCCTCCGACACGACGTGCGCGACGAATCACACACGTGATGCCAGAGGAATTAACACGAGCGGTAACATTACAACAGGATTACAATAGAGCCCACAAGAAACATATATTACAACAACGACTCCGACGAGTCAAGATACAAATAGACAATACAAAGATCCAAATCATACAGAAGATCGATTACGTCCGAGTACGGACAAGATACAAATTGGACTAAGAGTCCTGAAGATAACCAGTGGCGTCCATAACCCTGCCCACGCCAAGCCGGAAGGGTAACCTTGCTAACGTCGTCTTCATCGAACATATCTTCATACCTGCCCGGTTATATCCTGTAGAAGCAGCAATAAGTACGGGTTCGTACGTAACAAGACTTCAAGACGTATAAGCATTCGTCAACCAGTCGTCCTTTGTACTTGAGGCACGCAGGGGACTTAGAGGACGCAAGAGGAACGTCATAGGCAATATGGTGGGGTTAAGCGGCAACGCGCAAGCACTAAAAACCTATAGAGACACTCTACAACATTCGTTTAATCAGAGAAGATGAGAGAGCGCATAAACTAACAGTTCTATACTCTGCAAACATAACACAGCCGATACTTTCCCCCTTCGCCAAGAAGTACTTACAAAGGCACTCACACGGTGGACAAGTTTTAACCATTTATTATTAGAGTTGTGCTAACTTACTACGCAAGTTATTATGATTGAAACAGCAGGTGTAAGTTGTCTATGGTCGAGTCATACAGCTCCAAGTCGTCCATAACCGCGGACGCGGCTTATCGATAAGATTGTAACCCTGCAGGGGTGCCCAAATGTGCCCACACGCACGCTCAACCCACTTACGACAGGTGGATATCACGACACGCACTCTCCTTCACTACAACAATGTCCAGGAAGCCACCTAACTAAGTTAACCCATATCAGAGTCCGGCCGTGCTCCGAAGCGGACTCAGCTATTGCGTCAGCGTACTAGGTGATCAGTGCCCAGCGGGATGACCACTTCGCAGCGGCTCCGCAACCTACGAACGTGCAAGAGACAACGGGGTACAAGGCCCCAAAAGTAACATCATATCATCTGACCACAAAGAAACAAGCTTGCACGCCCGGGAGAAACAAAACAAACATCCAAACTAGTTGTGGCCACTGGACAAAGCTGTAGATTCCGGCAGTGGTCGAGGGGAGACCCGGTAAGCATACCCACGTGTGGTTAGAGCGCTCAGTCTCGGAACAGATAACAAGAACTCGGGTCCTAAGTGATTAAGGAAACACAAGTGAGCCGTCATAAAACGATCAGCTGACCCACCGATGCCTCCGCTAAACAAATGTTAACAACTAAAGTAGCCATGATTCTTCCCAACATATAACCCAATAAGATAGCAATAACGGTAACGAGATAAGACAGCACTAGCATGCACTACGACTCGCAAGGGCAGACTCGATAACCAAACAATAGCCGTAGGAGGTGGTGGTGGCAATATGGGCTGCTTGAGGTAACAAGTGGAAAGGACACGTGACAAGAACGCAACTTAAGGATAGCGTAAGGGAGAAGGCAAAATAAAATAGGTGAGCGACTCCTGCAGGGACAGGAGTATAGGGGAAATGCTTGCCTGTTAAAGCTTGCCGAGGAACATCCGGAGGACTTGTCGTATCTCACCACACCACTTCGTGATCCTATCCGGGAAGAAGCAAATGCTGGAACACACAACGTATGCAAGTCTTACTACTACGGATAAAGAAGATCCAGCATGATCAAGATGATATGCATGGCATGGCAAACATGATGCGGCGATGCAACTTATCCAATTTAAGCGGAATCGGAATCCCGACACACAAATTATTAGGTTCGAGTTGTTTATCTACCCCTTATATTAAATGTTGATTAGCATGGCAACACATGTCATAGGTGCGCTACACAAATTTAAATGGAATCGGGATAAGAGATAAGCAATCCCGCACAATTCCATATTTAATTATTAGGTGAATCGCTATCAACCCGAACAACCCCATGATATGACATGCGATGCGGCACATGATGATATGGCAAATGCAACAAGTTATAGATGGCACATTTATAAAATAGGTTGGCTTAGGGTTGGGGTCTCACGGTACTGGAACATAGGCGGTCGCCGGATTCGGTTTCGGAGAGGATGAAGATGAAGCGAATGTCTCGGCATTCGAATCCGAGAAAGAAGCCTTGAGGTTCCGGCTTCGTTTGCTGATGGCGAATTTGAGTAGACGTCAGTGATACTTGGAACGGCAACAAGGATCCTTTGGCCGGTGACGAGATGACGAACTTGGCAGTACGAAAGGAAGTAGACCGCCGACACAGTTTCTTCCGTTCGGTGGCCGAAGAACACGTATCATCTTAACATTGTAGTTCCCAATGTAGCACCACACCACCACATCCACCCTCACATCCACATACAACATCACTGCAGCACGGGATCGGAGAAACGCGTCAGCAGAAGCAGCAATAGAACAAAGTGGTACAAGATACATGCGTTCACAAGGCAGGCTGGCCAACACCTTGTTGACCCCGCGCGGAGGCAGGAGGCAACGACCAGGACAAGCAGGTGCACACACGGAGATATTCTGCGCTGAGGCGGAGGTGGAGGAACAGCGACGGGGCGGCGCGGCTAGAGGCAGGGGCGCAGTGGCCGGCGGCCCAGAAAATGACGGAATGGAAGCGAGGCGGCCGGGCGGCGCGCGACCGAGTGGAGGAGGGCGACGCTCACAGGAGGATGCCCAGCAACCGGCGAGAAGCAGACGCGGGTGAGCGGTGGGTGCGTTCTCGCACAAGGAGGGACGGTGAGGCCGGCGGCGCGCAGCTGCAAGGGGTCAAGGTGACGGCCGGGCTGGAGGATGGAGAGGCGGGGCCACGCGCGACGAGGAACAAGTGGCGGCGGCGCTCGAGCTTGCGCAGGAGGTGGTGGCCGGTGCAAGGGAGAGCTGGGCGAGGGCGGCGTGCAAGGAGCCCGTGGCGATACTGGAGGCGGACACCAGAGGCATGAAGGTCGGTGGAGCACGGGGTAGCGACGGCCGGCGGCGGCGCCATGCGGGCAGAGAGGGAAGCAAGGTCGAGAGGGGGCACGGTTCGCGAGCGAGGAGAAGAGCGACGCGCTCGAGGTTGGGTCGGGGATGAGAGGAGAGGCTCAGAGAGAGGTGGGAGGGTCTAGACAGAAAAAGAAATAGGTGAGGGGGTTTTCCGGAAAAGAGGGGACCGGCGGCGGGGAGGTGGACCGCAAAAAAGCCAGGGAACCCTAGGGTTCCACTGGTGGACCTCCGGGTGGGCCAAGGTGGGCCGGAGAAGAGGGAGCCGGCTGGGCTGCCTGGCCTGGCCGGTGGGAGGTCTCCTCCTTCTTTTTTAAAAAAAAAAACGTTTTCCTTTTATTATTTTCCTGTTTGTTAACAAAACCTTTTCAAATAGTTTCTATATAGTAAAATAAGCAGAGAAAATTATATTTTCATTTGAGATAAAAAGAGGGGAATAATTTAGAAATAAAATAGGGTTTAATAAAATAATTTTGGAGTTCAAAAATATGCATGATGCCATGATGATGCACAAAAGAAAAACAACAAACAATTCTAATAGGTGTGCTACCCTGGGCCGTTACAATGCTCCCCAGAACCGCCTGGAGACCAGGACGCTGCAGCGCACGTCGCCTTGCCCTTTGGCGCCCTAGAACGCCATCACCACCGTAGACCTTGCCACACCCCACGGCCACCTCGCGCCACTATAAAAGGCGCACGCCCCTGGACGAATTGAGCACGCCATTCCACTCCCCTCTCTCTTCTGTCTATCCTCGCACCCTCTCCGCTCCACATTACTCACCACTGCCGCCCAATTGCACCATCGCCGCCTGTGCGCCGCCGCAGATCAAGCCAATGATTTAGTCCATCCCCGGAGCTCCCACGACCACCGTTGAGCTCGCCGTCGTCGACAACGACCAGCAGCATCGACGCCGTTGATCGCCGGAGCCCCTGATCGCCGTCGACCCCCTAGCCTCGCCGCGCCCTTAACTCCCTCTCGCCGGAGAAGTCGACGCGCCTCGCTCGTCTGATCGCCTTTTAATCCAATGGCCCACATCATCCCGTACCTCTTCGGGTTTTAAAACCCACGGACAGGCGTGCCCCACCTGTCAGGAGGCCCGCGTGTGCGAGACGCATTGCTGGGCCGGCCCATTCTCTCTCTCCCTCGCTGGCCCATTAATTTTCCCACGTGTCCTGTTAATTCAAAATTGGTTTAAATCAAATCTTTTAAAATGCAAACTGGTGTCCAATTCAAATTCAAATGGTTTCAAATATACTTCACCAAATTCAACAAATTTTATATCTTTGGAAAGCCTATAAAATTATCTAAACGACCCCACTGGTCTCACATTTAATTTCTTTGTAGAATAAATGTGACAAAAACAACAATTCAGAGACTTTTACAACTTCAAACAATTATTAAAAATCAACCAAAATGCTATTGAGTTGATTTCAACTGTCATAGATCACATTTCACATGCTTTAATTGATTATGCAAAAATATGGCAGGGTTACTTTGAGTGATCATGGCCTAAAGTAAATAAAGGACTATAGGGCTATTTCTACTCAAGTGATATTGTCCAAAACTATATAATAAATCCCATGAGGTGTTTGCCCTCATTTAAATCTTGTCCCAAGTAACTTTATATGAGGTAGTGACCATGGTTTACATAATCTCATATTGGGTTAATTGGTGATATTAAATCATAATGATGGTAGTGTGAAATTGCATGAGGTGCTCTACCTCATTTAAATCATTTTCTCAAATGATGATTAGGAAGGGTTGACCTTGGTCAACATGGATTCATAGGTTATTCATTTGAGGAGATTAAATCTTAACAAGATTCAATGAGAGGAAATTATTTCCCCCAAAGACTTAAAAGAGAAACCCTAATCCACATTTCAATGAGAGGAAATTATTTCTCTAACCCTAAGTAAGGAAACCCTAGTATAAATTTTAGGTAGCAATGTTAAGTGATGATGCTAGATCATTTTGAGTGAGCCATTAAGGCTTATTAAGTCCACTAAGTGTTGTTTGGTGATTGTATCCTCGTATTCGTTTCTAGACGCTAGTACCGGAGAATACCAAGAGGAGGAAGGCTTCTACAAAGAAGAGGAGGAAGAGAACTTTGATCACTACCCCACTCAAGGAAAGCTAATATTCTTGCAAGTGCAAAGCCCTATTGGGGCAAGGCACCATTAATCTTACCTTACTTACAATGATCCCATCCCAAGTTTTTACCTTACAAGTTTTTACTTGATTTATGAAGAAGTTACTTTTATAGTTAACTTTGGTCTAAGTTTAGAGTGTTACTAGAGTAGTAAAGTTAGCCTCAAAGATGGCCAAGCAAGATAGCACCCCTCATTATCAGAGCTAGTGCTAACAACTAAAATTGACTACTCTAGATGGGAACTTGTGATTTGAAATGAATTTGAAAACTTTGAAATGATGAGTCATTCTATTGAAAGATCTTTGAAGGTGAATATGACTGGAATGATATGGTGAATTTTGATTAAAACTGATATTGGTTTGGATGCGATACCTTTCCAATTTTTGAGTACCCCCACAATACCTGATTATGGGTAGGGCTTAAATGGAAGTTTATACATCTTAGTATGGGTTCCCTCTGAACAAGCATCATAGGGGTTATGCCGAGGATGCCTCCGTTGTATGAGAAATGATGTGAAATGAGGTGAATGTACGGCCCAAGCCATGTGCAGTTCCCAGGTTTCAGTTGGTCTTCACTGGGAGGCCAAGCTCATGGGGAGAGGTACCTATACTAGGGTATGTAAGTGAAAGGTTATGGTTGATGATCCGCGTACTGAGTTACGATGATTCGGGGTTATCCCTGACGGATGTAATCAAATGTTGTGGCACAAGTGTGCAACCTCTGCAGAGTGTAAATCTATTCGAATAGCCGTGTCCATGGTTACGGACGGTTGGAAAGGCCATACAGTTTCCGGTGTCAAATAATTCTTGAAAATGTTGATGAAAGGAATGGTGAATTGAATTGAATCACAACTGAGTTGTGGGAATGACACTAATGTTCCCACTTGAGTTAGTTAGCTCATGAAAGAGTCTTTTATCAAACACTTGTGAACTAAAATTAGCTTTATGCAAAATAAACTAGAGCTTAGCACGCCCTTACTAGAATTGAAAGTACTTACACTAGTATTAGTTTGCGAGTACTTAAAGTACTCACGGCTGTGTCCCTGGCTATTCAAATGGCCAGACTATGAAGAGGAGCAGAACTACCAAGGTGACGACCAGCAGGACGCCTACGACAACTAGGGAATCTTCTGACGTCAGACGTTGGCCTGTGGATTAGATAGTCCACTTCCGTTACGCTTCCGCCATGTAATATGTTCGTTGATCATTAGATCAACTATTTGTGTAATATTGGATCATGTGATCTCTATTTGTAAGACGACTATGGTATGTAATGAATGATGACTTATGATATTCGACTGTTATGTCTCGCAACAACAATCTTCCTGGGATTGCGATGTATGGCATAACAGGCATCTGGACTTAAAAATTCGGGTATTGACAAGTTGGTATCAGATCCATTGTTTGACCTTAGGAGACCCTAGTTAGAATGGACGTCTGAAAAAACTTAGTTTCAAAACCAAATAAGTGAATATTTGTGAAAACTTATTCTCACTCTTATCCTTGAGATCTTTTTTCAAAATGAGAAATTCATGCTCTACTTTTTCCTTGTAGAACTACATAAAACTTTACACACTTGACTACTTCTTTAACTTACTCATCCTAATTGCTCACAGATGGAGTACACCTGCAAGTCCTATCAGCTTGGCCACGGAGGAAACCTAATGTCCGAAAAGGATTTGAAGCAACTAGTGGAATATCTAGGACGCCCGTATCTCGAGTTCTTCGGAATACCCCTCAATAATCACTCAGGGGGACCACCTCGGTGGGAAGTTACTGCAGATCTGCGAAGAAAGCCTGGAGCCCCAATATGGGAAACCTGTTCGTTTTCTGTAACGGGGAACACTTGGAACGAAGGACTAGTCAGAGCGATGCAAGAAGCAATTGCCCGTCTATGTGGATAGAATGAGATCAAGATCAAGAACACTCGCTTTGTGTACTACCCAAGACATGACCTCATGGGAAGACCGATGACCATGCCCCCGCACACGGAGATGAACCACTATGTAGCACACCCGGACTTCATGTTGTACAATACCCGCAAGGAGTTGGACAACGCCCTCGCCTTTCGCCAAGCACACTAACCGTGAAGACAAAGGACCCACCCTAAAGAGTAGTATCACTAAAGCACTTGAGTAGGTGTGAGTTTGTATCAGGATCCCCTTGTATCGTAGAACGAATGAATGGTTCTTCAAACCAACGGTGTGTCAGCTTTGTAATGTGTGATGCTTGGTATGAATGAAAAAGAGTTGTTGGTTTTTACCCCCTCAACAGTACTCAAGTTTTCAAGTTTTGAACTTTTGAAACTTCTTCAACTTTAAATCAAACAAACCATAGAAATTTCCCTCTTATCTTATCATCCACCTCGATATTCAGATGGCCCCACCAACCCGCGGCACCAACCAAGATGCCATGATTCAGATGCTAGAGACGATGATGGTAGGCCGAGAAGCCGAGAGAGCTGAACGCCAAGCCAACATTGCTGCACTGCAACAGATCGCTCAAAACAACCAAGGCCATGGAAACCACGACCACCCTGGGTCAAAGCTGAAGAACTTTCAGAACACCAACCCACCCATTTTCAGCAAGACCGAAGAGTCACTGGACGCAGATGACTGGCTACAGACAATGGAGAACAACCTGGAAGTTGCGGGAGTTCAAGCCGTAGAGAAAGTGCTATTTGCCACCCACTACTTGTCAGGACCTGCAAGAGCCTGGTGGACAAGCACCCGCGCAATGAATGCGGGACAGATGATGACCTGGGAGGACTTCAAGACCAAGTTTAGCAAATACCATGTGCCTCAAGGACTGATTAAGAAGATGAGAGACGAGTTCTGCGAACTCAAACAAGGAAGGATGTCCATGGTAGAATACCGCGACAGATTTCTTACTCTGTCAAGGTACGCCCCGGACGAAACCGACACCAATGAGAAGCGGAAGGAGAGATTTCTGAATGGACTGCACGACGAAATGCAGACTGTACTGGTCAACATTCCCTTTGCTGACCTAGAAGCCCTGGTGGACTCCGCCATCTAGATGGAAGGGAAGCTTCACCAAGCCAACGAGAACCGCAAGCACCGGATGATGAACCAGCATGGGTCCAGCAATGCCCAAAAGTACCGCAACAACTCAACTGGAGGGTTCACCCCAAGAAACAACAAGCTACCTGCTCAGAATTACCGCCCAAACTACACCAACAACCATGGAGGACCCCCGAAGCCCGGAGGCAACAACAACAACAATCACAACAACAACAACAACCCCAACAGCAACAACAACAATGGGAACAACAACAACACCAACACTGCCCCAAGGACTGGGAGCAACGCCATCCCCGTCGCCACCAAGGACAAGGCCACCATAACTTGTTACGAATGTTGAATTGTGGGACACTAGTCCAATGAGTGCCCCAAAAGGTTAGCCAAGGTTGCCGCCAATACCGCTGCACCTGCTCAGAACCAGCGCCGCTTTGCAGCAAGAAGGAACCAGAACAACAACAACGGCTGTCTCTACCACATGAATGCCACTGAAGCCCAGGAAGCACCCCAGGCCATGCCAAGTATGTTTACTGTTAATCCAATTGCTCAATCTCTCTTAGGAACCTAACTTTTCTTAAAATCTTGGGACGAGATTTGTTTAAGGGGGAAGGGTTTGTAACATCCCAAATTTTAAAACAAAGAAAAAATGATTTTTCCTATTTCCAAAAATGAGAACCAACAAAAAACTTTTATTAAATAAAGTGCTATGCATAGTGCTCATTCCTAATGCTTGTGTTTTCCCATGATTGTTTGTTTGTTACTTTGAACATTCTTCCAAAACCCTAACCATCTCAAAACCAAAGTGGATTCAAATATGAAGGAACCAAAATAAAATAAAAAGACATGTGGGCATATAGCCCTAATATGCAAATCTTGACCAATACCCTTCTTACTTTTCTAAATGGTGGTGAACCATTGTAAACCCCACTAAACCCTAAACCTCACCCCTCTTATCACCATCCATTATTTACAAAATAAAAAGAGGTGTTATTAAATAAGAAAAATGCCTATGTAAGCCTATGGCTATAATTGTGAATAATCAATTTGGCCATGGCTACCTTGTGTAGATGATTTGAAATACCTCAACAAACCTAACCTAGTACTCCCCAACTAATCCAAGTGAGAAACAAAAATAAGTTAAACATATGCATAGAGGCATATGTGGCACTTAGCCATCATACTCAATTCTTGACCTATGCACCCACACTTTCCCCAAATGGTTTAAAACTCTTATCAAACTCAATCTAACCCTAAATAGATCCTCACACATGCCCAATTGGATCAAGAGAACCAAAATGGAAAATTAAGAAAAATCCAATTCAACACACACATGTGCTTATGGACATTTTGCAAATCTTTGACCTAGACCAATTTGGCTTTCACCATTAGTTGTATTATGTTACTAAACACTTATTAACACTTTTGGAATCAAAGAAACTCAAATCAAATCAAATTTGAACTCAAATTATGATCACATGAAATGATGGTCAAATCTGCCAATTTCAGTCTGGTCACAACTTTGAGCCCCTGTATTTTGAGATTTTCAAACCAAACAAATCCAATTCTTTGCACCTCATCCAAGTACACACAGAGGTGAACAACTTTTGTAAAGACCACCATATCAAATTCAGCTTGGATCAAAAACTATGCTCAAGCAAAGTTGGGACTTTTTAACAACATCAACATCACCCCACTTTGCAAATTTTGCATTTCTTTTATTTTTGAAATTCCACCACCACCATTGTGAGTCTCTGGTCATTTTCAACCAATCCAACCAACCCATTTTCAAATTTTGGAACTACATTACATAGAACAAATTTGGCAAAAACTTGAAATTGCAAATACTCACAAATCCCAAAACACTATTTGCAATAGTGTTCTTGCCAACCTAGTGCACCACCTTGCCTCTACATGTTCCCTGGTCCCCTCTACACCCAACCCCGGCATAGCAACCCTAGATGGAGGCCAAACATGGCATAGCCATGCCATGCCGGCCATGGAGCATCTAGCCGTAGCCAACCCTAGCTCCTCCCCTCTCTAGCTCGGCCAACCCTGCCATTCTGCTCCCCCTGGCTCACCTAAACACGCATGTGCCCGCCATGATCAAAGAGGAACCCGCCACCACCGGGAACGGGATGCGCCCACGATGTCCAGGACACGCTAGGGTGCGCATCGGCACGCCCTGGACGCCACAGAGCGATGACGTGTGTCGTCGACCCGGGCCCCCTCTCGCCCTCTCCCTTCTCCAGCGAGCTCCACTGGACGACCTCCGCCCGCCAGACAAGCTCCCCTGCCCGCGCGCGTGCTGTCGCCGACGACAACATCTCTGCCCTTCCGCCACGGCCTCGCACGCGCCCGACACGGGTAGACGCCGCCTAGCTTCGCCAGCATGCTTCCCAGAACCGCCTGGAGACCAGGATGCTGTTGCGCACGTCTCCTTGCCCTTTGGCGCCTTGGAACGCCATCGCCACCGTCGACCTTGCCGCGCCCCACGGCCACCTCACGCCACTATAAAAGGCGCACGCCCCTGGACGAATTGAGCACGCCATTCCACTCCCCTCTCTCTTCTGCCTCTCCTCGCACCCTCTCCGCTCCACATTACACACCACCGCCGCCCAATTGCACCATCGTCGCCCGTGCGCCGCCGCAGATCAAGCCAACGATTTAGTCCATCCCCGGAACTCCCACGACCACCGTTGAGCTCGCCGTCGTCGACAACGACCAGCAGCATCGACGTCGTTGATCGCTGGAGCCACTGATCGCCGTCGACCCCCTAGCCTCGCCGCGCCCGTAAGTCCCTCTCGCCGGAGAAGACGACGCGCCTCGCTCGTCCGATCGCCTTTTAATCCAATGGCCCACATCATCTCGTACCGCTTCGGGTTTTAAAACCCACTGACAGGTGTGCCCCACCTGTCAGGAGGCCCGCGTGTGCAAGACGCACTGTTGGGTCGGCCCACTTCTCTCTCTCCCTCGCTGGCCCGTTAATTTTCCCGCGTGGCATGTTAATTCAAAATTGGTTTAAATCAAATCTTTTAAAATGCAAACTGGTGTCCAATTCAAATTCAAATGGTTTCAAATCTACTGCACCAAATTGAACAAATTTTATATCTTTGGAAAGCCTATGAAATTATCTAAACAACCCCACTGGTCTCACATTTAATTTCTTTGTAGAATAAATGTGACAAAAACAACAATTCAGAGACTTTTACAACTTCAAACAATTATTAAAAATCAACCAAAAATGCTATTGAGTTGATTTCAACTGTCATAGATCACATTTCACATGCTTTAATTGATTATGCAAAAATATGGCAGGGTTACTTTGAGTGATCATGGCCTCAAGTAAATAAAGGACTATAGGGCTATTTCTAGTCAAGTGATATTGTCCAAAACTATATAATAAATCCCATGAGGTATTTGCCCTCATTTAAATCTTGTCCCAAGTAACTTTATATGAGGTAGTGACCATGGTTTACATAATCTCATATTGGGTTAATTGGTGATATTAAATCATAATGATGGTAGTGTGAAATTGCATGAGGTGCTCTACCTCACTTAAATCATTTTCTCAAATGATGATTAGGAAGGGTTGACCTTGGTCACCATGGATTCATAGGTTATTCATTTGAGGAGATTAAATCTTAACAAGATTCAATGAGAGGAAATTATTTCCTCCAAAGACTTAAAGAGAAACCCTAATCCACATTTCAATGAGAGGAAATTATTTCTCTAACCCTTAGTAAGAAAACCCTAGTATAAATTTTAGGTAGCAATGTTAAGTGATGATGCTAGATCATTTTGAGTGAGCCATTAAGGCTAATTAAGTCTACTAAGTGTTGTTTGGTGATTGTATCCTCGTATTCGTTTCTAGACGCTAGTACCGGAGAATACCAAGAGGAGGAAGGCTTCTACCAAGAAGAGGAGGAAGAGAACTTTGATCACTACCCCACTCAAGGAAAGCTAATATTCTTGCAAGTGCAAAGCCCTATTGGGGCAAGGCACCATTAATCTTACCTTACTTACAATGATCCCATCCCAAGTTTTTACCTTACAAGATTTTACTTGATTTATGAAGAAGTTACTTTTATAGTTAACTCTGGTCTAAGTTTAGAGTGTTACTAGAGTAGTAAAGTTAGCCTCAAAGATAGCCAAGCAAGATAGCACCCCTCATTATCAGAGCTAGTGCTAACAACTAAAATTGACTACTCTAGATGGGAACTTGTGATTTGAAATGAATTTGAAAACTTTGGAATGATGAGTCATTCTATTGAAAGATCTTTGAAGGTGAATATGACTGGAATGATATGGTGAATTTTGATGAAAACTTATATTGGTTTGGATGCGATACCTTTCCAATTTTTGAGTACCCCCACAATACCTGATTATGGGTAAGGCTTAACTGGAAGTTTATACATCTTAGTATGGGTTCCCTCTGAACAAGCATCGTAGGGGTTATGCCGAGGCTGCCTCCGTTGTATGAGAAATGATGTGAAATGATGTGAATGTACGGCGACCCGGCAACCCGGAAAGGCTTACCGCCGGCGCATTCGCATTCGCTGGCGATAACCTCGCCGGTGGTAATGCCTTACCGCCAGCACATTGCAAACCGCCGGGGGTAACCCAGAATACCGCCGGCGCATTATCCCAAACCGCTGGGGGTAATATTTACCACCGGCGCTTTCCAATCCGCCAGAGGTAACCCAGTTTACCACCGGCGTTTTACCAATGCGCCAGGGGTATCTCATCTTACCCCTGGCACGCCTGCGGTAATACTTTTAGGATTTTAAAAAAATCACATGGGCTCCATCCCATACATTTCCCACGTGATACTCCAGAACTTCTCACATTGTTCTGATTCTTTTTTTTGCGGGCAAACCTAGAGCTTTTATTCAACAATAACAGACCCTGCCTGATCAGCCATCAGACTGACAGTAAGGAAATCTGGGATAAAATCTAGCCAACTACTTGTTACCATCAGAGTGCAAGCAAACTTTGCACAAAGATGAGCCGGTAGATTAGCAGTTCTAGGTACATGTTGAATTACAAAAGAAGAAAACCTATGAGCTAGCTCTCCAAGTTCTAGTAAAATAGGAGTCACGGTAGAACGAGCACCATGACGAGAGTTCCAGAGATTGACCATCTCCAGGCAGTCCACTTCCATTATCACACTTTTATAACCACGAAGACGAGCAAAAATCACGCCGTCTCGCAATGCCAGGGCCTCAGCAACAAGAGGATCAGTAATCCCAGGATAGGGTTTACTCCAAGAACCAAGGTAAACATCACGTGCACGAGCAACACCTCCAGCACCTCCAGTTCTGGTATGAATAGCAATCCCACCATCTGTATTGATCTTGACCGTATCAGCTTCAGGTGGGCGCCACCCATGGCCTGGCAGCAGCCTGGTATCTCCCTTAGGTAAATTCAGTATCGTTAGTTCCTCCTTTACCATCTTCAAAGCCTGTATCGGATCATAAGCACCACGATCATGCGTCCAATTATTTCTGGATGTCCAGATCGCCCACATTACCGTTATGATCTTTGGTCGGTCTGAGTCATCAAACATGGGGTCACAAAGGATATCCTTGGACCAAGTAATCGGATGTAGCCTAGGAAGGCTGAAGTTCATCCAAGCTTGAGCTTCGTCCCAAAATTTCCTTGCATGTGAACATTTAATCAAAGCATGCATCATATCCTCATCATCAGCTAGGCAGATCTTGCATCGACCTATCTGTGTTATATGTCTGTGCATTAAGGTGCTCTCAACCGGAAGAATACCACGCAATACTCTCCACCAGAAAACACGCACCTTTGGCACAACATTCAACTTCCAGAGTGACTTCCACATCTGTTGTTCATTGGTTGAGGTTTCGGTTACCGTCCCTTCATCTAGAGCAAGCCGCTCGTTTCGATTCACTAGAGCACGGTACGCTGTTTTAACAGAAAAGATGCCTGTCTTCTCATGGTTCCAGGCCCAGAAATCATCTCCACCACCCCGCCTAAGCGGAATATTCAGAATGGCGTCAGCTTCTGGAGCAATAAAATTTCTTCTAATGAGCTCCACTTTCCAGCTACCATTCTCACTGTCTGATTCCAAAACATGTCTAGGAGCAGAGTATATTTGATTTTACAAGCACCGTATAATCACACGCAAGTGGCTACATAATGAAAATCAAAATAACACAAAATCTATCACAGAAAATGAAGACTGGTTAATGATGTCGTCTGTACTTGGAGATCCTATGACCATGACTGCAGAAGACAAGATTTATTGCAGTAGTAAGTACATATGACTTGAGAAGTTATTGCTATAGAAATATATTACTGATTAGAGTAGCATAGTTTTTTTTTAATATAGAGTAGTATAGTATCATTGTAACAATTATATCTTGTGAATATATCATGCAAGACTAGGACCATGACTTGGTGTAGTACTGGTTAATGATGTTCATGTGAAGGATCAAATTTGCAAGAGAATAAGAACCAGGACATGCTGAACTGAATCAATAATTAAGAAAGTTTTGAGTCTAGAGATTTACTTTTACAAGTACATCAAGCTAGATATAATGAAGTACATGGATTGTTTTTGCAAATACCACATGTTTTGCCGTAATGAACATGTTATATAATATAGCATTTTAGTCTAGTTTCCAGTATAGACTATGAATGGATATCATACTTTGTGCAATCTTCAGGACAAAATTAACACAAAACCATGTATATAATATATGAAGAACACACATACAATGTTATATTAGAGAGAAAGGATTCACCTTTCTTCACAGGTTTGTACATACACATACAAAGTGATGGATACAACTGCAGGCTGCAAAATCCATCATCTAGCCCTCGCCTTGATCTCCTTGCACAAGAAGAATAAACATAATTGTCAGCTCAAAACCAGATTTAGCAAAAACGAAATTGTAAAGGAAGGTTTCAGCATGACCCACACGACATAGCAACACCGATGTAAAGGAAGGGCAGCATCAGCTCAATTCTCCAGGGTTGATGTACAGAGCAGCACTAACCTTGCAACAGCATAAACCCCATAGGAGGAACAATATGACCTGGAAAAGGGACAGACTGATAAACAAGTCGAGAAGCAGAATGTAAATGAGGCAGATGAGGAACCAAGTGAGCTGGAATCAGTTTGTATGTGCGCACATAAATTGATTGGTTATGCTTAACGTGGAAAAGAGACGGAATGGTAAGCAATTTGAGAAGTTAAATGACGATCGGGCAGACGAGAAGCCAAGTAAACATGGTAGTTTCAGTATAACTGGACAGTTTGTTGGTAGTCACCGAATGTAGGAGCACTAAAAGATATAATTCCCACGCATATTAAGGAGTAAGGGCAGGTAAATGTCTTTTGGAGTATTTTTGAAAGTAAACCAATAAGATAGCAAGCAGCAGCTCCAACTAGAAATGGCTATGCTAAATGGCTGTTCAATCTTCAGTGACGGAATCCATGCAGAGGCATCAGAACTGAGAAGTGTTCACGGGGATACATCATGCTAGAACCGAAAAAGGCACTAATGTAATTCACTCGTTCATAGGAAGTCGTATACCAGCAAGATCAGCGCGCATACTGGGTGAGAAAGTACTGTACACTAAGCATGGGGCACTTCGAACAGATGCTCGTGCGCCGATATAACATACTTACAGTTGGAATTCTATTTTCATTCCCTGCAGCAACAGGGAGATACTATACAAGGGATGGTTTACCTTGACGCGCCGGCGAAGGTATTATGGCGACCGCCGCGGGGATGGACGAGGTGCCCTTCATCTCGGCGCCGGCCCGCACCCTCCGCGACAGCACGCCGTCGCAGAGCCTCCAGCGTCTCCGAGCGTACCCTGTGCACAGATGAGCCTTGCCGCATCAGGCGCCGGGATCCGCGCGGCGCAGGCCAGAAGCGCTCGAAGTGGGATGGATCTTGTCGCCGGGCCCCAAATCGCGAGTCGAGATTCCGAGGGAATTCACGGAGGGGGCGGCGCCGGGGCGGTCTCTCGTGCTGTCAGATGCGAATCTGGAGAGTCCTGATGGCCACTGAACCCCGCGACGCGGTGGCGGCGGCGTTACAGCGGGAAATCGGACGCTGTAGGCTCGATCGGCGCGGGGGTTCGCAGGGCTGTGTACGCGGCGCGGCTGTGTCGGCGGCGGTGACTGGAGGGTGCGGAGGAGCGGGTCGAGCAGATGAGGAATGGAGGTGGAGGGCGCAGGGGTTGAGGGAAAAAGGAAAGGGAGAGCGAACTGCACAGGGAGAAGGCCGCCGCGCCGCACATGGAGATTGGAGAGAGGGAGGAAGCGCATGTGAGAGAAAGGGGATCTCGAGGAGACGAGCATGTATGGGGTTGTGTACTTGTTGTGTTCGGTGTGGATGTCAAAACGGTGAAATACCCCCGTCGAAAATGAAATTGGGACGCCGGCGGTAATTTCAACCCAAATAGCACACAACAACCCACTTTATCTCTGGTAGTGCAAATCGGTTTCGCCGGCGGTAGTTAATTTACCCCTGGCATCTTCGAGACAAACTTGCCGGCGGTAAGAGGAGGTCCATTCAGGTGCTCTTAGCCCACCTTACCCCTGGCTATTCCAATTCCGATTCGCCGGCGGTAAGTGCCCTATCCCCGGCGACCTGAAACCAACTCGCCGACGGTAACGTGAGGTGATCCTGGAAGGCCTTACCGCCGGCATCTTGGAATCGTACTCGCCGGCTGTAAGGAGTGCGGCTATAAGCCTTTTTCTAGTAGTGTGGACGTTTCCGTGAACAAATGCGAATAATTAAGAAGAGTACAACAATGTCCTGATTTTAGCATGTTTTTAGCACAATTGGAGAATCATCATTCGCACTAATCACGAGTTTCACGACCAGCTCAAGTATCAGATTAAAGACACATATTTTCCTCCATGACCAGGCAAGTGCTCTGTACTCTGTAACTCCCAAGCTCTCTCACACATAGGATTACTCACGATTATAGTTTAGGATTTGAGCAACGAGATCCGATACGCCTCTGCGTCACGCAGAGTCGGGAATCCAGACGAGCCGAAGCCCCGGAGAGGAAGGAGAGAGAGACTTGGTCGAGTCAGGTTTGGAATAGCAATACAATCAAGAGGTGCTCTCTGGTGCTTTCTAAAAGTTTTTTTACACGACTTTTAAAGCAAAAAAGCAAAGGCTGTGATTAGAGGAACTTATCCACATGCTTTCATTAACGAATGGGCAATCTGAACCCACGATCCACGCACTGCCGAACAAAGTTGTACGGCCATTACTAGCGGCCGGATGCTCTGGAGATGACTAGAGTCTAGACCCGTTCCACCCCTCGCCGGCCGTGACGTCCAGATGAGAAGCCTGGCCACCGTCTCAGACTATCATCGACACAGCTTCTCCCCTGCAGTATCCGTTTGCATGAGGACCAACGAATGAATTCTAATCAGCCAACTGAGTTCATCTCCTATAGGTCCGGCCACCGTCATCGGCTTTGACTTGATTTGGCAGCCATGGGGACGAGTACTAGATGAGAAGTGTTGCTAACTCGTGGAACGTGGGCAGTTGCACGCAGCAGTTTCGGATGAGCTATGGCGGGGATATTTTAACTCAGGTGTATTAGCTCCCTTAATCACAACCATCAGGCTACTTTGGGAAGCATTCAAAAAGTAGTCAGAAAGCACCGGAGCACTCGCCTACAATTGATGCCTTTGATCGGGCGCATCCGCGGCTTAACTAGTCGACCTGGGACGATGGCGACGCTGACAGGTGGCCCTGCTTCGCTTGCAAGTGCGCCTCCCGGATCCCTTGACGAGTCGCTCTACGGTTGGTGGCCTTGATCGACTGGGGCAGTGTCCGTGTCATGACATACTCCAACCAAATCCATTGACGGATTGGCCTTGTAGGGGGTCCAAGAATCTTTTGACAAAACACTAGCACCATCTGCATCCTTTTCCTTTGCATGGACCGGCATGACGCCTGGAGCCAGATAAGAATACGCACGATCTCACTTGGCTTGCAGCGACGAACACTAGCTGATGTTTGCTTGTGTTAGGTGTCCCCTTATCTCAGTTGCGGCTGCATCTAGTGGAAGGCATTGACAGGCGGAGACCTGTGAGAAGGAACACTATTTTTAGTCAGCTAGCCGGAGCTGACAGAGAATACGACCGCATCACGAATTTTCAAGCCGGAGCTTCAACTGATTTGGAACAGCACGAGTTGGCGGTTGAAGCTAGTCGTTGCAGGACCAATTAATAAGAACATTAACGGGTTTCAAACCCATTACTCCGCTGGATTTGTTGCCTCTACCCATACATGAGAGATTCAATATGGAGGCATCCAAGAGGGCAGATTTTGTGCGAAAGATTCATGTGAAGACTAAAGAGTTGATAGATAAGAAAGGCAAGAGCAATGCTGCAAGAATGAACAAGAAGCGCAAGGAGATATTGTTCAAGCATGGTGATATGGTCTGGGTATATTTTCGCAAGGTGTTAGTCCTTACAAAGTGCTTGCTAAGATCAATGATAATGCATACTCGATAGATCTTCCAATCAATGAGTTTGGTGTCAGCAATTCTTTCAATGTGGCTGATTTGACACCGTATGACGGAGAAGACCGTGGAGCGTCGAGGTCGACGCCTTTTGAAGGAGGGGAGATGATGAGGATATCCCTACTAAACAATTATCTTCGTCATTGCAAGAAGAAGACGATGCTGCTGTGAAGCTCAAGTCCAATGAAGTCAGGATTGGACCAATGACAAGAGCTCGTGTGAAGCTACTTAAACAACAGGTGAATTTGTTCCTAAGTGATACTTTGATCGATGAGAACTGTATACTTCCTAAGTCCTATTACTTATGTATGATCACGTATGAGGAGGGAGCAAGCATCGCACGAGGAGGAGAGGAGCAGCTGGACAAGAAGTTGGACGTGAAGCGGGCCATGAAGCTGGACATGAAGACATCCCATGGAAGCGCGAGGGAGGAGAGGGAGGCATGCGCGAGGGAAGAAGATCAAGTCCAGGCCGGCGCCAGATCCGGTCTGACCGGCCGCCACGCCGGCGCGCCCGGTCCCAGGCCCGGTCAACCGGGTGCCACGTCGGACCAGCCCGGCGCCGACCGGATTTCCCACCAGTGCCAACTGGGTACTATCCAGTAAGCCTGGACGCTCCGCCCGGTTGACACCTGGTCCTAGGCCCGGTCGACCGGCCCCCAGACCGGCCGTGTCCAAGTCAGTCTCGACCAGATCTATTCTGGGTCGGTTATTTTTGTAGGTTTTCGACCTGAGGTCGTCCTGAACCCCTATAAGTGCCCAGGAAGCCCCCATAATAGTTTTAGACCACGTTTAAGATAAATCCTAGTTCATAGTTGATTGCTTCGCAACTCTATTGAATCCCTACACCATATTGCATTGATTTGGTGTAAATCTGAAAGTCTTGTGTGATCTGTTGTTCCATTGGGAATTAGAAAGTTGCAACCTACCGCTTCGTGGTCGGCGGCTACATGCGCAAGTGTGTGGAGTTGCGAATATCTTGCAGGGTTGAGAGCTGTTGCATTGGCGACAGGAACCAATCGAGAGATCTCGTTGCATCATACAAGTTATCATCCACTCGTCATCAAGTTATCTCCGCTGTGTTCGCCCCGTGATCATCATCACCACCGTTGCTTACTGAGAAGGTCGGGTCACCCCTTATCAATCAGCTTATGAATTTGCCTTAGTAACAAAAAAATTGGTGATCTTAAGTATGAAAATAAAGACATCGAAAATTTGAAAGAAGTTCTTAGAACCTTTAAAATTAAGATTGATAATTGTGCGGAAAGATTACCTGATAAAGAATCTTGATTATCTAGAGTTGTTTGCCAATGACAATTTAAATTGTATTCGACATGATATTTTATCCAAGATGCAAAAAACTTGATATATTTGAGAATAAGTAAAATAAAGATGACAAACCCATTCTGGATATTAAAGTAAGATTGGATTTATGTGACATCTTTAAAACCGATTGGATCGTTTAAAAGTCTTTCTAAAAGAAACGCAATAAACACATGTTAAATCCCAAGTAAGATAGTAAGCTACAAGGTCATATTAAACAAATCGAGGAGATTAAAATGCTACGGAAATTCAATTCGGCTCCCGGGTGCGTATGCTCCCTCTACCAAAAAATCATATTTTGAAATGTCGAAAATTTTGGACAAAAACTTCTACATGTACATCTCCATAATATACGTGTGTTCGTCAAGTTTCACGAAAAACCAATGTTTTATGTGGTCTATATAAAAAAGAGAAAGTTTATCTTGTGAAAAGCATTATTTTTAGCACTGAATTTTGTCTTTTTTACACACGTCACATGATAAGTCGATTTTTTATGAAACGACTTTTTGAGCACGTAGCACGTGAAGATGTACGTGCGAACTTTTTGTTTCAATTTAAAAAAAAATTAAAATGTATGTAAGATGCATTTCGAAATATAGGGAGCATATGCACCCATGTTCCAAAACACCGCTACCTGAAAGGTATTTCTACTGAACCTTGAAAATTGTTCTTCATGAATTATTAACTCGGTTGCAAAATATGCAAATGGTTCCTCTATTACTATGCATCAAGCTAGATTTGGATCTTATATCTTGTAATTAAAAAAAGAATGGGTACAAATAAGAGGCTACGCATAACCTTGGGATGTATGGAAACCTATGTCACTCGGGCTACATGTAGCTCGGGCTGTGTGGAGTTTTGGAAGTTCACTTACATATTCGGTGATGACAAGTTATTTGTATTAAATCATCAACAACTAACATGGAACGTATGGACAACAATGAGTGGGATAGAAGAAAAAGTTTATCTCGCAACGAGTAGTAACGTGGTCTCATATAATTTTCTTTGGCAAATATATCGTATAATTACAAGAACAAGTAGGAACGCACCAAAGAATCATACTGTTGGTCCATCACTGTCACAGCCATGGCGATATACATAACTTAATTATAGTGGTAGATACACAAAAAGGGAGAGGAGACGTGAGGGAAAGTACACCAAAAAAAAATTGCACAAAAATAACCCAAAAGTGAAAGAAAAGCACAGGCTGACCCTCCGGCGAAACTATTTCACTCATCTAACCCTTTTGTGTGGCGCCCCTCACACCGGCGCCACACATGCCCGTGTGGCGCCCCTGGCGCTGGCGCCACAGACCCATCCGACGTGGCCCGTCGACGCTGAGCTGGTGATCCCGATCCGACGTGGCAGCACGTGTGGCGCCCGTGGCAAGGGCGCCACACATCCACTTAAGTTTGGCCGCGCGCGCCCAGCCAGCCCGACCCTTCTCTTTCTTTCTCTTCTTCGCTCCAAGAACAGGAGGCGGCCGGCTCTCTCTCTCCCTCCCTCTCCCCCCCCCCACCAAATCCACCACCAAATCATCAGATCTGTCCGTGGAGATCGTTCCCAAGTCGTTGCTTGAGGTAATCTCCTCCGTTCCCCCTCTTTTCATCCATTGATTTTGTGTATTTGCTCCAATCTATATGTGAAACCCTAGATGTGGATTTGGTTGATTTGAGGGTGGAGATGGATTTGGTTGGATGTTAGGGTTGTTGAAGTAGGAGAAATGGTAGTGTGCTAGTTTGTATGGGTAGATTATGTTGATTATGGTAACTAATGAACACATGTGTGTATGTGTTGTTCCCATTATGCTAGGGGGATGGAAAGAATTGTTCATGTTCATCATGTGGACAAGGATGCTTTCTTGAAGGGAAACATAGAGCCGGACCCGGAAGAGGTTGACTTGGTGTTTGACCTTAGCCCTAGCTTTGCGGAGGTGGTAGCACAAGTTAGGGTTGAGTTGAATTGGAATGAGCCAAATGATGGTGTTGAGCTAGAGGGAAGGCATAATGTGGGGTTTGGAATGCACACCCGTTGGAAGACAATGCGTATCAACTCCGAGCAACGTTGGTCCGTTTACAAGGAGAAGGTGGCCGGGTCACAAGATAAGGCTTTGGAGTTGTTTGCAACCAAGACGGTTGATGCTCGTATCGAGCTTGACCTTAACCGGCCCTCCTCCCCCGTTCGAGAGAGGACTCCTCCACCCATGAGCCAAGAAGAGGCCACCCAATCTCCCATTGTCCAATCTCCCATTGCCCAACAACCTCTGTTGGATAATGAGTATGACGAGCATGACGATGGTGATGATGGTTTCGAGATGAATTGCAACAATATCGGTGATTTGGATAAATATTGGACGCAAGAGGAGATGGACCACTCCATTCCTTATTCCCGATGCTATGCGTCGGACTCGGATGATGATGGACCCGAAGAGGAGGTTGACGAGGATGGCTTGACGGCTAAGGAAGCCGAAAGAGCCGAGATCTTCAAGAAGGTAACCGGACGGGATATCCGGGTACCATTGTTCCGTGATGTTAGTCTTGCAGATGGAGCTGTGGTTGATGGTGGCAAAAGTTTACTTCTTGGAGCTAGGCCACTATCCAAGAGATATGTGGATGGTAGGACGGCTATGATCTCTAAAGGGCTAACGTTTGATACCTTCTTGGAATTGAAGATATGGTTGAAGGAGTTCTCCATTAAGCATCATCGCCCTTACCTCGTTGTTCACTCGGACTTGAAGAAGCGGTACACGCTAAAATGTGTGGATAAAAGGTGCCCATGGGTTGTCCGTGCACGACCTTTCAAAAAAGGGCCCTCTTGGCACATAACAAGTTGTGTAGCCACTCACATGTGCCGGGGGCCGAAGCTTGATGGCAAGGATGCGCAGCCGGACCACCGTCAACTCACATCCGAGTTCATTGCATACAAGCTCTCGGCGGAGATCTCATCACTTCCTATCATGAGCATTAGGTCCGTGCAAGATACGGTTAAATCCCGGTTTGCCTACGACGTCAAGTACGGGAAGGCATGGAAGGCCAAACAAGCCGCATTCAAGATGTTGTACGGTGATTGGGAGGAAGCATACAACCGTGTCCCTAGGTTGTTGTTAGCGATGGCCGCAACTAACCCGGGCATGGTGCATGTGGTGGAGCCTTCCGCAACCAAAATGAGATTGCATGATGGTAGAAGAGTGAGGGTATTTCACCGTGCATTTTGGTCATTCGAGCAATGCACGAGGGCATTCGAACATTGTAGGCCCGTCATAGCCGTGGATGGTACCTTCTTGACCGGGCAGTACAAGGGCACACTATTGGTGGCAATAGCAAGTGATGCGAGCAACCGTTTAGTACCATTGGCTTTTGCATTGGTAGAGATTGAGAACAATGATAACTGGGAATGGTTTTTCCATATATTGAGGACGAGGGTCATACCACCCTCAAAGGAAGTGTGTGTCATCTCCGATCGTCATCAAGGAATTCTCAATGCGGTGGAGCTTGCAATTCCCGGGCATGCTCCCTTGCATCACCGATGGTGCATGAGGCATTTTTGTGCAAACTTCTACCGGACATGCAAGAGCAAAGAGTTGTCTGACCTCCTTCAAGATTGTTGCCTCGCTTACTCTGAGCGCCGCTTCGCAAACCTATACAACGGCTTGCTGAAGCACAAAGACCTCAACGCGGGTGGTCAAGAGTTTCTTCATAGACACCTCATATTTAACTCAAAGTGGGCAAGAGCTTATGATGAGGATGGGAGGTGATATGGCCAAATGACAAGCAACATGGCCAAGTGCTTCAACAATGTGTTGAAGGGTGTCCGTGCATTGCCCGTGACGGCAATCATTCAATACACATTCGAGAAGTTGAATGTCTATTTCCAGAACTACACCGATGAAACGGAGAAGGAAATTGCTAGGAATTGCGAGTTCCCTACGAAGGTTGAAGAGTTCATGGAATTTCAGGCGAGGAAGGCGGACTCCCAAACGGCTACATGTTAAGACAATGTTGAATGGGTTTACCAAGTGAATGAGCCGGGAGGCACCACACAAGGTGGTGTCTGATATGTCTCCGATGTATCGATAATTTCTTATGTTCCATGCCACATTATTGATGATACCTACATGTTTTATGCATACTTTATGTCATATTTATGCATTTTCCGGCACTAACCTATTAACGAGATGCCGAAGAGCCAGTTGCTGTTTTCTGCTGTTTTTGGTTTCAGAAATCCTAGTAAGGAAATATTCTCGGAATTGGACGAAATCAACACCCAGGATCTTATTTTTCCACGAAGCTTCCAGAAGACCGGGGATGATACGAAGTGGGGCGACGAGGCGGCCAGACGCTAGGGCGGCGCGGCCCAAGCCCTGGCCGCGCCGGCCTAGTGTGTGGGCCCCTCGCGTCGCCCCTAACCTATCTCCTCCGCCTACTTAAATCCTTCGTCGCGAAACCCCCAGTACCGAGAGCCACGATACGGAAAACCTTCTAGAGACGCCGCCGCCGCCAATCCCATCTCGGGGGATTCAGGAGATCGCCTCCGGCACCCTGCCGGAGAGGGGAATCATCTCCCGGAGGACTCTTCACCGCCATGGTCGCCTCCAGAGTGATGTGTGAGTAGTTCACCCCTGGACTATGGGTCCATAGCAGTAGCTAGATGGTCGTCTTCTCCTAATTGTGCTTCATTGTTGGATCTTGTGAGCTGCCTAACATGATCAAGATCATCTATCTGTAATGCTACATGTTGTGTTTGTTGGGATCCGATGAATAGAGAATGCTATGTTATGTTGATTATCAATTATTACCTATGTGTTGTTTATGATCTTGCATGCTCCTTGTTGTTAGTAGAGGCTCTGGCCAAGTTTTTGCTAGTAACTCCAAGAGGGAGTATTTATGCTTGATAGTGGGTTCATGCCTCCATTAAATATGGGACAGTGACAGAAAGTTCTAAGGTTGTGGATGTGCTGTTGCCACTAGGGATAAAACATCGATGCTATGCCTAAGGATGTAGTTGTTGATTACATTACGCACCATACTTAATGCAATTGTCTGTTGTTTACAACTTAATACTGGAAGGGGTTCGGATGATAACCTGAAGGTGGACTTTTTAGGCATAGATGCATACTGGATAGCGGTCTATGTACTTTGTCGTAATGCCCAATTAAATCTCACTATACTCATCATATCATGTATGTGCATGGTCATGCCCTCTTTATTTGTCAATTGCCCAACTGTAATTTGTTCACCCAACATGCTTATTCTTATCGGAGAGACGCCTCTAGTGAACTGTGGACCCCGGTCCATTCTTTTAATCGAATAAAATCTACTGCAATACTTGTTCTATTGTTTTCTGTAAACAATCATCATCCACACTATACATCTAATCCTTTGTTACAGCAAGACCGGTGAGATTGACAACCTCACTGTTACGTTGGGGCAAAATACTTTGGTTGTGTTGTGCAGGTTCCACGTTGGCGCCGGAATCCCTGGTGTTGCGCCGCACTACACTCCGCCGTCGTCAACCTTCAACGTGCTTCTTGGCTCCTACTGGTTCGATAAACCTTGGTTTCTTACTGAGGGAAAACTTGCCGATGTACGCATCACACCTTCCTCTTGGGGTTCCCAACGGACGCATGCTGTACGCGTATCAAGCTCTTTTTCTGGCGCCGTTGCCAGGGAGGTCAAGACACGCTGCAAGGGGAGTCTCCACTTCCAATCTCTTTACTTTGTTTTTGTCTTGCTTTACTTTATTTACTACTTTGTTTGCTGCACTAAATCAAAATACGAAAAAATTAGTTGCTAGTTTTACTTTATTTACTATCTTGTTTGCATACTCCATATTAAAAACACAAAAACATTAGTTACTTGCATTTACTTATTTCATCATGTTTCCTCTTAATTTTACTGTAAAAGATATACCGGTAGGACAAGGGTCTATAATTGGAAGAGATAATATAGAAGAATTTTTCACCCATGTTAGTATGCACGAAGATCTTAAAGATATACCTCTGGCAAAAGCTGTCCCTACTTATGAAGATGCCTCTGTTTGTTTGGTACGCATGATGGAAGCTAGATTTATTAGTCTCAACCCCATGATACAACACATGTTTCATACACTTTCAGATATGGAGAGGGGAGAAAAGAGAGATTTTGTTTTAAAAGTCCTAGTGCGAGAATTTGAGGATATAGCTAAAGAAGCTAGAAAAGTTTTTATTAAGCATAAGAGGCTTGGTATGTTCACCGATTTTAAAAGAACACTTGAAAAAATGGATATGGATAGAATTAAGTACACTAATAACGTTAATGATGGTGGGGAGATTAAAGCACCAATACCTTGTAAGCTCCTAGCAATGCATGAAGCTCTAGATGATAATTATGCTTGGCTTGTTCCTGAAAATTTGTTTGATGAGAGTAGCAAGCCCAAGACTAACGAGAAGAGAGCCGCTGAAACTTATGTATCCAAAATACAATGCATGGTTGAGAAAACTTCAAACCCCGCTGTAGATGCATCATCTCTTGATAATACTTGATATACACTTTCTGCGCCTAGCTGAAAGACGTTAAAGAAAAGCGCTTATGGGAGACAACCCATGATTTTACTACTGCACTTTTGTTTTATATTTGAGTCTTGGAAGTTGTTACTACTGTAGCAACCTCTGCTTATCTTATTTTGTTGCATTGTTGTGCCAAGTAAAGTCGTTGATAGTAAGGTTCATACTAGATTTGGATTACTGGGCAGAAACAGATTTCTTTACTGTCACGAATCTGGGCCTAATTCTCTGTAGGTAACTCAGAAAATTATGCCAATTTACGTGAGTGATCCTCAGATATGTACGCAACTTTCATTGAATTTGAGCATTTTCATTTGAGCAAGTCTGGTGCCTCTTAGAAATTCGTCTTTACGAACTGTTCTGTTTTGACAGATTCTGCCTTTTATTTCGTATTGCCTGTTTTGCTATGCTTGATGGATTTTTCGATTCCATTAATTTTCAGTAGCTTTGTGCAATGTCCAGAAGTGTTAAGAATGATTATGTCACCTCTGAACATGTGAATTTTAATTGTGCACTAACCCTCTAATGAGTTGTTTTGAGTTTGGTGTGGAGGAAGTTTTCAAGGATCAAGAGAGGGAGATGATACAATATGATCAAGGAGAGTGAAAGCTCTAAGCTTGGGGATTGTCAACACCCGGATTTTTAAGTCCGGATGCCTATTATGTCATACATCGTAATCCCAGGAATATTGTTGTTGCGAGGCATAATAGTTAAGTATCACAGTCATCATTCATTACAAACCATAATGTCTTACAAATTGGAATCACATGATCCATATTACACGAATAGTTGATCTATCGATCAACGAACAAACACAAGTTCATAGCGGAAGCGTAAGATACAAGGACTCTTTAGTCCACAGGCCAACGCTTGACGTCGGAAGACTCCTAGTTGTCGTAGGCGTCCTGCTGGTCATCGCCTTGTTCCTCTTCATACTCTGGCCATTTGAATAGCCATGGACAAAGCCGTGCGTACTTCAAGTACTCGCAAACTAATACTAGTGTAAGTGCTAGACATTTCTAGTAAGGTTTGCTAAGCTCTAGTTTATTTGCATAAAGCCAATTTTAGTTCACAAGTATTTGAGTAAAAGCTTATTCATGGACTAACTAACTCAAGTGGGAACATTAGTGTCATTCCCACCATTCAAGTGGTGATTTCAATTCAATTCACCACAATTCATTTCACCATCTCATTTCAACAGCATTTTCAAGAATTTGACATTGGAAACTGTATGGCCTTTCCAACCGTCCGTAACCGTGGACGCGGCTATTCGAATAGATTTACACTCTGCAGAGGTTGCACACTTGTGCCACAATATTTGATTTCATCCGTCGGGATTACCCCGAATCATCGTAACACAGTATGCGGATCATCAACCATAACCTTTCACTTACAAATCCTAGTATGAGCACCTCTCCCCATGAGCTTGGCCTCCCAGTGAAGACCAACTGTCAACCTGGGAACTGCACAGGGCTTGGCCGTACAATTCACCTCAATTCACATCATTTCTCAACAACAGAGGCAGCCTCAAGCGTAACCCCTATGACGTGTGTTCAGAGGGAACCCATACTAAGATGCATAAACTTCCAGTTAAGCCCTACCCATAATCAGGTATTGTGGGGGTACTCAAATATTGGAAAGGTATCGCATTCAAACCAATATCATGTTTATCAAAAATCACCATCTTCTCTTTGTCATATTCACCTTCAAAAATCATTCAATGGAATGCTTCACCATTCCAAGGTTTCAAATTCAGTTCAAATCACATTGTTCCCATCTAGAGTAGTCAAGTTTTATTCATTAGCACTAGATCTAAATCATGAGGGGTGCTATCTTGCTTTGCTTGATTGAGACTAACTTCACTACTCTAGTAAACTTCTTTACTTTGACCAAAGTTAACTATAAAAGTAACTTCTTGAGAAAACAAGTAAAAACTTGTAATGTATAAACTTGGGATAGTCGTATGTAAGAAAAGGTAAGATTCATGGTGCCTTGCCCCAAAGGGCTTTCCTCTTTGCAAGAATATTAGCTTGCCTTGGTAGTTCTCAAAATTCTCCTCCTCCTCCTCCTGGTAGCAACCTTCTTCTTCCGTGTATTCTCCGGTGCTAGCGTCTAAATTTAAATACGAGTATAATCACTCAACTAATTCAATGGCTATTCCATACATCACATATAATCACACAAACTATTCTAGGCACACAATTAATCTAATTTGGGTGCATTGGTTGTGTTGCTTGAGGAGAAATCACTTCTTTTTATTTAATATGTAACTGATAGTTTCCATAGGGTTCTTGAGAAATAATTTCCTCTCATTGAAATCTTCTTAAGATTTAATTTCTCAAACAATCATACATGAACTTATATTGACCTAGGTCAAACATTCATCATCATCATTTGAGAAAATGATTTAAATGAGGTAGACCACATCATACCATTTAATAATGCTACAAATGGTTTAAATATCGAAGTAATTCATATAGGAGAGTTTGGCCAGGGGTCCAAACATCACATGAATTCATTTGAGACAAGGTTTAAATGAAGTATAATACTTCATATGATTTACTTAATAGTTTTGGACAATATCAACTACATAAACTAGCCATATTGTCCATTAATTAAACTAGGGCATGATTATGCAAAGTGACCACACCATTTTCTTGCATAAACAATTTGTGTAAGTAAAATGTGAGCTATTGGAGTTGGAATTAACTTAATATCTATTTTGGTTGATTTTTAATAATTATTTGAATAGGGAAAAGTCCCTGCCTTCTTCTTTTTATCAGATTAATTCTACAACTAATCTTGACATGGGACCAATGGCATTTTGTAGATCTTTTTACTAGCTTTCCAACAATATAAAATTCATTGAATTTGGTTGAGCCGATTTGAATCTATTCAATTTCAAAGTTGGGGCAGTATTGAAATTAATTTGGATTTGATTAAATGGAATTTGAATTAACAGGGCCGGTGGGAAAATGAAACTGGGCCAATTCGAATTAAACGGCCCACTCCAGCCCACCACGGTCCACAGACGCGTGGCCTTGCTGACAGCGTGGGGTCCACGCGTCAGTGGCTGTTAAAACCCGAAGCGGTACGTTTTAAAGGGAGGCGTTGGATTAGAAGCAAATCGGACGGTCGAGGTTCATCGTCTTCTCCGACGAGAACCCGACGTGCTAGCGGCGAGGGTAGGGGGTCGGAGAGCTCACCGTGGCTCCAGCTAGGGTGGGCAGTGTGCGTGATGATGTTGTGGACGACGACGAAGCTTCTGGTACCGGCGGTAGCTCCTGGAACTGCTCCAATCGACGGCGGCGACCTCCGGGTACTGGCGGCTCCGATCTTCAAATTGGGGCAGCTCCGGCGATGATTGAGTGAGTGGTGGGGTGGTGGAGAGGCAGTGAAGGGTGGTGAGTGAGGTGGTGTGCTCCGTTGCTTCCAGGGAACTCGCTATTTATAGGATTGAGTGAGGGTGGCGGGGCAGTGATGCGGTCGACAATGGTGCGGCTCCTCCGGCAAGCTATCGAGCTAGGCGAGGGCGCAGGGGTGTTCACGACATCACCACGGTTCTCTGGGCGTCGACAGCTAGGGTAGGCGGTGCCTAACGCGGTCGCATTGTTTCCTTGTCTGGCGGTGTCCGCGGCGGGGTTTCGTCTTCGTCTCCGGCGGCGGCGGTCACGGGTTGGGGTCGAGAGCATGTCTGGCGGCATCGTGCGTGTGCGGTGATGCTCAACTCGTGGCGAGGTGGTCCAGGGCGTGCTCGAGGTGGCCAGGCGGCGCGTGTCCAGAGCGCGTCTCACTACAAGAAAAGTTGCCATGGCCGACGAAGTTGAAGTCGCGCCGTGGTTGCTGGTGTACCATGGCCGACGATTTTGGGTCTGTCCGTTGTGCATGTCAAAACGTTTTTTTTCTCGTTTTTGAGGCCACCTAGCCCGACGAAACCGGCCAAAACGTTGCGTATGGTGGCCCGGGACGTGGTGCATCTCGAATTCTTGGGTTCGCCGGCCGAGTCAACGCAAATCCACACCGCCGAGGGATGTAGGGCCCAGATGGCAGCCTCTCTGGCATTGTTTTTTTTCTCGATCGCGCCATCTCGTTCAACGCTCTCCGATCGAGCCGTTTACGATGCAGGATCATGGGTCCCGCATGTCATCCTCTATGAACCGAAATTCTTTCTATTCTTGGATTTTTTTGACCCCCTGATTTCTGGCTACTTCCTTTTTCTTTTGATCCCTTGCCGCCTTGGAAACGTTGAGACCGCTGCTACTAAATGGGACCCGCATGTCATCCTCTATGAGCAATCAACTTTCTTTTCTTGGAGTTTTTTTTGGCACCTCAAATTTGGTCACTTGCCTTTTTCTTTCGATCCCCTGCCGCCTCTCAAACGGTGATACCGCTGCTTCTAAATGGGACCCGCATGTCATCCTCTATGTACTATGAAACTTTCTTTTCTTGGATTTTTTTGGCACCTCATATTAGGTCACTTACCTTTTTCTTTCGATCCCCTGCCGCCTCTCAAACGGTGAGACCGCTGCTGCTAAATGGGACCCGCATGTCATCCTCTATGTACTATAAAACTTTCTTTTCTAGGATTTTTTTTGGAACCTCATATTTGGTCACTTGCCTTTTTCTTTCGATCCCGTGCAGCCTCTCAAACGGTGATACCGCTGCTGCTAAATGGGACCCGCATGTCATCCTCTATGTACTATAAAACTTTCTTTTCTTGGATTTGTTTTGGCACCTCATATTTGGTCACTTGCCTTTTTCTTTTGATCCCCTGCCGCCTCTCAAACGGTGATACCGCTGCTGCTAAATGGGACCCGCATGTCATCCTCTATGTACACTCAAGTTTCTTTTCTTGAATTATTTTTGGCTCCTGATATTTGGTCACTTGCATTTTTCTTTCGATCTCATGCCACGTTTGAAATGTTGAGGAACCTGCTGGCTCATGGGACCCGCATGTCATCCTCCATGTGCTATAAAAGTTTATTTTCTTGGGTTTTTTTTCACCCTCTGATTTTTGGCTATTTCCTTTTTCTTTTGATCCCCTGCCGCCTTGGAAACGTTGAGTAAGCTGCTGACTCATGGGACTCGCATGTCATCCTCTATGTACAATCAACTTTCTTTTTCTTTTGATCTCAAGCCGCATTTGAAACGTTGAGACCGCTGCTGCTAATTGGGACCCGCATGTCATCCTCTATGTACAATAAAGTTTCTTTTCTTGGATTATCTTTGGCTCCTGATATTTTGCCACTTGCCTTTTTCTTTCGATCTCATGCCGCCTTTGAAACATTGAGTAAGCTGCTGGCTCATGGGTCCCGCATGTCATCCTCTATGAACAATAAAAGTTTCCTTTCTTGGAGTTATTTTTGACCCCTAATTTCTGGCTATTTGCCTTTTTCTTTTGATCTCCTGCCCCCTTTGAAACGATGAGGACGCTGTTGGCAGGTCGGTCCCACATGTCATACTCTGTGAACAATAAAAGTTTCCTTTGATGGATTTATTTTGAACCCCTAATTAATTTCGGGATATTTCCTTTTTTTTCTTTGATCCCCTGCCGCCTTGGAATCGTTGAGGATGCTGCTGCCTCATTGGTCCCGCATGTCATCCTCTCAGAACGGTAAATGTTTCTTTTCTTGGATTTTGTTTACCAAATGATTTTTGGCTAATTTTTTCTTTCGATCTCCTGCCACCTTTAAAACGTTGAGGACGCTGCTGGCTCACGGGTCCCACATGTCAGCCTCTATGAACAATAAACGCTGAGGATGCTGCTGCCTCATGGGTCCCGCATGTCATCCTCTTAGAACGAAAATGTTTCTTCTCTTGGATTTTGTACCAACATATTTTTGGTTTATTTTTTCTTTCCATCCCCTGCCGCCTTTAAAACATTGACGACGCTGCTGGCTCATGGGTCCCCGATGTCAGCCTCCCCGTACAAGAAACATATGATATCTTGATTATTTTGCAGACAATAAACAGTGTATTGCGCTCTGAGCTATATCAAACGGATAATTAAATCTTTATTTTTACATAAAAAAAAACTTGTATGTTGAATCTCCTTGTTTTTTTGTCTTTGCGAAGCATAGGACTTTCCTTTTTTTTTTTAGAAAATTCGGAACTTTCCTGTTTTGGAGTGGGCTGAAATTGTACGAGTCAAAAGGCCAAGCAGGATAGTTCGAAGGCCCAGATGTCCAGATGCAGCCCAATTGAAATATTTCTTCTTGGATTTTTTTCACCCCCTGATTTCTGGCTACTTCATTTTTCTTTTGGTTCTGTGCCGCCTTGGAAACGTTGAGACCACTGCTGCAAAATGGGACCCGCATGTCATCCTCTACGTACAATAAAAATTCTTTTCTTGGATTATTTTTGGCTCCTGATATTTGGTCACTTGCCTTTTTCTTTCGATCCCGCACAGCCTCTCAAACGGTGAGACCGCTGCTGCTAAATGGGACCCGCATGTCATCCTCTATGTACAATCAAGTTTCTTTTCTTAAATTATTTTTGGCTCCTGATATTTGGTCACTTGCCTTTTTCTTTCGATCTCATGCCACGTTTGAAACGTTGAGGAACCTGCAGGATCATGGGACCCGCATGGCATCCTCTATGTACTATAAAACTTTCTTTTCTTGAATTATTTTTGGCTCCTCATATTTGGTCACTTGCCTTTTTCTTTCGATCTCATGCCACGTTTGAAACGTTGAGGAACCTGCTGGCTCATGGGACCCGCATGTCATCCTCTATGTACTATAAAAGTTCATTTTCTTTGTTTTTTTCACCCTCTGATTTTTGGCTATTTCCTTTTTCTTTTGATCACCTGCCGCCTTGGAAACGTTGAGTAAGCTGCTAGCTCATGGGACCCGCATGTCATCCTCTATGTCCATCAACTTTATTTTCTTGGATTTTTTTTGACCCCCTAATTTCTGGCTACTTTCTTTTTGTTTTGATCTCAAGGCGCATTTGAAACGTTGGGACCGCTGCTGCAAAATGGGACCCGCATGTCATCCTCTATGTAAATAAAGTTTCTTTTCTTGGATTATCTTTGGCTCCTGATATTTTGTCACTTGCCTTTTTCTTTCGACCTCATGCCGCCTTTGAAACTTTAAGTAAGCTGCTGGCTCATGGGTCCCGCATGTCATCCTCTACGAACAATAAAAGTTTCCTTTCTTGGAGTTATCTTTTATCCCTAATTTCTGGCTACTTGCCTTTTTCTTTTGATCTCCTGCCCCCTTTGAAACGATGAGAACGCTGTTGGCAGGTCGGTCCCACATGTCATCCTCTATGAACAATAAAACTTTCCTTTGATGGATTTATTTTGAACCCCTAATTAATTTCTGGATATTTCCTTTTTTTCTTTTGATCCCCTGCCGCCTTGGAATCGTTGAGGATCCTGCTGCCTCATGGGTCCCGCATGTCATCCTCTCAGAACGATAAATGTTTATTTTCATGGATTTTTGACCAACTGATTTTTGGTTTATTTTTTCTTTCCATCCCCTGCCGCCTTTAAAACATTGACGACGCTGCTGGCTCATGGGTCCCCGATGTCAGCCTCCCCGTACAAGAAACATGTGATATCTTGATTATTTCGCTCTGAGCTTTGCAAACGGATAAATTAAATCTTTATTTTTACATAAACAAACTTATATGTTGAATCTCCTTGTTTTTTGTTTTTGCGAAACATAGGACTTTCATGTTTTGTAGTGGGCTGAAATTGTACGAGTCAAAAGGCGTCCAGCACGATAGTTCGAAGGCCCAGATGGCAAGATGCAGCCCAATTGAAAAATATCTTTTCTTGGATTTTGTTTTGACCCCCTGATTTCTGGCTACTTCCTTTTTCTTTTGATCCCTTGCTGCCTTGGAAACGTTGAGGCCGCTGCTGCTAAATGGGTCCCGCATGTCATCCTCTATGTACAATAAAATTGCTTTCTTCGATTATTTTCGGGTCCTGATATTTGGTCACTTGCCTTTTTCTTTCGATCTCATGCCGCCTTTGAAACGTTGAGGAAGCTGCTGGAGCATGGGTCCCGCATGTCATCCTCTATGAACAATAAAAGTTTCCTTTCTTGGAGTTATTTTTTACCCCTAATTTCTGGCTACTTCCTTTTTCTTTTGATCCCCTGCCGCCTTTGAAACGTTGAAGACTTTGCTGGATCATGGGTCCCACATGTCAGCCTCTATGAACAATAAACATTTCCTTTCTTGGAGTTATTTTGTACCCCTAATTTCTGGCTATTTGCCTTTTTTTCTTTCGATCCCCAGTCGCCTTCTAAACGTAGAGGACGCTGATGGCTCGTGGGTCCCAGATGTCAGCCTCCATGGACAATAAACCTCTCCTTTGTTGGATTTATTTTTCACTCTCTGATTTTGGCTATTTCCTTTTATTTTGATCCAATGCCGCCTTGGAAACATTGAGTAAGCTGCTAACACATGGGGCCCGCATGTCATCCTCTATGTACAATCAACTTGCAAGATCTTCGAGTGAAAGAGCTTGTATTAGTGGGACCCATATGTCAACCTCTATGTACAATAAAAGTTTCATTTCTTGGATTATTTTTAGCTCCTGATATTCGGTCACTTTCCTTTTTCTTTCGATCTCAAGCCGCCTCTGAAACGTTGAGTAAGGTGCTGGCTCATGGGACCCACATGTCATCCTTTATGTACAATGAAGTTTCTTTTCTTGGATTTTTTTTACACCTGATTTTTGGTCACTTGCCTTGACGCTGCTGGCTCATGGGTCCCACATGTCAGCATCTATGAACAATAAACCTTTCCTTTGTTGGATTTATTGTTTACCCCTAATTTCTGGCTATTTGCCTTTTTCTTTTGATCCCCAGCGGCCTTTGAAAACGTTGAGGAACCTGCTGGCTCATGGGACCCGCATGTCATCCTCTATGTACTATAAAATTTCTTTTCTTGGTTTTTTTTCACCCTCTGATTTTTGGCTATTTCCTTTTTCTTTTGATCCCCTGCCGCCTTAGAAACGTTGAGTAAGCTGCTGACTCATGGGACCCGCATGTCATCCTCTATGTACAATCAACTTTCTTTTTTGGAGTTCTTTTACCCCCTAATTTCTGGCTACTTTCTTTTTCTTTTGATCTCAAACCGTATTTGAAACGCTGAAACCGCTGCTGCAAAATGGGACCCGCATGTCATCCTCTATGTACAATAAGTTTCATTTCTTGGATTATTTTTGGCTCCTGATATTTAGTCACTTGCCTTTTTCTTTCGATCTCATGCCGCCTTTGAAACGTTGAGTAAGCTGCTGGCTCATGGGTCCCGCATGTCATCCTCTACGAACAATAAAAGTTTAATTTCTTGGAGTTATTTTTGCCCCCTAATTTCTGGCTACTTCCTTTTTCTTTTGATCCACTGCCTCCTTTGAAACGTTGAGGATTCTGCAGACTAATACAAGCTTTTTCTCTCCAAGATCTTGCAAGTTGATAGATTAAATCATAGAATTATTAGGATATGTTTTAAATTTCAAATCAACTTTATGAATTATTAAAAATACCGTTATCCATGTGGGTATGGAGCGATCAAGGATTTTCATATTGGGCATGAGCAGTTTCAAAAATTGGAACCCAATAATTCAAAATAAATAAAAACAACTTTTATGTATAATCTTTGCGTTTTTTTTTGCCATTCATAGGATCTGTGTTTCATTAGAAAAGGGCCGAAATTGCATGAGCAGAAAGGCCCATTTGTAGTTATTGGGCTTCGACAGCCGGAGCAAGTAGGCCGATAGCAATTACCATGTAGATGACCGTTGGCAACCCAAAGTGAAATATTGGGCCCAACAGGGGAATACTAAACAGTACTATTTTCTAATTGGAAGGTGGTAAATGGCGTAATCCTGCCAAAAAAAAGATGGACACGGGTTGCTGAAATTTGCCCATCTGCGCCTAATATCGCCGCCGCGGCTCCGCTTCCGCCGCCGCCGCCATGCCTCGTCACGGGTCGAGCTCGCGGTACTGCCGCGTCTCGGGCACGGGGTACCGCGGCGTCCGCACGCGCCCCAAAGGTACGTATTACGCGGAGATACGTGACGGCGGAGAGCGCATCGGCCTCGGAACCTACGAGACCGCGCACGAGGCCGCGCGCGCGTACGACGTCGTGGCGTGGCGGCTCGGGCGCCCACGATCGTCGATGAATTTCCATGACGTGTGGACGCGCCAGCAGGCCGAGGATCTCGCGCCGCCGCCGTACATCGTGAGACAGGAGGAACAGCGCCGCCGCCGCGAGACGGAGTGCCGTTTGCGCATCGCCGAGCGGGACGAGCGCGCGGCGCGCGAGTGGGCGGCCCGCTTCCCCGAGGACGTTGCCGCCGAGAACGAGCACTTCCGCAGACGGAGGGCGGAGAAGGCGACGAGGCGGGCTGCGAAGAAGGAGGACCGCGCACGACGGAGGGCGGAGAAGGCGACGAAGCGGGCCTTCATCGAAGCGCAGCTCGCCGGGCCGACCACCATTGGCGAGGACGACCCCCGTTGGATTGACCTCTTCTCGTCGGATCCGGTGTCGGGCACGACACCGGACTCGTCAGATGTCGAGTTTTAGTTTAGTTTTACCGCACTACTTTGTAAAAATATGAACTACGGAGTATCTATCAAGCTAATTTTATCCTATTTTATGTCTATTTCTAGTCTTTGTTTGATCTTCTGTTTTACTGCACTCTATTTTTCATTATATTCTGTTTTTGGCGCTGCATTTATAGCGCCTCTGAAAATACGCTGTTTCAGCCCTGCATTTGGCCGCCACATTTTGCAGCTTCCGGTGAAGCTATTGCCGGCTCCATGCGCAGCATCAGCCCACAGCGCCAAAATATAGAGCCACTGCTGGAGTTGCTGTAATATGTTTGTCAGCAGGAGCTTACCTAATTAGTGAAAAAGATGTTCAGCGTGGGATTCGAAAAAAAGATCTTCATGTTTTTTTCCTAGCGATCCTAGTTCGGACTTTTGATTGTGTTGGCTAGTGCATGTAGCTTGACACCTGTATTATGTGATCCTGATATGAGGATAAGAACACCTTCAGCTTGCATTGCTAATGGTGTCTACTGCAGCAGTGGCGTACCTTCAATGGAGACTGATGCAAGAGAGTTGGTACTGGTGAGCCTGCACTTGACATCATCGTGCCACCTGAAGTAGGTGGTGTATTGGGATTAGACTGATAAGCATAGCACCTTGCAAAGAACAAGATGATGCTAGTGTTGGTTAACGTGATTTTACGCCAAAAGTCATGTATGCTCAACAGGTGCCGTACCTAGTTTGGATATTGTGTTGTTACCCTTTTGTGGTTTGGTGTTTGTCCAACAGAGAAAGCTACTCTTTTCCTGTGTAAGTGTTATTATGTGAACAAAAGTTGTATGTAAATATATATCGGTCAGAGAACCAAGATTGCATATTCTTGCCTGGTTATAACACATAAATCATAATAACAATTAAAGAGAAAAGGAACATTTGCCTTTGCAATGTGATTGTGCCAAGTAGATTAGACAACCAACCACAAACATTACATGTCAACAGCCAAACGCATGCGAAAGTCCTAAGGTAAGCTCCATAATACATGTTGAAACCAAAAGCCTAGAAACCATAAGAAAGGTAGCTCCACATCACAGTTCCACGACAATGACATACCGATCATAAAACATATATCAAGTCGGGACAGCCGCACCAGGTAAGCATCCATGGGGTCTGGCTCAAGAGCAAAAACTGTGTGAATGCTGCAAAATGTGGCTCTTGCCTCACCCCACCCATACATCTTATCATGGAACCTTACCAAATCAGCATGAATCATCTTGACATAAACATAGCTCCTCTCTCCTAGCTGATGGGATTGAACAATGCGCCAGTTGCAGTGCTTCAGCTTGTCAAAGAGTATGCAGGAGATGACGAAGCATGCTGGCTGGTCTTTTGTAGTGACAATGGCTTGGAGTAGCTGGTCCTATGAACCACCCAATTGGATCTTTAGAGCTTGAAGGACAGTCCGTGCCATATAAGCTACCGTTGCTGACTCCAGCTCGGGTTCAGGTGAATGACAGCTGACATCTTGTCCTCGAGATGCAGATCCTTCTTGATCAGATTCAGCGGAATCATCACCACTACTTACAGGTGCATCAGGTTCTACAGAAGGCACATCAGGTACATGCTCCAGTTCATAGGAGTTGGGTGGGACAGCACCGTTTGCTGAAATCTCTACAATACCAGCTCCAGGTAGACCACCAGTCTCTACAGAGGGTAAACCACCAATATCCACTTTAGAGGATTCTCGTGGCACGACACCTTTCGCTAGAGGCTCTACCCTACCAGCTCCAGGTCCACCACCAGTCAGTACTGTGGGCATAGTCATGACGGGTTCTACCAATACAAAACCTCCTTCGGGTGGCGTGGCAACTTCGGGTGCAGGATCATCAGTAGCAACTCCAGCATCAGCACCAGTTACATCGGTCTTGACAATAGGTAAACCGTCTTGCTCCAATTCAGAGAATTCCCGTGGCACGACACCGTTCACTAGAGGCTCTACACTAGCAGCTCCAGCTGCACCACCAGTTTCTACAGCAGGGGGTAAACCCAATCCACAACCTTCTTCATGTGGCACGATGATGCCAGGTATAGGCTCATCAGTACCAGGTCCAGCTGCATCAGTCTCCATAGACAGTAAACAAGGTGGCATCGGAGGTTTAAAAGACTGGCATGCCATTTCACCTTTGTCATCAGACAATATAGAGTTTTCTTCAACTCTATGTTTCTGCAATAATAAGCACATGAACAGAAATTAGACCAGAGCATCTAGCCATCTAACAGGGGCAGCGGCAAAACAAGCGTCGGTCCATATGTTTACCTTGTCATCTGGGATATCAGAACACACAGATTTAGAAGTCATTTCACATAGCATCCGCTTTTTCATTCCTTCCCCTACGTCCATCTGGAATAAGTAATACTATTGATCACATAAAACTAATTAATCAAATATATGCATATGTTGAGAAGTTTGCACGGCAAATTGTGGATTCTGCTTTTATCACCTACGAATCGTGTCGTTCTATATATTTACCTTGTCATCTGGGATATCAGAAGTCACAGAATGAGAAGTCATCTCACTAAGTATCGGTTTTTTCGCTCTTTCCCCTACATCCATCTGCAATAAGAAGTACTATTGATCACATAAAGCTAATTCATTGAATATATGCATATGTTGAGAAGTTTGCACAACAAATTGTGGATTCTACTTCCAATCACCAAGTAATCTCGTGAGAAATGCATGATCAAGATATGTTTCTCCCTCTTGATCGACATCTGCATCTCCATTAAGACTAATCATCATGCGATGGTGCTCTTCAGAAGAGCGCATACACTTCCAATCACCAGACAAGCAAAAAATTGTTGATTCTAGTAATGCTTAATCAGCAGTGGCCATGGAACGACCACAGATCGACCAAGCAAAAAAAATCATCAGCCTACTGACCACCAGACAAAACAAACTAGGCCCATACATGGCCTCACAAATCATCATCAAACGTCGATCAAACTAGCAAGTTTGAACATGGATTACTAATTTATTTTCTGATAAAGTGAGTATATTAATATCGAAAGATATTGATTACACTGAGCCTCTGCAACAACGCAATACCTTACTGGTAGTACGGATGCACATGGATTCCTAATACTCCCTCTGTTCGGTTTTAATTAGTCGACGCGAGGGAGAGAAGAAAATGAACTATCGATGCTTTCAACTAGAGTCAATTAAATACGAACGGAAGAAGTACGTAGTAGTATTGACAAATATCCGGATCTAGTCTAAAAACAAATTGGCATGTAAATCCTAGTAGTCTACTAAACTAGGATCAATACCCTAGATTAGGGTTGCAAGCGGCGTCCGCGAATCGTCCCACAAAGCAGAAAATTAGAGCAAATAGTGGTTGAGATTAGAGCAGATTTAAAGCACTCGCACTGAAACTAGCTAGCCCGCTACCCACCCTGCTTGACACCCTTCCATAGTTGTGAATCTACACCAAATATTCAAACAAGGATGATCAACCGCCAATAAAATTTTATGCTAGCCATTGTTGCCGCGGGACGAGGATGAGTGATGCGCCGCGGAGAAGGTGCCTCACGCCTCTGTCGCTGCCGCCATCGAAGAGGAAATCGAAGCCGCGCGATTGTGGTCCGTCGCCGATATGGAGGTGGAGCTACTAGGGAAGAGGTGGAGGTGGAGGTGGAGATGGAGTGATGGTTTGTACTAGTGGCGGCCGGTGAGGTAGTTATAAATACAGCCTCTCTCTCTTTTTTGGCAAGGAATGCAGCTTCTCTTGGAAGGCAACGACGCAACACACTCCAGATTTCGTATATTACTATAATATAATATGGGCGGAGAAATTTGGACGCATCTGTGTTATCTTGTCAAGAATCACCAGGATTTGCTTTTAGTACTCCAGATTTGGGCGACCCAAGGAAGTAGAGATAGTAATGTACGCCATCTAGCTGCACGCTATCAAATCAAATAAATGGTCATGCCATTTACTTTTAAGATGGTGCAGCAGTTATTCTGACCAAAGAAACATGCACGTCTGCTGATTATTTTGATAGTACTACTACGGAGTAATATTTCTGATGGGTATACATTTACCGTCCGCTAGCAAAGATTGTTTGGCACATTGTTCTTATGGCTTTCAACATCACACCCCTTAATAATATTATTAATCAATGTTTGGGCAATTAATTGAGTGTGTTAATAAAAAATTAAAACCCACAAATCCAAATGTACTATTTTTAGGGCCATATGAAGGACAAGGAATGATTTTAAATGCCATATGGAGTACCTCCAACCATGTGAAATATGGTTCTGTCATGCAGGTGATACCCATGGCTTCGCATTGGATCCGTATGTTGTCCTACATACAGTCGACTATGAAGTACCACGATTTGGTTTTTGGGTGCAACCGGCTAGAGAATGATGCACGGGTTTGTACAGCCAGTACAATTCACATTAAGATTTTCTGATAGGATGTTGATGTGTATATGTAAGAATCATACACTAGAATGTCTTCTATGTTTAGATGGCTGATCTACGTTTATACTTTCTGTGAACCATGAGGTTAAGACCTGTCGTTGCCTAATCGACGGTACCCCGGAGGAGGGATCCTCACGAGGGGGAGAAGAAGTAGGGGCCATAGGGCGGAGTGCTCTCGGGACGGTGGTACGCGAGTTACCCAGCTTCGGAACACCTGCACGATGACAGGGCCTACTGCTGCTTGTCTGGAATTATCTGGGCGCTTTCGCGTTGTTACAATGAGTTGTGGTTGTTCTGCCTCTAGGGCTCCCGGGATCCGGCTTATATAGGCGCACGGATCTAGGGTTTACATGGAGAGTCCTAGCCGGATTACAGGTTGCCTAACTACGGTACAATGTCTTGCAGTGTACGTCAAGGATCCGCCTTCCATCTACGTCGTGCTGGATCTGGCTTCCTTCATGGGCCTTCATGGATCTGACTCCTGGCATAGACCTCTTCGGATCCGGGTACCTCTGTAGGTCGGTTCGGATCCGGGTACCTTCCTAGGGCGGTTAGGATCCGGGTACCTCTGTAGGGCGGTTCGGATCCGGCTACCTTCGTAGGGCGGTTCGGATCCGGCTACCTTCGTAGGGCGGTTCAGATCCGGCTCCTTGTTCCTGGGTTGGACATCTTCCATCTTGATCAACAACAACTGGGCTGCCCGGTGGGCCATATGCTATCACCACCATCTGTGGGCCACCCGGGCTTGCCGGAATCGGACCATGTCGATGGTATACCTATGAAGTATATCCACAACAGTAGCCCCCGGAGTTCTCCAAGATTCACCGTTCTTCCATCCAGCTCAGCTTGCGCATGTATCTTCATCCTTTGGCTGGACTGAATAATAGAGAATCTTGAAGGACTCCAAACTTCATATCTCCAACCAAGTATTGGTCGGAAACTTCATGATCCAATGGTCAGATTCTTCGAAGACACCATCCAACGTAATCTTCGATATGGATCCGACTAGCCAAATGTAGGTTCGGATCTGACTAGCCAAAATATAGGTGTGGATCCGACTACCCAAAAATATAGGTGCGGATCCGACTAACAAAAAATTAGGTGCGGATCCGGCTACCGAAAATTGAGGTGCGGATCCGACTACCAAAAATTAGGTGCGGATCCGGCTACCAAAAATTAGGTGCGGATCCGGCTACCAAAAAAATTAAGGTGCGGATCCGACTACCAAAAATTAGGTGGTGCGGATCCGACTAGTTAGCCAGATTTTCGTCATCTTTGAAATTTTTCTTGACATAACCATATGTATGTAGCCCCCGAGCGTTGAGTCGGCTTGCTCCAAGGAGACTCGATGCTCAGAAACTTAGCCCCCAAGCGTCAAGGTGGAAATTTTTCGGTTAGTTGCTCCAAAGAGAACTTCATCGATGTAGCCCCCGAGCGCCAAGGTGAATTTACTTGAAAATCCGGCTTGGAGCTCTTAGAGTAGCTTTATCTTTATATGTGACCAAGGAATAGTGTAAATCCCAAGCATCTAGGCGGAAATTTCCAGCACTAATACTCGAAAGGAAACACACTTTTCACTTAAGATCAAAATCGCAGCCCCCGAGGGTTGGTTTCGGCTAAGCATAGCGGAATCAAAACTCAAGTTGCTTTTCCAGCTGTGCATGCTACGGATCCGCCTAACCTTATCTCATATGGATCCGGCTAGCTTCCCCTGGGCTTCTCGCGATTGCTAGGTCTGCTTGAAAACACCTTAGTTCGAGGACTGTTGAAGGTCCAAGCATCATGTACCTGATATATAAACACAAAAACACATTTGTATTAAATTGTTTCTTTGACCATGTTCAACAAACAAATGTAAGGCGGAACAAAATCGGCCTTTGAACAAATGTTTTGAAGCTGAAACTATGCAGCAGTTGAACAACATAAACTGTCAAGGCGGAAAAAACTCGACTATCTTGAACAGTTAATGTAATTTATATGTTTTAAGCAAGTGCTGGTTTATCCGTTCTTCTGGTTTATATGTTTGACTTTTCGCGAGACGGCAAACTTTAAACACAGAACATCTGCTGAGGCGATAGCGCTTAATAGCGAAACAATCAAGAACCTCAGAAACAGAGGCCGGTTTTAAGTACCGAAATGTCACTACTAAGGAATCCACATATAAACAACAGAAAACGTGTAGGCCAGAAAACTCAAGCTAACGCCCGAAGGCGGAATTTTTGCAGCGTACTGGAGCCTTAAGCGGCAAAAACAGTACAAAGTTTTTCACGAGCGCGAGGCAAATCGTGGGAAAGATATGACCAACAGTGAAAACCGTAAAAGACTCAGGATATGAGTGAACCAATCTTAATCTCATGATCATAAAATATTAAAATATGAAATATAAATAGGAACTTAGCTGTTTGAGCGGAGTCAAAGTTATTTACGGAGAAAACATATCCGGCCACGATAAAGCCATAGGTAGCAAAAAATATGAAGACGTAGCCGTCCATGTGTTCAGCCGTGACAGCTGATCACGAGAGAAGCCGGAAAGAATCCGTGCAAAAGCCTGACGCGGAGGCGTGCAACGAAGCCAATTTAGCCGGAATAGTCACACACATGCCTTTTGGCTTCGGATCCATGCATGCAGTGTCCCTGGTCCTTACGTGAAGCCTTAATTTACTTTCGCAAACTGACTGTTCGGAATTTTAGCAAAGCACAGGAGGTAGCAAAATCAATCACGTAGTGCTATAACATCTTGTGAGATTACTTATTGCTTCCGGGGATGTGCTTCCTTGGTTCCATCTCGACCATCTCACCAAAGACGGAAAGTGAAGCCAATAAAACTGACCAAGCATGTTTAGGCAAATACAAGTTTCCGCCTTTGTCCCTGTGTGCCATGCAACATCAGCGCGTATGTCTCCGCCTTGATTTTTTCGCTTTGCTTCCGTCGAGCTGGTGCGTGATAGATTACCGCGACTGCGAATTCGATCACCAAAATAAAGGTACGGATCCGACTACCAATAATTAGGTGTGTATCCCGTTACCAAAATATATGTGCGAATCCAGCTACCAAAAATAATGGTGCGAATCCGACTACTAAAAAAGTAGGCACGGATCCGACTACCAAAAATATAGGTGCGGATCCAACTACAAAAAATGTACGCGCGGATCCGGCAACCAAAAAAAATAGGTGCGGATCCGACTATCAAAAACGTAGACGCGGATCCGGCAACCAGAAATATAGGTGCGGATCCGACTATCAAAAACGTAGGCGCGGATCCGGCAACCAAAAATATAGGTGCGGATCCGACTACCAAAACCAGGATTTGAATTTTTCAGATCTAAGGCGGAATCTTCCCTAGGAAGCTCCTGCGACTCAGATCGGATCTTCGCGACTGCGTCCTGCTCAGCGGCGGTCGCGTCAGTGTTACTTACCAGTGCGTTCCCGTCGGAATCGACGGTCTCGCCGATGAAGATGTGGATGCCGCCGATTGAGACGATGGAGAGCTTGACGGGGTTAGTCTTAGCCGGAATCCAGCACTCATCCGGAGGGACGATCGGAAGATTTCCGGCGTAAAGAACACGCCCCACCACGATCGTGTTGTCGTAGCTTCCCATGGCGGAACCCTCCCGGTTCCGGCCTCCAGACGCCGCAGGCCCCACGGTGGGCGCCAACTGTCGTTGCCTAATCGACGGTACCCCGGAGGAGGGATCCTCACGAGGGGGAGAAGAAGTAGGGGCCATAGGGCGGAGTGCTCTCGGGACGGTGGTACGCGAGTTACCCAGCTTCGGAACACCTGCACGATGACGGGCCTCATCGCTGCTTGTCTGGAATTATCTGGGCGCTTTCGCGTTGTTACAATGAGTTGTGGTTGTTCTGCCTCTAGGGCTCCCGGGATCCGGCTTATATAGGCGCACGGATCTAGGGTTTACATGGAGAGTCCTAGCCGGATTACAGGTTGCCTAACTACGGTACAATGTCTTGCAGTGTACGTCAAGGATCCGCCTTCCATCTACGTCGTACTGGATCCGGCTTCCTTCATGGGCCTTCACGGATCTGACTCCTGGCATAGACCTCTTCGGATCCGGGTACCTCTGTAGGTCGGTTCGGATCCGGGTACCTTCCTAGGGCGGTTAGGATCCGGGTACCTCTGTAGGGCGGTTCGGATCCGGCTACCTTCGTAGGGCGGTTCGGATCCGGCTACCTTCGTAGGGCGGTTCAGATCCGGCTCCTTGTTCCTGGGTTGGACATCTTCCATCTTGATCAACAACAACTGGGCTGCCCGGTGGGCCATATGCTATCACCACCATCTGTGGGCCACCCGGGCTTGCCGGAATCGGACCATGTCGATGGTATACCTATGAAGTATATCCACAACAAGACCTTTGTACTGTAATAAAGATTGCTAAATAACAGTATATATGTATGCCTCTAGGGACACTGAAACAGCCAAACAACCATGCATGTGTATAGACCGTATTTGATCAAATTACAAGAAGCACCTGGATTCATGCAAATAGCATCAATTTATCACCTAAGTTCATTAGCTATAAATAGTTAAATAGGAGTCAAGACCAACTGAGCTAGCTAGTAGTATGATCCTACTATTACATAAATATCCCTAACTCTGATTGTATTTGTTCCAGTCCAGCGCGTTCGTGTAGCTTGGGATGAACCAAAACCCCGTATGCTAGTTGGCCGCTGGACCGCTGCTTGAGAAAGAGATGCTTTGGTGGTCTTCGCCATTTAGACTGAAGCGGAAAATTTCTTGATGTGATGTGTCAAACTGAGAGCCAATGGCCTGAGGCGTGGTGTAGATGCAGTTTCTTCTTGTCAAATATCCTGGGGGAAATGTTGCACCACCTACTGGCATGAAAATCGGATAGTTCAACCCAAGGAACATAGAATAGTCTCCAAGATTAGTAACGCTTTCCCACGGGTTGGCTGGAAGTAACCGACTAGTGTCATTCGAGAATACCATGCAGGTATACCCCGAATAGCTGTGAACAGCGCGACCGCAATGGACAGAAGGGATACTATCATAATAAGTTGGAGCACTGTCAGCGTCAAAATCCATTGCGCCACGTGCATAGACCAGGAGAAGTCTAGAACGATCTTGAGATCTTGCCAGCCACCACGTACGACTATTAAAGTCAAAATCATCATTGATATCAAATCCAGCCGTCCACGGAATGAATGGAGCAGGGAGCACTATAGGACCTTGAAAAAGGAAAGAACACGTCACATGAAAATATATTTCATGATTTATCTACTAGTGATATTGATTTGATATTGTAGATGCCAATACTAGTACTTTATAAAATCATGGTCGAACATAAGATGGTTTGAAATATATTTCGAACATCTTGGTAAAACTTCATATGGATTTAAAACATGTTCCCCAAAATATTGGTCCAAATTTTAGATGGTTTGAATATAGTACTCCTTATTCTCTAGAACCGGGGGAATATAAACAAATGAAAGTCTTTATCAATATTGCATGGCACCTTTATTGATTCTATTTCTACTCTACCTTAAATTTTCCAGGGAGTAATAATAAAGAAACTTAATTACTAGGGGGCCTTTTTCCTACGGAACAACATGCACATTAGACCATACTAAAATTCCTATAGATGTTAAATTCTATAAGTATATATGTCCATACCACAAGAGGGTTATGGTGTGCGCCTATGGAATTCCTTTAAGCCAAAAGATGCCAAGACAGTTCAGCAAATAAGAGGTGAAATGCTATATAAGTTACGTATATAAAAAAGATAGGCAGAAAATGTTACCAAATTGATTAGGATCCCATGCATAAACATTTCCATTCTCAGTAACGGCGAACACAAGTTGTTTATGTATAATTGCATCGCAGTATATGGCGTCGTTCTCAAACTGGCTTTCAAGAATTATCCATGTACCAGGATATTCACCATTGAGGTAGGCAATTGCAAAGTCAAAGATTGCGACAAGGGAGAAATCTGCATACCCCCGAGCAGCTGTAGGAACTTGGCAAATAGCTATCTTCTGCAGTTGAATAGCATCACCCTGATACTTGAATATAAGTGGATTGCGTGTGGTTTAAAACTTCTTCCTCAAAGATGGAAGCTTAATCTTGCGATGAGTGTAGACATTGAGGAGGTTCCACTTGCCTTTGGGGCCAACCATGGCGATCCAATCTCCATTGGCGCCTGCCCGCTCCTCATCCTTACCGTGTGGCATTAGGCAATCATAGGAGAACCTGTCCAGCGGCACTAGTTTGCACTTGATGTGCACCGGCAAATCCACCTTGAACTCCCATGGTTTATCCGCCGGGTCACAACAGAGAACACACGGAAGGCCAAACGGCTGAGAAGCAGGCAGAGTGGTACTGTATTTGGCTGACTGAAGAATACTTTTGGAGGAACCGACTAGGGACGCGGCGGTGATGGCGTCGCACTGGCTGATGAGCACTTCAAGGGGGCCTTCCGTAAACACCTTGTGAAACAGCCCAGATCCACAGACCCTGCTCGATTTCGACATCGCAATGAGGCAGGTGGTACAATGGGGTTGGGATTTTCTTGGGAGATTTACTGATTCGAACTTTGGGAGAGAGATGGCGATCAATGGCGGCAGGTGGGGGTTTGAGTTGGAGAACAGAGGCTCTCAAACTGGGCACTGCTGGGTAGGACGCGAAAGCGCCATGGCGGAGACGCAGGCGCGTGCTATGGAAGCTGGGCGGAGTGGGGATAGACGACGGAGGTGAACCGAGACGCTCCTCCTCTTATGCATATATCGCCACTGCAGTTTCGAGGAGAGTGTGAATGTGTTCAAAAAAAGAGGAGAGTGTGAATGTGTTCAAAAAAGAGGAGAGTGTGACTGTGACCCGACACCCGAGTAGGAGCAGACGGACTATAGGAGTAGCCCCATCATTACAGTCCATTAATCGTGCTTCCCACAATAAATAAGTGAAACGTCCCAGGCTTGTGTTGTCTAATCAAATCGATGGCCATGTCAGTATTATGGTGAACAAATAAAACAAATACACCAACCTTGTTCTTTTTGCAACGTACACCAACCTAGCAAGGCATCAACCTTCTCGCCATCAACTAGGACTCCGTGGCTCCGTCCCACCAAAGTTGTCTCAACTTTGTAAAAAAAATACATCTATCCATCTAAATTTTAACAAAGGTGAGACACTTTTGGTGGGACCGAGGGAGTACAAAAAAACTTTACTACTCCATGCTAGTATCGGCCACTTTTCGAAAAGTAATTCAAATTTCAACTGAAGGCGTGCTATTTTATGGTCCTGAAAATTGCCAAAAAAAAAATACAACCAAAAAATGCAACAGATCCATGTTAAGGGGGTACACCCTACGCAGTATGCATTAAGAAACTTCGAAACTTCAGCGACCTTGTAAGAATGCCCATGACAGTGCAGTTTTGCAAATTAGGAAGAGACGAAATATGAATTCAACCAAAGAAATCTAAACGAATCCTTAGACAATAGCATAGTTAACACGTTCAGAAAAAAAATGATGACTCCAAAAGAACAACATTAGCAATAAATACTCCATTTTAGTTTGAACTTGCAGTCACTTACATATACTAGTAGTACTGCCAAAATACTATAATACTCCGAGCTGCATTCTAGCACTCCAACTAGCTAGCTAATAGTTCTGGAGTAGTAGTACTACTATACAAGTCCAAAATACATCCGAACGAACCCTACTTCGAACTAAACTACTCCTTCCGATCTTCGAGTAACTACATTGCAGTATGACTAAACGAAGATTATTGTATAACCTTCTTGTTGATGCAAACGCAGATAGGCAACACACGCTGCCCTCCATTCTGCTTCGCGTAACGGGGCGGCACTGCCAGGAATGAAGTGAGCTGCTGCAACATGATCGAGCTAGGCGTCGGGGAGCTCGTCAGCTCGATTACCACCATCAAGGTGTCCGTCGAGAGGTCACTGGTCCCAGCCGGCGCCGGTGCCGGCGGACCAATCACCAGCAGCTGCGCCTTGTACATCGAAAACAAGCACGCGGCCGACCTGATGCACACACAGGACACAATGGTGGTCGAGCCGAGCATGCCAACGGTGATGGCGAACACGCTACCATCTTCTTCCCCACTGCCGATGAACAGGTGTCCCCGCGGTTGTACCGGAACACAAACTATGCACCAGGCGGGTATGCCATACTGGAACGTAAACACTGGGATGGAGTGGGATGCTTGGAGGTGTACCAGGAGCTCCCGCGGCGGGCCGGTGAAGCTGCAGCCGGTATTGATGGCCTACTGCAGCCGCACGGACCATGCGGGCACGCGATATAGTGCTTGTAGGACTCCGTGGAGGCGACCAAGCTCTGGCAGCCGACGCACTTGACCATTGCCCCAGATCGATTCGACGGCGGCAATCTTGCCCCAGATCGATTCGACGGCGGCAACCTCGCCGGCTGCTCGCACTTCTTGCACGGGTTCGGCGCAAGCTCGCCGACGCAGCGCCGACAGCCCATATGACCGCCCTTGCACTGCACGGAACAACGTACGTGGCATCAGTTGTCATTAAAATTTCTCACAGGTGAACCTAAGAATGAAATCGGAAGGGAGCGACCTTGGATATGGGGGGTTTGAAGGGCAGCAGGCAGAGGGGGCACAAGAAGAGGGCCTCCTCCATCTTCAGAGAAGAGTGATCGGAAAAACGAGAACGGGATGGGTTCTTTTTTTTATACATGCCTTGGAGTGGAGTATGGATACTACTACTTATAGGAAGAACTTCCTTGCTAAGAATCGGCGTCGGCCGTACGCAACCATAGATGCACCAGCGGCTCTGCAGTTTGTCAAAATAAAAGGATAGAGCTGCAGTGACTTGAAGTCTCCAAATCTCATTGTGACTTGGTGCCACCATCTACCAACCATTTGAGATCCAACGTTCCAAACTATCTCTTATTTCGAACCTAAAAACAAAAATTATTCAGAAAATTATGAAAATAATCCAGTAAAATGTAGATGCCTTGTTCTAAAATCTGTGAATATTTCATCCCACTCGGACGACTAGCTTGTGATTAAAGAGCTTTTTACGTATACGAGCACAAGTTTAAACTAAATACTCCCTCTGATTCATATTAATTGACTTCAATATGGATGTATCTAGAACTAAAATGTGTCTAGTACATCCATATTAGAGTCAATTAATATGAACCGGAGGGAGTATATATTTGCTCACAAACCTTTGATTCAAATCGAATGAAACTTCACCAAAATATAAATCGAAATATGCATGATTAACTGGAAGTTCTTGAAATATTTCTGAGCAATTATAATAATTATTTAGTTTAAATTCTAAGTCGATCGCATACATTGGATTTGAGATGGATGGTGGATGGTGGCACCAAGTCACTGTGAGACTTGGAAGTATCAAGTCAGTGAAGGTCTATCCCAAAATAAAAGCTTCGTGAAGGGGTCAGTTTGGTTCAAAAAAGAAGACAATGCCAAGCAGTTGTCAAACAGTACCCATATAGTCAAATGTACTCCCTCTGATTCAAATGAATTGACTCAACTTTGTCTAGATATATATGGATGTATCAAGTCAACAAGCTCTATCCCAAAATAAAAGCTTCGGGAAGGGGAAGTTTGGTTCGAAAAAAATACGATGCCAAGCATTGTCAAATAGTACCATAAAGTCAAATGTACTCCCTCCGATTCAAACGAAATGACTCAACTTTGTATTTTGCATGTTAAAGGTTTTTCGTAAAACTTGGCCAATCTTAACATAGTTTGCCTTTCTAAAAAAAGATATAAGCCCTAAGGCTCCTTTGATTCATAGGATGGGAAAACCATAGAAATATGAAAAACATAGGATTGAGATTTAATGGCTAGTTGAATCATATAGGAAGATGAGTTGTGTTTGATTGTGCCAAAGGAAATTTTCCATGAGGTATGACGTAATGTTTTATTCTTATAGGATTTGCACTGCAAGATTCCTGTAGGATATGTTCCTATGAATCAAACAACTAGTGTGGGGAAAATTCACATGTGATCTAAATCCTACATAATTCCTATACAAATCCTATATATGAATTTTAGTTGTTAGGTCACTTAAAATGACTTCACTTGAAGGGTTACATTTTTGTTTTTTCTGAATTAGTAGTGATGCCTAACCATATATATACCTAAACCAAGAGAATCAGCATAAACTTATGTATATTAATAGTAGGCGCATATATGAATGTTTTTTTATCTACAAACCCAGGGTCATATATATGTACATAGAAACATGCATATATGCTAGTTTTTGTACCTTGGTGTGTTCCTCTTTTGGGCTATCTTTTTTGTTCACCGGTTCACAACCAACGCCCTAGATTAATTTGGCACTTAGAAAATAACATTTTGTTTTTGGCGCACTAACACAAATAGTAGTAGCACGGTCAACATTGTAGAGAAGTACAAAATAAATGTGTGTGGGAAAAATTGACTTAAAGTGACCATTACAATGATAAAAAGGGTAGAACCAATCATTGCACAGGGAAAAAGCAGTGTAGTGCCCAGAAGAAAAAAAAACAAGTTGGGCTATACTCCCTCCATCCTGAAATAATGGGTGTAGAGTTAAAATTTGTCCATAAAAGAGTGTACTTCTCGTTTTGCAATGCACTTCAAAATTTGTCCACAAAAGAGTGGTACTCCTAGTAAAAAATATTTCTTTCTCATCACGAGGGATATAGTTTCTTCACGACTAGTACGTACTACCTCCATCACAAAGCTTAAGGGTTCCTTTGATTCAAAGGATTTGCATAGGAATTGTGTAGGATTTGGTTCCTATGGGAAAATTTCCTATACATGTTGTTTGATTCATAGGAACATATCCTATAGGAAAAAATCCTATAGGAATCTTGTAGTGTAATTCCTATAGGAAAAAAGCATTAGCTCATGCCTCATGGAAAAATTCCTTTGCTACAATCAAACAAACTTCATCTTCCTATAGGATTCAATTAGACATGTCATTCCAATCCTAAACCTTTCCTATTCCTATGCTTTTCCTATCCTTTAAATCAAAGGAGCCCTAAGTCTTTTTTTTAAGAGTCAAAGCAAGTAAAGGTTGACAAAAATTTAGAACAATCTATCAACTAATATAATATTTTGTAGATGCCATACCAAAAAAATTCATTGTCTATGTATTGATATTAATTTTGTATTTTGCATGATAATGATTTTTGGTAAAATCTTAGTTTACCTTGACATAGTTTGAGCTTCTAAAAATAATATAAGCCTTACGCTTTGGGATGGAGGTAGTAGTATTTAGCATAATATGGTTTTCTTATTTACTACATGCATTTAGCTCATTGGAGGTGGAAAAGTTGAAGAGGAAAGTGATGGTCGATGATAGTTTCCCAATGTAATAATAAAATCCTTAATATGCCTTGAAAACCCACACGTACGCTCTTTCTAGGACAGAGGCAGTATGAGGTAATGCACCCACGTGCTGTCATCTGCCCGTTCGTGCTATGTCTCCCAAATCTTGAAATATCGTCAGTTATCCATTTCACGTCCACACTTCTCCCTTTCTCCACGGACTAGTAAAAAACCCTCTCTTCGCTTCCCCTTCCCATTCCACCGATGGAGAGCCCAACCGACGCCGTCAACGCAGCGAAAGCGAAAGCCGCGCGGCTGGCCTTAGCCGCAGAGGAGGCGTCCAGAGCCGCGACCGCAGCACGCATGGCCGCAACGGCGGCGATCATCGCCGCAGCGGATGCCAAAGACGAAGCGGAGGCCATTGCCGAAGGTCGGGCCATCGGTCGCTCATCGGCATCTGATACTGTTGGTAGATGGGTCCACTCTCTTGGGAAGCATCCCCTAGATGACGAGGACGAGGTTGAACTCATCTTTGAACTGCCGCCGCCGACCTTCGACGAGAATATCGTCGATGAGGGGGAGGAAGTATGTTCCGATTCACCTCTCTCCCTTATTCAACATAGCCCTGTATCGATTTGCGCTATGGTCTCTCCCTCTTTTTTTTGCGCTATAGCGTTTTGAATTAGCGTCAGAATCTTTTTAGATTCATATTCAGTAGTTGCAACTGCTACATATTTGCTTCACATCTGATTCACCTCTCTCCCTTATAAAACATAGCCTTGTATCGATTTGCTCTATTGTCTCTCCCTCTCTTTTTTGCGCTATATGGTTTTGAATTAGCGTCAGAATCTTTTTAGATTCATATTCATTATTAGTTGCAACTGCTACATATTTGCTTCACCTGTTTATTTGGCATGTATCAGGTTGCTACTGATGAGGTTGACAGCGATGTCGAGTCGCGTCATAGGAAGGCCAGGGCCACTCTCAACAAGCTTAAGGCGGGGAAGTTCGACAAGTATTGGAGTGAACCCTGGACTGGTGCCAGGAACAGCTGCCCCTTCTGCACAAAGAGCATAAAGGTTGACTTTCAAAGCGTCCTGCAGCATGCCGAAGCTGGTGGGTCCGGCTGTCTCAAAGTTGGGGAAACTGTTAACCGATCCGGCTTCATAGCCAACCACATGGCCTATGGGCTATTCCTAAGAAGAAATTGAACCAAGCTATCGAGACCGATCGTGTGCCTCCTCCCAAGCCCAAGCCACCAAAGATTAAAGGTATGGGCAGCAAGAAGCAGAAGAAGCGGGACCGGGAGGAGGCGACAGGAAGAAGATGGTAAATATACTCTGTAACTGCTGTGCATGTTTGTCTCTCCTACTGCTTCAAAAGCAGCATCTTTTGTTGAACTTTGTTTATGTTTGCTGCTCAGCAGCGTTTGTGGTGAACCTATTAGCTTAATTAGGGGTTGTTGAACTATATATGTCTGTGTTGAACCTTTCTTAATTAGGTTGTGTTGAACTCTGTTTGTGTTGGCGTGGGAAGGGGGGCATGATGCTACCCTGAATTTGCGGGACCCCCAAAAAACTTGCAAATACGAGTGATGCATCCAAAAGGAACAAACTTTTACATGGTAGACCCCTGTCTGAAAGCAAGAAATGCGATCGGGTCCTTAACAGCCACCGCCCGGATTGATCGGGGATTTTGCCTGCCTACCGCATGTGACTTGTGCTCACTGAAGTTTGGGACCTCATGCATGGGCACCACACGTAAGTGACAGACCTGTTGGTGTAAAAACTTGGGTGATTATTATACTGCATTAGTACAAAGTTTCCTATGGATTCAAGGGTTGGGAAGCCAAGTTAACTCATTTTCATGACTAAGAACGAGCCAGGCTTACTTTTTCATTTTCATGTTTTAACTTGTTTAAATCTCGGTCAAACAAAGGATTTGACCAGGATTCAAATGGGCATAAAAATTCAAAAAAGAAATAAAAAAATCACATAAGCTTCTTATGTCATCTAGTAAGCATTACAGTTGATCAACGAAGTCTAGACATATTCAAACCAGAAAAATCATGTATATACCCCCTAACCCTAAACTCTGTCTTATGAAGTTAAGCATAAAGAAAAGTGGTTTTGGGTTTCAAACATTGGAAATTAAAAAAACTCCCAATAGCTTCATTTTGGAGTGACTAAGAAGAATCCAGGCTTACCTTTTCATTTTCATGTTTTAAACTGGTTTAAATCTTGGTCAAACCTAGGATTTGACCAAGATTCAAATGGACATAACAAATTCAAAAAAATCAAAAGCAAAACACATAGTCTTTTGATGTCATATAGTAAGCATTCAAGTTGATAAACAAAGTCTAGACATATTTAAACAAGAAAAATCATGTATATACTTGGCCCCTAACCCTAAACTCTGTCTTATGAAGTCAAGCATTAAGAGAAGTGGTTTTGGGTTTCAAACATGGAAATTTAAAAAACCTCCCAAAAGCTTCATTTTGGAGTGACTAAGAAGAATTCAGGCTTACTTTTCATTTTCATGTTTTAAACTGGTTTAAATCTTGGTCAAACCTAGGATTTGACCAAGATTCAGATGGGCATAAAAATTCAAAAAAAATATAGTCTTTTGATGTCATATAATAAGCGTTCAAGTTGAGAAACAAGGTCTAGACATATTCAAATCAGAAAAATCATGTATCTACCCCCTACCCCTAAACTTTGTCTTATGAAGTAAAGCACGAAGAGATGTCATTTTGGGTTTCGGACATGGAAAATTAAAAAACCCTCCCAAAAGCTTCATTTTGGAGTGAATAAGAAGGATCCATACTTACTTTTCATTTTCATGTTTTAAACTTGTTTAAATATTGGTCAAACCTGCTAGGATTTGACCAAGATTCAAATGGGCATAAAATTTTAAAAAAAAGAAATAAAAAATTAAACCGAAAACCACTTCTCTTCGTGCTTGACTTCATTAGACAGAGTTTAGGGTTTGGGGTATATACATGATTTTTATTGTTTAAATATGTCTAGACTCCGTTGATCAACATGAATGCTTACTATAACTTAAGAAGCTTATGTGTTTTGGTTTTTCATTTTTTGAATTCTTTATTGAATTTTTATGCCCATTTGAATCTTGGTCAAATCCTAGGTTTGACCAAGAATTAAACAAGTCAGTAACATGAAAATGAAAAAGTAAGCCTGGATCCTTCTTGTTCACTCCAAAAATGAAGCTTTTGGGAGGGTTTTTGAATTTTCCATGTTTGAAACCCAAAACCATTCCTCTTATATGCTTGACTTCATATGACAGAGTTTAGCCTTAGGGGGTAGATACATGATTTTTCTGGTTTGAATATGTCTAGACCTTGTTTATCAACTTGAATGCTTACTATAAACCAAAAATTCATGTATCTAACCCTAAACTATGCACGAAGAGAAGTGGTTTTGGGTTTCAAACCTGGATATTTCAAAAACTCTCCCAAAAGCTTCATTTTGGAGTGAATAAGAAGGATCAAGACTTAATTTTTCATTTTCATGTTTTAATCTTGTTTAAATCTTGGTCAAACCTAGGATTTGACCAAGATTCAAATGGGCACAATTTAAAAAAATGGAAAATCAAGGCACATAGTCTTCTTATGTCATATAGTAAGCATTCAATTAAGTTGATAAACAAGCTCTAGACATATTCAAACCAGAAAAATCATGTATCTACCCCCTATATATCCCTAAACCCTGACTTATGAAGTAAAGCATGAAGAGAAGTGGTTTTTGGTTTCAATCATGGAAATTTCAAAAACCCTCCCAAGAGCTTCATTTTGGAGTGACTAATTAAGAAGCATACATGCTTACCTTTTCATATTCATGTTTTAAACTTGTTCAAATCTAGGTCAACAAACCTAGGATTTGTTGACGAAGAATCAAATGGGTATAAAAAATTGAAACCAAGGTCTGCTCATGTCATATAGTGAGCATTCAATTAAATTGATAAACAAGGTCTAGACATATTAAAACTAGCAGGAAAATCATGTATCTATATACCCCCTAACCCTAAACTATGTCTTATGAAGTCAAGCATGCATGAAGAGAAGTGGTTTTTGGTTTTCAAGAGCATGGAAATTTCAAAACCCCTCCCAAGAGCTACATATTGGAGTGACTAAGAAGGATAGATGCTTAATTTTTCATATTCATGTTTTAAACTTGATTAAATCATGGTCAAACCTAGGATTTGACTGAGATTCAAATGGGCATAAAAATTCAAAAAAAAATGAAAAACCAATGCACATAGTCATCTTATGTCATCTAGTAATTAAGTATTCAATTAAGTTGATAAACAATGTCTAGACATATTCAAACCAGAAAATTTATGTATCAAGCTAACCCTAACCCCAAACTCTATCTTATGAAGTCTAGCATGAAGAGAAGTACGTGGTTTTTTGGTTTCAAACATGGAAATTTCAAAAACCCTCTCAAGATCGAGCTTCATTTTGGAGTGACTACGAAGGATACATGCTTAATTATTCATATTCATGTTTTAAACTTGTTTAAATCTTGGTCAAACCTAGGATTTGAACAAGATTCAAATGGGCATAAAAATTTAAAAAAAAACAATAAAATGAAAAACCAATGCACATAGTCATCTTATGTCATCTAGTAAGCATTCAATTAAGTTGATAAACAAGGTCTAGACATATTCAAACCAGAAAACTCATGTATCAAGCTACCCCTATCCCCAAACTCTGTCTTATGAAGTCAAGCATGAAGAGAAGTACGCGGTTTTTTGGTTTCAAACATGGAAATTTCAAAAACCCTCTCAAGAGCTTCATTTTGGAGTGACTAAGAATGATACATGCTTAATTTTTCATATTCATGTTTTAAACTTGTTTAAATCATGGTCAAACACCTAGGATTTGACCAAGATTCAAATGGGCACAAAAATTCAAAATAAATCAAAATAAATGAAAAACCAAGGCACACACTACAAGAAAAGTTCTGATAGACAACGTCTCAAAATCGTCCGCTAAGGGGTATTTTTCGTCGCCTATGGGCCTAACCCGACGATATGGGTTCTGTTGTGGAAACTGCGTCAGGCAAAGTCCTACGACGATTTTTTCGGTCCGTCGCGCTTGGGCGCCCTTCCGCCACAGAAAATTGGACCGTTGCCCAAGTGTTTCCGGGAGCCCGTTGACTGCTGACGGCATGCAAACTGACACGTGGCAGACGCCGTTAACTGGCAGTTAACGGCGTTAACAGCTGAAACCCCGTGGTAGATGGTAGGCCCACACGAGGCCTGCCACGTCTTAAGCGGGCCGGCCCATTAAGTTTGCGGGCCGGGCCAGCTGACTTAGTTTGACCGGTCAACTATATAGCTGGGCTGGTCAATTAGTTACGTGGGCCGGGCCTAACCTCTAAGGTTGACTGGTCAAAACTTTAATGGGCCGGCCCACTAAGTATGTGGGCCGGGCCGAATGCACTCGTTTGACCGGTCAACAGGCAAAAGGGCCGGCCCACAAGACATGTGGGACCCACTTTCCTGGTATCGGGCCGGCCCATTTACAAAGTGGGGTCCACATTAAAGCAACTGGGCCGGCCCAAGAAGTTATTGGGCCAGCCCAATAAGCATGTGGGTCCCACTTTCCTGCTATCTAAGCCGGCCCATTTAGTACGTGGGGTCCACATTTGATCAAATGGGTGGCCCAAGAAGCCGATGGGCCGGGCCAAAAGCACCGGTGGGTCCCACTTTCTCGTTAAAGGGCCAGCCCATTTAGTATGTGGGGTCCACCATATAGCAAGTGGGCCGGCCCAACAAGATAGTGGCCGGCCCAACAAGACAAAGGTCGGGCCAAAAACACAGGTGGGTCCCACTTTCCGGTTAAAGGGCTGGCCCATTTAGTATGTGGGGTCCACCATATAGCAAGTGGGCCGGCCCAACAAGATAGTGGGCGGGCCAAAACACTTGGTGGGTCCCACTTTCTGTTAAAGGGCCGGCCCATTTAGTATGTGGGGTCCACCATATAGCAAGTGGGCCGGCCCAACACGCTAGTGGGCCGGGCCAAAAACACAGGTGGTTCCCACTTTCCAGTTAAAGGGCCGGCCCATTTAGTATGTGGGGTCCACCATATAGCAAGTGGGCCGGCCCAACAAGATAGTGGGCCGGGCCAAAAACACAGGTGGGTCCCACTTTCGTCTTAAAGGGCCGGCCCATTTAGTATGTGGGGGCCACCACAAAAGCAATTAGGCTGGCCCAACTAGTTAGTGGGCCGGCCCAGTAGTGGGTGGGGTCCACCTTAAAGCAAGTGGGCCGGCCCAATAAAAGTGTGGGAGTCCATGATAAATCAAGTGGGCTGGCCCAATAAGTAAGTGGGCCAGCCCGTTTAGTTGCTGTTTATATGCCGGCGTAATAGGCGCTTTAGGATTTTGCGGGCCGGCACATATGTGATTTCGCTTAATTGGGCCGTTTAAGGGATGGGAATTCGTGATTTAGATATTGAGAATATTTACGCAGCATTGATTTCTGTCGGATAGCCTCACTTACCACAAGCACCAAAGAAAAAATGCGCGAAAGAACTATAAAAACTAACTAAATATTACATCAATTTGCAAGGCATTGAAAAAATATTACAGAACCCAGAGAAATTGAATGGTAATTAAACCTAGCAATACAATGAAGGGATCCGGCAATCTTTTAAGTTGTCCATGCAGCACCTATATCCGAAACAAAGACATTACAAGTTAAGACAGCAACATAGGAAAGGCAAAGATACTACAATATTGTTTGCCAAAGAATTTGGAACTCATCATTTCGTCGTTATAACAAGATCATTGTAATGCGCACAATAAGCAAACAAAGAGTGCATGCCGCATACCAACATCCAATATAACAGAGCATGTTAGAATGAAACAATGAGACTTACTATCGTCGAGTCCCATGCAAACCAACATGTTCAGGGAGTACAAAATTGGCATGAACAACATAGTAGCAGGCTATAAATTTTGTAACAACGACTGAGCAAGATGAAGTTATGATGGCTACATCTACAAAGCAGGGAATGTAAACCAAAAATAGAAATTACGATGGCAAAAGCTAAAGAGGAGGGAATGTGAACCAACATGTGCCAAGTGCAATTACTTCATTTTGGCCGTGAACTAAATAATACTCCTGAACTTATAGTGAAGGGGATGCAAATCAAGATGTTTCGGGATATAAACTTGTAATGAGCAACACATAGAGGATAGTTAATGCTGGAGCTTAGGATGGACCAGATACAGAATATAGTGGGATCACCTGTGAACTTGTATAAGAAGGAATGCAAACCAATATGTTCAGCTTTCCATATGTGAGCGTCATGCCAAGTCAGAGAAACAAGTCAATAATGCAGCTTTTGAAGAACAAGATGGCACGCAAAATTATTATCTAGTAGTATGACAAGTTTATTTGTACTACAAAGCTAGATAAGCGAGTGATAGCATGCCAAACTAAGTCCTTACTTTGTTAGCTTACAATGAACTAGATACAAAAAATGGCATCACCTGTAGTACAGGGAATGCAAGCCAACATGTTCATGGAGTAAAAAATTGGCACAAACAACATAGTAGCAGGCCATAATTTTTGTAACAACGACTGAGCAAGATAAAGTTATGATGGCTAGATCTACAGAGCAGGGAATGTAAACCAAATATAGAAGTTACGATGCCAAAAGCTATAGAGCAGGGAATGCGAACCAACATGTGCAATTACTTAAAATTGGCCATGAACTAAATAATAGCAGGATGTTACTATAATACCTATAATTTTTGTAACAACGATCGAGCAAGATAGAAGTTATGATGGCTACATCTACAGCAGGGAATGCAAACCAAAATGTTCAATCGCTTAAAGTTAGCAATGAAGTAGAAAATACCAACGTGTTACGGTCATAGCTAGGAATGAACTAAAAGAGCTTCAGACAAACAAGCATCTGAACCCAGAACATGGCGCTAAAACAAGAGACTTACATTAGGAGAAGCACTCTGTGGGAGTCACAGCAGATCTTCTTGGGGTTGATAGATCCGGTGATGAAGTACGCTACATGTGCTACTTGGGGTTGGAGAGACGGCCATTACATTTCATGATTACTCATCTCATCTGCAAAAACGTAACGGCGCGTCGTTAGCACAAACAGGTTCCCCCAAGATTAAACAAGAACTTGCAGGCAAGCAATAGAAAAGCGACAGTAGAAGAGTTTAGATCATGCAAGGCACCAGTGAAGCAGATCCGGTTCATGCACAGCGGTGTCGGTGAGCAAGATACGATGCGGTGGACGACGGATCCGGCGAAGCGGCTCCGGTGGGGTGGACGATACCGCAGCTGAAGCGACTGCGGTAGACTGCTGGATGAGCATATGGTTTCGAGGTTCGGCGGGGATGATCCGGTCCGGTTGATGACGGCGTCGATGAAGCGGCTCCGGCAGGCAGCCGGATGACGAGGATCGCGAGGGCTCGGGTAGGCCAGGGAAGTCCGGCGGGGATGCTCCGGTGCGGTGGTCGTGGAGGTGGGAGAGAGGGACTTGGGAAGTTCCGGTGGGTGGTCTGAAGGAAATGTATTTTTTTTGGGAGGGTTTCCTGGGCTAGGGAGGTGGTGATCCAAAAAATGACGAGCAGACCCCCCCACCAACCGACTTTGCTGCCATCTCCACAGGGGTAGAATAGGAATTTGGAAGCGTGTGAAATTTTTGTATTTTGTGGGCGGCAAGTTTTGCCGCTATGAGATTTTGAATTTGGCCACCGTCCAAGTATAATGATAAAAAATTGTGACACCGTACTAGTACCTCTATTCAAGGCCGAGTGCAAAATCAAATCATCATCACGTTGAATATAGGTCACTACCATGATCATGATCTATCTTCTGGATAGAGATCCAAAGGTTCTCCCCACGTTCACAGGGCACAACGTGACCTGAGGCTTCCCATCCACCATTCGTTTCAATCCAACGGCAAGGAAAGCAACAGCGTGACCCGATTAATTTCTGCTGAGCTGAAGAGCTGCTGTGTTCTCTCGAACCTGAAGAAATAGAGAAGGGAACAGAAGATGATTTCGGTTCCGAGCGCATCTGTCCGGGCCAAAAATGTATCTGGTACAAACTCCAGCGGGACGACGCATAGTGACCGGGCAGTTCGCAGTGACGCAAACATGCCCAAATATGTGTCTCGGATCCGTCGCGGACGCTGCGTGGACGCGTAAAGTGTCCGCTCGCGTCTGGAGAACGTTTCGTCGGGCCCGCTTGGCAGTGACCCAGCGTCGATGCGTCTTCTCAGCGGCGCCGCTTCGGCAGTCTGCGGTCGCGTAAAATGGCGATGCCTCGGGTGGCACGCGTCGTCACCTACCTCTGCGAATGGCGATGCCACGCGTGCAGCGGCCGTCGCGTGCCTCCGACCTATATAAACAGGAGCGTACGCATATCATCTCCTCCCACACTAAACCCTAGCCGCTGCCGCTCAACCTCCTACTGGGTTTTGTATAGAACTAGAACGCATAATTTAATCTCAAGTTTGATGTGCCCTGTGAACGTGGGGGCACTGGATCTATGTCCCTATCTTCTTAATCCCAATTAAAAATGCGTTTGAAATATTTCAGGATTGGTGGGAGATTTTGCCGCCCGACTGAGATTAAATTAAACCACGCGTTCGACAATTCAAACTTGAGACCAAGGCTATGATACCATTTAAGTTCGAACTGATTGAAAAATGCTATGCAATTAATTTATATAACATCCACAGGAACAACTACCAAGTTGATCCCAACCGCAGATAAATGCATCCACCAACAATAGTAGGAACGGAGCCTTATTCTAAGGAAACATTTCACAAGACCAATGCACTCACTATGTAGTGTTCATCTCCAATTATCTATGGCATTTTCTAAGTCTTTGGAAGATTATAACGAACTTGATTGGCCTCGTGCAATAGGGCATCACATGCTTCTAATCTCGATCTCAACATGTTAACTTTTGTTCTTAGGATAGCTGTTGCAACTCGTTCTACTTGGAGTTGTTCCTCCAAAACTTGAGCAGAGAAAGACTTGGACTTGGGCTTCAAAACCCAGCATTTCGCAGGAAAGAGATATCTTTATCTTTCCCATGTTTTGCCATCTCGAATTTCATATTAGCATGATAAGTTTTGAGTTGTGTAAAAAGAAAAGTTATTACAAAGAAAAATGCAGATGGTAGATTTAATGTGTACGAACTACTTTTAATCATACAAGTTGGCATGCCTGACTATAATAAGGACCGTCTATCTTGCTAGCAGGCATAATTATTAAGGTATTATTAATGGGCTACCATGTTCATAGTCTTCGAAGAAACAGCCTTTATTGCATTACGAGCAGAAAACAGTTCACACGTGCGCTCAGATTCAAATTTTCAGCATGCAGCCGATTTATGGTTTAATTGAAGTACACATCATTATATTATTTCACACAAAATACAGCAGCCACATGGAACATATCTAATTTTAGTACAACAACAAAATTTGCAATTATTACAGACCAGGAAATTTTGAACGAAATTTTGAGCAGTAATTAATTACGGCATTGGCATCGCAGTCCACTTGGTGAACATAGAATCAAAGTTTATTTAGACACCTTCAATTCCCAGACACATCACAACTGGCTTACCATGACAAGTGCATAGGAGATTCTTTAGAACATTTTCTGTCAAAGTTTGCTTATTTTTCAATTCATGTATCTCTTGGCGTGTGTTGGCAATTATTTCATCAACATCTTTGTTTTCCCGCCCAAATATATCAACTGCCTCTTGGAGTGCATCCCCCAAATCTCTTTGTGCCGGATTAAGTTGAGCAATAGATACCATGGGCCTATGCGAGCAATATGCACTCTCACTGCTGCTTTGTGAAACATCAATACTTGAGGCATTGGCCCTTGCTTCTGGCTTTGTAGCTTTATTTGAAGCCTGAAATTTAGATAAAACAAGTTACAACATCATATGATGCAATAAAAGACCTCCAATTTCAAGAGCATCATTGAGCTGATATAACATAGCAAGCAATCCAAAATAGAGCCCCGTACATCTATTTCTTGGAACGGTTGGTGTCTTGGACTCGGTGGACCAATGAGAGCACGTGCCACTTTATCCACCGTTGCTCGTGAAATGACCGCAACACTTGATAAATGGGTTGTCCCTACTGACATTACAGCTTTGTTTGCAGGCTGAAACTAAGACAAAACAAGTTAAAATGCAATACAATACACGGCAAACAAACATCACTGTTGATATAATTTTGAAAGAACCATGGGCAGATATAACAAAGAAACCAGTTAAGCCACATGCCTCCTAGAACAAACCAAACTAGATCATGGCGATGATGTATACAATGAACCAAGCAACTAGACATCATGTGCCCAATAACGAAGCCAGGTCACTGCACGGAAGAAATCTAGCAAATAGCCAAATACAGTCAAAACATGTGCATGTTGGATTGGATACAATTAGGAAAATAATGTATGATTGATTTAAGCATGCTCAGATAGTGCCTTCGACAACGTAGAAGGTCAATGCCACAATTAATTGTATGGCTTGTCTGAGGTGCCATAAGCTTTAAAGAATGCATAAGGAGGCATTGGTTAGTGTGAGAACTGAGTGCTAGCTCAGTGGCAAGGCTTGCGAGTGCACAGCCAGCCCACCCGGGTTCGAGTACCAACGGGACCAAATTAAACAAGAATGAAGCGAGATGTCAGTACAAGTAGTGGCAATAGAAATGCAAAATCCATAACAGGGCCAATGACAACATTCACTTGCCAACAAAATCTAAGGATTTAGGGTCTGTGTGTTTGGGCTGCAGCTTTTGAGAAGCTTGTAGCTGTGTGTGAAAAAGCAGTGAGAAGCATTGTTGGAAGCAGAGATTTGATGTCTGGTTGAAGTGCTTTTTATGGCTGCTGCTGTTGGTTTAGGAGTGAAATGTCCGAAATGCCCGAGTGCTGAAGATGTTGAATATATGCAGATTTGAAACGAATTTGCTATTTATAATAGTTTCATTACATAATTATCATGTTTAATAACCCCAAAATACTTCAATTTATCTTTCTTTTTTGCTAAAATAATTTTGAACACTTTTTGTATCGGAATATTTTGGAGTGTTGTTTAGAATTAAATATAGCTTTTGGCTTCTAAGTTAAAGTTTTTACGGCTTTAAAAAAAGTGTAAACAATATCACAAGACATCTCACTAACCGTTAATTGATCGATCACCTTAATTTTAGGAATTAATCAGTCGATTGTTAATCAGCGAGGTTGCTTTAAATGGGCAGGCTCTAAGCTCTAAAATATGCTACTGTATATTGAAAAGTAAGATTTGCAAAATAGCGCACAAAAGGATTTTTGCAGAAGTATTGCCTTGATTGCTTGAAGTAAACGATGACATCCAAAATAAAATATATATGAATAGGATTGTCAAATCCTTCTCATCTTCACCGTCATGTGAAACTGGTAGCTACCATATACAGTACAGGAGAGGAAAATAAAATTGCATCGCATGAACACCGTGCTCTGTACCAAACTACCAATTACTATGTACATCAATACTTCAATACTGTGGATTGGACGGAACTGTGGAGGAAGAATTTGCTGCCGCGGCCGAGCGGGTAGTGAAGAGCCTCGCGCCGGAGTGAAGATGGACCAACCGATGGAAGAGCAGCTCCAGGCGGTCTGCTGAATGAGAAATTGCGACCCCGCGACGCCTCGAGCACCTCCTGTCGCCGGCGGCCGTGCTCAGATTCCTCCTCCTAGGTCGCGCCTCCCTGCTCAGCGTCCTCCTCCTAGGCCGCGCTTCCCTGCTTGTCCGCCTACGCGCAGAGGAGGCGGTCGACCTGGCCCTCGGCCTCGAGGCTGACCATGGGGCCACGCATGCTATCGCGGCGGAGGCGCGCCCCTGCTGCAGGAGCTCCTACACCATGCTCTCTGGCATTCCCGACGAGCTTGCAAGTGGGGACGGACTACTGGGACGGCGGCGGCGGATACTGGCGACGATGCCGGCCGGAACGACGACGGCGGCCGGGCAGGAAACCCTAACCCTATCCTTTCATTGAACGGGACAGGAAGAAGGGGAAAATGGGCACTGGGCTCTCGGGCGGGGAACGATTGGAAGGGGCGGGCCAGAGTTGTACGTGAGGGCAGTTTTTTCGTTGTTAGCAGCAAGTGTTAGGGGCATTTTGGTCCACCGCCGCTCGGGAGCAGAAGAAGCTCGGGAAGCAGGTCTCGCCCAACTTCCGGATTGCTAGTTCATTTAGGCACAGCGCTTCTTCAAAGCGCTTTTCTAATTGTTGGTGTTTGTTTGGGCTGCTACTTTTGGACCTCAAAAGCTCTAAATGCTGTTTGAGAATGCCAAACAAACAGGGCCTTAGCTTTCATATACCCTCAAAATTTAAAATAGTGTAATCCCCCGAAAGGGTATCATGGTATCATTTAATCTCAGCTATCTCACCCCTAATACCAAACATGTATCATTTAATCTCAGCCGTTCTTTTGTTTTACTCAAGAAAACATTTTTATTTTGGGAGTTTATAGAAGCACAAGCCATCGTCTACATTGGCACTGTGTTATCAAAAATATCATCTTCATCGTACATGGTTATGTGAAGATATTGATATATAATTCTGTGCTAGGAAAACAAATAGCAATTACTATGTTACAAGAACCATCTTCAAGCTCGAAGATACGAAGTTCATTGGTCCACCAACCAAGGCTGATAAAATATTATATATATTAATTTAGTACTAATATTTCGTATTTACTCATATTAAGGTCTAACTTTTTTCCCCATGACAACCCAGTTTTGATATAAAATCTAACGGTGGCCATGTGTGGGTCACATAAAAAGTATTGAGTTAGTAAATTTATACATAGATATTGGATAATGTATTTTAAATTTCAAAAAATATGGTAGAAATATATAAATTAGATAGTCTTGTCGTGCAATATGCATGCCGCAAAAGGTAAGATAGATCCTTAAAAATTCTCGACTCTAATCACAAAAATATACATAATCCTAATGGGGTGTCCATGAAAAAGTTTTGTCACTTTCGTATTAGGGTATACTTCTATTTCATACTGACTAAAAACTTAATTGTAATGAACTCACATATTACTCCTTCCATTACTTCTTTTAGGGTGTATTAGTTTTTCAAAAGCCAAACTTTAGGCTTTGTGACTAATTTTAGCAAAAAATAATAATTATCAACATCAAATAAAATATGGAAATATATTTTAAAATTATATATGTCGTGACGTGCAAAGCACGTGCTACTTAGTAGTAGATTACTAGAAAATGAATGAAGCAATTGAACATGGAGCGTATTATATAAACAGCCAGATCATTTGAATATGGATATACCACATCATGTCAATGGGACTCAGAAAAACAAAGCTAGACATTTAAACAAGTAATATAACTATTTTTTCACAATGTTTCAAGTAGAATAGGAAGCTAGGTTAGGAATAAAGCAATCATGTTTCAAGTAGAATAGGAAGCTAGGTTAGGAATAAAGCAATCATGTTTCAAGTAGAATAGGAAGCTAGGTTAGGAATAAAGCAATAAAAAAACACGAAGTGCATCATTTCAGCTAGGATCATTTCTATCAAACTTCATGCACTAGCCATGGAACAACAGGCAAACTCAATGAAGCAACAGGCAAAAAATTAACATAATAGAATTTTAGGACTTGTTTAACATAGCCAAATCATGTAACTTATACCCAGGCATGCCGGATGCCAGATGGGTCAAAGGCAGTGTGCAATGTTCCATATGGTCATTGTTTATATTTTATTAGATTCCATTAGGCAACTTAGGTAGTGCAACATACAGAAAATGATGCAATTGAACTACGCACATGAGGTAAATTAACATTCCAAAAAAAAACAGGGAACTTACGTGAGCTTTTTTTTGAGTCAGACGGACCTCATCAGGTACTTGGGCAGAAGAACCTGGTGCCACACTGTTTCTCCTCTGCATGAAGGAGAGGCCAATTGTAAACAGAAACATGATCCAAGATATAGAAGTTTGCATTAAGCAATATACAAAAAACAGCAGGTACTTACATGATTATAGGCGAGCTTTACTCTACGTTTCTGAGTGTAAGATGTGCACTGTTGCACGTGTAATAACAACAAACAGTTACGAGTCAAGGATTTGCTATAATTAAATTGACACCAAACAGTAGTAGAAACATTATGATGTTCATAAACATGTAATACAGGATCGCAGAAAGATATCAAACATGATGTAACTAGAGCAGTAGCCTACGGCCAAATAGTGAGAAATTGTAATCGTGTCAATGGTGGACTTGTATAGCCTACCCCAACTTGTTTGGGAATAAAGCTTTGTTGTTGGTGGTGTTGTTGTTGTTGTCAATCGTGGACATGTAGAGCATTCAACGGCTCATGATTGGTGGCTCATATTTTGTAGAGTTTCAGCGAATGGGTGGGTTAGGTCACTCAGACCACGACACTCTGTATTTATATCATCTGAGTTAGGGTTACAATACCACTGGACATGGGCCTCTATGGGCCTCACACTGGATACAATATTACTACAGCGCTACTACTAAACTCACTCATGGTCCAACACACCCCTCAAGATGATCATGGGTAAACAACCATGGCCATCTTGCAACAACATGACACATATGACAACTACGAGTAATGAACTTTCAGCATAACTCCTAGGATACATGACAGCATTGCACTTTCCATCATCTTGTCATCTCGATTCATCTCTTCATCAGCAGCGAAGACATCCAGCTTCAACCATCTGGGATACGCACAACTCCTAACCATACACATCCTCAACAACCCCATTTGCCTCACCACACAAGTTCCGCAGAACCATCCACACTCGCCTCAATGTCCTCGGCCTCTCTTCTCCACTCTGCCCGGCCACTGACCTCTTCCGTCTCTCCCACAAACCCCCAGCCAACTCCTGCCTCAACCATCCACTCCTCAAGCACCCATGCCTATCCCCCGGTCAGGCCTCAACCAGTCTCACCTCAGGCACGCATGCCTTTCCCCTGGACATATCCACAACCATCACCATCACCACTAAACCGCAGCCTCATCAACTCCATCACGACTCAATCGCAGCCTCATCAACTCCATCACAACATATCCTCACAGCCTCACATCTCCATTTTCTCCTCACTTCCACTCGGATGGTGCCTCGTCTGCGCGCCCTGGCCAACTTTGGCAGACCGCACTGCCACATCGACCGGCTCGCGGCTGGTCAACGTCCGACACCAACCTCCGGCTCCGCCTGCGCTCACAGGCTCGGCCCTCACCGCAAGCCTCCAACATCTCCCCTCGCACGGATCGAGATCTCTCTGCCACGGATTCACTTCCTCTTCTCTCCTTTCTAAACCAAAACGATCTTGACCCTCTTCTTTGTCCCCGCGCGAGCAGCCGCCGATCTCACACAACTCGCATCGCTGTGTGTGATAGCCGCAACCCACGCAGAGCACCTGATGCGGCCTCCCGCCGCCTGGATTTGTACATCTCAACGGTGGTTTTTGTGGTCAAAGGAAGAACTTGTATGGTACTGTTTGGGGCGGCTAGCACTAGCAGGAAGGAAACATAGGCTCTGATACCATGTAGAGTTTCAGCAAATGGGTGGGTTAGGTCACGGAAAAAAAATACTTATGCGTCGTGTTTAAAACTAAAGGATGAGGTGGTTACAAACGAAAGCACTTGTAAGTTAAAAATATACTAGCACGAATTCAGAAATACAGTCAGCTGCAATACTCCTAACAGAACAAAACACGCAGGGATGTCTGGTTACCTATTTCTGGGTGGCGTTTAGACATGTTCCGCGTTCTTACGGGTGACGTGGAGGTCGGCGAGGGGACTGCTATTGCGGTGGGTGCCGGGGAAGCAGATCTTGGGGGGTCGGAGAAGGACATGCTGGGCGGTCGATGAAGTGTTCAGCGCGCCGGCGAAGTAGAAGGTCGGTGAAGCAGATGATGTGCAGTGCACGGGGACGTCGGTGTCGGCGAAGCTGGTCAGGTGCGGTGGTCGATAGAGTCGGCGAACGAGATACGGTGCGGTGGACGCCGGAGTAGGTGCAGATCAAGCGGATAGGGCAGCCTCGAGGTTTGAAGCCGTGGCAGCTTGAACGTCGAAGTGCGGCGGTGATTTTCCGGTGCGGCGGCCGTGAAGGTGGGAGGTAGGTAAGAGGAGCGGTTTCTCTGAGGGCTTGCGGGCGAAACTAGGGCGAAGCTGGGCGATAGAGGAGAAGAAGGGAATTTCGCAGTCCTTCTTTTGAGGGAAAAAAATATTCGCAGATCTGAAACTTTGCGGCGCGAGATATTTGGGCGTTGGCGGGGAATTTTACCGCTCGATGAGATTAAATTTTGCCTGCAGTAGGTAATAATAATAATAAATAGTAGGCCCTACTAGTAGTACTGTAAGTCTGTTCAGTAATCCAAGGGGGTCGAGGTAGAGGAATCCATTATGTGAATCCACATTTCAAAGTGTCCAAAAATTCTAAACTGAAATTTTACATGTATATCTAGATATTTTATGTTGGTACATAAGTTTTTTTAAAAAAATATGTGGCTCCTGTAAAAAAAGACAAATTTTGATCTTTGTAACACGACTACGTACATTTTTTGCCTTTTGTACACACCACACAAAATGTTGTTTTTCCACGAAAACTTATGAACGAACATAGGATGTCACAATGTATACCAAAAAATTTATATCAGATTTTTTTAACATTTATATAATTGTTTTTTTATTATTTCCAATAATCGGTGCATATGCACGTGTGTGCCAAAACGCCACCTCCAGGGGCTAGGAGTTTCTAAACTTCTTATGGCACATCAAATAAAATGTTGTTCAATCAATAATAATAATGTGCTTATGATTGTTACTCCCTTCCACCATTAATAAAGTCCACATCGGTCTCGTGTCAAACTTTGACTCGAGATTTAGGTACCCACATGATAGTGCTAGTATCATAGCTAGTATCATACACATTGGTCCCACAAAACTGCTGATGTGGCAGCTAATTAAGTAGGAGAGAGGAGATTAGTGTAACATAGGTAGATATTGTATCATAGCGCAAACAACGAGATACATGCTTAGGATTAGGGGTAGATACATGATTTTTCTGGTTTGAATATGTCTAGACCTTATTTATCAACTTAATTGAATGCTTACTATATAACATAAGAAGACCTTGTTTTTTATTTTGTTTTTTAATTTTTATACGGATTTGAATCTTGGTCAAATCCTAGGTTTCACCAAGATTTGAATAAGTTTAAAACATGAATATGAAAAAGTAAGCATGCATGTATGCTTCATAATTAATCACTTCAAAATGAAGCTCTTGGGAGGGTTTTTGAAATTTCCATGTTTGAAACCAAAAACCACATATCATCATGCTTGACTTCATGAGACAGAGTTTAGGTTAGGGGGTAGATACATGATTTCTCTGGTTTGAATATGTCTAGACCTTGTTTATCAACTTAATTGAATGCTTACAATATAACATAAGAAGACTATGTGCCTTGGTTTTTCATTTTTTGTTTTTTTTAAATTATGCCCATTTGAATCTTGGTCAAATCCTAGGTTTGACCATGATTTAAACAAGTTTAAAACATGAATATGAAAAAGTAAGCATGTATCCTTCATAGTCACTCCAAAATGAAGCTCGATCTTGAGAGGGTTTTTGAAATTTCCATGTTTGAAACCAAAAAACAACATACTTATCTTCATGCTTGACTTCATAAGACAGAGTTAATTAGGGGTAGCTTGATACATGATTTTTCTGGTTTGAATATGTCTAGACCTTATTTATCAACTTAATTGAATGCTTACTATATGACATAAGAAGACCTTGGTTTTCATTTTTTATACCCATTTGAATCTTGGTCAAATCATAGGTTTGACCAAGATTTGAACAAGTTAAAAACATGAATATGAAAAAGTAAGCACGTACGTATGCTTCTTAGTCACTCCAAAATGAAGCTCTTGGGAGGGTTTTTGAAATTTCCATGCTTGAAACCAAAAACCACTTCTCTTCATGCATGCTTGACTTCATAAGACAGAGTTTAGGGTTAGGGGGTAGATACATGATTTCTCTCGTTTGAATATGTCTAGACCTTGTTTATCAACTTAATTGAATGCTTACTATATGACATAAGAAGACTATGTGCCTTGATTTTTTTTAAATTTTGCCCATTTGAATCTTGGCCAAATCCTAGGTTTGACCATGATTTAAACAAGTTTAAAACATGAATATGAAAAATTAAGCATGTATCCTTCGTAGTCACTCCAAAATGGAAGCTCTTGAGAGGGTTTTTGAAATTTCCATGTTTGAAACCAAAAACCGCGTACTTCTCTTCATGCTTGACTTCATAAGACAAAGTTTAGGGTTAGGGGTAGATACATGATTTTTCTGGTTTGAATATGTCTAGACCTTATTTATCAACTTAATTGAATGCTTACTATATAACATAAGAAGACCTTGTTTTTTTTATTTTGTTTTTTAATTTTTATACGGATTTGAATCTTGGTCAAATCCTAGGTTTCACCAAGATTTGAATAAGTTTAAAACATGAATATGAAAAAGTAAGCATGCATGTATGCTTCATAATTAATCTCTTCAAAATGAAGCTCTTGGGAGGGTTTTTGAAATTTCCATGTTTGAAACCAAAAAACCACATATCATCATGCTTGACTTCATGAGACAGAGTTTAGGTTAGGGGGTAGATACATGATTTCTCTGGTTTGAATATGTCTAGACCTTGTTTATCAACTTAATTGAATGCTTACAATATAACATAAGAAGACTATGTGCCTTGGTTTTTCATTTTTTGTTTTTTTTTATATTATGCCCATTTGAATCTTTGTCAAATCCTAGGTTTGACCATGATTTAAACAAGTTTAAAACATGAATATGAAAAAGTAAGCATGTATCCTTCGTAGTCACTCCAAAATGAAGCTCGATCTTGAGAGGGTTTTTGAAATTTCCATGTTTGAAACCAAAAAACCACATACTTATCTTCATGCTTGACTTCATAAGATAGAGTTAATTAGGGGTTAGGGGTAGCTTGATACATGATTTTTCTGGTTTGAATATGTCTAGACCTTATTTATCAACTTAATTGAATGCTTACTATATGACATAAGAAGACCTTGGTTTTCATTTTTTATACCCATTTGAATCTTGGTCAAATCGTAGGTTTGACCAAGATTTGAACAAGTTTAAAACATGAATATGAAAAAGTAAGCATGTACGTATGCTTCTTAGTCACTCCAAAATGAAGCTCTTGGGAGGGTTTTTGAAATTTCCATGCTTGAAACCAAAAACCACTTCTCTTCATGCATGCTTGACTTCATAAGACAGAGTTTAGGGTTAGGGGGTAGATACATAATTTCCTGGTTTGAATATGTGTAGACCTTGTTTATCAAAATAATTGAATGCTTACTATATAACATAAGAAGACCTTGTTTTTTTTTTGAATTTTTATACCCATTTGAATCTTGGTCAAATCCTTGGTTCCACCAAGATTTGAATAAGTTAAAAACATGAATATGAAAAAGTAAGCATGTATGCTTCTTAGTCACTTCAAAATGAAGCTCTTGGGAGGGTTTTTGAATTTCCATGTTCGAAACCAAAAACCACATATATTCATGCTTGACTTCATGAAACAGAGTTTAGGGTTAGGGGTAGATACATGCATGATTTTTCTTGTTTGAATATGTCTAGACCTTGTTTATCAACTTAATTGAATGCCTACTATATAACATAAGAAGACCTTTTTTGTTTTTTTTTTAATTTTTATACCCATTTGAATCTTGGTCAAATCCTAGGTTTCACCAAGATTTCAATAAGTTTAAAACATGAATATGAAAAAGTAAGCATGCATGTATGCTTCTTAATTAATCGCTTCGAAATGAAGCTCTTGAGAGGGATTTTGAAATTTCCATGTTTGAAACCAAAAAAACCACGTACTTCTCTTCATGCTTGACTTCATAAGACAGAGTTTGGGGATAGGGCTAGCTTGATACATGAATTTTCTGGTTTGAATATGTCTAGACCTTGTTTATCAACTTAATTGAATGCTTACTGGATGACATAAGATGACTATGTGCATTGGTTTTTCATTTTATTGTTTTTTTTTGAATTTTTATGCCCATTTGAATCTTGGTCAAATCCTAGGTTTGACCATGATTTAAACAAGTTTAAAACATGAATATGAAAAATTAAGCATGTATCCTTCGTAGTCACTCCAAAATGAAGCTCGATCTTGAGAGGGTTTTTGAAATTTCCATGTTTGAAACCAAAAAACCACGTACTTCTCTTCATGCTAGACTTCATAAGACAAAGTTTGGGGTTAGGGGTAGCTTGATACATAAACTTTCTGTTTTGAATATGTCTAGACATTATTTATCAACTTAATTGATGAATGCTTACTAGATGACATAAGAGTTTTTGAAATTTCCATGCTTGAAAACCAAAAACCACTTCTCTTCATGCATGCTTGACTTCATAAGATAGAGTTTGGGTTAGGGGGTAGATACATGATTTTCCTGCTAGTTTGAATATGTCTAGACCTTGTTTATCAATTTAATTGAATGCTCACTATATGACATGAGCAGACCTTGGTTTTAATTTTTTATACACATTTGATTCTTCGTCAAATCCTAGGTTTGTTGACCAAGATTTGAACAAGTTTAAAACATTAATATGAAAAGGTAAGCATGTATGCTTCTTAATTAGTCACTCCAAAATGAAGCTCTTGGGAGGGTTTTTGAAATTTCCATGATTGAAACCAAAAACCACTTCTCTTCATGCTTGAATTCATAAGTCAGGGTTTAGGGATATATAGGGGTAGATACATGATTTTTCTGGTTTGAATATGTCTAGAGCTTGTTTTTCAACTTGAATGCTTACTATATGACATACGAAGACTATTTGCTAACGGAGGGAGTAAGCACTCTAGCTATGAAAAGTACCAAACGATGCATACCAAAATGATTTTTTAGAGGAATACTAGTTCGGATTATATAATTTTATATTAGCAGGCCAAAATCGAACCCCGTAGTTGGATTTTCAGAAATTGATCCGTAGTACTGGGCAAAACCCTAGTTTAGCTTATTTAATAATAGATTCGTAGGTCGATTTTTTACGTTATTATTATTATTACTAGGCAGCACATGTGTTTGCCCGTCCAGTGAAACTCTTTCATTTCATTTTTCTTTTCCGCAAGGTCGGGAGTCGGAGGAAGAGGGATCACACGGGAGGAGACGAAGGGAGAGCAGTCACGGGGCCCCACTTATTTATGGTGTCTATCCTTTTTCTGGTGATGTTGACTGTTGTGCAGGGTTGTCAGTGCGCAGGGGGGTGCGAGCGAGCGAGAAAGGCCGAGAATGAGAGAGAGAGAGAGAGAGAGAGAGAGAGAGAGAGAGAGAGAGTGTTGATGCCTCTCTCTTGACAAAGAAGATGGCCGGGAGTTTGCCTACCTAGCGTACGTGACTTGTGTTCACTGAAGTGTGGGACCTCACGCATGGGAACCACACGTAAGTGACAGACTTGTTGCTCTAATAACTCGGGTGATCATTATACTGTATTAGTACATAGTTTCCTATGGATCCTTCTTAGTCACTCCAAAATGAAGCTCTTTGGGAGGGTTTTTGAAATTTCCATGTTTGAAACCAAAAATAAGAAGACTATGTGCCTTGATTTTTCATTTTTTAAAATTTTGCCCATTTGAATCTTGGTTAAATCCTAGGTTTGACCATGATTTAAACAAGTTTAAAACATGAATATGAAAAATTAAGCATCTATCCTTCTTAGTCACTCCAATATGTAGCTCTTGGGAGGGTTTTTGAAATTTCCATGCTTGAAACCAAAAACCACTTCTCTTCATGCATGCTTGACTTCTTCATAAGACAGAGTTTAGGGTTAGGGGGTAGATACATGATTTTCCTGGTTTGAATATGTGTAGACCTTGTTTATCAAATTAATTGAATGCTTACTATATAACATATAAGAAGACCTTGTTTTTTTTTTTGAACTTTTATACCCATTTGAATCTTGGTCAAATCCTTGGTTCCACCAAGATTTGAATAAGTTAAAAACATGAATATGAAAAAGTAAGCATGTATGCTTCTTAGTCACTTCAAAATGAAGCTCTTGGGAGGGTTTTTGAATTTCCATGTTCGAAACTAAAAACCACATATCTTCATGCTTGACTTCATGAAACATAGTTTAGGGTTAGGGGTAGATACATGCATGATTTTTCTTCTTTGAATATGTCTAGACCTTGTTTATCAACTTAATTGAATGCCTACTATATAACATAAGAAGACCTTGTTTTTTTATTTTATTTTTAAATTTTTATATGGATTTGAATCTTGGTCAAATCCTAGGTTTCACCAAGATTTGAATAAGTTTAAAACATGAATATGAAAAAGTAAGCATGCATGTATGCTTCTTAATTAATCTCCTCGAAATGAAGCTCTTGGGAGGGTTTTTGAAATTTCCATGTTTGAAACCAAAAACCACATATCTTCATGCATGCGCTTGACTTCATGAGACAGAGTTTAGTGTTAGGGGGTAGATACATGATTTCTCTCGTTTGAATATGTCTAGACCTTGTTTATCAACTTAATTGAATGCTTACTATATGACATAAGAAGACTATGTGCCTTGATTTTTCATTTTTTTAAAATTTTTCCCATTTGAATCTTGGCCAAATCCTAGGTTTGACCATGATTTAAACAAGTTTAAAACATGAATATGAAAAATTAAGTATGTATCCTTCGTAGTCACTCCAAAATGAAGCTCTTGAGAGGGGTTTTGAAATTTCCATGTTTGAAACCAAAAAAACGCGTACTTCTCTTCATGCTTGACTTCATATATAAGACAGAGTTTGGGGATAGGGGTAGCTTGATACATGAATTTTCTTGTTTGAATATGTCTAGACCTTGTTTATCAACTTAATTGAATGCTTACTAGATGACATAAGATGACTATGTGCATTGGTTTTTCATTTTTTTGAATTTTTATGCCCATTTGAATCTTGGTCAAATCCTAGGTTTGACCATGATTTAATCAAGTTTAAAACATGAATATGAAAAATTAAGCATATATCCTTCTTAGTCACTCCAATATGTAGCTCTTGGGAGGGTTTTTGAAATTTCCATGCTTGAAAACCAAAAACCACTTTTCTTCATGCATGCTTGACTTCATAAGACATAGTTTAGGGTTAGGGGGTAGATACATGATTTTCCTACTAGTTTGAATATGTCTAGACCTTGTTTATCAATTTAATTGAATGCTTACTATATGACTTGAGCAGACCTTGGTTTTAATTTTTTTATACCCATTTGAATCTTCGTCAAATCGTAGCTAGGTTTGTTGACCAAGATTTGAACAAGTTTAAAACATGAATATGAAAAAGTAAGCATGTATGCGTCTTAACTAGTCACTCCAAAATGAAACTCTTGGGAGGGTTTTTGAAATTTCCATGTTTGAAACCAAAAACCACTTCTTCTCTTCATGCTTGACTTCATAAGTCAGGGTTTAGGGATATATAGGGGTAGATACATGATTTTTCTGGTTTGATATGTCTAGACCTTGTTTATCAACTTAATTGAATGCTTACTATATGACATAAGAAGACTACGTGACTTGTGCTCACTGAAGTGTGGGACCTCACGCATGGGAACCACACGTAAGTGACAGACTTGTTGCTCTAATAACTCGGGTGATCATTATACTGTATTAGTACATAGTTTCCTATGGATCCTTCTTAGTCACTCCAAAATGAAGCTCTTTGAGAGGGTTTTTGAAATTTCCATGTTTGAAACCCAAAACAACTTCTCTTCATGCTTGACTTCATAAGACAGAGTTTAGGGTTAGGGGTAGATACATGATTTGTCTGGTTTGAATACGTCTAGACCTTGTTTATCAACTTTAATGCTTACTATATGACATAAGAAGACTATGTGCTTTGGTTTTTCATTTTTCTGATTTTTTTTATTTTTGAGGCCCATTTGAATCTTGGTCAGATCCTAGGTTTTACCAAGATTTAAACAAGTTTAAACATGAAAATGAAAAGGGAAGCATTTATCCTTCTTAGTCACTCTAAATGAAGTTTTTGGGAGGTTTTTGAATTTTCCATGTTTGAAACCCAAAGCCACTTCTCTTCATGCTTGACTTCATAAGACATAGTTTAGGGTTAGGGGTACATACATGATTTGTATGTTTTGAATATGTCTAGACCTTGTTTATCAACTTGAATGCTTACTATATGACATAAGAAAACTACGTATGTGCTTTGGTTTTTCATTTTTCTGTTTTTTTTTTGAATTTTCCGCCCATTTGAATCTCTGTCAAATCCTAGGTTTGACCAAGATTTAAACAAGTTTAACACGTGAAAACGAAAAGGTAAGCATGGATCCTTCTTAGTCACTCCAAAATGTACCAATTGATAGATGTGTTAACTTTGCTTCATGGAAAAAATAATGTCATGTAAATGAGTTAACTTGGATTTCCTACCCTTGAATCCATAGGAAACTTTGTTCTAATGCACTATAATAATCAACCGAGTTTTTACACCAACAGGTCTGTCACTTACGTGTGGTGCCCATGCGTGAGGTCCCACACTTCAGTGAGCACAAGTCACGTGCAATAGGTACGCAAACTCCCAGCCATTTTCTTTGTCAAGAGAAGACGCATCAGGATGCGTATTGGAAGTCTCTGGGTCCTTCAGGATCCTTCGGTTGTCCCTCTCACAAAAAAAAACAAATCTCTCTCATTCTCGGCCTCGCTCGACTCGCTCGCTCGCTCGCTCGCTCGCACCTCCTGCTCACTGACAAACCCTGCACAACAGTCAACATCATCACCCGAAAAAGGGGAGACACCATAATGCTCTCCCTCCTTCTTCTCTCCTTCCGAGTGATCCCTCTTCCTCCGATTTTCACTCGACGGGCAAACACATATGTGCTGCATAGTAGAGTAATACTAATAAAAAGGAACGTAGAAAAATCGACCTACGAATCTATAATTAAATAGGTTAAACTAGGATTTTGCCCAGTACTACAGATCAAGGTTCAAAAAAATCCAACTACGGGGTTCGAACAACCCCATTTCTAATCAAAGAATTTTTTCGACGTCATCCAAATGGCCTCAAACTATAGCATGGGTGGATCCAGACTATAGCATGGGCGGACCAAGATAATTTAAACAAGTTTAAAACATGAAAATGAAAAGGGAAGCTTGTATCCTTCTTAGTCACTCTAAAATGAAGTTTGGGGAGGTTTTTGAAATTTCCATGCTTGAAACCAAAAACCACTTCTCTTCACGCTTGACTTCATAAGACAAAGTTTAGGGTTAGGGGTAGATACATGATTTTTCTGGTTTGAATATGTCTAGACCTTATTTATCAACTTAATTGAATGCTTACTATATAACATAAGAAGACCTTGTTTTTTTTATTTTGTTTTTTTATTTTTATACGGATTTGAATCTTGGTCAAATCCTAGGTTTCACCAAGATTTGAATAAGTTTAAAACATGAATATGAAAAAGTAAGCATGCATGTATGCTTCATAATTAATCACTTCAAAATGAAGCTCTTGGGAGGGTTTTTGAAATTTCCATGTTTGAAACCAAAAAACCACATATCATCATGCTTGACTTCATGAGACAGAGTTTAGGTTAGGGGGTAGATACATGATTTCTCTGGTTTGAATATGTCTAGACCTTGTTTATCAACTTAATTGAATGCTTACAATATAACATAAGAAGACTATGTGCCTTGGTTTTTCATTTTTCATTTTTTTTTAAATTATGCCCATTTGAATCTTTGTCAAATCCTAGGTTTGACCATGATTTAAACAAGTTTAAAACATGAATATGAAAAAGTAAGCATGTATCCTTCGTAGTCACTCCAAAATGAAGCTCGATCTTGAGAGGGTTTTTGAAATTTCCATGTTTGAAACCAAAAAACCACATACTTATCTTCATGCTTGACTTCATAAGACAGAGTTAACTAGGGGTTAGGGGTAGCTTGATACATGATTTTTCTGGTTTGAATATGTCTAGACCTTATTTATCAACTTAATTGAATGCTTACTATATGACATAAGAAGACCTTGGTTTTCATTTTTTATACCCATTTGAATCTTGGTCAAATCATAGGTTTGACCAAGATTTGAACAAGTTTAAAACATGAATATGAAAAAGTAAGCACGTACGTATGCTTCTTAGTCACTCCAAAATGAAGCTCTTGGGAGGGTTTTTGAAATTTCCATGCTTGAAACCAAACACCACTTCTCTTCATGCATGCTTGACTTCATAAGACAGAGTTTAGGGTTAGGGGGTAGATACATAATTTCCTGGTTTGAATATGTGTAGACCTTGTTTATCAAAATAATTGAATGCTTACTATATAACATAAGAAGACCTTGTTTTTTTTTTTTGAATTTTTATACCCATTTGAATCTTGGTCAAATCCTTGGTTCCACCAAGATTTGAATAAGTTAAAAACATGAATATGAAAAAGTAAGCATGTATGCTTCTTAGTCACTTCAAAATGAAGCTCTTGGGAGGGTTTTTGAATTTCCATGTTCGAAACCAAAAACCACATATCTTCATGCTTGACTTCATGAAACAGAGTTTAGGGTTAGGGGTAGATACATGCATGATTTTTCTTGTTTGAATATGTCTAGACCTTGTTTATCAACTTAATTGAATGCCTACTATATAACATAAGAAGACCTTTTTTGTTTTTTTTAAATTTTATACCCATTTGAATCTTGGTCAAATCCTAGGTTTCACCAAGATTTCAATAAGTTTAAAACATGAATATGAAAAAGTAAGCATGCATGTATGCTTCTTAATTAATCGCTTCGAAATGAAGCTCTTGAGAGGGTTTTTGAAATTTCCATGTTTGAAACCAAAAAACCACGTACTTCTCTTCATGCTTGACTTCATAAGACAGAGTTTGGGGATAGGGGTAGCTTGATACATGAATTTTCTGGTTTGAATATGTCTAGACCTTGTTTATCAACTTAATTGAATGCTTACTAGATGACATAAGATGACTATGTGCATTGGTTTTTCATTTTATTGTTTTTTTTTGAATTTTTATGCCCATTTGAATCTTGGTCAAATCCTAGATTTGACCATGATTTAAACAAGTTTAAAACATGAATATGAAAAATTAAGCATGTATCCTTCGTAGTCACTCCAAAATGAAGCTCGATCTTGAGAGGGTTTTTGAAATTTCCATGTTTGAAACCAAAACACCACGTACTTCTCTTCATGCTAGACTTCATAAGACAAAGTTTGGGGTTAGGGGTAGCTTGATACATAAACTTTCTGGTTTGAATATGTCTAGACATTATTTATCAACTTAATTGATGAATGCTTACTAGATGACATAAGAGTTTTTGAAATTTCCATGCTTGAAAACCAAAAACCACTTCTCTTCATGCATGCTTGACTTCATAAGATAGAGTTTGGGTTAGGGGGTAGATACATGATTTTCCTGCTTGTTTGAATATGTCTAGACCTTGTTTATCAATTTAATTGAATGCTCACTATATGACATGAGCAGACCTTGGTTTTAATTTTTTTATACACATTTGATTCTTCGTCAAATCCTAGGTTTGTTGACCAAGATTTGAACAAGTTTAAAACATTAATATGAAAAGGTAAGCATGTATGCTTCTTAATTAGTCACTCCAAAATGAAGCTCTTGGGAGGGTTTTTGAAATTTCCATGATTGAAACCAAAAACCACTTCTCTTCATGCTTGAATTCATAAGTCAGGGTTTAGGGATATATAGGGGGTAGATACATGATTTTTCTGGTTTGAATATGTCTAGAGCTTGTTTTTCAACTTGAATTCTTACTATATGACATACGAAGACTATTTGCTAACGGAGGGAGTAAGCACTCTAGCTATGAAAAGTACCAAACGATGCATACCAAAATGATTTTTTAGAGGAATACTAGTTCGGATTATATAATTTTATATTAGCAGGCCAAAATCGAACCCCGTAGTTGGATTTTCAGAAATTGATCCATAGTACTGGGCAAAACCCTAGTTTAGCTTATTTAATAATAGATTCGTAGGTCGATTTTTTTACGTTATTATTATTATTACTAGGCAGCACATATGTTTGCCCGTCCAGTGAAACTCTTTCATTTCATTTTTCTTTTCCGCAAGGTCGGGAGTCGGAGGAAGAGGGATCACACGGGAGGAGACGAAGGGAGAGCAGTCACGGGGCCCCACTTATTTATGGTGTCTATCCTTTTTCTGGTGATGTTGACTGTTGTGCAGGGTTGTCAGTGTGCAGGGGGGTGCGAGCGAGCGAGAAAGGCCGAGAATGAGAGAGATGTTTTTTTTAGAGGGACAACCGAACGATCCTGAAGGACCCAGATTTCCAATACGCATCAGAGCGGAGTTTACAGCAGGACACAAAATAAACAGGAAATTACGTCTAAATCCCTAAGATTTACATGGTAGACCCATGCTGAAAGCAAGAAATGCGATCGGGTCCTTAATAGGCACCGTCCGGATTGATCCTCGTCGGAGCCGGGGATGAACCACTTGGCGCGACCAAATCGCCATGGCTACAGAGCCTTCACACCATGGCCTACGAGCTGAGCTAGAAACGACCTGCCAAAACCGGCAGCCAACGGAGGTGGATAATTGGAGAGAGAGAGAGAGAGAGAGAGAGAGAGAGAGAGAGAGAGAGAGAGAGAGAGAGAGCGAGAGAGAGAGAGAGAGAGAGAGAGAGAGAGAGAGAGAGTGTGTGTTGATGCCTCTCTCTTGACAAAGAAGATGGCCGGGAGTTTGCCTACCTAGCGTACGTGACTTGTGCTCACTGAAGTGTGGGACCTCACGCATGGGAACCACACGTAAGTGACAGACTTGTTGCTCTAATAACTCGGGTGATCATTATACTGTATTAGTACATATTTTCCTATGGATCCTTCTTAGTCACTCCAAAATGAAGCTCTTTGGGAGGGTTTTTGAAATTTCCATGTTTGAAACCAAAAATAAGAAGACTATGTGCCTTGATTTTTCATTTTTTAAAATTTTGCCCATTTGAATCTTGGTTAAATCCTAGGTTTGACCATGATTTAAACAAGTTTAAAACATGAATATGAAAAATTAAGCATCTATCCTTCTTAGTCACTCCAATATGTAGCTCTTGGGAGGGTTTTTGAAATTTCCATGCTTGAAATCAAAAACCACTTCTCTTCATGCATGCTTGACTTCTTCATAAGACAGAGTTTAGGGTTAGGGGGTAGATACATGATTTTCCTGGTTTGAATATGTGTAGACCTTGTTTATCAAATTAATTGAATGCTTACTATATAACATATAAGAAGACCTTGTTTTTTTTTGAACTTTTATACCCATTTGAATCTTGGTCAAATCCTTGGTTCCACCAAGATTTGAATAAGTTAAAAACATGAATATGAAAAAGTAAGCATGTATGCTTCTTAGTCACTTCAAAATGAAGCTCTTGGGAGGGTTTTTGAATTTCCATGTTCGAAACTAAAAACCACATATCTTCATGCTTGACTTCATGAAACATAGTTTAGGGTTAGGGGTAGATACATGCATGATTTTTCTTCTTTGAATATGTCTAGACCTTGTTTATCAACTTAATTGAATGCCTACTATATAACATAAGAAGACCTTGTTTTTTTATTTTATTTTTAAATTTTTATACGGATTTGAATCTTGGTCAAATCCTAGGTTTCACCAAGATTTGAATAAGTTTAAAACATGAATATGAAAAAGTAAGCATGCATGTATGCTTCTTAATTAATCTCCTCGAAATGAAGCTCTTGGGAGGGTTTTTGAAATTTCCATGTTTGAAACCAAAAACCACATATCTTCATGCATGCGCTTGACTTCATGAGACAGAGTTTAGTGTTAGGGGGTAGATACATGATTTCTCTCGTTTGAATATGTCTAGACCTTGTTTATCAACTTAATTGAATGCTTACTATATGACATAAGAAGACTATGTGCCTTGATTTTTCATTTTTTAAAATTTTGCCCATTTGAATCTTGGCCAAATCCTAGGTTTGACCATGATTTAAACAAGTTTAAAACATGAATATGAAAAATTAAGTATGTATCCTTCGTAGTCACTCCAAAATGAAGCTCTTGAGAGGGGTTTTGAAATTTCCATGTTTGAAACCAAAAAACCGCGTACTTCTCTTCATGCTTGACTTCATATATAAGACAGAGTTTGGGGATAGGGGTAGCTTGATACATGAATTTTCTTGTTTGAATATGTCTAGACCTTGTTTATCAACTTAATTGAATGCTTACTAGATGACATAAGATGACTATGTGCATTGGTTTTTCATTTTTTTGAATTTTTATGCCCATTTGAATCTTGGTCAAATCCTAGGTTTGACCATGATTTAATCAAGTTTAAAACATGAATATGAAAAATTAAGCATCTATCCTTCTTAGTCACTCCAATATGTAGCTCTTGGGAAGGTTTTTGAAATTTCCATGCTTGAAAACCAAAAACCACTTTTCTTCATGCATGCTTGACTTCATAAGACATAGTTTAGGGTTAGGGGGTAGATACATGATTTTCCTACTAGTTTGAATATGTCTAGACCTTGTTTATCAATTTAATTGAATGCTTACTATATGACATGAGCAGACCTTGGTTTTAATTTTTAATACCCATTTGAATCTTCGTCAAATCGTAGCTAGGTTTGTTGACCAAGATTTGAACAAGTTTAAAACATGAATATGAAAAAAGTAAGCATGTATACGTCTTAACTGAAGATGGCCGGAGTTTGCCTACCTAGCGTACGTGACTTGTGCTCACCGAAGTGTTGGACCTCACGCATGGGAACCACACGTAAGTGACAGACTTGTTGCTCTAATAACTCGGGTGATCATTATACTGTATTAGTACATAGTTTCCTATGGATCCTTCTTAGTCACTCCAAAATGAAGCTCTTTGGGAGGGTTTTTGAAATTTCCATGTTTGAAACCAAAAATAAGAAGACTATGTGCCTTGATTTTTCATTTTTTAAAATTTTGCCCATTTGAATCTTGGTTAAATCCTAGGTTTGACCATGATTTAAACAAGTTTAAAACATGAATATGAAAAATTAAGCATCTATCCTTCTTAGTCACTCCAATATGTAGCTCTTGGGAGGGTTTTTGAAATTTCCATGCTTGAAACCAAAAACCACTTCTCTTCATGCATGCTTGACTTCTTCATAAGACAGAGTTTAGGGTTAGGGGGTAGATACATGATTTTCCTGGTTTGAATATGTGTAGACCTTGTTTATCAAATTAATTGAATGCTTACTATATAACATATAAGAAGACCTTGTTTTTTTTTGAACTTTTATACCCATTTGAATCTTGGTCAAATCCTTGGTTCCACCAAGATTTGAATAAGTTAAAAACATGAATATGAAAAAGTAAGCATGTATGCTTCTTAGTCACTTCAAAATGAAGCTCTTGGGAGGGTTTTTGAATTTCCATGTTCGAAACTAAAAACCACATATCTTCATGCTTGACTTCATGAAACATAGTTTAGGGTTAGGGGTAGATACATGCATGATTTTTCTTCTTTGAATATGTCTAGACCTTGTTTATCAACTTAATTGAATGCCTACTATATAACATAAGAAGACCTTGTTTTTTTATTTTATTTTTAAATTTTTATACGGATTTGAATCTTGGTCAAATCCTAGGTTTCACCAAGATTTGAATAAGTTTAAAACATGAATATGAAAAAGTAAGCATGCATGTATGCTTCTTAATTAATCTCCTCGAAATGAAGCTCTTGGGAGGATTTTTGAAATTTCCATGTTTGAAACCAAAAACCACATATCTTCATGCATGCGCTTGACTTCATGAGACAGAGTTTAGTGTTAGGGGGTAGATACATGATTTCTCTCGTTTGAATATGTCTAGACCTTGTTTATCAACTTAATTGAATGCTTACTATATGACATAAGAAGACTATGTGCCTTGATTTTTCATTTTTTAAAAATTTTGCCCATTTGAATCTTGGCCAAATCCTAGGTTTGACCATGATTTAAACAAGTTTAAAACATGAATATGAAAAATTAAGTATGTATCCTTCGTAGTCACTCCAAAATGAAGCTCTTGAGAGGGGTTTTGAAATTTCCATGTTTGAAACCAAAAAACCGCGTACTTCTCTTCATGCTTGACTTCATATATAAGACAGAGTTTGGGGATAGGGGTAGCTTGATACATGAATTTTCTTGTTTGAATATGTCTAGACCTTGTTTATCAACTTAATTGAATGCTTACTAGATGACATAAGATGACTATGTGCATTGGTTTTTCATTTTTTTGAATTTTTATGCCCATTTGAATCTTGGTCAAATCCTAGGTTTGACCATGATTTAATCAAGTTTAAAACATGAATATGAAAAATTAAGCATCTATCCTTCTTAGTCACTCCAATATGTAGCTCTTGGGAAGGTTTTTGAAATTTCCATGCTTGAAAACCAAAAACCACTTTTCTTCATGCATGCTTGACTTCATAAGACATAGTTTAGGGTTAGGGGGTAGATACATGATTTTCCTACTAGTTTGAATATGTCTAGACCTTGTTTATCAATTTAATTGAATGCTTACTATATGACATGAGCAGACCTTGGTTTTAATTTTTTTATACCCATTTGAATCTTCGTCAAATCGTAGCTAGGTTTGTTGACCAAGATTTGAACAAGTTTAAAACATGAATATGAAAAAGTAAGCATGTATACGTCTTAACTGAAGATGGCCGGGAGTTTGCCTACCTAGCGTACGTGACTTGTGCTCACTGAAGTGTGGGACCTCACGCATGGGAACCACACGTAAGTGACAGACTTGTTGCTCTAATAACTCGGGTGATCATTATACTGTATTAGTACATAGTTTCCTATGGATCCTTCTTAGTCACTCCAAAATGAAGCTCTTTGGGAGGGTTTTTGAAATTTCCATGTTTGAAACCAAAAATAAGAAGACTATGTGCCTTGATTTTTCATTTTTTAAAATTTTGCCCATTTGAATCTTGGTTAAATCCTAGGTTTGACCATGATTTAAACAAGTTTAAAACATGAATATGAAAAATTAAGCATCTATCCTTCTTAGTCACTCCAATATGTAGCTCTTGGGAGGGTTTTTGAAATTTCCATGCTTGAAACCAAAAACCACTTCTCTTCATGCATGCTTGACTTCTTCATAAGACAGAGTTTAGGGTTAGGGGGTAGATACATGATTTTCCTGGTTTGAATATGTGTAGACCTTGTTTATCAAATTAATTGAATGCTTACTATATAACATATAAGAAGACCTTGTTTTTTTTTGAACTTTTATACCCATTTGAATCTTGGTCAAATCCTTGGTTCCACCAAGATTTGAATAAGTTAAAAACATGAATATGAAAAAGTAAGCATGTATGCTTCTTAGTCACTTCAAAATGAAGCTCTTGGGAGGGTTTTTGAATTTCCATGTTCGAAACTAAAAACCACATATCTTCATGCTTGACTTCATGAAACATAGTTTAGGGTTAGGGGTAGATACATGCATGATTTTTCTTCTTTGAATATGTCTAGACCTTGTTTATCAACTTAATTGAATGCCTACTATATAACATAAGAAGACCTTGTTTTTTTATTTTATTTTTAAATTTTTATACGGATTTGAATCTTGGTCAAATCCTAGGTTTCACCAAGATTTGAATAAGTTTAAAACATGAATATGAAAAAGTAAGCATGCATGTATGCTTCTTAATTAATCTCCTCGAAATGAAGCTCTTGGGAGGATTTTTGAAATTTCCATGTTTGAAACCAAAAACCACATATCTTCATGCATGCGCTTGACTTCATGAGACAGAGTTTAGTGTTAGGGGGTAGATACATGATTTCTCTCGTTTGAATATGTCTAGACCTTGTTTATCAACTTAATTGAATGCTTACTATATGACATAAGAAGACTATGTGCCTTGATTTTTCATTTTTTAAAAATTTTGCCCATTTGAATCTTGGCCAAATCCTAGGTTTGACCATGATTTAAACAAGTTTAAAACATGAATATGAAAAATTAAGTATGTATCCTTCGTAGTCACTCCAAAATGAAGCTCTTGAGAGGGGTTTTGAAATTTCCATGTTTGAAACCAAAAAACCGCGTACTTCTCTTCATGCTTGACTTCATATATAAGACAGAGTTTGGGGATAGGGGTAGCTTGATACATGAATTTTCTTGTTTGAATATGTCTAGACCTTGTTTATCAACTTAATTGAATGCTTACTAGATGACATAAGATGACTATGTGCATTGGTTTTTCAATTTTTTGAATTTTTATGCCCATTTGAATCTTGGACAAATCCTAGGTTTGACCATGATTTAATCAAGTTTAAAACATGAATATGAAAAATTAAGCATCTATCCTTCTTAGTCACTCCAATATGTAGCTCTTGGGAGGGTTTTGAAATTTCCATGCTTGAAAACCAAAAACCACTTTTCTTCATGCATGCTTGACTTCATAAGACATAGTTTAGGGTTAGGGGGTAGATACATGATTTTCCTACTAGTTTGAATATATCTAGACCTTGTTTATCAATTTAATTGAATGCTTACTATATGACATGAGCAGACCTTGGTTTTAATTTTTTTATACCCATTTGAATCTTCGTCAAATCGTAGCTAGGTTTGTTGACCAAGATTTGAACAAGTTTAAAACATGAATATGAAAAAGTAAGCATGTATGCGTCTTAACTGAAGATGGCCGGGAGTTTGCCTACCTAGCGTACGTGACTTGTGCTCACTGAAGTGTGGGACCTCACGCATGGGAACCACACGTAAGTGACAGACTTGTTGCTCTAATAACTCGGGTGATCATTATACTGTATTAGTACATAGTTTCCTATGGATCCTTCTTAGTCACTCCAAAATGAAGCTCTTTGGGAGGGTTTTTGAAATTTCCATGTTTGAAACCAAAAATAAGAAGACTATGTGCCTTGATTTTTCATTTTTTAAAATTTTGCCCATTTGAATCTTGGTTAAATCCTAGGTTTGACCATGATTTAAACAAGTTTAAAACATGAATATGAAAAATTAAGCATCTATCCTTCTTAGTCACTCCAATATGTAGCTCTTGGGAGGGTTTTTGAAATTTCCATGCTTGAAACCAAAAACCACTTCTCTTCATGCATGCTTGACTTCTTCATAAGACAGAGTTTAGGGTTAGGGGGTAGATACATGATTTTCCTAGTTTGAATATGTGTAGACCTTGTTTATCAAATTAATTGAATGCTTACTATATAACATATAAGAAGACCTTGTTTTTTTTGAACTTTTATACCCATTTGAATCTTGATCAAATCCTTGGTTCCACCAAGATTTGAATAAGTTAAAAACATGAATATGAAAAAGTAAGCATGTATGCTTCTTAGTCACTTCAAAATGAAGCTCTTGGGAGGGTTTTTGAATTTCCATGTTCGAAACTAAAAACCACATATCTTCATGCTTGACTTCATGAAACATAGTTTAGGGTTAGGGGTAGATACATGCATGATTTTTCTTCTTTGAATATGTCTAGACCTTGTTTATCAACTTAATTGAATGCCTACTATATAACATAAGAAGACCTTGTTTTTTTATTTTATTTTTAAATTTTTATACGGATTTGAATCTTGGTCAAATCCTAGGTTTCACCAAGATTTGAATAAGTTTAAAACATGAATATGAAAAAGTAAGCATGCATGTATGCTTCTTAATTAATCTCCTCGAAATGAAGCTCTTGGGAGGGTTTTTGAAATTTCCATGTTTGAAACCAAAAACCACATATCTTCATGCATGCGCTTGACTTCATGAGACAGAGTTTAGTGTTAGGGGTAGATACATGATTTCTCTCGTTTGAATATGTCTAGACCTTGTTTATCAACTTAATTGAATGCTTACTATATGACATAAGAAGACTATGTGCCTTGATTTTTCATTTTTTTAAAATTTTGCCCATTTGAATCTTGGCCAAATCCTAGGTTTGACCATGATTTAAACAAGTTTAAAACATGAATATGAAAAATTAAGTATGTATCCTTCGTAGTCACTCCAAAATGAAGCTCTTGAGAGGGGTTTTGAAATTTCCATGTTTGAAACCAAAAAACCGCGTACTTCTCTTCATGCTTGACTTCATATATAAGACAGAGCTTGGGGATAGGGGTAGCTTGATACATGAATTTTCTTGTTTGAATATGTCTAGACCTTGTTTATCAACTTAATTGAATGCTTACTAGATGACATAAGATGACTATGTGCATTGGTTTTTCATTTTTTTGAATTTTTATGCCCATTTGAATCTTGGTCAAATCCTAGGTTTGACCATGATTTAATCAAGTTTAAAACATGAATATGAAAAATTAAGCATCTATCCTTCTTAGTCACTCCAATATGTAGCTCTTGGGAGGGTTTTTGAAATTTCCATGCTTGAAAACCAAAAACCACTTTTCTTCATACATGCTTGACTTCATAAGACATAGTTTAGGGTTAGGGGGTAGATACGTGATTTTCCTACTAGTTTGAATATGTCTAGACCTTGTTTATCAATTTGATTGAATGCTTACTATATGACATGAGCAGACCTTGATTTTAATTTTTTTATACCCATTTGAATCTTCGTCAAATCGTAGCTATGTTTGTTGACCAAGATTTGAACAAGTTTAAAACATGAATATGAAAAAGTAAGCATGTATGCGTCTTAACTAGTCACTCCAAAATGAAGCTCTTGGGAGGGTTTTTGAAATTTCCATGATTGAAACCAAAAACCACTTCTCTTCATGCTTGAATTCATAAGTCGTGGTTTAGGGATATATAGGGGTAGATACATGATTTTTCTGGTTTGAATATGTCTAGAGCTTGTTTTTCAACTTGAATGCTTACTATATGACATACGAAGACTATTTGCTAACGGAGGGAGTAAGCACTCTAGCTATGAAAAGTACCAAACGATGCATACCAAAATGATTTTTTAGAGGAATACTAGTTCGGATTATATAATTTTATATTAGCAGGCCAAAATCTAACCCCGTAGTTGGATTTTCAGAAATTGATCCGTAGTACTGGGCAAAACCCTAGTTTAGCTTATTTAATAATAGATTCGTAGGTCGATTTTTTTACTTTATTATTATTATTATTACTAGGCAGCACATGTGTTTGCCCGTCCAGTGAAACTCTTTCATTTCATTTTTCTTTTCCGCAAGTTTGGGAGTCGGAGGAAGAGGGATCACACGGGAGGAGACGAAGGGAGAGCAGTCACGGGGCCCCACTTATTTATGGTGTCTATCCTTTTTCTGGTGATGTTGACTGTTGTGCAGGGTTGTCAGTGCGCAGGGGGGTGCGAGCGAGCGAGAAAGGCCGAGAATGAGAGAGATGTTTTTTTTTAGAGGGACAACCGAACGATCCTGAAGGACCCAGATTTCCAATACGCATCAGAGCGGAGTTTACAGCAGGACACAAAATAAACAGGAAATTACGTCTAAATCCCTAAGATTTACATGGTAGACCCCATGCTGAAAGCAAGAAATGCGATCGGGTCCTTAATAGGCACCGTCCGGATTGATCCTCGTCGGAGCCGGGGACGAACCACTTGGCGCGACCAAATCGCCATGGCTACAGAGCCTACACACCATGGCCTACGAGCTGAGCTAGAAACGACCTGCCAAAACCGGCAGCCAACAGAGGTGGATAATTGGAGAGAGAGAGAGAGAGAGAGAGAGAGAGAGTGTGTTGATGCCTCTCTCTTGACAAAGAAGATGGCCAGGAGTTTGCCTACCTAGCGTACGTGACTTGTGCTCACTGAAGTGTGGGACCTCACGCATGGGAACCACACGTAAGTGACAGACTTGTTGCTCTAATAACTCGGGTGATCATTATACCGTATTAGTACATAGTTTCCTATGGATCCTTCTTAGTCACTCCAAAATGAAGCTCTTTGGGAGGGTTTTTGAAATTTCCATGTTTGAAACCAAAAATAAGAAGACTATGTGCCTTGATTTTTCATTTTTTAAAATTTTGCCCATTTGAATCTTGGTTAAATCCTAGGTTTGACCATGATTTAAACAAGTTTAAAACATGAATATGAAAAATTAAGCATCTATCCTTCTTAGTCACTCCAATATGTAGCTCTTGGGAGGGTTTTTGAAATTTCCATGCTTGAAACCAAAAACCACTTCTCTTCATGCATGCTTGACTTCTTCATAAGATAGAGTTTAGGGTTAGGGGGTAGATACATGATTTTCCTGGTTTGAATATGTGTAGACCTTGTTTATCAAATTAATTGAATGCTTACTATATAACATATAAGAAGACCTTGTTTTTTTTTGAACTTTTATACCCATTTGAATCTTGGTCAAATCCTTGGTTCCACCAAGATTTGAATAAGTTAAAAACATGAATATGAAAAAGTAAGCATGTATGCTTCTTAGTCACTTCAAAATGAAGCTCTTGGGAGGGTTTTTGAATTTCCATGTTCGAAACTAAAAACCACATATCTTCATGCTTGACTTCATGAAACATAGTTTAGGGTTAGGGGTAGATACATGCATGATTTTTCTTCTTTGAATATGTCTAGACCTTGTTTATCAACTTAATTGAATGCCTACTATATAACATAAGAAGACCTTGTTTTTTTATTTTATTTTTAAATTTTTATACGGATTTGAATCTTGGTCAAATCCTAGGTTTCACCAAGATTTGAATAAGTTTAAAACATGAATATGAAAAAGTAAGCATGCATGTATGCTTCTTAATTAATCTCCTCGAAATGAAGCTCTTGGGAGGATTTTTGAAATTTCCATGTTTGAAACCAAAAACCACATATCTTCATGCATGCGCTTGACTTCATGAGACAGAGTTTAGTGTTAGGGGGTAGATACATGATTTCTCTCGTTTGAATATGTCTAGACCTTGTTTATCAACTTAATTGAATGCTTACTATATGACATAAGAAGACTATGTGCCTTGATTTTTCATTTTTTTAAAATTTTGCCCATTTGAATCTTGGCCAAATCCTAGGTTTGACCATGATTTAAACAAGTTTAAAACATGAATATGAAAAATTAAGTATGTATCCTTCGTAGTCACTCCAAAATGAAGCTCTTGAGAGGGGTTTTGAAATTTCCATGTTTGAAACCAAAAAACCGCGTACTTCTCTTCATGCTTGACTTCATATATAAGACAGAGTTTGGGGATAGGGGTAGCTTGATACATGAATTTTCTTGTTTGAATATGTCTAGACCTTGTTTATCAACTTAATTGAATGCTTACTAGATGACATAAGATGACTATGTGCATTGGTTTTTCATTTTTTTGAATTTTTATGCCCATTTGAATCTTGGTCAAATCCTAGGTTTGACCATGATTTAATCAAGTTTAAAACATGAATATGAAAAATTAAGCATCTATCCTTCTTAGTCACTCCAATATGTAGCTCTTGGGAGGGTTTTTGAAATTTCCATGCTTGAAAACCAAAAACCACTTTTCTTCATGCATGCTTGACTTCATAAGACATAGTTTAGGGTTAGGGGGTAGATACATGATTTTCCTACTAGTTTGAATATATCTAGACCTTGTTTATCAATTTAATTGAATGCTTACTATATGACATGAGCAGACCTTGGTTTTAATTTTTTTATACCCATTTGAATCTTCGTCAAATCGTAGCTAGGTTTGTTGACCAAGATTTGAACAAGTTTAAAACATGAATATGAAAAAGTAAGCATGTATGCGTCTTAACTGAAGATGGCCGGGAGTTTGCCTACCTAGCGTACGTGACTTGTGCTCACTGAAGTGTGGGACCTCACGCATGGGAACCACACGTAAGTGACAGACTTGTTGCTCTAATAACTCGGGTGATCATTATACTGTATTAGTACATAGTTTCCTATGGATCCTTCTTAGTCACTCCAAAATGAAGCTCTTTGGGAGGGTTTTTGAAATTTCCATGTTTGAAACCAAAAATAAGAAGACTATGTGCCTTGATTTTTCATTTTTTAAAATTTTGCCCATTTGAATCTTGGTTAAATCCTAGGTTTGACCATGATTTAAACAAGTTTAAAACATGAATATGAAAAATTAAGCATCTATCCTTCTTAGTCACTCCAATATGTAGCTCTTGGGAGGGTTTTTGAAATTTCCATGCTTGAAACCAAAAACCACTTCTCTTCATGCATGCTTGACTTCTTCATAAGACAGAGTTTAGGGTTAGGGGGTAGATACATGATTTTCCTAGTTTGAATATGTGTAGACCTTGTTTATCAAATTAATTGAATGCTTACTATATAACATATAAGAAGACCTTGTTTTTTTTTGAACTTTTATACCCATTTGAATCTTGATCAAATCCTTGGTTCCACCAAGATTTGAATAAGTTAAAAACATGAATATGAAAAAGTAAGCATGTATGCTTCTTAGTCACTTCAAAATGAAGCTCTTGGGAGGGTTTTTGAATTTCCATGTTCGAAACTAAAAACCACATATCTTCATGCTTGACTTCATGAAACATAGTTTAGGGTTAGGGGTAGATACATGCATGATTTTTCTTCTTTGAATATGTCTAGACCTTGTTTATCAACTTAATTGAATGCCTACTATATAACATAAGAAGACCTTGTTTTTTTATTTTATTTTTAAATTTTTATACGGATTTGAATCTTGGTCAAATCCTAGGTTTCACCAAGATTTGAATAAGTTTAAAACATGAATATGAAAAAGTAAGCATGCATGTATGCTTCTTAATTAATCTCCTCGAAATGAAGCTCTTGGGAGGGTTTTTGAAATTTCCATGTTTGAAACCAAAAACCACATATCTTCATGCATGCGCTTGACTTCATGAGACAGAGTTTAGTGTTAGGGGTAGATACATGATTTCTCTCGTTTGAATATGTCTAGACCTTGTTTATCAACTTAATTGAATGCTTACTATATGACATAAGAAGACTATGTGCCTTGATTTTTCATTTTTTTAAAATTTTGCCCATTTGAATCTTGGCCAAATCCTAGGTTTGACCATGATTTAAACAAGTTTAAAACATGAATATGAAAAATTAAGTATGTATCCTTCGTAGTCACTCCAAAATGAAGCTCTTGAGAGGGGTTTTGAAATTTCCATGTTTGAAACCAAAAAACCGCGTACTTCTCTTCATGCTTGACTTCATATATAAGACAGAGCTTGGGGATAGGGGTAGCTTGATACATGAATTTTCTTGTTTGAATATGTCTAGACCTTGTTTATCAACTTAATTGAATGCTTACTAGATGACATAAGATGACTATGTGCATTGGTTTTTCATTTTTTTGAATTTTTATGCCCATTTGAATCTTGGTCAAATCCTAGGTTTGACCATGATTTAATCAAGTTTAAAACATGAATATGAAAAATTAAGCATCTATCCTTCTTAGTCACTCCAATATGTAGCTCTTGGGAGGGTTTTTGAAATTTCCATGCTTGAAAACCAAAAACCACTTTTCTTCATACATGCTTGACTTCATAAGACATAGTTTAGGGTTAGGGGGTAGATACGTGATTTTCCTACTAGTTTGAATATGTCTAGACCTTGTTTATCAATTTGATTGAATGCTTACTATATGACATGAGCAGACCTTGATTTTAATTTTTTTATACCCATTTGAATCTTCGTCAAATCGTAGCTATGTTTGTTGACCAAGATTTGAACAAGTTTAAAACATGAATATGAAAAAGTAAGCATGTATGCGTCTTAACTAGTCACTCCAAAATGAAGCTCTTGGGAGGGTTTTTGAAATTTCCATGATTGAAACCAAAAACCACTTCTCTTCATGCTTGAATTCATAAGTCAGGGTTTAGGGATATATAGGGGGTAGATACATGATTTTTCTGGTTTGAATATGTCTAGAGCTTGTTTTTCAACTTGAATGCTTACTATATGACATACGAAGACTATTTGCTAACGGAGGGAGTAAGCACTCTAGCTATGAAAAGTACCAAACGATGCATACCAAAATGATTTTTTAGAGGAATACTAGTTCGGATTATATAATTTTATATTAGCAGGCCAAAATCTAACCCCGTAGTTGGATTTTCAGAAATTGATCCGTAGTACTGGGCAAAACCCTAGTTTAGCTTATTTAATAATAGATTCGTAGGTCGATTTTTTTACTTTATTATTATTATTATTACTAGGCAGCACATGTGTTTGCCCGTCCAGTGAAACTCTTTCATTTCATTTTTCTTTTCCGCAAGTTTGGGAGTCGGAGGAAGAGGGATCACACGGGAGGAGACGAAGGGAGAGCAGTCACGGGGCCCCACTTATTTATGGTGTCTATCCTTTTTCTGGTGATGTTGACTGTTGTGCAGGGTTGTCAGTGCGCAGGGGGGTGCGAGCGAGCGAGAAAGGCCGAGAATGAGAGAGATGTTTTTTTTTAGAGGGACAACCGAACGATCCTGAAGGACCCAGATTTCCAATACGCATCAGAGCGGAGTTTACAGCAGGACACAAAATAAACAGGAAATTACGTCTAAATCCCTAAGATTTACATGGTAGACCCCATGCTGAAAGCAAGAAATGCGATCGGGTCCTTAATAGGCACCGTCCGGATTGATCCTCGTCGGAGCCGGGGACGAACCACTTGGCGCGACCAAATCGCCATGGCTACAGAGCCTGCACACCATGGCCTACGAGCTGAGCTAGAAACGACCTGCCAAAACCGGCAGCCAACAGAGGTGGATAATTGGAGAGAGAGAGAGAGAGAGAGAGAGAGAGAGAGAGAGAGAGAGAGAGAGAGTGTGTGTTGATGCCTCTCTCTTGACAAAGAAGATGGCCAGGAGTTTGCCTACCTAGCGTACGTGACTTGTGCTCACTGAAGTGTGGGACCTCACGCATGGGAACCACACGTAAGTGACAGACTTGTTGCTCTAATAACTCGGGTGATCATTATACTGTATTAGTACATAGTTTCCTATGGATCCTTCTTAGTCACTCCAAAATGAAGCTCTTTGGGAGGGTTTTTGAAATTTCCATGTTTGAAACCAAAAATAAGAAGACTATGTGCCTTGATTTTTCATTTTTTAAAATTTTGCCCATTTGAATCTTGGTTAAATCCTAGGTTTGACCATGATTTAAACAAGTTTAAAACATGAATATGAAAAATTAAGCATCTATCCTTCTTAGTCACTCCAATATGTAGCTCTTGGGAGGGTTTTTGAAATTTCCATGCTTGAAACCAAAAACCACTTCTCTTCATGCATGCTTGACTTCTTCATAAGATAGAGTTTAGGGTTAGGGGGTAGATACATGATTTTCCTGGTTTGAATATGTGTAGACCTTGTTTATCAAATTAATTGAATGCTTACTATATAACATATAAGAAGACCTTGTTTTTTTTTGAACTTTTATACCCATTTGAATCTTGGTCAAATCCTTGGTTCCACCAAGATTTGAATAAGTTAAAAACATGAATATGAAAAAGTAAGCATGTATGCTTCTTAGTCACTTCAAAATGAATCTCTTGGGAGGGTTTTTGAATTTCCATGTTCGAAACTAAAAACCACATATCTTCATGCTTGACTTCATGAAACATAGTTTAGGGTTAGGGGTAGATACATGCATGATTTTTCTTCTTTGAATATGTCTAGACCTTGTTTATCAACTTAATTGAATGCCTACTATATAACATAAGAAGACCTTGTTTTTTTATTTTATTTTTAAATTTTTATACGGATTTGAATCTTGGTCAAATCCTAGGTTTCACCAAGATTTGAATAAGTTTAAAACATGAATATGAAAAAGTAAGCATGCATGTATGCTTCTTAATTAATCTCCTCGAAATGAAGCTCTTGGGAGGGTTTTTGAAATTTCCATGTTTGAAACCAAAAACCACATATCTTCATGCATGCGCTTGACTTCATGAGACAGAGTTTAGTGTTAGGGGGTAGATACATGATTTCTCTCGTTTGAATATGTCTAGACCTTGTTTATCAACTTAATTGAATGCTTACTATATGACATAAGAAGACTATGTGCCTTGATTTTTCATTTTTTTAAAATTTTGCCCATTTGAATCTTGGCCAAATCCTAGGTTTCACCATGATTTAAACAAGTTTAAAACATGAATATGAAAAATTAAGTATGTATCCTTCGTAGTCACTCCAAAATGAAGCTCTTGAGAGGGGTTTTGAAATTTCCATGTTTGAAACCAAAAAACTGCGTACTTCTCTTCATGCTTGACTTCATATATAAGACAGAGTTTGGGGATAGGGGTAGCTTGATACATGAATTTTCTTGTTTGAATATGTCTAGACCTTGTTTATCAACTTAATTGAATGCTTACTAGATGACATAAGATGACTATGTGCATTGGTTTTTCATTTTTTTGAATTTTTATGCCCATTTGAATCTTGGTCAAATCCTAGGTTTGACCATGATTTAATCAAGTTTAAAACATGAATATGAAAAATTAGGCATCTATCCTTCTTAGTCACTCCAATATGTAGCTCTTGGGAGGGTTTTTGAAATTTCCATGCTTGAAAACCAAAAACCACTTTTCTTCATGCATGCTTGACTTCATAAGACATAGTTTAGGGTTACGGGGTAGATACATGATTTTCCTACTAGTTTGAATATGTCTAGACCTTGTTTATCAATTTAATTGAATGCTTACTATATGACATGAGCAGACCTTGGTTTTAATTTTTTTATACCCATTTGAATCTTCGTCAAATCGTAGCTAGGTTTGTTGACCAAGATTTGAACAAGTTTAAAACATGAATATGAAAAAGTAAGCATGTATGCGTCTTAACTAGTCACTCCAAAATGAAGCTCTTGGGAGGGTTTTTGAAATTTCCATGTTTGAAACCAAAAACCACTTCTTCTCTTCATGCTTGACTTCATAAGTCAGGGTTTAGGGATATATAGGGGTAGATACATGATTTTTCTGGTTTGATATGTCTAGACCTTGTTTATCAACTTAATTGAATGCTTACTATATGACATAAGAAGACTACGTGACTTGTGCTCACTAAAGTGTGGGACCTCACGCATGGGAACCACACGTAAGTGACAGACTTGTTGCTCTAATAACTCGGGTGATCATTATACTGTATTAGTACATAGTTTCCTATGGATCCTTCTTAGTCACTCCAAAATGAAGCTCTTTGAGAGGGTTTTTAAAATTTCCATGTTTGAAACCCAAAACAACTTCTCTTCATGCTTGACTTCATAAGACAGAGTTTAGGGTTAGGGGTAGATACATGATTTGTCTGGTTTGAATACGTCTAGATCTTGTTTATCAACTTTAATGCTTACTATATGACATAAGAAGACTATGTGCTTTGGTTTTTCATTTTTCTGATTTTTTTATTTTTGATGCCCATTTGAATCTTGGTCAGATCCTAGGTTTTACCAAGATTTAAACAAGTTTAAACATGAAAATGAAAAGGGAAGCATTTATCCTTCTTAGTCACTCTAAATGAAGTTTTTGGGAGGTTTTTGAATTTTCCATGTTTGAAACCCAAAGCCACTTCTCTTCATGCTTGACTTCATAAGACATAGTTTAGGGTTAGGGGTACATACATGATTTGTATGTTTTGAATATGTCTAGACCTTGTTTATCAACTTGAATGCTTACTATATGACATAAGAAAACTACGTATGTGCTTTGGTTTTTCATTTTTCTGTTTTTTTTTTGAATTTTCCGCCCATTTGAATCTCTGTCAAATCCTAGGTTTGACCAAGATTTAAACAAGTTTAACACGTGAAAACGAAAAGGTAAGCATGGATCCTTCTTAGTCACTCCAAAATGTACCAATTGATAGATGTGTTAACTTTGCTTCATGGAAAAAATAATGTCATGTAAATGAGTTAACTTGGATTTCCTACCCTTGAATCCATAGGAAACTTTGTTCTAATGCACTATAATAATCAACCGAGTTTTTACACCAACAGGTCTGTCACTTACGTGTGGTGCCCATGCGTGAGGTCCCACACTTCAGTGAGCACAAGTCACGTGCAATAGGTACGCAAACTCCCAGCCATTTTCTTTGTCAAGAGAAGACGCATCAGGATGCATATTGGAAGTCTCTCGGGTCCTTCAGGATCCTTCGGTTGTCCCTCTCACAAAAAACAAATCTCTCTCATTCTCGGCCTCGCTCGACTCGCTCGCTCGCTCGCACCTCCCGCTCCACCGACAAACCCTGCACAACACCAACATCATCACCCGAAAAAGGGGAGACACCATAATGCTCTCCCTCCTTCTTCTCTCCTTCCGAGTGATCCCTCTTCCTCCGAGTTTCACTCGACGGGCAAACACATATGTGCTGCATAGTAGAGTAATAATAAAAAGGTACGTAGAAAAATCGACCTACGAATCTATAATTAAATAGGTTAAACTAGGGTTTTGCCCAGTACTACAGATCAAGGTTCAAAAAAATCCAACTACGGGGTTCGAACAACCCCATTTCTAATCAAAGAATTTTTTCGACGTCATCCAAATGGCCTCAAACTATAGCATGGGTGGATCCAGACTATAGCATGGGCGGACCAAGATAATTTAAACAAGTTTAAAACATGAAAATGAAAAGGGAAGCTTGTATCCTTCTTAGTCACTCTAAAATGAAGTTTGGGGAGGTTTTTGAAATTTCCATGCTTGAAACCAAAAACCACTTCTCTTCATGCTTGACTTCATAAGACAAAGTTTAGGGTTAGGGGGTAGATACATGATTTTTCTAGTTTGAATATGTCTAGACCTTGTTATCAACTTAATTGAATGCTTACTATATATATGACATAAGAAGATCGACTATGTGCATTGGTTTTTCATTTTATTGTTTTTTTTTAATTTATGCCCATTTGAATCTTGGTCAAATCCTAAGTTTGACCATGATTTAAACAAGTTGAAAACATGAATATGAAAAATTAAGCATATGTCCTTCTTAGTCACTCCAAAATGAAGCTCTTGGGAGGGTTTTTGATATTTCCATGTTTGAAACCAAAAACCATGACTTCTCTTCATGCATGCTTGACTTCATAAGACAGAGTTTAGGGCTAGGGGTAGCTAGATACATGATGTTTCTGGTTTGAATATGTCTAGACCTTGTTTATCAACTTAATTGAATGCTTACTATATGACATAAGAAGACTACGTGCCTTGGTTTTTCATTTATTTTCATTTATTTTGAATTTTTATGTCCATTTGAATCTTGGTCAAATCCTAGGTTTGACCATGATTTAAACTAGTTTAAAACATAAATATGAAAAATTAAGCATCTATCCTTCTTAGCCACTCCAAAATGAAGCTCTTGGGAGGGTTTTTGAAATTTCCATGATTGAAACCAAATACCACTTCTCTTCATGCTTGACTTCATAAGTCAGGGTTTAGGGATATATAGGGGGTAGATACATGATTTTTCTGGTTTGAATATGTCTAGAACTTGTTTTCCAACTTGAGCTTGTCTAGAGCTTGTTTTTAATTTTTTTATACCCATTTGATTCTTCGTCAAATCCTAGGTTTGTTGACCTAGATTTGAACAAGTTTAAAACATGAATATGAAAAGGTAATCATGTATGCTTCTTAATTAGTCACTCCAAAATGAAGCTCTTGGGAGGGTTTTTGAAATTTCCATGATTGAAACCAAAAACCACTTCTCTTCATGCTTGACTTCATAAGTCAGGGTTTAGGGATATATAGGGGGTAGATACATCATGATTTTTCTGGTTTGAATATGTCTAGAGCTTGTTTATCAACTTAATTGAATGCTTACTATATGACATAAGAAGACTATGTGCCTAGATTTTTCATTTTTTTAAATTATGCCCATTTGAATCTTGGTCAAATCCTAGGTTTGACCAAGATTTAAACAAGATTAAAACATGAAAATGAAAAATTAAGCCTTGATCCTTCTTATTCACTCCAAAATGAAGCTTTTGGGAGGTTTTTTGAAATATCCAGGTTTGAAACCCAAAACCACTTCTCTTCATGCATAGTTTAGGGTTAGGGGTAGATACATGAATTTTTGGTTTATAGTAAGCATTCAAGTTGATAAACAAGGTATAGACATATTCAAACTAGAAAAATCATGTATATACCCCAAAACCTAAACTCTGTCATATATATGAAGTCAAGCATACAAGACGAATGGTTTTGGGTTTCAAACATGGAAAATGACAAAACCCACCCAAAAGCTTCATTTTTTGACTGAATAAGAAGGATCAATGCTTACTTTTTCATTTTCATTTTACTGACTTGTTTAATTCTTGGTCAAACCTAGGATTTGACCAAGATTCAAATGGGCATAAAAATTCAATAAAGAATTCAAAATGAAAAACCAAAGCACATAAGCTTCTTAAGTTATAGTAAGCATTCATGTTGATCAACGGAGTCTAGACATATTTAAACATTAAAAATCATGTATATACCCCAAACCCTAAACTCTGTCTAATGAAGTCAAGCACGAAGAGAAGTGGTTTTCGGTTTAATTTTTTTTTGAATTGTTATGCCCATTTGAATCTTGGTTAAATCCTAGCAGGTTTGACCAATATTTAAACAAGTTTAAAAACATGAAAATGAAAAGTAAGTTTGGATCCTTCTTATTATTCACTCCAAAATGAAGCTTTTGGGAGGTTTTTTTAATTTTCCATGTTCGAAACCCAAAATGATATCTCTCCGTGCTTTACTTCATAAGACAAAGTTTAGGGGTAGGGGGTAGATACATGATTTTTCTAGTTTGAATATGTCTAGACCTTGTTTATCAACTTGAATGCTTATTATGTGACATCAAAAGACTATGTGTTTGGTTTTTTTTGAATTTGTTATGCCCATTTGAATCTTGGTCAAATCCTAGGTTTGACAAAGATTTAAACCAGTTTAAAACATGAAAATGAAAAGTAAGCCTGGATTCTTCTTAGTCACTCCAAAATGAAGCTTTTGGGAGGTTTTTTAAATTTCCATGTTTGAAACCCACAACCACTTCTCTTAATGCTTGACTTCATAAGACAGAGTTTAGGGTTAGGGGCCAAGTATATACATGATTTTTCTTGTTTAAATATGTCTAGACTTTGTTTATCAACTTGAATGCTTACTATATGACATCAAAAGACTATGTGTTTGGTTTTGATTTTTTTGAATTTGTTATGTCCATTTGAATCTTGGTCAAATCCTAGGTTTGACCAAGATTTAAACCAGTTTAAAACATGAAAATGAAAATGTAAGCCTGGATTCTTCTTAGTCACTCCAAAATGAAGCTTTTGGGAGTTTTTTCAATTTCCAATGTTTGAAACCCAATACCACTTTTCTTCATGCTTGACTTCATAAGACAGAGTTTAGGGTTAGGGGGTATATACATGATTTTTCTGGTTTGAATATGTCTAGACTCGTTGATCAACTGTAATGCTTACTATATGACATAAGAAGCTTATGTGCTTTGGTTTTTTTTTATTTCTTTTTTGAATTTTTATGCCCATTTGAATCCTGGTCAAATCCTTTGTTTGACCAAGATTTAAACAAGTTAAAACATGAAAATGAAAAAGTAAGCCTGGCTCCTTCTTAGTCATGAAAATGATTTAACTTGGCTTTCCAACCCTTGAATCCATAGGAAACTTTGTACTAATGCAGTATAATAATCACCCGAGTTTTTACACCAACAGGTCTGTCACTTACGTGTGGTGCCCATGCGTGAGGTCCCAAACTTCAGTGAGCACAAGTCACATGCGGTAGGCAGGCAAAATACCCGATCAATCCGGGCGGTGGCTGTTAAGGACCCGATCGCATTTCTTGCTTTCAGACTGGGGTCTACCATGTAAAAGTTTTTTCCTTTTGGATGCATCACTCGTATTTGCAAGTTTTTTGGGGTCCCGCAAATTCAGGGTAGCATCATGCCCCCCTTCCCACGCCAACACAAACAGAGTTCAACACAACCTAATTAAGCAAGGTTCAACACAGACATAGTTCAACAACCCCTAATTAAGCTAATAGGTTCACCACAAACGCTGCTGAGCAGCAAACATAAACAGAGTTCAACAAAAGATGCTGCTTTTGAAGCAGTAGGAGAGACAAACATGCACAACAGTTACGGAGTATATTTACCATCTTCTTCCTGTCGCCTCCTCCCGGTCCCGCTTCTTCTGCTTCTTGCTGCCCATACCTTTAATCTTTGGTGGCTTGGGGTTGGGAGGAGGCACACGACCGGTCTCGATAGCTTGGTTCAATTTCTTCCTTAGGAATAGCCCATAGGCCATGTGGTTGGCTATGAAGCTGGATCGGTTAACAGTTTCCCCAACTTTGAGACAGCCGGACCCACCGGCTTCGGCATGCTGCAGGACGCTTCGAAAGTCAACCTTTATGATCTTTGTGCAGAAGGGGCAGCTGTTCCTGGCACCAGTCCAGGGTTCACTCCAATACTTGTCGAACTTCCCCGCCTTAAGCTTGTTGAGAGTGGCCCTGGCCTTCCTATGACGCGACTCGACATCGCTGTCAACCTCATCGTAGCAACCTGATACATGCCAAATAAACAGGTGAAGCAAATATGTAGCAGTTGCAACTAATAATGAATATGAATCTAAAAAGATTCTGACGCTAATTCAAAACCCTATAGCGCAAAAAAAGAGGGAGAGACCATAGAGCAAATCGATACAGGGCTATGTTGAATAAGGGAGAGAGGTGAATCGGATGTGAAGCAAATATGTAGCAGTTGCAACTAATACTGAATATGAATCTAAAAAGATTCTGACGCTAATTCAAAACGCTATAGCGCAAAAAAAAGAGGGAGAGACCATAGCGCAAATCGATACAGGGCTATGTTGAATAAGGGAGAGAGGTGAATCGGAACATACTTCCTCCCCCTCGTCGACGATATTCTCGTCGAAGGTCGGCGGCGGCGGTTCAAAGATGAGTTCAACCTCGTCCTCGTCATCTAGGGGATGCTTCCCAACAGAGTGGACCCATCTACCAACAGCATCAGATGCCGATGAGCGACCGATGGCCCGACCTTCGGCAATGGCCTCCGCTTCGTCTTTGGCATCCGCTGCGGCGATGATCGCCGCCGTTGCGGCCATGCGTGCTGCGGTCGCAGCTCTGGACGCCTCCTCTGCGGCTAAGGCCAGCCGCGCGGCTTTCGCTTTCGCTGCATTGACGGCGTCGATTGGGCTCTCCATCGGTGGAATGGGAAGGGGAAGTGAAGAGAGGGTTTTTTCCTAGTCCGTGGAGAGAGGGAGAAGTGTGGACGTGAAATGGATAACTGACGATATTTCAAGATTTGGGAGACATAGCACGAACGGGCAGATGACAGCGCGTGGGTGCATTACCTCATACTGCCTCTGTCCTAGAAAGAGCGTACGTGTGGGTTTTCAAGGCATATTAAGGATTTTATTATTACCCACACACATTTATTTTGTACTTCTCTACAGTGTTGACCGTGCTACTACTATTTGTGTTAGTGCGCCAAAAACAAAATGTTATTTTCTAAGTGCCAAATTAATCTAGGGCGTTGGTTGTGAACCGGTGAACAAAAAAGAGATAGCCCAAAAGAGGAACACACCAAGGTACAAAAACTAGCATATATGCATGTTTCTATGTACATATATATGACCCTGGGTTTGTAGATAAAAAACATTCATATATGCGCTTACTATTAATATACATAAGTTTATGCTGATTCTCTTGGTTTAGGTATATATATGGTTAGGCATCACTACTAATTCAGAAAAAACAAAAATGTAACCCTTCAAGTGAAGTCATTTTAAGTGACCTAACAACTAAAATTCATATATAGGATTTGTATAGGAATTATGTAGGATTTAGATCACATGTGAATTTTCCCCACACTAGTTGTTTGATTCATAGGAACATATCCTATAGGAATCTTGCAATGCAAATCCTATAAGAATAAAACATTAGGTCATACCTCATGGAAAATTTCCTTTGGCACAATCAAACACAACTCATCTTCCTATATGATTCAACTAGCCATTAAATCTCAATCCTATGTTTTTCATATTTCTATGGTTTTCCCATCCTATGAATCAAAGGAGCCTTAGGGCTTATATCTTTTTTTAGAAAGGCAAACTATGTTAAGATTGGCCAAGTTTTACGAAAAACCTTTAACATGCAAAATACAAAGTTGAGTCATTTCGTTTGAATCGGAGGGAGTACATTTGACGTTATGGTACTATTTGACACCGCTTGGCACTCGTATTTTTTCGAACCAAACTTCCCCCTTCATGAAGCTTTTATTTTAGCTTCGGTGACTTGATACATCCATATATCTAGACAAAGTTGAGTCAATTCATTTGAATCAGAGGGAGTACATTTGACTATATGGGTATTGTTTGACAAGCTGCTTGGCACTGTCTTCTTTTTCGAACCAAACTGCCCCTTCACGAAGCTTTTATTTTGGGATAGAGCTTCATCGACTTGATACTTCCAAGTCTCACAGTGACTTGGTGCCACCATCCACCATCCATCTCAGATCCAATGTATGCGATCGACTTAGAATTTAAACTAAATAATTATTATAATTGCTCAGAAATATTTCAAGAACTTCCAGTTAATCGTGCATATTTCGATTTATATTTTGGTGAAGTTTCATTCGATTTGAATCAAAGGTTTGTGAGCAAATATATACTCCCTCCGGTTCATATTAATTGACTCTAATATGGATGTACTAGACATATTTTAGTTCTAGATACATCCATATTGAAGTCAATTAATATGAATCAGAGGGAGTATTTAGTTTAAACTAGTGCTCGTATACGTAAAAAGCTCTTTAATCACAAACTAATCGTCCGAGTGGGATGAAATATTCACAGATTTTAGAACAAGCATCTACATTTTACTGGATTTTTTTCATAATTTTTGTTTTTAGGTTCGAAATAAGAGATAGTTTGGAACATTGGATCTCAAATGGTTGGTAGATGGTGGCACCAAGTCACAATGAGATTTGGAGACTTCAAGTCACTGCAGCTCTGTCCTTTTATTTTGACAAACTGCAGAGCCGCTGGTGCATCTATGGTTGCGTACGGCCGACGCCGTTTCTTAGCAAGGAAGTTCTTCCTATAAGTAGTAGTATCCATACTCCACTCCAAGGCATGTATAAAAAAAAAGAACCCATCCCGTTCTCGTTTTCCCGATCACTCTTCTCTGAAGATGGAGGAGGCCCTCTTGTTGTGCCCCCTCTGCCTGCTGCCCTTCAAACCCCCCATATCCAAGGTCGCTCCCTTCCGATTTCATTCTTAGGTTCACCTGTGAGAAATTTCAATGACAACTGATGCCACGTACGTTGTTCCGTGCAGTGCAAGGGCGGTCATATGGGCTGTCGGCGCTGCGTCGGCGAGCTTGCGCCGAACCCGTGCAAGAAGTGCGAGCAGCCGGCGAGGTTGCCGCCGTCAAATCGATCTGGGGCAAGATTGCCGCCGTCGAATCGATCTGGGGCAATGGTCAAGTGCGTCGGCTGCCAGAGCTTGGTCGCCTCCACGGAGTCCTACAAGCACTATATCGCGTGCCCGCATGGTCCGTGCGGCTGCACAGAGGCCATCAATACCGGCTGCAGCTTCACCGGCCCGCCGCGGGAGCTCCTGGTACACCTCCAAGCATCCCACTCCATCCCAGTGTTTACGTTCCAGTATGGCATACCCGCCTGGTGCATAGTTCGTGTTTCGGTACAACCGCGGGGACACCTGTTCATCGGCAGTGGGGAAGAAGACGGTAGCGTGTTCGCCATCACCGTTGGCGCGGTCGGCCCGACCACCATTGTGTCCTGTGTGTGCATCAGGTCGGCCGCGTGCTTGTTTCCGATGTACAAGGCGCAGCTGCTGGTGATTGGTCCGCCGGCGCCGGCGACGGCTGGGACCAGTGACCTCTCGACGGACACCTTGATGGCGGTAATCGAGCCGACGAGCTCCCCGACGCCTAGCTCGATCATGTTGCAGTAGCTCACTTCTTTCCTGGCGGTGCCGCCCCGTTACGCGAAGTAGAATGGGGGGCAGCGTGTGTTGCCTATCTGCGTTTGCATCAACAAGAAGGTTATACAATAATCTTCGTTTAGTCATACTGCAATGTAGTTACTCGAAGATCGGAGGGAGTAGTTTAGTTCGAAGTAGGGTTCGTTCGGATGTATTTTGGACTTGTATAGTAGTACTACTACTCCAGAACTATTAGCTAGCTAGTTGGAGTGCTAGAATGCAGCTCGGAGTATTATAGTATTTTGGCAGTACTACTAGTATATGTATGTGACTGCAAATTCAAACTAAAATGGAGTATTTCTTGCTAATGTTGTTCTTTTGGAGTCATCATTTTTTTCTGAACGTGTTAACTATGCTATTGTCTAAGGATTCGTTTAGATTTCTTTGGTTGAATTCATATTTCGTCTCTTCCTAATTTGGCAAAACTGCACTGTCATGGGCATTCTTACAAGGTCGCTGAAGTTTCAAAGTTTCTTAATGTATATTGCGTAGGGTGTACCCCCTTAACATGGATCTGTTGCATTTTTGGGTTGTATTTTTTTTTGGCAATTTTCAGGACCATAAAATAGCACGCCTTCAGTTGAAATTTGAATTAGTGGCCGATACTAGCATGGAGTAGCCACGGAGTCGTAGTTGATGGCGAGAAGGTTGATGCCTTGCTAGGTTGGTGTACGTTGCAAAAAGAACAAGGTTGGTGTGTATTTGTTTTATTTGTTCACCATAATACTGACATGGCCATCGATTTGATTAGACAACACAAGCCTGGGATGTTTCACTTATTTATTGTAGGAAGCACGATTAATGTTCTGTAATGATGGGGCTATTCCTATAGTCCGTCTGCTCCTACTCGGGTGTCGGGTCACGGTCACACTCTCCTCTTTTTTGAACACATTCACACTCTCCTCGAAACTGCAGTAGGCAGGAGTAGCGTCTCGGTTCACCTCCGTCGTCTATCCCCACTCCGCCCAGCTTCCATAGCACGCGCCTGCGTCTCCGCCATGGCGCTTTCGCATCCTATCCAGCAGTGCCCAGTTTGAGAGCCTCTGTTCTCCAACTCAAACCCCCACCTGCCGCCATTGATCGCCATCTCTCTCCCAAAGTTCGAATCAATAGATCTCCCAAGAAAATACCAACCCCATTGTACCACCTGCCTCATTGCGATGGCGAAATCGAGCAGGGTCTGTGGATCTGGGCTGTTTCACAAGGTGTTTACGGAAGGCCCCCTTGAAGTGCTCATCAGCGGTGCGACGCCATCACCGCCGCGTCCCTAGTCGGTTCCTCCAAAAGTATTCTTCAGTCAGCCAAATACAGTGCCACTCTGCCTGCTTCTCAGCCGTTTGGCCTTCCGTGTGTTCTCTGTTGTGACCCGGCGGATAAACCATGGGTGTTCAAGGAGGATTTGCCGGTGCACAGCAAGTGCAACCATTGCCGCTGGACAGGTTCTCCTATGATGGCCTAATGCCACACGGTAAGGATGAGGAGCGGGCAGGCGCCAATGGAGATTGGATCGCCATGGTTGGCCCCGAAGGCAAGTGGAACCTCCTCAATGTCTACACTCATCGCAAGATTAAGCTTCCATCTTTGAGGAAGAAGTTGGAAACCACACGCAATCCACTTATATTCGAGTATCAGCGTTCTGCTATTCAACTGCAGAAGATAGCTATTTGCCAAGTTCCTACAGCTGCTAGGGGGTATAAAGATTTCTCCCTTGTCGCAATCTTCGACTTTGCAATTGCCTACCTCCATGGCGAATATCCTCGTACATGGATATTTCTTGAAAACCAGTTTCAGTACGGCGCCATATACTGCGATGCAATTATACATAACGGACTTGTGTTCGCCGTTACTGAGCTTGGAAATGTTTATGCATGGGATCCTAATCAATTTGGTAACATTTCCTCCCTATCTTTTTTATATACGTAACTTATATCACCTCTTATTTGTTGAACTGTCTTGGCATCTTTTGGCTTAAAGGAATTCCATAGGCGCACACCATAACCCTCTTGTGGTATGGACATATTTAGAATTTAACATCTATAGGAATTTTAGTATGGTCTAATGTGCATGTTGTTCCTTAGGAAAAAGGCCCCCTAGTAATTAAGTTTCTTTATTATTACTCCCTAGAAAATTTAAGGTAGAGTAGAAATAGAATCAATAAAGCTGCCATGCAATATTGATAAAGACTTTCATTTGTTTATATTCCCCCGGTTCTAGAGAATAAGGAGTACTATATTTAAACCATCTAAAATTTGGACCAATATTTTGGGGAACATGTTTTTAATCCATATGAAGTTTTACCAAGATGTTCGAAATATATTTCAAACCATCTTATGTTCGACCATTATTTTTTAAAGTACTAGTATTGGCATCCCAATATCAAATCAATATCACTAGTAGATAAATCATGAAATATATTTTCATGTGACGTGTTCTTTCCTTTTTCAAGGTCCTATAGTGCTCCCTGCTCCATTCATTCCGTGGACGGCTGGATTTGATATCGATGATGATTTTGACTTTAATAGTCGTACGTGGTGGCTGGCAAGATCTCAAGATCGTTCTAGACTTCTCCTGGTCTATGCACGTGGCGCAATGGATTTTGACACTGACGGTGCTCCAACTTATTATGATAGTATCCCTTCTGTCCATTGCGGTCGCGCTGTTCACAGCTATTCGGGGTATACCTGCATGGTATTCTCGAATGACACTAGTCGGTGACTTCCAGCCAACCCGTGGGAAAGCGTTACTAATCTTGGAGACTATTCTATGTTCCTTGGGTTGAACTATCCGATTTTCATGCCAGTGGGTGGTGCAACATTTCCCCCAGGATATTTGACAAGAAGAAACTGCATCTACACCACGCCTCAGACCATTGGCTCTCAGTTTGACACATCACATCAAGAAATTTTCCGCTTCAGTCTAAATGGCCAAGACCACCAAAGCATCTCTTTCTCAAGCAGCGGTCCAGGGGCCAACTGGCATACGGGGTTTTGGTTCATCCCAAGCTACACCAATGCGCTGGACTGGAACAAAGACAATCAGAGTTAGGGATATTTATGTAATAGTAGGATCATACTACTAGCTAGCTCAGTTGGTCTTGACTCCTATTTAACTATTTATAGCTAATGGACTTAGGTGATTAACTGATGCTATTTGCATGAACCGAGGTGCTTCTTTTAATTTGATCAAATACGGTCTATGCACATGCATGGTTGTTTGGCTGTTTCAGTGTCCCTAGAGGCATACATATATACTGTTATTTAGCAATCTTTATTACAGTACAAAGGTCTTAACCTCATGGTTCACAGAAAATATAAACGTAGATCAACCATCTAAACATAGAAGACATTCTAGTGTATGATTCTTACATATACACATCAACATCCTATCAGAAAATCTTAATGTGAATTGTACTGGCTGTACAAACCCGTGCATCATTCTCTAGCCGGTTGCACCCAAAAACCAAATCTTGGTACTTCATAGTTGACTGTATGTAGGACAATTTACAGATCCAATGCGAAGCCATGGGTATCACCTGCATGACAGAACCATATTTCACATGGTTGGAGGTACTCCATATGGCATTTAAAATCATTCCTTGTCCTTCATATGGCCCTAAAAATAGTACAGTTGGATTTGTGGGTTTTAATTTTTTATTAACACACTCAATTGATTGCCCAAACATTGATTAATAATATTATTAAGGGGTGTGATGTTGAAAGCCATAAGAACAATGTGCCAAACAATCTTTGCTAGCGGACGGTAAATGTATACCCATCAGAAATAATCAGCAGACGTGCATGTTTCTTTGGTCAGAATAACTGCGGCACCATCTTAAAAGTAAATGGCATGACCATTTATTTGATTTGATAGCGTGCAGCTAGATGGCGTACATTACTACTGTATCTCTACTTCCTTGGGTCGCCCAAATCTGGAGTACTAAAAGCAAATCCTGGTGATTCATTTGACAAGACAACACAGATGCGTCCAAATTTCTCTGCCCATATTATTATAGTAATATACGAAATCTGGAGTGCGTTGCCTCGTTGCCTTCCAAGAGAAGCTGCATTCCTTGCCAAAAAAGAGAGAGAGGCTGTATTTATAACTACCTCACCGGCCGCCACTAGTACAAACCATCACTCCCTCTCCACCTCCACCTCCATCTCTTCCCTAGTAGCTCCACCTCCATATCGGCGACGGACCACAATCGCGCGGCTTCGACTTCCTCTTCGACGGCGGCGGCGACAGAGGCGTGAGGCACCTTCTCCGCGGCGCATCACTCATCCTCGTCCCGCGGCAACAATTGCTGTATGTGAAATCACCATACCCTTGTGTATGGTAGAGATGATGATGTGCGGATAAAATTTTATTGGCGGTTGCTCATCCTTGTTTGAATATTTGGTGTAGATTCACATCTAGGGCAGGGTGTCAAGCGGGGTGGGTAGCGGGCTAGCTAGTTTCAGTGCGAGTGCTTTAAATCTGCTCTAATCTCAACCACTATTTGCTCTAATTTTCTGCTTTGCGGGACGATTCGCGGACGCCGCTTGCAACCCTAATCTAGGGTATTGATCCTAGTTTAGTAGACTACTAGGATTTACATGCCAATTTGTTTTTAGACTAGATCCGGATATTTGTCAATACTACTACGTACTTCTTCCGTTCGTATTTAATTGACTCTAGTTGAAAGCATCGACTGTTCATTTTTTCTCTCCCTCGCGTCGACTAATTAAAACCGAACAGAGGGAGTATTAGGAATCCATGTGCATCCGTACTACCAGTAAGGTATTGCGTTCTTGCAGAGGCTCAGTGTAATCAATATCTTTCGATATTAATATACTCACTTTATCAGAAAATAAATTAGTAATCCATGTTCAAACTTGCTAGTTTGATCGACGTTTGATGATGATTCGTGAGGCCATGTATGGGCCTAGTTTGTTTTGCCTGGTGGTCAGTAGGCTGATGATTTATTTTTTTGCTTGGTCGATCTGTGGTCATTCCATGGCCACTACTGATTAAGCATTACTGGAATCAACAATTTTTTGCTTGTCTAGTGATTGGAAGTGTATGCGCTAGCACCATCGCACGATGATTAGTCTTAATGGAGATGCAGATGTCGATCAAGAGGGAGAAACATATCTTGATCATGCATTTCTCACGAGATTACTTGGTGATTGGAAGTAGAATCCACAATTTGTTGTGCAAACTTCTCAACATATGCATATATTCAATGAATTGGCTTTATGTGATCAATAGTACTTCTTATTGCAGATGGATGGAGGGGAAAGAGCGAAAAAACCGATACTTAGTGAGATGACTTCTCATTCTGTGACTTCTGATATCCCAGATAACAAGGTAAATATATAGAACGACGATTCGTAGGTGATAAAAGCAGAATCCACAATTTGCCGTGCAAACTTCTCAACATATGCATATATTTGATTAATTAGTTTTATGTGATCAATAGTATTACTTATTCCAGATGGACGTAGGGGAAGGAACGAAAAAGCGGATGCTATGTGAAATGACTTCTAAATACGTGTGTTCGATATCCCAGATGACAAGGTAAACATATGGACCGACGCTTGTTTTGCCGCTGCCCCGTTAGATGGCTAGATGCTCTGGTCTAATTTCTGTTCATGTGCTTATTATTGCAGAAACATAGAGTTGAAGAAAACTCTATATTGTCCGATGACAAAGGTGAAATGGCATGCCGATCTTTTAAACCTCCGACGCCACCTTGTTTACTTGTCTAAGGAGATCGATGCGACTGGACCTGGTACGATGAGCCTATACTGCATCATCGTGCCACATGAAGAAGGTTGTGGATTGGGTTTACCCCTGCTGTAGAAATCGGTGGTGCAGCTGGAGCTGCTAGTGTAGAGCCTCTAGTGAACGGTGTCGCGCCACGGGAATTCTACGAATCGGAGCAAAACGGTTTACCTATTGTCAAGACCGATTTAACTGGTGCGATGCTGGAGTTGCTACTGAAGATCCTGCACCCGAAGGAGGTTTTGTATTGGTAGAACCCGTCATGACTATGCCCACAAGATCGACCGGTGGTGGACCCGGAGCTGGTAGGGTAGAGCCTCTAGCGAAAGGTGTCGTGCCACGAGAATCCTCTGAAGTGGATATTGGTGGTTTACCCTCTCGTAGAGACTAGTGGTCTACCCGGAGCTGGTATTGTAGAGATTTCAGCAAACGGTGCTGTCCCACCCGACTCCTATGAACTGGAGCATGTACCTGATGTGCCTTGTAGAACCCGACACACCTGTAAGTAGTGGTGATGATTCCGCTGAATCTGATCAAGAAGGATCTGCATCTCTAGGACAAGATGTCACTGTCATTCACACGAACCCGAGCTGAAGTCAGCAACGGTAGCTTATATAGCACGGACTGTCCTTCAAGCTCTAAAGATCCATTGGGTGGTTCACGGGACCAGCTACTCCAAGCCATTGTCACTACAAAAGACCAGCCAGCATGCTTCGTCATCTCCTGCATCTTGTTTGACAAGCTGAAGCACCTGCAAGCGGCGCATTGTTCAATCCCATCAGCATGGAGAGAGGAGCTATGTTTATGTCAAGATGATTCATGCTGATTTGGTAAGGTTCCATGATAAGATGTATGGGTGGGGTGAGGCAAGAGCCACATTTTGCAGCATTCACACAGTCTTCGCTCTTGAGCAGGACCCCATGGATGCTTACCAGGTGGTGCAGCTGTCCTGACTTGATATATGTTTTATGATCAGTATGCTGCTGTCGTGGAACTGTGATGTGGAGCTACCTTTCTTATGGTTTCTAGGCTTTTGGTTTCAACATGTATTATGGAGCTTACCTTAGGACTTTCGCATGCGTTTGGCTGTTGACTGTAATGTTTGTGGTTGGTTGTCTAATCTACTTGGCACAATCACATTGCAAAGGCAAATGTTCCTTTTCTCTTTAATTGTTATTATGACTTATGTGTTATAACCAGGCAAGAATATGCAATCTTGGTTCTCTGACCGATATATATGTACACACAACTTTTGTTCACATAATAACACTTACACGGGAAAAGAGTAGCTTTCTCTCGTTGGACAAACACCAAACCACAAAAGGGTAACAACACAATATCCAAACTAGGTACGGCACTGTTGAGCATACATGACTTTTGGCGTAAAATCACGTTAACCAACACTAGCATCATCTTGTTCTTTGCAAGGTGCTATGCTTATCAGTCTAATCCCAATACACCACCTACTTCAGGTGGCACGATGATGTCAAGTGCAGGCTCACCAGTACCAACTCTCTTGCATCAGTCTCCATTGAATGTACGCCACTGCTGCAGTAGACACCATTAGCAATGCAAGCTGAAGGTGTTCTTATCCTCATATCAGGATCACATAATACAGGTGTCAAGCTTCATGCACTAGCCAACACAATAAAAAGTCCGAACTAGGATAGCTAGGAAAAAAACATGAAGATCTTTTTTTTGAATCCCACGCTGAACATCTTTTTTTAAACTAATTAGTTAAGCTCCTGCTGACAAACATATTACAGCAACTCCAGCAGTGGCTCTATATTTTGGCGCTGTGGGCTGAATGGCTGATCTTGCGCATGGAGCCGGCAATAGCTTCACCGGAAGCTGCAAGCGTGGCGGCCAAATGCAGGGCTGAAACAGCGTATTTTCAGAGCGCTATAAATGCAGCGCCAAAAACAGAATATAATGAAAAATAGAGTGCAGTAAAACAGAAGATCAAACAAAGACTAGAAATAGACATAAAATAGGATAAAATTAGCTTGATAGATACTCCGTAGTTCATATTTTTACAAAGTAGTGCGATAAAACTAAACTAAAACTCGACATCTGACGAGTCCGGTGTCGTGCCCGACACCGGATCCGACGAGAAGAGGTCAATCCAACGGGGGTCGTCCTCGCCAATGGTGGTCGGCCCGGCGAGCTGCGCTTCGATGAAGGCCCGCTTCGTCGCCTTCTCCGCCCTCCGTCGTGCGCGGTCCTCCTTCTTCGCTGCCCGCCTCGTCGCCTTCTCCGCCCTCCGTCTGCGGAAGTGCTCGTTCTCGGCGGCAACGTCCTCGGGGAAGCGGGCCGCCCACTCGCGCCCCGCGCGCTCGTCCCGCTCGGCGATGCGCAAACGGCGCTACGTTCTCGCGGCGGCGGTGCTGTTCCTCCTGTCTAACGATGTACGGCGGCGGCGCGAGATCCTCGAGCCTGCCGGCGCGTCCACACGTCATGGAAATTCATCGACGATCGCGGGCGCCCGAGCCGCCACGCCACGGCGTCGTACGCGCGCGGCCTCGTGCGCGGTCTCGTAGGTGCCGAGGCCGATGCGCCGCCGCCGTCACGTATCTCCGCGTAATACGTACCTTTGGGGCGCGCGCGGACGCCGCGGTACCCCGTGCCCGAGACGCGGCAGCGATCGCGAGCTCGACGCGAGACGAGGCATGGCGGCGGCGGCGGAAGCGGAGCGCGGCGGCGATATTAGCGCAGATGGGCAAATTTCAGCAACCCGTGTCCATCTTTTTTTTTTTTGGCAGGATTACGCCATGTACCACCTTCCAATTAGTAAATAGTCTTGTTCAGCCTTCCCTGTTGGGCCCAATATTTCACTTTGGGTTGCCAACGGCCATCTACATGGTAATTGCTCTCGGCCTACTTGCTCACTGTCGAAGCCCAATAACTACAAATGGGCCTTTCTGCTCATGCAATTTCGGCCCTTTTCTAATGAAACACAGATCCTATGAATGGCAAAAAAAAACGCGGAGAGTCTACATAAAAGTTGTTTTTATTTATTTTGAATTATTGGGTTCCAATTTTTGAAACTGCTCATGCCCAATATGAAAATCCTTGTTCGCTCCATACCCACATGGATAACGGTATTTTTAATAATTCATAAAGTGGATTTGAAATTTAAAACATATCCAAATAATTCCATGATTTAATCTATCAACTTGCAAGATCTTGGAGAGAAAAAGCTTGTATTAGTCTGCAGAATCCTCACCGTTTCAAAGGCGGCAGTGGATCAAAAGAAAAAAGGAAGTAGCCAGAAATTAGGGGTCAAAAATAACTCCAAGAAATGTAACTTTTATTGTTCGTAGAGGATGACATGCGGGACCCATGAGCCAGCAGCTTACTTAACGTTTCAAAGGCGGCATGAGATCGGAAGAAAAAGGCAAGTGACCAAATATCAGGAGCCAAAAATAATCCAAGAAATGAAACATATTGTACATAGAGGATGACATGCGGGTCCCATTTTGCAGCAGTGGTTTCAGCGTTTCAAATGCGGTTTGAGATCAAAAGAAAAAGAAAGTAGCCAGAAATTAGGGGGTAAAAAAACTCCAAAAAAAGAAAGTTGATTGTACATAGAGGATGACATGCGGGTCCCATGAGTCAGCACCTTACTCAACGTTTCAAAGGCGGCAGGGGATCAAAAGAAAAAGGAAATAGCCAAAAATCGAGTGGTTAAAAAAAAACCAAGAAAAGAAATTTTATAGTACATAGAGGATGACATGCGGGTCCCATGAGCCAGCAGGTTCCTCAACGTTTTCAAAGGCCGGTGGGGATCAAAAGAAAAAGGCAAATAGCCAGAAATTAGGGGTAAACAATAAATCCAACAAAGGAAAGGTTTATTGTTCATAGATGCTGACATGTGGCACCCATGAGCCAGCAGCGTCAAGGCAAGTGACCAAAAATCAGGGGTAAAAAAAATCCAAGAAAAGGAACTTTATTGTACATAGAGGATGACATGTGGGTCCCATGAGCCAGCACCTTACTCAACGTTTCAGAGGCGGCTTGAGATCGAAAGAAAAAGGAAAGTGACCGAATATCAGGAGCTAAAATAATCCAAGAAAGGAAACTTTTATTGTACATAGAGGTTGACATATGGGTCCCACTAATACAAGCTCTTTCGCTCGAAGATCTTGCAAGTTGATTGTACATAGAGGATGACATGCGGGACCCATGTGTCGCAGCTTACTCAATGTTTCCAAGGCGCAAGTGGATCAAAAGAAAAAGGAAATAGCCAAAATCGAGAGGGTGAAAAATAAATCCAACAAAGGAGAGGTTTATTGTCCATGGAGGCTGACATCTGGGACCCACGAGCCAGCAGCGTCCTCTACGTTTAGAAGGCGACTGGGGATCGAAAGAAAAAAGGCAAATAGCCAGAAATTAGGGGTACAAAATAACTCCAAGAAAGGAAGTGTTTATTGTTCATAGAGGCTGACATGTGGGACCCATGAGCCAGCAAAGTCTTCAACGTTTCAAAGGCGGCAGGTGATCCAAAGAAAAAGGCAAATAGCCAGAAATTAGGGGTACAAAATAACTCCAAGAAAGGAAGTGTTTATTGTTCATAGAGGATGACATGCGGGACCCATTTAGCAAGCGGTCTCAACGTTTCCAAGGCGGCACGGGATCAAAAGAAAAAGGAAGTAGCCAGAAATTAGGGTTCAAAAATAACTCCAAGAAAGGAAACTTTTATTGTTCGTAGAGGATGACATGCGGGACCCATGAGCCAGCAGCTTACTCAACGTTTCAAAGGCGGCATGAGATCGAAAGAAAAAGGCAAGTGACAAAATATCAGGAGACAAAGATAATCCAAGAAAAGAAAACTTTATTGTACATAGAGGATGACATGTGGGTCCCATTTAGCGGCGGCGGTCTCAACGTTTCAAATGCGGCTTGAGATCAAAAGAAAAAGAAAGTAGCCAGAAATTAGGGGGTAAAAAAACTCCAAGAAAGGAAAGTTTTATCGATGAGCCAGCAGAGTCCTCAACGTTTCAAAGGCGGCAGGGGATCAAAAGAAAAAGGAAATAGCCGAAAATCAGAGGGTGAAAAAAAAACCAAGAAAATGAACTTTTATAGTACATAGAGGATGACATGCGGGTCCCATGAGCCAGCAGGTTTTTCAACGTTTCAAACGTGGCATGAGATCGAAAGAAAAAGGCAAGTGACCAAATATCAGGAGCCAAAAATAATTCAAGAAAAGAAACTTGATTGTACATAGAGTATGACATGCGGGTCCCATTTAGCAAGCGGTATCACCGTTTGAGAGGCTGCACGGGATCGAAAGAAAAAGGCAAGTGACCAAATATCGGGAGCCAAAAATAATCTAAGAAAAGAATTTTTACCGTACATAGAGGATGACATGCGGGTCCCATTTTGCAAAGCGGTCTCAACGTTTCCAAGGCGGCACAGGACCAAAAGAAAAATGAAGTAGCCAGAAATCGGGGGTGAAAAAATTCCAAAAAAGAACGATTTCAATTGGGCTGCATGTGGACATACAGGCATTCGAACTATCCTGCTGGGCCTTTTGACTCGTACAATTTCAGCCCACTCCAAAACAGGATAGTTCGGATTTTTCTAAAAAAACAGGAAAGTCCTATGCTTCGCAAAAACAAAAACAAGGAGATTCAGCATATAAATTTGTTTATGTAAAAATAAATATTTAATTTATCCGTTGAAATAGCTCAGAGCGCAATACACTGTTTATTGTCTGCAAAATAATCAAGATATCACATGTTTCTTGTACGAGGAGGCTGACATCGGGGACCCATGAGCCAAGCGGCGTCGTTTTAAAGGCGGCAGGGGATGGAAAGAAAAAATAAACCAAAAATCTGTTGGTAAAAAATCCAAGAAAAGAAACATTTTCGTTACGAGAGGATGACATGCGGGACCCATGAGCCTGCAACATCCTCGGCGTTTATTGTTCATAGAGGCTGACATGTGGGACCCGTGAGCCGGCGGCGTCCTCAACATTTTAAAGGCGGCAGGATATTGAAAGAAAAAATAAGCCAAAAATCATTTGGTAAACAATATCCAAGAAAAGAAACATTTACCGTTACGAGAGGATGACATGCGGGACCCATGAGGCAGCAAGCATCCTCAACGATTCCAAGGCGGCAGGGATCAAAGAAAAAAAGGAAATATCCAGAAATTAATTAGGGTTCAAAAAAATCCATCAAAGGAAACTTTTATTGTTCATAGAGGATGACTTGTGGGACCGACCTGCCAACAGACGTCCTCATCGTTTCAAAGGGGCAGGAGATCAAAAGAAAAAGGCAAATAGCCGTAAATTAGGGGTCACTCCAAGAAAGGAAACTTTTATTGTTCGTAGAGGATGACATGCGGGGCCCATGAGCCAGCACCTAACTCAACGATTCATAGTACGAAGAGATCGAAAGAAAAAGGCAAGTGACAAAATATCAGGAGCCAAAGATAATCCAAGAAAAGAAACTTTATTGTACGTAGAGGATGACATGCGGGTCCCATTTAGCAGCAGCGGTATCACCGTTTGAGAGGCGGCAGGGGTTCAAAAGAAAAAAGAAATTGCCAAAAATCAGAGGGTGAAAAAAACCAAGAAAATGAACTTTTATAGTACATAGAGGATGACATGCGGGTCCCATGAGCCTGCAGGTTCCTCAACGTTTCAAACGTGGCATGAGATCGAAAGAAAAAGGCAAGTGCCCAAATATGAGGTGCCAAAAAAACTCCAAGAAAAGAAAGTTGATTGCTCATAGAGGATGACATGCGGGTCCCATTTAGGCAGCGGTCTCACTGTTTGAGAGGCGGCGGGGATCGAAAGAAAAAGGCAAGTGAACGAATATGAGGTGCCAAAAATAATCCAAGAAAAGAAAGTTTTATAGTACATAGAGGATGACATGCGGGTCCCATTTAGCAAAGAGCGGTATCACCGTTTGAGAGGCGGCAGGGGATTAAAAGAAAAAGAAATTGCCAAAAATCGAGAGGGTGAAAAAAAACCAAGAAAATGAACTTTTATAGTACATAGAGGATGACATGCGGGTCCCATGAGCCTGCAGGTTCCTCAACGTTTCAAATGTGGCATGAGATCGAAAGAAAAAGGCAAGTGAAAAAATATCAGGAGCCAAAAATAATTCAAGAAAATAAAGTTTTATAGTACATAGAGGATGACATGCGGGTCCCATTTAGCAAGAGCGGTATCACCGTTTGAGAGGCGGCAGGGGATCGAAAGAAAAAGGCAAGTGAAAAAATATCAGGAGCCAAAAATAATTCAAGAAAAGAAAGTTTTATAGTACATAGAGGATGACATGCGGGTCCCAGTTAGCAGCAGCGGTATCACCATTTGAGAGGCGGCAGGGGATCGAAAGAAAAAGGTAAGTGACCAAATATGAGGTGCCAAAAATAATTCAAGAAAAGAAAGTTTTATAGTACATAGAGGATGACATGCGGGTCCCAGTTAGCAGCAGCGGTATCACCGTTTGAGAGGCGGCAGGGGATCGAAAGAAAAAGGTAAGTGACCAAATATGAGGTGCCAAAAATAATTCAAGAAAAGAAAGTTTTATAGTACATAGAGGATGACATGCGGGTCCCGGTTAGCGACAGCGGTATCACCATTTGAGAGGCGGCAGTGGGATCGAAAGAAAAAGGTAAGTGACCAAATATGAGGTGCCAAAAATAATTCAAGAAAAGAAAGTTTTATAGTACATAGAGGATGACATGCGGGTCCCAGTTAGCAGCAGCGGTATCACCGTTTGAGAGGCGGCAGGGGATCGAAAGAAAAAGGCAAGTGACCAAATATGAGGTGCCAAAAAAAAACTCCAAGAAAATAAAGTTGATTGCACATAGAGGATGACATGCGGGTCCCATTTAGCAGCAGCGGTCTCAACGTTTCCAAGGCGGCAAGGGATCAAAAGAAAAAGGAAGTAGCCAGAAATCAGGGGGTCAAAAAAAATCCAAGAATAGAAAGAATTTTGGTTCATAGAGGATGACATGCGGGACCCATGATCCTGCATCGTAAACGGCTCGATCGGAGAACGTTGAACGAGATGGCGCGATCGAGAAAAAAAACAATGCCAGAGAGGCTGCCATCTGGGCCCTACATCCCTCGGCGGTGCGGATTTGCGTTGACTCGGCCGGCGAACCCGAGATTTCGAGATGCACCACGTCCCGAGCCACCATACGCGACGTTTTGGCCGCTTTCGTCGGGCTAGGTGGCCTCAAAAATGAGAAAAAAAAAGTTTTGACATGCACCACGAAGGGACCAAAAATCGTCGGCCATGGTACACCAGCAACCACGGCGCGACTTCAACTTCGTCGGCCATGGCAACTTTTCTTGTAGTGACATAGTCTTCTTATGTCATATAGTAAGCATTCAATTAAGTTGATAAACAATGTCTAGACATATTCAAACCAGAAAAATCAAGTATCTAGCTACCCCTAACCCTAAACTCTGTCTTATGAAGTCAAGCCTGCATGAAGAGAAGTGGTTTTTGGTTTCAAACATGGAAATTTCAAAAACCCTACCAAGATCTACATTTTGGAGTGACTAAGAAGGATATATGCTTATTTTTTCATATTCATGTTTTAAACTTGTTTAAATCATGGCCAAACCTAGGATTTGACCAAGATTCAAATGGGCATAAAAATTCAGAAAAAAAATGGAAAATCAAGGCACATAGTATTCTTATGTCACATAGTAAGCATTCAATTAAGTTGATAGACAAGGTCTAGATATATTCAAACCAGAGAAATCATGTGTCTACCCCCTAACCCTAAACTCTGTCTCATGAAGTCAAGCATGAAGATATGTGGTTTTTGGCCGGTTTCAAACATGGAAATTTCAAAAACCCTCCCAAGAGCTTCATTTTGGAGTGACTAAGAAGGATATATGCTTAATTTTCATATTCATGTTTTCAACTTGTTTAAATCATGGTAAAACCTAGGATTTGACCAAGATTAAAATGGGCTTAAAAATTAAAAAAAACAATAAAATGAAAAACCAATGCACATAGTCATCTTATGTCATCTAGTAAGCATTCAATTAAGTTGATAAACAAGGTCTAGACATATTCAAACCAGAAAATTCATGTATCAAGCTACCCTTATCACGAAACTCTGTCTTATGAAGTCAAGCATGAAGAGAAGTACGCAGTTTTTTGGTTTCAAACATGGAAATTTCAAAAACCCTCTCAAGAGCTTCATTTTGGAGTGACTACGAAGGATACATGTTTAATTTTTCATATTCATGTTTTAAACTTGTTTAAATCATGGTCAAACCTAGGATTTGACCAAGATTCAAATGGCAAAATTTAAAAAAAATGAAAAATCAAGGCACATAGTCTTCTTATGTCATATAGTAAGCATTCAATTAAGTTGATAAACAAGGTCTAGACATATTCAAACCAGAGAAATCTTGTATCTACCCCCTAACCCTAAACTCTGTCTCATGAAGTCAAGCGCATGAAGATATGTGGTTTTTGGTTTCAAACATGGAAATTTCAAAAACCCTCCCAAAGAGCTTCATTTTGGAGTGACTAAGAAGGATCCATAGGAAACTATGTACTAATACAGTATAATGATCACCCGAGTTATTAGAGCAACAAGTCTGTCACGTGCGTAAGGTCCCACACTTCAGTGAGCACAAGTCACGTACGCTAGGTAGGCAAACTCCCAGCCATCTTCTTTGTCAGGAGAGAGGCATCAACACACACACACACTCTCTCTCTCTCTCTCCAATTATCCACCTCCGTTGGCTGCCGGTTTTGGCAGGTCGTTTCTAGCTCAGCTCGTAGGCCATGGTGTGCAGGCTCTGTAGCCATGGCGATTTGGTCGCGCCAAGTGGTTCGTCCCCGGCTGGGACGAGGATCAATCCGGACGGTGGCTGTTAAGGACCCGATCGCATTTCTTGCTTTCAGCATGGGGTCTACCATGTAAATCTTAGGGATTTAGACGTAATTTCCTGTTAATTTTGTGTCCTGCTGTAAACTGCGCTCTGATGCGTATTGGAAATCTGGGTCCTTCAGGATCGTTCGATTGTCCCTCTAAAAAAAAATCTCTCTCATTCTCGGCCTTTCTCGCTCGCTCGCACGAGTCACACCCCCCTGCGCACTGACAACCCTGCACAACAGTCAATATCACCAGAAAAAGGATAGACACCATAAATAAGTGGGGCCCCGTGACTGCTCTCCCTTCGTCTCCTCCCGTGTGATCCCTCTTCCTCCGACTCCCGACCTTGCGGAAAAGAAAAATGAAATGAAAGAGTTTCACTGGACGGGCAAACACATGTGCTGCCTAGTAATAATAATAATAACGTAAAAAAATCGACCTACGAATCTATTATTAAATAAGCTAAACTAGGGTTTTGCCCAATACTACGGATCAATTTCTGAAAATCCAACTACGGGGTTCGATTTGGCCTGCTAATATAAAATTATATAATCCGAACTAGTATTCCTCTAAAAAATCATTTTGGTATGTGATACGCGTACAGCACGCGACCGTTGGGAACCCCAAGAGGAAGGTGTGATGCGTACAGCGGCAAGTTTTCCCTCAGTATGAAACCAAGGTTTAATCGAACCAGTAGGAGCCAAGAAGCACGTTGAAGGTTGATGGCGGCGAGATGTAGTGCGGCGCAACACCAGGGATTCCGGCACCAACGTGGAACCTGCACAACACAAACCAAGTACTTTGCCCCAACGAAACAGCGAGGTTGTCAATCTCACCGGCTTGCTATAACAAAGGATTAGATGTATAGTGTGGAAGATGATTGTTTGCAGAAAAAACGATGAACGATTGCAAAGTAGATTGTATTTCAGTATAGAGAATTGGACCGGGGTCCACAGTTCACTAGAGGTGTCTCTCCCATAAGATAAACAGCATGTTGGGTGAACAAATTACAGTTGGGCAATTGACAAATAAAGAGGGCATGACCATGCACATACATATTATGATGAGTATAGTGAGATTTAATTGGGCATTACGACAAAGTACATAGACCGCTATCCAGCATGCATCTATGCCTAAAAAGTCCACCTTCAGGTTATCATCCGAACCCCCTCCAGTATTAAGTTGCTAACAACAGACAATTGCATTAAGTATTGCGCGTAATGTAATCAATAACTACATCCTCGGACATAGCATCAATGTTTTATCCCTAGTGGCAATAGCACATCCATAATCTTAGAGATTTCTGTCACTTCCCCAGATTCACGGAGACATGAACCCACTATCGAGCATAAATACCCCCTCTTGGAGTTAAGAGTAAAAACTTGGCCAGAGCCTCTACTAATAACGGAGAGCATGCAAGATCATAAACAACACATAGATATAAATTGATAATCAACATAACATGGTATTCTCTATTCATCGGATCCCAACAAACACAACATATAGAATTACAGATAGATGATCTTGATCATGTTCGGTAGCTCACAAGACCCGACAATTAAGCACAATGAGGAGAAGACATCCATCTAGCTACTGCTATGGACCCATAGTCCAGGGGTAGACTACTCACACATCACTCCGGAGATGACCATGGCGGCGTAGAGTCCTCCGGGAGATGATTCCCCTCTCCAGCAGGGTGCCGGAGGCGATCTCCTGAATCCCCCGAGATGGGATTGGCGGCGGCGGCGTCTCTGGAAGGTTTTCCGTATCGTGGCTCTCGGTACTGGGGGTTTCGCGACGAAGGCTTTAAGTAGGCGGAAGGGTAGGTCAGGGGCGACGCGAGGGGCCAGGAGACAGGGCGGCGCGGCCAAGGGTGGGGCCGCGCCGCCTGCCCTCCTGGCCACCTCGTGGCCCCACGTCGTTGACTCTTCGGTCTTCTGGAAGCTCCGTGGCAAACTAGGACCCTGGGCGTTGATTTCGTCCAATTCCGAGAATATTTCCTTACTAGGATTTCTGAAACCAAAAACAGCAGAAAACAAAGAATCGGCACTTCGGCATCTTGTTAATAGGTTAGTTCCAGAAAATGCACGAATATGACATAAAGTGTGCATAAAACATGTAGATATCATCAATAATGTGGCATGGAACATAAGAAATTATCGATACGTCGAGACGTATCAGCATCCCCAAGCTTAGTTCCTGCTCGTCCCGAGCAGGTAAACGATAAACAAAGATAATTTCTGGAGTGACATGCCATCATAACCTTGATCATACTATTGTAAAGCATATGAGCTGAGATCAAATCATTCAAAGCAAGTGTCTATATTGATATAAGAGATGATAATGCAAGAGTTAGACAAGCTAGAAGTTTTCATGAACTATTGCTTTAAAGACATGCAACCGTACAAAGTTCATTAAAGATGTATTAAGTATTCAGCATAGAAGTTCTATCCTTCATTCCAAGCATCAAGTAAATTTTCACAACATAAGAAGGATTCAGTCAAGTAAACATAAACATGAACGTCATGAATCAACTATTTCGAAGTCTACTCAACCGGTGAGCGCAAGCATTTGATATTAGCACCAGGATGTTATGGCATAAAGAACGTTAATGGGGGTTTGGAAGGCCAAATGGAAGAAAGGCTTGCAAAGCTGTAAATGACCATTAGACAAGAGGAAGCCTTATGATCGAAGCTATGCAAGTAGTGATTGCCATGCAACGGATGCACATAGAGCTATATGTGTATGAAAGCTCTCCAATGGAACTAGTGGGGGTGCATCCAACTTGGTTGCTCACGAAGACCTAGAGCACTTTTGAGGAGGCTCATCATTGGAATATACAACCCAAGTTCTATAGTGTAAATTCCCCACATAGTTATACTAGTAAAACATGAAAACTCTCTCATATGAATGTAGGTGCTAAACATGAGCACAAATGATGACTATGAATAATGCGGGTGCTAAAACATGAGCACAAGTGTGGATAAAAGATAGTAATGCTGCCCCTTTTTCTTTATTCTCTTTTTTTTTCTTTTTTCTTTTTTCTTCTTTTTTTTCTTTCTTTTCATTTTTTTTCTTTCTTCTTTTTTTTTCTTTTCTTTTTGATGGCCTCCATGGCTCTTTTCATTTTTAGGGGCAACATCCTAATATGACAACACACTTTTTGGTACAAATAACTCATAATGAATGAAACATGATGTATGAAAATGTATGCCTCTGCCAGTGTAGCAGGATGTGCAATGATCTAGCGTAACATGGGTAACCACACATCAGCTGTATATGATCATGCAAAGCAATATATAAATAATAAACGACAACATGGCATGTAATGTAAAATGGATGTTGCATGGCAATATATCTCGGAACAGCTATGGAAATGCTGTGGTAGGTAGGTATGGTGGCTGTTTTGAGGAGATGTATGGGCTTATGTGTAGGAGAACAAGAGAAAGTTCCCCCACGGGTTTGGATGTACCGGCGAAGTATGCACAATTCTCAATGTGAGCAAAAGGCAATGCACAGTACCGAAGAGGCTAGCAAATTTAGATGGTGGAAGTGCCAAAAACCGTAGCTAAACATTAGTCAAAAAGAACTCACAAGCTTATTGCAAACGACTAGCAGGTTCATCATTAAGAGCATGATTAAAATTTACTCCAAGGAGGGCCGTTCACGGTGGCACAAGTACCCCGCTAGCTCCCTCGACCTTCAGCACAACTTAGTTATTACGATGAACTCTCAGACATGGAAAGCTATCAAGTCCAACTACGCCTTCAACTATTTAAATAGAGTTTGTAGTACGGCACAAGCTTAAAAACAACAATCCACTACTAATTTTAACTTATTTATCCAGCAAGCCTTATCATCTAAATACCTCAAAACATTTGCAAAGAATCAAGTTATCAAAGCTCAATGTTCTACAAGTATTTTATTATACACTACCTCATGCAACATTTCCCGTTTCCAACCATACAACAATTTAACGAAGAAGAAACTTCGCCATGAATATTATGAGTAAAGCCTAAGGACATACTTGTCCATATGCAACAGCGGAGCGTGTCTCTCTCCCACACAAAGAATGCTAGGATCCATTTTATTCAAACAAAACAAAAACAAAAACAAACCGACGCTCCAAGCAAAGCACATAAGATGTGATGGAATAAAAATATAGTTTCAGGGGAGGAACCTGATAATGTTGTCGATGAAGAAAGGGATGCCTTGGGCATCCCCAAGCTTAGACGCTTGAGTCTTCTTGATATATGCAGGGGTGAACCACCGGGGCATCCCCAAGCTTAGAGCTTTCACTCTCCTTGATCATGTTGTATCATCTCCCTCTCTTGATCCTTGAAAACTTCCTCCACACCAAACTCAAAACAACTCATTAGAGAGTTAGTGCACAATCAAAATATACATGTTCAGAGGTGACATAATCATTCTTAACACTTCTGGACATTACACAAAGCTACTGAAAGTCAATGGAATCGAAATATCCATCGAACATAACAAAACAGGCAATGCGAAATAAAAGGCAGAATCTGTCAAAAACAGAACAGTTCGTAATGACGAATTTTATTGAGGCACCAGACTTGCTCAAATGAAAATGCTCAAATTGAATGAAAGTTGCGTAAATATCTGAGGATCACTCACGTAAATTGGCATAATTTTCTGAGTTACCTACAGAGAATTGTTCCCAGATTCGTGACAGCAAAGAAATCTGTTTCTGCGCAGTAATCCAAATCTTGTATGAACCTTACTATCAACGACTTTACTTGGCACAACAAAACACTAAACTATGATAAGGAGAGGTTGCTACAGTAGTAAACAACTTCCAAGACTCAAAATAAAAACAATGTACTGTAGTAAAAACATGGGTTGTCTCCCATAAGCGCTTTTCTTTAACGCCTTTCAGCTAGGCGCAGAAAGTGTGTATCAAGTGTTATCAAGAGACGAAGTGTCAACATCATAATTTGTTCTAATAATAGAATCATAAGGTAACTTCATTCTCTTTCTAGGGAAGTGTTCCATACCTTTCTTGAGAGGAAATTGATATTTAATATTACCTTCTTTCATATCAATGATAGCACCAACAGTTCGAAGAAAAGGTCTTCCCAATATAATGGGACAAGATGCATTGCATTCAATATACAAGACAACAAAATCAACGGGGACAAGGTTATTGTTAACGGTAATGCGAACATTATCAACTTTCTCCAAAGGTTTCTTTGTAGAATGATCAGCAAGATTAACATCCAAATAACAATTTTTCAATGGTGGCAAGTCAAGCATATTATAAATTTTCTTAGGCATAACAGAAATACTTGCACCAAGATCACATAAAGCATTACAATCAAAGTCATTGACCTTCATCTTAATGATGGGCTCCCAACCATCCTCTAGCTTTCTAGGAATAGAAGCTTCGCGTTCTAATTTCTCTTCTCTAGCTTTTATGAGAGCATTTGTAATATGTTTTGTGAAAGCCAAGTTTATAGCACTAGCATTAGGACTCTTAGCAAGTTTTTGTAAGAACTTTATAACTTCAGAGATGTGGCAATCATCAAAATTCAAACCATTATAATCTAAAGCAATGGGATCATCATCCCCAATGTTGGAAAAAATTTCAGCAGTTTTATCACAGGCAGTTTCAGCAGTTTTAGCAGTTTCAGGCAGTTTTTCGCGCTTTGCATTTGAAGTGGAAACATTGCCAACACCAATTATTTTACCATTAATAGTAGGAGGTGCAGCAACATGTGAAGCATTAGCATTACTAGTGGTGGTAATAGTCCAAACTTTAGCTATATTATCTTCTTTTTCATTTTCTTCTCTTTCCCACCTAGCACGCAATTCGGCCATCAATCTTATATTCTCATTAATTCTAACTTGGATGGCATTTGCTGTAGTAACAATTTTATTATGATGATTTTCATTAGGCATAACTTTCGATTTCAAAAGATCAACATCAGCAACAAGACTATCGACTTTAGAAGCAAGTATATCAATTTTCCCAAGCTTTTCTTCAACAGATTTGTTAAAAGCAGTTTGTGTACTAATAAATTCTTTAAGCATGGCTTCAAGTCCAGGGGGTGAATTCCTATTATTGTTGTAAGAATTCCCATAAGAATTACCATAGCCGTTGCCATTATTATAAGGATATGGCCTATAGTTGTTACTAGAATTGTTCCGGTAAGAATTGTTGTTGAAATTATTATTTTTAATGAAGTTTACATCAACATGTTCTTCTTGTGCAACCAATGAAGCTAACGGAACATTATTAGGATCAATATTAGTCCTATCATTCACAAGCATAGACATAATAGCATCAATCTTATCACTCAAGGAAGAGGTTTCTTCGACAGAATTTACCTTCTTACCTTGTGGAGCTCTTTCCGTGTGCCATTCAGAGTAATTGATCATCATATTATCAAGAAGCTTTGTTGCCTCACCAAGAGTGATGGACATAAAGGTACCTCCAGCAGCTGAATCCAATAGGTTCCGCGAAGAAAAATTCAGTCCTGCATAAAAGGTTTGGATGATCATCCAAGTAGTCAGTCCATGGGTTGGGCAATTTTTAACCAAAGATTTCATTCTTTCCCATGCTTGTGCAACATGCTCAGTATCCAATTGTTTAAAATTCATTATGCTACTCCTCAAAGATATAATTTTAGCAGGGGGATAATATCTACCAATAAAAGCATCCTTGCATTTAGTCCATGAATCAATACTATTCTTAGGCAGAGATAGCAACCAATGTTTAGCTCTTCCTCTTAATGAGAAAGGGAACAATTTTAATTTTACAATGTCACCATCTACATCTTTATACTTTTGCATTTCACATAGTTCAACAAAATTATTGAGATGGGCAGCAACATCATCAGAACTAACACCAGAAAATTGCTCTCGCATAACAAGATTTAGTAAAGCAGGTTTAATTTCAAAGAATTCTGCTGTAGTAGCAGGTGGAGCAATAGGTGTGCATAAGAAATCATTATTATTTGTGGTTGTGAAGTCACACAACTTAGTATTTTCAGGAGTACCCATTTTAGCAACAGTAAATAAAGCAAACTAGATAAAGTAAATGTGAGTAACTAATTTTTTGTGTTTTTGATATAGCAAACAAGATAGCAAATAAAGTAAAACTAGCAACTAATTTTTTTGTGTTTTGATTTAGTGCAGCAAACAAAGTAGTAAATAAAACTAAGCAAGAAAAAAACAAAGTAAAGAGATTGGGATGTGGAGACTCCCCTTGCAGCGTGTCTTGATCTCCCCGGCAACGGCGCCAGAAAACAGTCTTGATACGCGTACAGCACGCGACCGTTGGGAACCCCAAGAGGAAGGTGTGATGCGTACAGCGGCAAGTTTTCCCTCAGTATGAAACCAAGGTTTAATCGAACTAGTAGGAGCCAAGAAGCACGTTGAAGGTTGATGGCGGCGAGATGTAGTGCGACACAACACCAGGGATTCCGGCGCCAACGTGGAACCTGCACAACACAAACCAAGTACTTTGCCCCAACGAAACAGCGAGGTTGTCAATCTCACCGGCTTGCTGTAACAAAGGATTAGATGTATAGTGTGGAAGATGATTGTTTGCAGAAAATAGTAGAACAGTATTGCAGTAGATTGTATTTCAGTATAGAGAATTGGACCGGGGTCCACAGTTCACTAGAGGTGTCTCTCCCATAAGATAAACAGCATGTTGGGTGAACAAATTACAATTGGGCAATTGACAAATAAAGAGGGCATGACCATGCACATACATATTATGATGAGTATAGTGAGATTTAATTGGGCATTACGATAAAGTACATAGACCGCTATCCAGCATGCATCTATGCCTAAAAAGTCCACCTTCAGGTTATCATCCGAACCCCCTCCAGTATTAAGTTGCTAACAACAGACAATTGCATTAAGTATTGCGCGTAATGTAATCAATAACTACATCCTCGGACATAGCATCAATGTTTTATCCCTAGTGGCAACAGCACATCCATAATCTTAGAGATTTCTGTCACTTCCCCAGATTCACGGAGACATGAACCCACTATCGAGCATAAATACCCCCTCTTGGAGTTAAGAGTAAAAACTTGGCCAGAGCCTCTACTAATAACGGAGAGCATGCAAGATCATAAACAACACATAGATATAAATTGATAATCAACATAACATGGTATTCTCTATTCATCGGATCCCAACAAACACAACATATAGAATTACAGATAGATGATCTTGATCATGTTCGGCAGCTAACAAGACCCGACAATTAAGCACAATGAGGAGAAGACATCCATCTAGCTACTGCTATGGACCCATAGTCCAGGGGTAGACTACTCACACATCACTCCGGAGGCGACCATGGCGGCGTAGAGTCCTCCGGGAGATGATTCCCCTCTCCGGCAGGGTGCCGGAGGCGATCTCCTGAATCCCCCGAGATGGGATTGGCGGCGGCGGCGTCTCTGGAAGGTTTTCCGTATCGTGGCTCTCGGTACTGGGGGTTTCGCGACGAAGGCTTTAAGTAGGCGGAAGGGTAGGTCAGGGGGCGACGCGAGGGGCCCGGGAGACAGGGCGGCGCGGCCAAGGGTGGGGCCGCGCCACCTGCCCTCCTGGCCACCTCGTGGCCCCACTTCGTTGACTCTTCGGTCTTCTGGAAGCTCCGTGGCAAAATAGGACCCTGGGCGTTGATTTCGTCCAATTCCGAGAATATTTCCTTACTAGGATTTCTGAAACCAAAAACAGCAGAAAACAAAGAATCGGCACTTCGGCATCTTGTTAATAGGTTAGTTCCAGAAAATGCACGAATATGACATAAAGTGTGCATAAAACATGTAGATATCATCAATAATGTGGCATGGAACATAAGAAATTATCGATACGTCGGAGACGTATCAGTATGCATCGTTTGGTACTTTTCATAGCTAGAGTGCTTACTCCCTCCGTTAGCAAATAGTCTTCGTATGTCATATAGTAAGCATTCAAGTTGATAAACAAGGTTTAGACATATTCAACCAGAAAAATCATGTATCTACCCCCTATCCCTAAACTCTGACTTATGAAGTCAAGCATCAAGAGATGTGGTTTTTGGTTTCAAACATGGAAATTTCAAAAACCCTCCAAAGAGCTACAATTTGGAGTGGCTAAGAAGGATAGATGCTTAATTTTTCATATTTATGTTTTAAACTTGTTTAAATCATGTTCAAGCCTAGGATTTGACCAAGATTCAAATGGGCATAAAATTAAAAAAACAATAAAATGAAAAACCAATGCACATAGTCTTCTTATGTCATATATATAGTAAGCATTTAATTAAGTTGATAACAAGGTCTAGACATATTCAAACGAGAAAAGTCATGTATCAAGCTACCCCTAACCCCAAACTCTGTCTTATGAAGTCAAGCATGAAGAGAAGTACGTGGTTTTTTGGTTTCAAACATGGAAATTTCAAAAACCTCTCAAGAGCTTCATTTTGTAGTGACTACGAAGGATACATGCATGCTTAATTTTCATATTCATGTTTTAACTTGTTTAAATCATGGTCAAACCTAGGATTTGATCAAGATTCAAATGGGCATAATTTAAAAAAAATGAAAAATCAAGGCACATGGTCTTCTTATGTCATATAGTAAGCATTCAATTAAGTTGATAAACAAGGTCTAGACATATTCAAACCAGAGAAATCATGTATCTACCCCCTAACCCTAAACTCTGTCTCATGAAGTCAAGCATGAAGATATGTGGTTTTTGGCCGGTTTCAAACATGGAAATTTCAAAAACCCTCCCAAGAGCTTCATTTTGGAGTGATTAAGAAGGATATATGCTTAATTTTTCATATTCATGTTTTCAACTTGTTTAAATCATGGTCAAACTTAGGATTTGACCAAGATTCAAATGGGCATGAAATTAAAAAAACAATAAAATGAAAAACCAATGCACATAGTCTTCTTATGTCATATATATAGTAAGCATTCAATTAAGTTGATAACAAGGTCTAGACATATTCAAACGAGAAAAATCATGTATCAAGCTACCCCTAACCCCAAACTCTGTCTTATGAAGTCAAGCATGAAGAGAAGTACGTGGTTTTTTGGTTTCAAACATGGAAATTTCAAAAACCCTCTCAAGAGCTTCATTTTGGAGTGACTATGAAGGATACATGCTTAATTTTCATATTCATGTTTTAAACTTGTTTAAATCATGGTCAAACCTAGGATTTGACCAAGATTCAATTGGGCATAATTTAAAAAAAATGAAAAATCAAGACACATAGTCTTTTATGTCATATAGTAAGCATTCAATTAAGTTGATAAACAAGGTCTAGACATATCAAACCAGAAAAATCATGTATCTACCCCCTATATATCCGTAAACCCTGACTTATGAAGTCAAGCATGAAGAGAAGAAGTGGTTTTTGGTTTCAAACATGGAAATTTCAAAAACCCTCCCAAGAGCTTCATTTTGGAGTGACTAATTAAGAAGCGTACCTGCTTACTTTTTTCATATTCATGTTTTAAACTTGTTCAAATCTAGGTCAACAAACCTAGGATTTGACGAAGAATCAAATGGGTATAAAAAAATTAAAACCAAGGTCTGCTCATGTCATATATAGTAAGCATTCAATTAGATTGATAAACAAGGTCTAGACATATTCAAACTAGCAGGAAAATCATGTATGTCCCCCTAACCCTAAACTATGTCTTATGAAGTCAAGCATGCATGAAGAGAAGTGGTTTTTGGTTTTCAAGCATGGAAATTTCAAAAACCCTCCCAAGAGCTACATATTGGAGTGACTAAGAAGAATATATGCTTAATTTTTCATATTCATGTTTTAAACTTGATTAAATCATGGTCAAGCCTAGGATTTGACCAAGATTCAAATTGGCATAAAAATTCAAAAAAAATGAAAAACCAATGCACATAGTCATCTTATGTCATATAGTAATTAAGTATTCAATTAAGTTGATAAACAATGTCTAGACATATTCAAACCAGAAAATTTATGTATCAAGCTACCCCTAACCCCAAACTCTATCTTATGAAGTCTAGCATGAAGAGAAGTACGTGGTTTTTTGGTTTCAAACATGGAAATTTCAAAAACCCTCTCAAGATCGAGCTTCATTTTGGAGTGACTATGAAGGATACATGCTTAATTTTTCATATTCATGTTTTAAACTTGTTTAAATCATGGTCAAACCTAGGATTTGACCAAGATTCAAATGGGCATAAAAATTCAAAATAAATCAAAATAAATGAAAAACCAAGGCACATAGTCTTCTTATGTCATATAGTAAGCATTCAATTAAGTTGATAAACAATGTCTAGACATATTCAAACCAGAAAAATCAAGTATATAGCTACCCCTAACCCTAAGCTCTGTCTTATGAAGTCAAGGCATGCATGAAGAGAAGTGGTTTTTGGTTTCAAACATGGAAATTTCAAAAACCCTACCAAGATCTACATTTTGGAGTGACTAAGAAGGATATATGCTTATTTTTTCATATTCATGTTTTAAACTTGTTTAAATCATGGCCAAACCTAGGATTTGACCAAGATTCAAATGGGCATAAAAATTCAGAAAAAACAAAAAATGGAAAATCAAGGCACATAGTATTCTTATGTCACATAGTAAGCATTCAATTAAGTTGATAGACAAGGTCTAGATATATTCAAACCAGAGAAATCATGTGTCTACCCCCTAACCCTAAACTCTGTCTCATGAAGTCAAGCATGAAGATATGTGGTTTTTGGCCGGTTTCAAACATGGAAATTTCAAAAACCCTCCCAAGAGCTTCATTTTGGAGTGACTAAGAAGGATATATGCTTAATTTTCATATTCATGTTATCAACTTGTTTAAATCATGGTCAAACCTAGGATTTGACCAAGATTCAAATGGGCTTAAAAATTAAAAAAAACAATAAAATGAAAAACCAATGCACATAGTCATCTTATGTCATCTAGTAAGCATTCAATTAAGTTGATAAACAAGGTCTAGACATATTCAAACCAGAAAATTCATGTATTAAGCTACCCTTATCCCGAAACTCTGTCTTATGAAGTCAAGCATGAAGAGAAGTAGGCGGTTTTCTGGTTTCAAACATGGAAATTTCAAAAACCCTCTCAAGAGCTTCATTTTGGAGTGACTATGAAGGATACATGTTTAATTTTTCATATTCATGTTTTAAACTTGTTTAAATCATGGTCAAACCTAGGATTTGACCAAGATTCAAATGGCAAAATTTAAAAAAATGAAAAATCAAGGCACATAGTCTTTTTATGTCATATAGTAAGCATTCAATTAAGTTGATAAACAAGGTCTAGACATATTCAAACCAGAGAAATCATGTATCTACCCCCTAACCCTAAACTCTGTCTCATGAAGTCAAGCGCATGAAGCTATGTGGTTTTTGGTTTCAAACATGGAAATTTCAAAAACCCTCCCAAGAGATTCATTTCGAAGTGATTAATTAAGAACCATACATGCATGCCTAGTTTTTCATATTCATGTTTTAAACTTATTCAAATCTTGGTGAAACCTAGGATTTGACCAAGATTCAAATGGTTTATAAAAATTCAAAAAAAAGGTCTTCTTATGTTATATAGTAGGCATTCAATTAAGTTGATAAATAAGGTCTAGACATATTCAAACCAGAAAAATCATGTATCTACCCCCTAACCCTAAACTCTGTCTTATGAAGTCAAGCATGAAGAGAAGTGGTTTTAGGTTTCAAACATGGAAATTTCAAAAACCTCCCCAAACTTCATTTTAGAGTGACTAAGAATACAAGCTTCCCTTTTTTCATTTTCATGTTTTAAACTTGTTTAAATTATCTTGGTCAAATCTAGGATTTGACAAGATTCAAATGGGTAAACATATGATAAGTGATGCAAAAATCATTTTGGTGTGCATCGTTTGGTACTTTTCATAGCTAGAGTGCTTACTCCCTCCGTTAGCAAATAGTCTTCGTATGTCATATAGTAAGCATTCAAGTTGATAAACAAGGTTTAGACATATTCAACCAGAAAAATCATGTATCTACCCCCTATCCCTAAACTCTGACTTATGAAGTCAAGCATCAAGAGATGTGGTTTTTGGTTTCAAACATGGAAATTTCATTTCTAAGTGCGGGCAAACCAGCCTTTAGCTTAACATATTTCTAAGTACAGTACAAGGTTTCAGAAAAATTGAGTGGGGGCGGCTGCCCCCCTTGGCTATAGTCTGGATCCGCCCATGCTATAGTTTGAGGCCATTTGGATGACGTCGAAAAAATTCTTTGATTAGAAATGGGGTTGTTCGAACCCCGTAGTTGGATTTTTTGAACCTTGATCTGTAATCTTGGGCAAAACCCTAGTTTAACCTATTTAATTATAGATTCGTAGGTCGATTTTTCTACGTACCTTTTTATTATTACTCTACTATGCAGCACATATGTGTTTGCCCGTCGAGTGAAACTCGGAAGGAGAGAAGAAGGAGGGAGAGCATTATGGTGACTCCCCTTTTTCGGGCGATCTTTGGTTGTTGTGCGGGGTTTGTCAACGAGCGGGAGGTGCGGCGAGCGAGCGAGTCGAGCGAGGCCAAGAATGAGAGATTTTTTTGTGAGAGGGACAACCGAAGGATCTGAAGGACCCAGAGACTTCCAATACGCATCCTGATGCGTCTTCTCTTGACAAAGAAAATGGCTGGGAGTTTGCGTACCTATTGCACGTGACTTGTGCTCACTGAAGTGTGGGACCTCACGCATGGGCACCACACGTAAGTGACAGACCTGTTGGTGTAAAAACCTCGGTTGATTATTATAGTGCATTCGAACAAAGTTTCCTATGGATTCAAGGGTAGGAAATCCAAGTTAACTCATTTACATGACATTATTTTTTCCATGAAGCAAAGTTAACACATCTATCAATTGGTAGATTTTGGAGTGACTAAGAAGGATCCATGCTTACCTTTTCGTTTTCACCTGTTAAACTTGTTTAAATCTTGGTCAAACCTAGGATTTGACAGAGATTCAAATGGGCGGAAAATTCAAAAATAAAAACAGAAAAATGAAAAACCAAAGCACATACGTAGTTTTCTTATGTCATATAGTAAGCATTCAAGTTGATAAACAAGGTCTACACATATTCAAACCATACAAATCATGTATCTACCCCTAACCCTAAACTCTGTCTTATGAAGTCAAGCATGAAGAGAAGTGGTTTTGGGTTTCAAACATGGAAATTTCAAAAACCTCCCAAAAACTTCATTTAGAGTGACTAAGAAGGATAAATGCTTCCCTTTTCATTTTCATGTTTTAAACTTGTTTAAATCTTGGTCAAACCTAGGATCTGACCAAGATTCAAATGGGCATCAAAAATAAATAAAAAAATCAGAAAAATGAAAAACCAAAGCACACAGTCTTCTTATGTCATATAGTAAGCATTAAAGTTGATAAACAAGGTCTAGACGTATTCAAACCAGACAAATCATGTATCTACCCCTAACCCTAAACTCTGTCTTATGAAGTCAAGCATGAAGAGAAGTTGTTTTGGGTTTCAAACATGGAAATTTCAAAAACCCTCCCCAGAGCTACATTTCGGAGTGACTAAGAAGGATAAATGCTTAATTTTTCATATTCATGATTTAAACTTGTTCAAATCTTGGTCAAACATAGGATTTGACCAAGATTCAAATGGGCATAAAAATTCAAAAAAAACAATAAAATGAAAAACCAATGCACATAGTCATCTTATGTCATCTAGTAAGCATTCAATTAAGTTGATAAACAAGGTCTAGACATATTCAAACCAGAAAAATCATGTATCAACAAGCTACCCCTAACCCCAAACTCTGTCTTATGAAGACAAGCATGAAGAGAAGTGTTTTTTGGTTTCAAACATGGAAATTTCAAAAACCCTCCCAAGAGCTACATATTGGAGTGACTAAGAAGGATAGATGCTTAATTTTTCATATTCATGTTTTAAACTTGATTAAATCATGGTCAAACCTAGGATTTGACCAATATTCAAATGGGCATAAAAATTCAAAAAGAATGAAAAACCAATGCACATAGTCATCTTATGTCATCTAGTAATTAAGTATTCAATTAAGTTGATAAACAAGGTCTAGACATATTCAAACCAGAAAATTATGTATCAAGCTACCCCTAACCCCAAACTCTATCTTATGAAGTCTAGCATGAAGAGAAGTACGTGGTTTTTTGGTTTCAAACATGGAAATTTCAAAAACCCTCTCAAGATCGAGCTTCATTTTGGAGTGACTACGAAGGATACATGCTTAATTATTCATATTCATGTTTTAAACTTGTTTAAATCATGGTCAAACCTAGGATTTGACCAAGATTCAAAAGGGCACAAAAATTAAAAAAAAACAATAAAATGAAAAACCAATGCACATGGTCATCTTATGTCATCTAGTAAGCATTCAATTAAGTTGATAAACAAGGTCTAGACATATTCAAACCAGAAATTTCATGTATCAAGCTACCCCTGTCCCCAAACTCTGTCTTATGAAGTCAAGCATGAAGAGAAGTACGCGGTTTTTTGGTTTCAAACATGGAAATTTCAAAAACCCTCTCAACAGAGCTTCATTTTGGAGTGACTAAGAATGCTACATGCTTAATTTTTCATATTCATGTTTTAAACTTGTTTAAATCATGGTCAAACCTAGGATTTGACCAAGATTCAAATGGGCATAAAAATTCAAAATAAATCAAAATAAATGAAAAACCAAGGCACATAGTCTTCTTATGTCATATAGTAAGCATTCAATTAAGTTGATAAACAATGTCTAGACATATTCAAACCAGAAAAATCAAGTATCTAGCTACCCCTAACCCTAAACTCTGTCTTATGAAGTCAAGCATGCATGAAGAGAAGTGGCTTTTGGTTTCAAACATGGAAATTTCAAAAACCCTCCCAAGAGCTACATATTGGAGTGACTAAGAAGGATAGATGCTTAATTTTTCATATTCATGTTTTAAACTTGATTAAATCATGGTCAAACCTAGGATTTGACCAATATTCAAATGGGCATAAAAATTCAAAAAGAATGAAAAACCAATGCACATAGTCATCTTATGTCATCTAGTAATTAAGTATTCAATTAAGTTGATAAACAAGGTCTAGACATATTCAAACCAGAAAATTATGTATCAAGCTACCCCTAACCCCAAACTCTATCTTATGAAGTCTAGCATGAAGAGAAGTACGTGGTTTTTTGGTTTCAAACATGGAAATTTCAAAAACCCTCTCAAGATCGAGCTTCATTTTGGAGTGACTACGAAGGATACATGCTTAATTATTCATATTCATGTTTTAAACTTGTTTAAATCATGGTCAAACCTAGGATTTGACCAAGATTCAAATGGGCACAAAAATTAAAAAAAAACAATAAAATGAAAAACCAATGCACATGGTCATCTTATGTCATCTAGTAAGCATTCAATTAAGTTGATAAACAAGGTCTAGACATATTCAAACCAGAAATTTCATGTATCAAGCTACCCCTGTCCCCAAACTCTGTCTTATGAAGTCAAGCATGAAGAGAAGTACGCGGTTTTTTGGTTTCAAACATGGAAATTTCAAAAACCCTCTCAACAGAGCTTCATTTTGGAGTGACTAAGAATGCTACATGCTTAATTTTTCATATTCATGTTTTAAACTTGTTTAAATCATGGCCAAACCTAGGATTTGACCAAGATTCAAATGGGCATAAAAATTCAGAAAAAACAAAAAATGGAAAATCAAGGCACATAGTATTCTTATGTCACATAGTAAGCATTCAATTAAGTTGATAGACAAGGTCTAGATATATTCAAACCAGAGAAATCATGTGTCTACCCCCTAACCCTAAACTCTGTCTCATGAAATCAAGCATGAAGATATGTGGTTTTTGGCCGGTTTCAAACATGGAAATTTCAAAAACCCTCCCAAGAGCTTCATTTTGGAGTGACTAAGAAGGATATATGCTTAATTTTCATATTCATGTTTTCAACTTGTTTAAATCATGGTCAAACCTAGGATTTGACCAAGATTCAAATGGGCTTAAAAATTAAAAAAACAATAAAATGAAAAGCCAATGCACATAGTCATCTTATGTCATCTAGTAAGCATTCAATTAAATTGATAAACAAGGTCTAGACATATTCAAACCAGAAAATTCATGTATCAAGCTACCCTTATCCCAAAACTCTGTCTTATGAAGTCAAGCATGAAGAGAAGTACGCGGTTTTTTGGTTTCAAACATGGAAATTTCAAAAACCCTCTCAAGAGCTTCATTTTGGAGTGACTACGAAGGATACATGTTTAATTTTTCGTATTCATGTTTTAAACTTGTTTAAATCATGGTCAAACCTAGGATTTGACCAAGATTCAAATGGCAAAATTTAAAAAAAATGAAAAATCAAGGCACATAGTCTTCTTATGTCATATAGTAAGCATTCAATTAAGTTGATAAACAAGGTCTAGACATATTCAAACTAGAGAAATCATGTATCTACCCCCTAACCCTAAACTCTGTCTCATGAAGTCAAGCGCATGAAGATATGTGGTTTTTGGTTTCAAACATGGAAATTTCAAAAACCCTGCCAAAGAGCTTCATTTTGGAGTGACTAAGAAGGATCCATAGGAAATTATGTACTAATACAGTATAATGATCACCCGAGTTATTAGAGCAACAAGTCTGTCACGTGCGTAAGGTCCCACACTTCAGTGAGCACAAGTCACGTACGCTAGGTAGGCAAACTCCCAGCCATCTTCTTTGTCAAGAGAGAGGCATCAACACTCTCTCTCTCTCTATCTATCTCTCTCTCTCTCCAATTATCCACCTCCGTTGGCTGCCGGTTTTGGCAGGTCGTTTCTAGCTCAGCTCGTAGGCCATGGTGTGCAGGCTCTGTAGCCATGGCGATTTGGTCGCGCCAAGTGGTTCGTCCCCGGCTGGGACGAGGATCAATCCGGACGGTGGCTGTTAAGGACCCGATCGCATTTCTTGCTTTCAGCATGGGGTCTACCATGTAAATCTTAGGGATTTAGACGTAATTTCCTGTTTATTTTGTGTCCTGCTGTAAACTGCGCTCTGATGCGTATTGGAAATCTGGGTCCTTCAGGATCGTTCGGTTGTCCCTCTAAAAAATCTCTCTCTAATTCTCGGCCTCGCTCGCTCGCACCCCCTGCGCACTAACAACCCTGCACAACAGTCAGCATCACCCGAAAAAATGTAGACACCATAAATAAGTGGGGCCCCGTGACTGCTCTCCCTTCGTCTCCTCCCGTGTGATCCCTCTTCCTCCGACTCCCGACCCTGCGGAAAAGAAAAATGAAATGAAAGAGTTTCACTGGACGGGCAAACACATGTGCTGCCTAGTAATAATAATAATAACGTAAAAAAATCGACCTACGAATCTATTATTAAATAAGCTAAACTAGGGTTTTGCCCAGTACTACGGATCAATTTCTGAAAATCCAACTACGGGGTTTGATTTGGCCTACTAATATAAAATTATATAATCCAAACTAGTATTCCTCTAAAAAATCATTTTGGTATGCATCGTTTGGTACTTTTCATAGCTAGAGTGCTTACTCCCTCCGTTAGCAAATAGTCTTCGTATGTCATATAGTAAGCATTCAAGTTGATAAACAAGGTTTAGACATATTCAACCAGAAAAATCATGTATATACCCCCTATCCCTAAACTCTGACTTATGAAGTCAAGCATCAAGAGATGTGGTTTTTGGTTTCAAACATGGAAATTTCAAAAACCCTCCCAAGAGCTACAATTTGGAGTGGCTAAGAAGGATAGATGCTTAATTTTTCATATTTATGATTTAAACTTGTTTAAATCATGGTCAAGCCTAGGATTTGACCAAGATTCAAATGGGCATAAAATTAAAAAAACAATAAAATGAAAAACCAATGCACATAGTCTTCTTATGTCATATATATAGTATGCATTCAATTAAGTTGATAACAAGGTCTAGACATATTCAAACGAGAAAAGTCATGTATCAAGCTACCCCTAACCCCAAACTCTGTCTTATGAAGTCAAGCATGAAGAGAAGTACGTGGTTTTTTGGTTTCAAATATGGAAATTTTAAAAACCCTCTCAAGAGCTTCATTTTGTAGTGACTACGAAGGATACATGCTTAATTTTCATATTCATGTTTTAAACTTGTTTAAATCATGGTCAAACATAGGATTTGACCAAGATTCAAATGGGCATAATTTAAAAAAAATGAAAAATCAAGGCACATGGTCTTCTTATGTCATATAGTAAGCATTCAATTAAGTTGATAAACAAGGTCTAGACATATTCAAACCAGAGAAATCATGTATCTACCCCCTAACCCTAAACTCTGTCTCATGAAGTCAAGCATGAAGATATGTGGTTTTTGGCCGGTTTCAAACATGGAAATTTCAAAAACCCTCCCAAGAGCTTCATTTTGGAGTGACTAAGAAGGATATATGCTTAATTTTTCATATTCATGTTTTCAACTTGTTTAAATCATGGTCAAACTTAGGATTTGACCAAGATTCAAATGGGCATGAAATTAAAAAAAACAATAAAATGAAAAACCAATGCACATAGTCTTCTTATGTCATATATATAGTAAGCATTCAATGAAGTTGATAACAAGGTCTAGACATATTCAAACGAGAAAAATCATGTATCAAGCTACCCGTAACCCCAAACTCTGTCTTATGAAGTCAAGCATGAAGAGAAGTACGTGGTTTTTTGGTTTCAAACAAGGAAATTTCAAAAACCCTCTCAAGAGCTTCATTTTGGAGTGACTATGAAGGATACATGCTTAATTTTCATATTCATGTTTTAAACTTGTTTAAATCATGGTCAAACCTAGGATTTGACAAAGATTCAAATGGGCATAATTTAAAAAAAATGAAAAATCAAGACACATAGTCTTTTATGTCATATAGTAAGCATTCAATTAAGTTGATAAACAAGGTCTAGACATATCAAACCAGAAAAATCATGTATCTACCCCCTATATATCCGTAAACCCTGACTTATGAAGTCAAGCATGAAGAGAAGAAGTGGTTTTTGGTTTCAAACATGGAAATTTCAAAAACCCTCCCAAGAGCTTCATTTTGGAGTGACTAATTAAGAAGCGTACCTGCTTACTTTTTTCATATTCATGTTTTAAACTTGTTCAAATCTAGGTCAACAAACCTAGGATTTGACGGAGAATCAAATGGGTATAAAAAAATTAAAACCAAGGTCTGCTCATGTCATATATAGTAAGCATTCAATTAGATTGATAAACAAGGTCTAGACATATTCAAACTAGCAGGAAAATCATGTATCTACCCCCTAACCCTAAACTATGTCTTATGAAGTCAAGCATGCATGAAGAGAAGTGGTTTTTGGTTTTCAAGCATGGAAATTTCAAAAACCCTCCCAAGAGCTACATATTGGAGTGACTAAGAAGGATATATGCTTAATTTTTCATATTCATGTTTTAAACTTGATTAAATCATGGTCAAGCCTAGGATTTGACCAAGATTCAAATGGGCATAAAAATTCAAAAAGAATGAAAAACCAATGCACATAGTCATCTTATGTCATCTAGTAATTAAGTATTCAATTAAGTTGATAAACAATGTCTAGACATATTCAAACCAGAAAATTTATGTATCAAGCTACCCCTAACCCCAAAATCTATCTTATGAAGTCTAGCATGAAGAGAAGTACGTGGTTTTTTGGTTTCAAACATGGAAATTTCAAAAACCCTCTCAAGATCGAGCTTCATTTTGGAGTGACTACGAAGGATACATGCTTAATTTTTCATATTCATGTTTTAAACTTGTTTAAATCATGGTCAAACCTAGGATTTGACCAAGATTCAAATGGGCATAAAAATTCAAAATAAATCAAAATAAATGAAAAACCAAGGCACATAGTCTTCTTATGTCATATAGTAAGCATTCAATTAAGTTGATAAACAATGTCTAGACATATTCAAACCAAAAAAATCAAGTATCTAGCTACCCCTAACCCTAAACTCTGTCTTATGAAGTCAAGGCATGCATGAAGAGAAGTGGTTTTTGGTTTGGAGTGACTAAGAAGGATATATGCTTATTTTTTCATATTTATGTTTTAAACTTGTTTAAATCATGGCCAAACCTAGGATTTGACCAAGATTCAAATGGGCATAAAAATTCAGAAAAAACAAAAAATGGAAAATCAAGGCACATAGTATTCTTATGTCACATATATAGTAAGCATTCAATTAAGTTGATAGACAAGGTCTAGATATATTCAAACCAGAGAAATCATGTGTCTACCCCCTAACCCTAAACTCTGTCTCATGAAGTCAAGCATGAAGATATGTGGTTTTTGGCCGGTTTCAAACATGAAAATTTCAAAAACCCTCCCAAGAGCTTCATTTTGGAGTGACTAAGAAGGATATATGCTTAATTTTCATATTCATGTTTTCATCTTGTTTAAATCATGGTCAAACCTAGGATTTGACCAAGATTCAAATGGGCTTAAAAATAAAAAATAAAACAATAAAATGAAAAACCAATGCACATAGTCATCTTATGTCATGTAGTAAGCATTCAATTAAGTTGATAAACAAGGTCTAGACATATTCAAACCAGAAAATTCATGTATCAAGCTACCCTTATCCCAAAACTCTGTCTTATGAAGTCAAGCATGAAGAGAAGTACGCGGTTTTTTGGTTTCAAACATGGAAATTTCAAAAACCCTCTCAAGGGCTTCATTTTGGAGTGACTACGAAGGATACATGTTTAATTTTTCATATTCATGTTTTAAACTTGTTTAAATCATGGTCAAACCTAGGATTTGACCAAGATTCAAATGGCAAAATTTAAAAAAAATGAAAAATCAAGGCACATAGTCTTCTTATGTCATATAGTAAGCATTCAATTAAGTTGATAAACAAGGTCTAGACATATTCAAACCAGAGAAATCATGTATCTACCCCCTAACCCTAAACTCTGTCTCATGAAGTCAAGCGCATGAAGATATGTGGTTTTTGGTTTCAAACATGGAAATTTCAAAAACCCTCCCAAGAGCTTCATTTCGAAGTGATTAATTAAGAACTATACATGCATGCTTAGTTTTTCATATTCATGTTTTAAACTTATTCAAATCTTGGTGAAACCTGACCAAGATTCAAATGGTTTATAAAAATTCAAAAAAAAAGGTCTTCTTATGTTATATAGTAGGCATTCAATTAAGTTGATAAACAAGGTCTAGACATATTCAACCAGAAAAATCATGTATCTACCCCCTATCCCTAAACTCTGACTTATGAAGTCAAGCATCAAGAGATGTGGTTTTTGGTTTCAAACATGGAAATTTCATTTCTAAGTGCGGGCAAACCAGCCTTTAGCTTAACATATTTCTAAGTACAGTACAAGGTTTCAGAAAAATTGAGTGGGGGCGGCTGCCCCCCTTGGCTATAGTCTGGATCCGCCCATGCTATAGTTTGAGGCCATTTGGATGACGTCGAAAAAATTCTTTGATTAGAAATGGGGTTATTCGAACCCCGTAGTTGGATTTTTTTGAACCTTGATCTGTAGTACTGGGCAAAACCCTAGTTTAACCTATTTAATTATAGATTCGTAGGTCGATTTTTCTACGTACCTTTTTATTATTACTCTACTATGCAGCACATATGTGTTTGCCCGTCGAGTGAAACTCGGAAGGAGAGAAGAAGGAGGGAGAGCATTATGGTGTCTCCCCTTTTTCGGGCGATGATGTTGACTGTTGTGCAGGGTTTGTCAGTGAGCAGGAGGTGCGAGCGAGCGAGTCGAGCGAGGCCGAGAATGAGAGATTTTTTTTTGTGAGAGGGACAACCGAAGGATCCTGAAGGACCCAGAGACTTCCAATACGCATCCTGATGCATCTTCTCTTGACAAAGAAAATGGCTGGGAGTTTGCGTACCTATTGCACGTGACTTGTGCTCATTGAAGTGTGGGACCTCACGCATGGGCACCACACGTAAGTGACAGACCTGTTGGTGTAAAAACCTCGGTTGATTATTATAGTGCATTAGAACAAAGTTTCCTATGGATTCAAGGGTAGGAAATCCAAGTTAACTCATTTACATGACATTATTTTTTCCATGAAGCAAAGTTAACACATCTATCAATTGGTACATTTTGGAGTGACTAAGAAGGATCCATGCTTACTGATGCGTGTGGTTGACACGTCCGTTGGGAACCCCAAGAGGAAGGTGTGATGCGCACAGCGGCAAGTTTCCCTCAGTAAGAAACCAAGGTTTAATCGAACCAGTAGGAGTCAAGAAGCACGTTGAAGGTTGATGGCGGCGGGATGTAGTGCGGCGCAACACCAGAGATTCCGGCGCCAACGTGGAACCTGCACAACACAACCAAAGTACTTTGCCCCAACGAAACAGTGAGGTTGTCAATCTCACCGGCTTGCTGTAACAAAGGATTAACCGTATTGTGTAGAAGATGATTGTTTGCAGAAAACAGTAGAACAGTATTGCAGTAGATTGTATTTCAGTATAGAGAATTGGACCGGGGTCCACAGTTCACTAGAGATGTCTCTCCCATAAGATAAACAGCATGTTGGGTGAACAAATTACAGTTGGGCAATTGACAAATAAAGAGGGCATGACCATGCACATACATATTATGATGAGTATAGTGAGATTTAATTGGGCATTACGACAAAGTACATAGACCGCCATCCAGCATGCATCTATGCCTAAAAAGTCCACCTTCAGGTTATCATCCGAACCCCCTCCAGTATTAAGTTGCTAACAACAGACAATTGCATTAAGTATTGCACGTAATGTAATTAGTGACTACATCCTTGAACATAGCACCAATGTTTTATCCCTAGTGGCAACAGCACATCCATAACCTTAGAGGTTCTTGTCACCCCTCTAGATTCACGGAGACATGAACCCACTATCGAGCATAAATACTCCTTCTTGGAGTTACTAGCATCAACTTGGCCAGAGCATCTACTAATAACGGAGAGCATGCAATATCATAAACAACACATAGACATGAATTGATAATCAACATAACAAGTATTCTCTATTCATCGGATCCCAACAAACGCAACATATAGAATTACAGATAGATGATCTTGATCATGTTAGGCAGCTCACAAGATCCGACAATGAAGCACAATGGGGAGAAGACAACCATCTAGCTACTGCTATGGACCCATAGTCCAGGGGTAGACTACTCACACATCACTCCGGAGGCGACCATGGCGGCGTAGAGTCCTCCGAGAGATGATTCCCCTCTCCGGCAGGGTGCCGGAGGCGATCTCCTGGATCCCCCGAGATGGGATCGGCGGCGGCGGCGTCTCTGGAAGGTTTTCCGTATCGTGGCTCTCGGTACTGGGGGTTTCGCGACGGAGGCTTTAAGTAGGCGGAAGGGCAGGTCAGGAGGCGGCACGAGGGCCCCACACCACAGGGCCGCGCGGCCAAGGGGGGGGCCACGCCGCCCTAGGGTGTGGCCACCTCGTGGCCCCACTTCGTCTCCTCTTCGGACTTCTGGAAGCTTCGTGGCAAAATAGGACCCTGGGCGTTGATTTCGTCCAATTCCGAGAATATTTCGTTACTAGGATTTCTGAAACCAAAAACAGTAGAAAACAAAGAATCGGCATACGCATCTTGTTAATAGGTTAGTTCCGTAAAATGCACGAATATGACATAAAGTGTGCATAAAACATGTAGATAACATCAATAATGTGGCATGGAACATAAGAAATTATCGATACGTCGAGACGTATCAGCATCCCCAAGCTTAGTTACGCTCGTCCCGAGCAGGTAAAACGATAACACAGATAATTTCTGGAGTGACATGCCATCATAACCTTGATCATACTATTTGTAAAGCATATGTAGTGAATGCAGCGATCAAAACAATGTATATGACATGAGTAAACAAGTGAATCATAAAGCAAAGACTTTTCATGAATAACACTTCAAGACAAGCATCAATAAGTCTTGCATAAGAGTTAACTCATAAAGCAATAATTCATAGTAAAAGCATTGAAGCAACACAAAGGAAGATTAAGTTTCAGCGGTTGCTTTCAACTTATAACATGTATATCTCATAGATAGTTGTCAACATAGAGTAATATAATAAGTGCAATAAGCAAATATGTAGGAATCAATGCACAGTTCACACAAGTGTTTGCTTCTTGAGGTGGAGAGAAATAGGTGAACTGACTCAACATTGGAAGTAAAAGAATGGTCCTCCATAGAGGAAAAGCATCGATTGCTATATTTGTGCTAGAGCTTTGATTTTGAAAACATGAAACAATTTTGTCAACGGTAGTAATAAAGCATATGTATCATGTAAATTATATCTTACAAGTTGCAAGCCTCATGCATAGTATACTAATAGTGCCCGCACCTTGTCCTAATTAGCTTGGACTACCGGATCATCGCAATGCACATGTTTTAACCAAGTGTCACAAAGGGGTACCTCTATGCCGCCTGTACAAAGGTCTAAGGAGAAAGCTCGCATTGGATTTCTCGCTATTGATTATTCTCAACTTAGACATCCATACCGGGACAACATAGACAACAGATAATGGACTCCTCTTTTATGCATAAGCATGTAACAACAATTAATAATTTTCTCATATGAGATTGAGGATATTTGTCCAAAACTGAGACTTCCACCATGGATCATGGCTTTAGTTAGCGGCCCAATGTTCTTCTCTAACAATATGCATGCTTAATCATAAGGTGGTAGATCTCTCTTACTTCAGACAAGACGAACATGCATAGCAACTCACATGAAATTCAACAAAGAGTAGTTGATGGCGTCCCCAGTGAACATGGTTATCGCGCAACAAGCAACTTAATAAGAGATAAAGTGCATAATTACATATTCAATACCACAATAGTTTTTAAGCTATTTGTCCCATGAGCTATATATTGCAAAGGTGAATGATGGAATTTTAAAGGTAGCACTCAAGCAATTTACTTTGGAATGGCGGAAAATACCATGTAGTAGGTAGGTATGGTGGACACAAATGGCATAGTGGTTGGCTCAAGTATTTTGGATGCATGAGAAGTATTCCCTCTCGATACAAGGTTTAGGCTAGCAAGGCTTATTTGAAACAAACACAAGGATGAACCGGTGCAGCAAAACTCACATAAAATACATATTGTAAACATTATAAGACTCTACACCGTCTTCCTTGTTGTTCAAACTCAATACTAGAAATTATCTAGACCTTAGAGAGACCAAATATGCAAACCAAATTTTAGCATGCTCTATGTATTTCTTCATTAATGGGTGCAAAGTATATGATGCAAGAGCTTAAACATGAGCACAACAATTGCCAAGTATCACATTACCCAAGACATTTATAGCAATTACTACATGTATCATTTTCCAATTCCAACCATATAACAATTTAACGAAGGAGAAACTTCGCCATGAATACTATGAGTAGAAACTAAGGACATACTTGTCCATATGCTACAGCGGAGCGTGTCTCTCTCCCATAAAGTGAATGCTAGGATCCATTTTATTCAAACAAAACAAAAAACAAAAACAAACCGACGCTCCAAGCAAAGCACATAAGATATGATGGAATAAAAATATAGTTTCAGGGGAGGAACCTGATAATGTTGTCGATGAAGAAGGGGATGCCTTGGGCATCCCCAAGCTTAGACGCTTGAGTCTTCTTGATATATGCAGGGGTGAACCACCGGGGCATCCCCAAGCTTAGAGCTTTCACTCTCCTTGATCATGTTGCATCATACTCCTCTCTTGATCCTTGAAAACTTCCTCCACACCAAACTTAGAACAACTCATTAGAGGGTTAGCGACAATAAAAATTAACATATTCAGAGGTGACACAATCATTCTTAACACTTCTGGACATTGTATAAAGCTACTGGACATTAATGGATCAAAGAAATTCATCCAACATAGCAAAAGAGGCAATGCGAAATAAAAGGCAGAATCTGTCAAAACAGAACAGTTCGTATTGACGAATTTTATCGAGGCACCAGACTTGCTCAAATGAAAATGCTCAAATTGAATGAAAGTTGCGTACATATCTGAGGATCACTCACGTAAATTGGAATAATTTTCTGAGTTACCTACAGGGAAAACAGCCCAGATTCGTGACAGCAAAGAAATCTGTTTCTGCGCAGTAATCCAAATCTAGTATGAACTTTTCTATCAACGACTTTACTTGGCACAACAAAACACTAAACTAAGATAAGGAGAGGTTGCTACAGTAGTAAACAACTTCCAAGACACAAAATAAAAACAAAGTACTGTAGGTAAAAACATGGGTTGTCTCCCATAAGCGCTTTTCTTTAACGCCTTTCAGCTAGGCGCAGAAAGTGTGTATCAAGTATTATCAAGAGATGATGCATCGGCATTCTTACCAGGGGTGTTGCACTTACCTTTCTTACTCTTATTCCTACTCTTTGGTCTAGGGAATACATGACCGCATCCGGGTGTAGAGGTAAAATTTAGAGTGCCTTTCCCAACATCTATGACTGCTCCCATGAGTTTCAGCAGGGATCTTCCAAGCGTGATTTGTCCTGTCCCTACACATTCAATAACGAGATAATCAGTGGATACCGTCCTTCCAAGAAAGGTTGTGAAAACACCTTCAGCTATACCCTTAGGAATTACAACAGAGTTATCCGTAAGAGTTATTTCTTCTCCCCCTTCAGTAAGTCCCCAAAGTGTCAAAGATTTATAAATATATTCAGCCAGGAGGCAAAACTCGGACATAATATCACAACGAGCAGGAAAAGTTTCACCACCAATAGTAACTTTAACGGTAGGCACCCACATTGAAGGTTCGAAGCTTAATGGAACATAATCATAGTATTCGCGAATTCGGTTATACACTTCTTTTAAATAGGATATATTTGTTTCAATAGTGTTTAATCTATTATGCATGCTAGTATGAGATGGATCAAAATTATTATCGGAGCCAAATGATGTAATCAATTTCCTTATGGCATTAAAAGCTTGATCCCCATCACAATGAAGGAAATCTCCTCCCACTACAGCATCTAAGGCATATCTATAGCGAAGAATAAGCCCGAAATAGAAATTACTAAGAAGCAAACTTAAGGTCATTTTAGGTTCAGTTTTACTATAAGCATCAAAAATTCTAGACCATGCTTCTTTAAAATTCTCTTCACCTCCTTGTTTAAAAGTGAAGATCGATTCCTCAGGTGATAGAGTAGCAACTACGGGATTAGACATGATAATAAAGTAAATGCGAGTAACTAATCTTTTTGTGTTTTTGATATAGCAAACAAGATAGCAAATAAAGTAAAACTAGCAACTAATTTTTTTGTATTTTGATTTAGTGCAGCAAACAAAGTAGTAAATAAAACTAAGCAAGACAAAAACAAAGTAAAGAGATTGAGAAGTGGAGACTCCCCTTGCAGCGTGTCTTGATCTCCCCGGCAACGGCGCCAGAAATTTGCTTGATGCGTGTGGTTGACACGTCCGTTGGGAACCCCAAGAGGAAGGTGTGATGCGCACAGCGGCAAGTTTCCCTCAGTAAGAAACCAAGGTTTAATCGAACCAGTAGGAGTCAAGAAGCACGTTGAAGGTTGATGGCGGCGGGATGTAGTGCGGCGCAACACCAGAGATTCCGGCGCCAACGTGGAACCTGCACAACACAACCAAAGTACTTTGCCCCAACGAAACAGTGAGGTTGTCAATCTCACCGGCTTGCTGTAACAAAGGATTAACCGTATTGTGTAGAAGATGATTGTTTGCAGAAAACAGTAGAACAGTATTGCAGTAGATTGTATTTCAGTATAGAGAATTGGACCGGGGTCCACAGTTCACTAGAGGTGTCTCTCCCATAAGATAAACAGCATGTTGGGTGAACAAATTACAGTTGGGCAATTGACAAATAAAGAGGGCATGACCATGCACATACATATTATGATGAGTATAGTGAGATTTAATTGGGCATTACGACAAAGTACATAGACCGCCATCCAAAGATGCATCTATGCCTAAAAGTCCACCTTCAGGTTATCATCCGAACCCCCTCCAGTATTAAGTTGCTAACAACAGACAATTGCATTAAGTATTGCGCGTAATGTAATTAGTGACTACATCCTTGAACATAGCACCAATGTTTTATCCCTAGTGGCAACAGCACATCCATAACCTTAGAGGTTCTTGTCACCCCTCCAGATTCACGGAGACATGAACCTACTATCGAGCATAAATACTCCCTCTTGGAGTTACTAGCATCAACTTGGCCAGAGCATCTACTAATAACGGAGAGCATGCAAGATCATAAACAACACATAGACATGAATTGATAATCAACATAACAAGTATTCTCTATTCATCGGATCCCAACAAACGCAACATATAGAATTACAGATAGATGATCTTGATCATGTTAGGTAGCTCACAAGATCCGACAATGAAGCACAATGGGGAGAAGACAACCATCTAGCTACTGCTATGGACCCATAGTCCAGGGGTAGACTACTCACACATCACTCCGGAGGCGACCATGGCGGCGTAGAGTCCTCCGGGAGATGATTCCCCTCTCCGGCAGGGTGCCGGAGGCGATCTCTGGATCCCCGAGATGGGATCGGCGGCGGCGGCGTCTCCGGAAGGTTTTCCGTATCGTGGCTCTCAGATCGGGGGTTTCGCGACGGAGGCTTTAAGTAGGCGGAAGGGCAGGTCGGGGAGGCGGCACGAGGGCCCCACACCACGGGGCCGCGCGGCCAAGGGGGGCCGCGCCGCCTAGGGTGTGGCCACCTCGTGGCCCCACTTCGTCTCCTCTTCGGACTTCCGGAAGCTTCGTGGCAAAATAGGACCACAGGCGTTGATTTCGTCCAATTCCGAGAATATTTCGTTACTAGGATTTCTGAAACCAAAAACAGAGAAAACGACAAGCGGCACTTCGGCATCTTGTTAATAGGTTAGTTCCAGAAAATGCACGAATATGACATAAAGTGTGCATAAAACATGTAGATAACATCAATAATGTGGCATGGAACATAAGAAATTATCGATACGTCGGAGACGTATCACTTACCTTTTCGTTTTCACGTGTTAAACTTGTTTAAATCTTGGTCAAACCTAGGATTTGACAGAGATTCAAATGGGCGGAAAATTCAAAAATACAAACAGAAAAATGAAAAACCAAAACACATACGTAGTTTTCTTATGTCATATAGTAAGCATTCAAGTTGATAAACAAGGTCTACACATATTCAAACCATACAAATCATGTATCTACCCCTAACCCTAAACTCTGTCTTATGAAGTCAAGCATGAAGAGAAGTGGTTTTGGGTTTCAAACATGGAAATTTCAAAAACCTCCCAAAAACTTCATTTAGAGTGACTAAGAAGGATAAATGCTTCCCTTTTCATTTTCATGTTTTAAACTTGTTTAAATCTTGGTCAAACCTAGGATCTGACCAAGATTCAAATGGGCATCAAAAATAAAAATAAAATCAGAAAAATGAAAAACCAAAGCACACAGTCTTCTTATGTCATATATATAGTAAGCATTCAATTAAGTTGATAACAAGGTCTAGACATATTCAAATGAGAAAATCATGTATCAAGCTACCCCTAACCTCAAACTCTGTCTTATGAAGTCAAGCATGAAGAGAAGTACGTGGTTTTTTGGTTTCAAACATGGAAATTTCAAAAAGCCTCTTAAGATCTTCATTTTGGAGTGACTATGAAGGATACATGCTTAATTTTCATATTCATGTTTTAAACTTGAGTAAATCATGGTCAAACCTAGGATTTGACCAAGATTCAAATGGGCATAATTTAAAAAAATGAAAAATCAAGACACATAGTCTTTTATGTCACATAGTAAGCATTCAATTAAGGTTATAAACGAGGTCTAGACATATCGAACCAGAAAAATCATGTATCTACCCCCTATATATTCGTAAACCCTGACTTATGAAGTCAAGCATGAAGAGAAGAAGTGGTTTTTGGTTTCAATCATGGAAATTTCAAAAACCCTCCCAAGAGCTTCATTTTGGAGTGACTAATTAAGAAGCATACATGCTTACCTTTTCATATTCATGTTTTAAACTTGTTCAAATCTAGGTCAACAAACCTAGGATTTGTTGACGAAGAATCAAATGGGTATAAAAAAATTAAAACCAAGGTCTGCTCATGTCATATAGTGAGCATTCAATTAAATTGATAAACAAGGTCTAGACATATTAAAACTAGCAGGAAAATCATGTATCTATATACCCCCTAACCCTAAACTATGTCTTATGAAGTCAAGCATGCATGAAGAGAAGTGGTTTTTGGTTTTCAAGAGCATGGAAATTTCAAAACCCCTCCCAAGAGCTACATATTGGAGTGACTAAGAAGGATAGATTCTTAATTTTTCATATTCATGTTTTAAACTTGATTAAATCATGGTCAAACCTAGGATTTGACCAAGATTCAAATGGGCATAAAAATTCAAAAAAAATGAAAAACCAATGCACATAGTCATCTTATGTCATCTAGTAATTAAGTATTCAATTAAGTTGATAAACAATGTCTAGACATATTCAAACCAGAAAATTTATGTATCGAGCTACCCCTAACCCCAAACTCTATCTTATGAAGTCTAGCATGAAGAGAAGTACGTGGTTTTTTGGTTTCAAACATGGAAATTTCAAAGACCCTCTCAAGATCGAGCTTCATTTTGGAGTGACTACGAAGGATACATGCTTAATTTTTCATATTCATGTTTTAAACTTGTTTAAATCATGGTCAAACCTAGGATTTGACCAAGATTCAAATGGGCATAAAAATTAAAAAAAACAATAAAATGAAAAACCAATGCACATAGTCATCTTATGTCATCTAGTAAGCATTCAATTAAGTTGATAAACAAGGTCTAGACATATTCAAACCAGAAAATTCATGTATCAAGCTACCCCTATCCCCAAACTCTGTCTTATGAAGTCAAGCATGAAGAGAAGTACGCGGTTTTTTGGTTTCAAACATGGAAATTTCAAAAACCCTCCCAAAAGCTACATTTTGGAGTGACTAAGAATGATACATGCTTAATTTTTCATATTCATGTTTTAAACTTGTTTAAATCATGGTCAAACCTAGGATTTGACCAAGATTCAAATGGGCATAAAAATTCAAAATAAATCAAAATAAATGAAAAACCAAGGCACATAGTCTTCTTATGTCATATAGTAAGCATTCAATTAAGTTGATAAACAATGTCTAGACATATTCATACCAGAAAAATCAAGTATCTAGCTACCCCTAACCCTAAACTCTGTCTTATGAAGTCAAGCATGCATGAAGAGAAGTGGTTTTTGGTTTCAAACATGGAAATTTCAAAAACCCTACCAAGATCTACATTTTGGAGTGACTAAGAAGGATATATGCTTATTTTTTCATATTCATGTTTTAAACTTGTTTAAATCATGGGCAAACCTAGGATTTGACCAAGATTCAAATGGGCATAAAAATTCAGAAAAAATAAAAAATGGAAAATCAAGGCACATAGTGTTCTTATGTCATATAGTAAGCATTCAATTAAGTTGATAAACATGGTCTAGACATATTCAAACCAGAAAAATCATGTATCAAGCTACCCCTAACCCCTAACTCTGTCTTATGAAGTCAAGCATGAAGATAAGTACGTGGTTTTTTGGTTTCAAACATGGAAATTTCAGAAACCCTCTCAAGATCGAGCTTCATTTTGGAGTGACTACGAAGGATACATGCTTACTTTTTCATATTCAGGTTTTAAACTTTTTTAAATCATGGTCAAACCTAGGATTTGACCAAGATTCAAATGGGCATAAAATAAAAAATATGTCTAGACCTTGTTTATGAACTTTTGGGAGGTTTTTGAAATTTCCATGTTTGAAACCCAAAACCACTTCTCTTCATGCTTAACTACACAAGACAGAGTTTAGGGGTAGGGGTAGATACATGATTTTTCTTGTTTGAATATGTCTAGGCCTTGTTTATCAACTTAAATGCTTACTATATGACATAAAAAAACTATGTGCTTTGGTTTATCAATTTTCTGTTTTTTTTGGAATTTTGATGCAAATTTGAATCTTGTAAAGTCTGAAGGAGATATGCCCTAGAGGCAATAATAAAGTGGTTATTATTTATATCTTTATGTTTATGATAAATGTTTATATATCATGCTATAATTGTATTAACCGAAACATTAGTACATGTGTGATATGTAGACAACAAGAAGTCCCTAGTATGCCTCTTAAACTAGCTTGTTGATTAATGGATGATTAGTTTCATAATCATGAACATTGGATGTTATTAATAACAAGGTTATATCATTATATGAATGATGTAATGGACACACCCAATTAAGCGTAGCATAAGATCTCGTCATTAAGTTATTTGCTATAAGCTTTCGATACATAGTTACCTAGTCCTTATGACCATGAGATCATGTAAATCACTTATACCGGAAAGGTACTTTGATTACACCAAACACTACTGCGTAAATGGGTGGCTATAAAGGTGGGATTAAGTATCCGGAAAGTATGAGTTGAGGCATATGGATCAACAGTGGGATTTGTCCATCCCGATGACGGATAGATATACTCTGGGCCCTCTCGGTGGAATGTCGTCTAATTTCTTGCAAGCATATTAATGAGTTCATAAGAGACCACATACCACGGTACGAGTAAAGAGTACTTGTCAGGAGACGAGGTTGAACAAGGTATAGAGTGATACCGAAGATCAAACCTCAGACAAGTAAAATATCGCGTGACAAAGGGAATTGGTATTGTATGTGAATGGTTCATTCGATCACTAAAAGTCATCGTTGAATATGTGGGAGCCATTATGGATCTCCAGATCCCGCTATTGGTTATTGGTCGGAGTGAGTACTCAACCATGTCCGCATAGTTCACGAACCGTAGGGTGACACACTTAAAGTTGGATGTTGAAATGGTAGAACTTGAATATGGAATGGAGTTCGAATATTTGTTCGGAGTCCCGGATAAGATCCCGGACATCACGAGGAGATCCGGAATGGTCCGGAGAATAAGATTCATATATAGGATTTCATTTTATGTGAATTAAAATGTCGCGGAAGGTTCTATGGAAGGTTCTAGAAGGTTCTAGAAAAGTCCGGAAGAAACCACCAAGGAAGGTGGAGTCCACATGGGACTCCACCTCCATGGCCAGCCAACCCTAGTGGGGGAGGAGTCCCAAGTGGACTCCCCCTTAGGGGGCGGCCACCCCCATATGGGAGGTGGAACTCCCACCTCTAGTGGGAGTCCTAGCTTGGCTAGGTTTCCCCTCCATATGGAAGGTTTTTGGTTCGGGTCTTATTCGAAGACTTGGAGACCAACTCTTGGGGATCCACCTATATAATGAGGGGCCAAGGGAGGGGGACGGCCACCCCAAGACCACAAGCTGGCCGCCCCCCTTGAAGTGGCCGGCCACCCCCTCCCAAACCCTAGCCGCCCCCTCTCCTCCATATCTCCCGTGTAGCTTTAGCGAAGCTCCGCCGGAGTTCTCCACCGCCACCGACACCACGCCGTCGTGTTGCCGGATTCAAGAGGAGCTACTACTTCCGCTGCCCGCTGGAACGGGAGGTGGACGTCGTCTTCATCAACAACCGAACGTGTGACCGAGTACGGAGGTGCTGCCCGTTCGTGGCGCCGGAACCGATCGTGATCAAGATCTTCTACGCGCTTTTGCAAGCGGCAAGTGAACGTCTACCGCAGCAACAAGAGCCTCCTCTTGTAGGCTTTGGAATCTCTTCAAGGGTGAGACTCGATACCCCCTCGTTGCTACCGTCTTCTAGATTGTATCTTGGCTTGGATTGCGTGTTCGCGGTAGGAAAATTTTTGTTTTCTATGCAACGTTATCCTACAGTGGTATCAGAGCCGTGTCTATGCATAGATGGTTGCACGAGTAGAACACAATGGTTTTGTGGGCGTTGATGCTCTTGTTATCTTTAGTTTGAGTACTTTGCATCTTTGTGGCATAGTGGGATGAAGCGGCTCGGACTAACTTTACATGACCGCGTTCATGAGACTTGTTCCTCGTTCGACATGCAACTTGTATTGCATAAGAGGCTTTGCGGCTGTCTGTCTCTCCTACTATAGTGAAGATTCAATTTACTCTTCTATTGAAAACATTAGTATCAACGTTGTGGTTCATGTTCGTAGGTAGATTAGATCTCTCTCGAAAACCCTAAACCACGTAAAATATGCAAACCAAATTAGAGACGTCTAACTTGTTTTTGCAGGGTTTGGTGATGTGATATGGCCATAATGTGATGATGAATATGTATGAGATGATCATTATTGTATTGTGGCAACCGGCAGGAGCCTTATGGTTGTCTTTAAAATTCATGTTGAGTAGTATTTCAAAGTAGTTGTAATAGTTGCTACATGGAGGACAATCATGAAGACGGCGCCATTGACCTTGACGCTACGCCGACGATGATGGAGATCATGCCCGAAGATGATGGAGATCATGTCCGTGCTTTGGAGATGAAGATCAAAGGCGCAAAGACAAAAGGGCCATATCATATCACATATGAACTGCATGTGATGTTAATCCTTTTATGCATCTTATTTTGCTTAGATCGCGATGGTAGCATTATAAGATGATCCCTCACTAAAATCTCAAGATAATAAAGTGTTCATCCTTAGTAGCACCGTTACCAAGTCTTGTCGTTTCGAAGCATCTCGTGATGATCGGGTGTGATAGATTCAATAAGTACATACAACGGGTGCAAGACAGTTTTGCACATGCGGATACTAAGGTGGCCTTGACGAGCCTAGCATGTACAGACATGGTCTCGGAACACGTGATACCGAAAGGTAGAGCATGAATCATATGGTTGATATGATGAACACTTTGAGTGTTCGCCATTGAAATCACACCTTTTCTCGTGATGATCGGGTTTAGGTGCGGTGGATTTGGTTCGTGTGATCACTAAGACAATGCGAGGGATATTGTTTTGAGTGGGAGTTCACTTAGTTTTTTAATTATGTTGAATTAAAATTTGAACTCAATTTGTCATAAACTTAGTCTAAACTTTTGCAAATATATGTTGTAGAGATGGCGTCCCCAATCAATTTTAATCAGTTCCTAGAGAAAGAGAAACTTAAGAGCAACGGTAGCAACTTCACCGACTGGTTCCGTCATGTGAGGATCTTCCTCTCTGGCGGAAATCTGCAATATCTGCTTGATGCACCACTAGGTGACCCTCCTGCAGAAACTGAAACCGATGAAGTAAAAGCTGTTTACGAGACTCGGAAAATACGGTACTCTCAAGTTCAGTGTGCCATCCTATGCGATACGGAATCCGATCTTCAAAAACGTTTTGAGCACCACGATCCTCATGAGTTGATGAAAGAGCTGAAAGCTATTTTTGAGACTCATGCGGCCGTGGAATGCTATGAAGCATCGAAACAATTCTTCAGCTGCATGATGGAAGAAGGCAGCTCCGTTAGTGAGCACATGCTCGCCATGACCGGGCATGCGAAGAAACTCAGTGACTTGGGAATAGTGATTCCTAACAGACTGGGGATTAATCGTGTCCTTGAATCACTGCCACCAAGTTACAAGAACTTCGTGATGAACTACAATATGCAGAACATGAACAAGGAGTTACCTGAACTCTTTGGCATGCTAAAAGCTGCTGAGATTGAGATCAAGAAAGAGCACCAAGTGTTGATGGTCAACAAGACCACCAGTTTCAAGAAACAGGGCAAGTCTAAGGGAAAATTCAAGAAGGGTGGCAAGAAAGCTGCCACACCTCCTGTGAAACCTAAGAACAGCCCTAAGCCTGATGCTGAGTGCTATTACTGCAAGGAGAAGGGACACTGGAAGCGTAATTGCTCCAAGTATCTGGCTGATCTGAAGAGCGGCCTTGTCAAGAAGAAGAAAGAAGGTATATCTGATATACATGTTATAGATGTTCATTTCACTGGTTCTCGTTCTAGTACCTGGGTATTTGATACTGGTTCGGTTGCTCATATTTGTAACTCGAAACAGGAACTAAAGAATAAACGACAACTGCTGAAAGATGAAGTGACGATGCGCGTTGGAAACGGATCCAAGATCAATGTGATCGCAGTCGGCACACTTCCTCTACATCTACCTTCGGGATTAGTTTTAAGCCTAAATAATTGCTATTATGTACCTGCGTTGAGCATGAACATTATATCTGGATCTTGTTTAATGCAAGATGGTTATTCATTCAAGTCTGAGAATAATGGTTGTTCTATTTTTATGAATAATATCTTTTATGGTCGAGCACCACAAAAGAATGGCTTATTTCTGTTAGATCTCGATAGTAGTGATACGCATATACATAACATTGATGCTAAGCGAATTAAATTGAATGATAATTCTACTTATATGTGGCACTGTCGTCTTGGTAAGAAACTCCATACTGATGGATTACTTGAATCACTTGACTTTGAGTCACTTGATAGATGCGAAGCATGTCTAATGGGTAAAATGACTAAGACTCCATTTTCTGGTATGATGGAGCGAGCTACTGACTTATTGGAAATCATACATACCGATGTATGCGGACCAATGAGCGTAGCATCGCGCGGTGGTTATCGTTATGTTCTAACCTTCACAGATGATCTGAGTAGATATGGGTATATCTATTTCATGAAACATAAATCCGAAACTTTCGAGAAGTTTAAGGAATTTCAAAGTGAAGTAGAAAATCAACGTAACAAGAAGATTAAATTTCTACGATCTAATCGTGGAGGTGAATATCTGAGTTATGAGTTTGGCATGCATTTAAAGAAATGCGGAATACTTTCACAATTGACACCGCCGGGAACACCTCAACGTAACGGTGTGTCCGAACGTCGTAATCGAACTCTCTTAGATATGGTTCGTTCTATGATGTCTCTTACTGATTTGCCATTGTCATTTTGGAGTTATGCATTAGAGACAGCCGCATTCACTTTAAATAGAGCACCATCAAAATCCGTAGAAACGACACCGTTTGAATTATGGTTTAATAAGAAACCTAAGCTGTCGTTCCTGGAAGTTTGGGGTTGCGAAGCCTATGTAAAGAAGTTACAACCGGACAAGCTAGAACCCAAAGCGGAGAAATGCGTCTTCATAGGATACCCTAAGGAAACTATAGGGTACACTTTCTATCACAGATCCGAAGGCAAAATCTTTGTTGCTAAGAACGGAACCTTTCTTGAGAAAGAATTTCTCACTAAAGAAGTGACTGGAAGAAAAGTAGAACTCGATGAGATTGATGAATCTATACTCGTTGATCAGAGTAGCGCAGTACCAGAAGTTATACCAGTACCGCCTACACCGGCAATAGAGGAAGCTAATGATAATGATCATGAAACTTCGAACGAGGAAACTACTGAACCTCGCAGATCGACAAGGGAACGTACCACTCCTGATTGGTATGATCCTTGTCTAAATGTCATGATTGTGGATAACAATGATGAGGACCCTGCGACGTATGAAGAAGCGATGATGAGCCCAGATTCCAACAAATGGCAAGAAGCCATGAAATCCGAAATGGGATCCATGTATGATAACAAAGTATGGACTTTGGTAGACTTACCTGATAGCCGAAAGGCTGTCGAAAATAAATGGATCTTCAAGAGAAAAACAGATGCTGATGGTAATATTACTGTCTATAAAGCTCGACTTGTCACAAAGGGTTTCCGACAAATTCAAGGAGTTGACTACGATGAGACTTTCTCACCTGTAGCGAAGCTAAAATCTGTGAGGATTTTGTTAGCAATAGCTGCATTTTTCGATTATGAGATTTGGCAGATGGATGTCAAAACGGCGTTCCTTAATGGAGACATTGAGGAAGAGTTGTATATGGTACAACCCAAAGGTTTTGTCAATCCTAAAAATGCTGACGAAGTATTCAAACTTCAGCGTTCAATCTATGGACTGAAGCAAGCATCGAGAAGTTGGAACCGACGCTTTGATAAGGTGATCAAAGACTTCGGGTTTATATAGTGTCATGGAGAGGCCTGTATTTACAAGAAAGTGAATGGGAGCTCTGTAGCATTCCTGATATTATATGTAGATGACATATTATTAATCGGGAATGATATAGAACTATTAAGCAGTGTTAAACGTTATTTGAATAATAGTTTTTCAATGAAAGACCTTGGTGAAGCATCATATATATTAGGCATAAAGATCTATAGAGATAGATCAAGACGCCTAATAGGGCTATCACAGAGTACATATCTGGACAAGATTCTAAAGAAATTTAGAATGGACGAAAGTAAGAAAGGGTTCTTACCTATGTTACATGGCAAAGTCTTGAGTAAGACTCAAGGACCGGCTACGGCAGAAGAAAGAGAAAGGATGAGTAAAATCCCCTATGCCTCGGCAGTAGGATCTATCATGTATGCCATGCTATGTACTAGACCGGATATAGCACATGCTGTTAGTTTGACTAGCAGATATCAAAGTGATCCAGGAATGGAACACTGGACAGCGGTCAAGAATATCCTGAAGTACTTGAAAAGAACTAAGGATATGTTTCTTTGTTATGGAGGTGACCAAGAGCTCGTTGTAAATGGTTACACCGATGCAAGTTGGAACAACGATCCTGATGACTCTAAGTCACAATGCAGGTACGTGTTTATATTGAATGGTGCTGCGATGAAGCTGAGCAAGCTCGAAGCAGTGCACGGTGGCGAAGTCTTCAACAGAATCAGAGTACATAGCGGCTTGAGAGGCTTCATCGAAGCGGTATGGATGAAGAGGTTCATTGTAGAGCTCGGTGTGGTTCCTAGTGCATTGGACCCATTAATCATTCTTGTGATAACATGGGTGCCATCGCCAATGCACAAGAGCCAAGGTCACACAAGAGGCTGAAGCATATCAAGCTGCGTTACCACTCGATTCGCGAGTACATCGAAGATGGAGAATTAAAGATTTGCAAAGTAAACAACGATCTAAAAGTCTCAGATCCGTTGTCTAAAGCTCTCCCTAGGGCAAAGCATGACCAAAACCAGAATGCCATGGGTGTTAGGTATATTACAATGTAATCTAGATTATTGACTCTAGTGCAAGTGGGAATCAAGGAGATATGCCCTAGAGGCAATAATAAAGTGGTTATTATTTATATCTTTATGTTTATGATAAATGTTTATATATCATGCTATAATTGTATTAACCGAAACATTAGTACATGTGTGATATGTAGACAACAAGAAGTCCCTAGTATGCCTCTTAAACTAGCTTGTTGATTAATGGATGATTAGTTTCATAATCATGAACATTGGATGTTATTAATAACAAGGTTATATCATTATATGAATGATGTAATGGACACACCAAATTAAGCGTAGCATAAGATCTCGTCATTAAGTTATTTGCTATAAGCTTTCGATACATAGTTACCTAGTCCTTATGACCATGAGATCATGTATATCACTTATACCGGAAAGGTACTTTGATTACACCAAACACCACTGCGTAAATGGGTGGCTATAAAGGTGGGATTAAGTATCCGGAAAGTATGAGTTGAGGCATATGGATCAACAGTGGGATTTGTCCATCCCGATGACGGATAGATATACTCTGGGCCCTCTCGGTGGAATGTCGTCTAATGTCTTGCAAGCATATGAATGAGTTCATAAGATACCACATACCACGGTACGAGTAAAGAGTACTTGTCAGGAGACGAGGTTGAACAAGGTATAGAGTGATACCGAAGATCAAACCTCGGACAAGTAAAATATCGCGTGACAAAGGGAATTGGTATTGTATGTGAATGGTTCATTCGATCACTAAAAGTCATCGTTGAATATGTGGGAGCCATTATGGATCTCCAGATCCCGCTATTGGTTATTGGTCGGAGTGAGTACTCAACCATGTCCGCATAGTTCACGAACCGTAGGGTGACACACTTAAAGTTGGATGTTGAAATGGTAGAACTTGAATATGGAATGGAGTTCGAATATTTGTTCGGAGTCCCGGATAAGATCCCGGACATCACGAGGAGATCCGGAATGGTCCGGAGAATAAGATTCATATATATAGGATGTCATTTTATGTGAATTAAAATGTCGCGGAAGGTTCTATGGAAGGTTCTAGAAGGTTCTAGAAAAGTCCGGAAGAAACCACCAAGGAAGGTGGAGTCCACATGGGACTCCACCTCCATGGCCGGCCAACCCTAGTGGGGAGGAGTCCCAAGTGGACTCCCCTTTAGGGGAAGCCACCCCCCCATATGGGAGGTGGAACTCCCACCTCTAGTGGGAGTCCTAGCTTGGCTAGGTTTCCCCTCCATATGGAAGGTTTTTGGTTCGGGTCTTATTCGAAGACTTGGAGACCAACTCTTGGGGATCCACCTATATAATGAGGGGCCAAGGGAGGGGGCCGGCCACCCCAAGACCACAAGCTGGCCGCCCCCCTTGAAGTGGCCGGCCACCCCCTCCCAAACCCTAGCCGCCCCCTCTCCTCCATATCTCCCGTGTAGCTTTAGCGAAGCTCCGCCGGAGTTCTCCACCGCCACCGACACCACGCCGTCGTGCTGTCGGATTCAAGAGGAGCTACTACTTCCGCTGCCCGCTGGAACGGGAGGTGGACGTCGTCTTCATCAACAACCGAACGTGTGACCGAGTACGGAGGTGCTGCCCGTTCGTGGCGCCGGAACCGATCGTGATCAAGATCTTCTACGCGCTTTTGCAAGCGGCAAGTGAACGTCTACCGCAGCAACAAGAGCCTCCTCTTGTAGGCTTTGGAATCTCTTCAAGGGTGAGACTCGATACCCCCTCGTTGCTACCGTCTTCTAGATTGCATCTTGGCTTGGATTGCGTGTTCGCGGTAGGAAAATTTTTGTTTTCTATGCAACGTTATCCTACAAAATCTTAGGTTTGACTAAGATTTAAACAAGTATAAACATGAAAATGAAAAGGGAATAATGTATCCTTCTTAGTCACTCTAAAATGATGTTTTTGGGAGTTTTTTGAAATTTCCATGTTTGAAACCCAAAACCACGCACTTCTCTTCATGCTTGACTTCATAAGACAGAGTTTAGGGGTTAGGGGGTAGATACATGATTTGTCTAGTTTGAATATGTCTAGACCTTGTTTATCAATGTTAATGTTTACTATATGACATCAGAAGACTATGTGCTTTGGTTTTTCATTTTTCTGTTTATTTTATTTTATGCCCATTTGAATCTTGGTCAAATCCTAGATTTGACCAGGATTTAAACAAGTTTAAAACATGAAAATGAAAACGTAAGCCTTGATCCTTCTTAGTCACTCTAAAATGAAGCTTTTGGGATGTTCTTGAAATTTCCATGTTTGAAACCCAAAACGACTTCTCTTCATGCTAGACTTCATAAGATCGACAGGGGGTAGATACATGATTTGTCTGGTTTGGATATATCTAGACCTTGTTTATCAACTTGAATGCTTACGATATGACACAAGAAGACTATGTGCTTTTGTTTTTCATTTTTCTGATTTTTTTTAAATTTGTGCCCATTTGTATCTTGGACAAATCCTAGGTTTGACAATGATTTAAACAAGTTTAAAATATGAAAATGCAAAGGTAAGCATGGATCCTTCTTAGTCACTCTAAAATGAAGCTTTTTTTATATTTCCATGTTTGAAACCCAAAACCACTTCTCTTCATGCTTGACTTCATAAGACAGAGTTTAGGGGTTAGGGGTATAGATACATGATTTGTCTAGTTTGAATATTTATAGACCTTGTTTATCAACTTGAATGCTTACTATATGACATAAGAAAATTATGTGCCTTGGTTTTTCATTTTTCTGATTTTTTTAAATATTGATGCCCATTTGAATCTTGGTCAAATCCTAGGATTGACCAAGATTTAAACGTACAAGTTTAAAACATGAAAATGAAAAGGGGAGCATGTATCCTTCTTGTCACTCTAAAATGAAGTTTTTGGGAGGTTTTTGAAATTTCCATGTTTGAAACCCAAAACCACTTCTCTTCATGCTTGACTTCATAAGACATAGTTTAGGGGTTAGAGGGTAGATACATTATTTGTATGGTTTGAATATGTCTAGACCTTGTTTATCAACTGTAATGCTTACTATATGACATAACAAGACTATGTGCTTTGGTTTTTCATTTTTTTGTTTTTTTTGAATTTTCTGCCCATTTGAATCTTGATCAAATCCTAGGTTTGACAAAGATTTAGACAAGTTTAACACGTGAAAACGAATAAGTAAGCTTGATAATCCCATTTGTTGACTCATTTAACTAGTTAATCCCATTTGTTGACTATCTGTTGACCATCCACTTGAGGTGAAACTGAGTACGGAGTATATTGCACTAGCCAGTATTAGTACTCAAGGGGAAAACTGAGCACACAAAAAATGCTAAATTTCCAGGGTTAGACTCGAGTACGCGTGTTGCGGTGCAGAAGTGGAAGACGTGCAATTGTTGATGCGTAGACGCGGGTCGCGGTGCAGAAGTCGAAGACGTGCAATCGTGGACTCGTGTCGCCTTGCAGAAGCCCAAGACATGCAGACGATCAATGGTGGACGCGTAGGACGCGGGTTGCATTAACCACCCCTCGCCTTTATAGACGCCTCCTCGCACTCTCTCTGTCTCTCTCACTAGCTCATGCAACGCCTCCTCTCACGTCCCATCATCATCTTCTCCAAAGAGAAAAACCCTCTCCCTCTCTGCCGGCGAGATGATGAGCAAGGAGAATGCGAATCCCATCGTCCATGACGCCGTCGGCTCCAAGCGCGATGCCTCCCTCTTCGATGCCGTCCCCTCAACGGCCGCCGCCGCCGGTGGCGGTTGGATCCCGCCGGGATGGGACCCCTATGAGGAGGTGCCGTACATCCCGCCTCCGAACCCCTACGACACCTGCATGGACGACCCATGGAACGAGGTAACTATGGTTTGCTCCCTTTTTTTGTTCCCCATTCCTCTTTGAACCCTATTTTTGCTGGTTCCCTAGTAACTATTAGTGCCGATCTGTAGATGGATGAGTATTGGGTTAATATTTGCTCCGATTTTATTCCATTTTGCTTTGACCCCTTCTTGATTTCGTTGAAGATTTGGAGTTCGGCCGTTTGGTTATTTATGCAAGTAATAATGAGATCTCAATCAGTTAATTTATCCAAGTAATCATGGGATCTCAATCAGTTATTTTATGCACGAATCAAAAGATATCAACCGTTTAATTTTGCAAATAATCTGGAATCTGTTCAAATTCAGATCTGGAATCTGTTTCTTTGCCTATGATGAATCGTTGGGCACAATTTTTACATAGTGGGTTCAGCGAACCATTGATGTGTACAAATCTGTTGTGCATGAGCTTTGGTTCGCTAACACCATCCCTGTAGACATATAATCGTCTCCACTCTAACTGAGGTTGGCTCTGTTTTTCCTTACTTTGTTATCATGCACGTTAGACATCGTTGCAACTCCTTCACTCATAGTTCCCGTTTGATATGGATCAGGTGTCTGGCAGCGACGACGAGGACCATCACACCAAGACTAACCAGGTGCTGCGGAGGCTGCAGGTCGGCCAGTACGTCTCCTACTTCGCCAAGGGTGTCTACAAGTGCCCCTTCTGCACTAGGAGACTCGGCGGCACTGACTTAAACTGCCTCCTCACGCATGCCGAGAACATCGGCAACATCTTCCCCAAGGTCGGCGCATCGGTGAACCCCTACTCCTTCCGCGCCAAGCACAAGGCGCTCGGCATGCACCTCCGCAACGTCCAGCGGGTGGAGATCTCCGCCGGGCGCATGCCTCCACTCAAGCCCAAGGCTCCCAAGGGGAGCAACAAGTGGAGGCAGAGGCAGATGGGGTAGGCGGAGTCCTGGACGTGTGCTGCTGCTGCAAAGCAGCTTCTATTTTGTTGTTAGCTAGGGATCCCTTGTTGTTATGTTGTTAGTATGATGGTGTTGTGAAGAACCTCGAACCTGTTACTATGTTGGCTGCTGTGTATGCGGCTTATTATCTAGGGAGGGATCCCTATTCTACTATATTTTGTTGGCCCTACTATGTTTTCTAGATTTACTATGACTGTGAATTTGGCGTACATTACCCTGGAGATTTGCTTCTAGATTTAACTACATACATATGGACCAGAGGGAGTACTAGATTTGTTGCCATATTGGGCAAACAACGAGGGCCAAAAGGCACAAATAATTGAAGAAAGACAGAAATGCAAGCTTCTCTAGATTTGATACTAATTTGGTTGAAAAAGACAAAGAGACATAGGGGGGAAAAGGTGCTCTTTTTTTTGAGAGAGAGGGGAAAAGGTGCTCTTAAAAATGCCAATTCGCGCCGAGAGAGACAGAACCCAGCTCCTGCTCACGTACAACCAAACGCGGTCTCGTCCTGTCCCACGCGGTTCCTTTCTACTAGCCCCACACGTCAGCACGGAACGGTCAACTAAACGGGAATCCTCCCGTCTGAGCTCCTTCTGCGGGTTACAAATAAGGGCTTGCGATAACTGAGGAAAAACATAAGGCAATCTTATTGACTAATATAGCTGCTTAATTAATAAAAGGATTAGCTACAACGTGCTCAGTTTGCCCAGTTATTAAGGTATAAGACTAGCAGGAGAGAAAGTAATCGCTAGTTTCCTCATTTTTCCCATGCATGCTCGCACGATTAAAGCACCTTCCGCACGCGCTGGACTCCTCATTTCCTTAAACCTCCTCGTTTCTCGGGATAGACCAACAGTTTTTCAGGATCGTGGGTTAATGTGGCCCTCATGCTCCTGGTCCTGTTTAAAGTTCAGAGCGAGGGAGTAAATTAAACATGGCATCTCGTGCATGAAGCTTGACAGATCGATCAGGTTGGCTAGAATAGCAATACAATGCTGCTCATTAGGCTAGCCATAGTGGTAAGTATCATGCATATGATACTACTACTACAAGATACTATCTCTATAGTGGGTACTATCATGGAGTAGTATCATAGTCATGTTATATTTATTGTTTTTTAGAATCTCAATGCAAATTTGTGTACAAGATTTGTTTAGCATTAACTTTTCTCGTTATTTGCGCTATGATATGGTATCTACCTATGTTACTCTAATCTTCTCTCTCCTCTTTAATTAGCTGCCACATCAGCATTTTTGTGGGACTAATCTGCATGATACTAGTTATGATACTAGCACTATGACTAGCCTTAGGCAAATGCATGCCATGTATGATAGTATTGATGACCCACAAGTATAGGAGGTGTATCGTAGTATTTTCGATAAGTAAGAATGTCGATCCCAACGAGGAGCAGAAGGTGTTGACAAGCAGTTTCGATGAAGGATTCACTGTAAATGCTCACAGACAAGTATTCAGGGGTTTTTGATGTAACAGTTGAATAAAGTACGAGTAAGTAAAGTGCGAGAGTAACAATTGCAGCGAGTGGCCCAATCCTTTTTAGCACAAAGGACAAGCCGGTTTGTTTACTTATAATGACCAAACGTTCTCGAGGACACACGGGATTTCAGTCTAGTGCTTTCGCTACATACGGCTAAATAATCTTCATTGTTATGATAAGTGTTGTGTGGGTGAACCTATGCTAATGTACCGCCCTTCCTAGGACTAATACATACTTGTGATTATACCCCTTGCAAGCATCCGCAACTACAAGAAAGTAATTAAGATAAATCTAACCACAGCCTTAAACTCTGAGATCCTGCGATCCCTCCTGCATCGATATACCAACGGGGGTTTAGGTTTCTGTCACTCCGGCAACCCCGCAATTGGCAAACGAATACAAGATGCATTCCCCTAGGCCCATAAATGGTGAAGTGTCATGTAGTCGACGTTCACATGACACCACTAGAAGAATAACACCATAACTTAAATATCATACCATTGAATATTACTCAACCATATTCACTACTAACATTTAGACTTCACCCATGTCCTCAAGAACTAAACGAACTACTCACGAGACATCATATGGAACATGATCAGAGGTGATATGATGATAAATAACAATCTGAACATAAACTTGGTTCAATGGTTTCACTCAATAGCATCAACAACAAGTAGAGATCGATACCGGGAGAGTTTCCCCTATCAAACAATCAAGATCAAACCCAAATTGCTACGGCGGTGACGGTGTCCAGCGGTGGAGACGGCAGTGATGATGGTGGAGATGATGATGATGGTGATGGAGATGATGTCCAGCTCGATGACGGTGACGATGGAGTCGATTTCCCCCTCCCGGAGGGAATTTCCCCGGCGGATTTCTGCCCGCCGGAGAGCTCTTTTCTCTCTGGTGTTCTCCGCCCCGCAGAGGCGGCAGTACCTCTTCGCGCGGTACCCTCGGTGGCTGAGGTTTTCGGGACGAAGGATTTCGCGAAGAAAAGGAGGCGAAAGGGGCTGTGGGGCCCCACACCACATGGTGGCGCGGCCAGCCATGGGCCGCGCCGCCCTATGGTGTGGGCCCACCCCTGGGTCCAAATTGGCTCCTCCTTCTGGCTTCCTTCGTCATCTTGAAAAATAGGATTTTTGGTATAATTTCCTTCCACAGTTGATCTTCCGAAATATTGCGTTCTGACGGTGCTTTTTCCAGCAGAATCCTGGCTCCGGTGCTCGATCCTCCAATAATGATGAAACATGCAAAATAGATGAAATAACATAAGTATTGTGTCCCAATATGAAATATATCAATGAATAACAGCAAATTATGATATAAAATAGTGATGCAAATTGGACGTATCAACTCCCCCCAAGCTTAGACTTCGCTTGTCCCCAAGCGAAACTGAACTCGGTAAACAGGACCACATGTTTATGGAGTGAAGAGTCGATAAATAAAATACGGACAAGAAGCATCATATTCATTCCCACAAGACATTATAGTAAACAACTTCCTCATATAACTCAACTTGAAACAAGTATAAGGTAATCACAAATAAAGGTGCATAAGAAATCATAATTGGTGATGGCAAACTTCGTTCTTGGTAAGAGAACAATTAACATATTATATTTATCTCATTGAGCAGCGCTCTCATGTTAAAGTTTATAAGGCACAACTTGCATACTCAATCATAATGGTCTCTTCATGATCATTGATAACTTGCAAAGTTATATTCATTCAGATAAAACTTGTACTAAACAAGGAAGAATAAAAGACATGATGAAGCAAATCACAATATAATGGTTTGATCACAACTACTCAAATGCTTGCTTGAGATGGAGGGAAATAGGTTTACTGACTCAACATAAAGTAAAAGACAGGCCCTTCGCAGAGGGAAGCAGGGATTAAATCATGTGCTAGAGCTTTTTCAGTTTTGAAATCATATAAAGAGGGTAAAAGTAACATTTTGAGAGGTGTTTGTTGTTGTCAACGGTGTAGCGGGTACTCTAACCCCCTTGCCAGACAAACCTTCAAAGAGCGGCTCCCATTTTATTTTTATTTTGTGTGGCACTCCTTCCAACCTTTCTTTCACAAACCATGGCTAACCAAATCCTCGGGTGCCTGCCAACAATCTCATACCATGAAGGAGTGCCTTTTTATTTTAGTTTTATTATGATGATGACACTCCCCCAACCTTTGCTTACACAAGCCATGGCTAACCGAATCCTTCGGGTGCCGTCCATCAATCACATACCATGGAGGAGTGTCTATTTAGTTTAATTAATTTGGGACTGGGAATCCCATTGCCAGCTCTTTTTGCAAAATTATTGGATAAGCGGATGAAGCCACTAGTCCATTGGTGAAAGTTGCCCAACAAGATTGAAAGATAAAACACCACATACTTCCTCATGAGCTATAAAACATTGACACAAATAAGAGATACTAAGTTTTGAATTGTTTAAAGGTAGCACATGAAGTATTTACTTGGAATGGCGGAAAATACCATGTAGTAGGTAGGTATGGTGGACACAAATGACATAGGTTTGGGCTAAGGTTTGGATGCACGAGAAGTATTCCCTCTCAGTACAGGTTTTTGGCTAGCAAGGTTAATTAGCAAGCATAAGAGTTGAGGGAAACAAACAAATATACATGTGATAGAAACAATCATGCATCTTCCTTGTAAGCACAAACAATTTTAACTTCAGAATAATAAGCTATGAGCTAACAAGAAAGAAAGATATGAAACAACTACATGTATTTCTCTTTTCTACTTAAACCTCAAAGTGTTGTTGCTATTGACCAATGCTAAGTTTGCCAAAACCAAATAGATTTATTCAATGCTCCCAAAGTGATACCAATACTAATGACAAGGTAAATCATATGATAGAGATTGCAAACTAAAATAAGATGTGCAATATGTAAATGATAAGACTTCTCATTAATATTCCATAACGATAACTCACACCAAGGGATACATAGATAACCAACTAAAGGAGAGATACTTCCAAACTGCAACCCATCTTATACGATAACTTCCCTACTCATGATATGACACTACTTGATAATAAAAGTAAAAGGTAGTGATGATGTGATACCGCGGCACTCCCCCAAGCTTGGAACAAACCAAGGGGATGCCAATACCGATGATGAATTACTCCTTTGGTGATGGTGGTGATGAACTCCTCCCGCGCTTCTTACAGAACTCCTTCAACTTTAGTTTCTCAGCTTGACAATTCTGCACTAAGACTCAAAGAGATTCATTGTTATCTGAAGTTGGCGATGATGACCTTGTGATGCGAATCGAGTGGTATTCCAGCATTCTTCGGAGACGGCAATTCTCCTCCTGGAGTATCTCCACTTCTCTTCTCAGAGCCCGATATTGATCACAAAACTCATCGGTAGTCCGTAGAACTTCTTCCAACATAGGGAAGGAGTCGAGGCTAAGAGCGGGTGGTAAGGGTCCCTGCAGGTTATGAGAAAAAGAACGTCGAGTGTCAACAGATCCCACCGAGATTTGCTTGCTCCCACCGGCTTGCTGCTCTTGTCTTGATGGCACCTTCTTCACTTCTTCCTCCGAAAGCCCCTTGCCCTTGTTGTTGGAGGCCATGGTGCTTCTAGACCGAAAACAGATCCTGGCAGAAACAACTCGAAACCAAACACGTCGAGAAAACGATATACGGACCTCCAGGGGTCCGGGGGATTATATAGCAAAAAATTTCACGACAAAAGGAAAGTACCAGATCGAACCAGAGTCGGAAAGGGGCGACGAGGCGGCCAAACCATAGGTCGGCGCGGGCCCCGAGTCGGGGCCGCGCCGGCCTATGGTGGCACGCCCTCGTGCGTCCTTTCCACTCCGTTTCGAACTCGTAATTTTTCATATTTTCCAAAAACAGCAAAAATATTGTTCGGAAAGTAAATTGCGTACTTTTCATTACCGATCTTGTTACCTATTCAAAGTCGAGTTCTGGCGGACTGTCAATTTGCCCTTTGATGAAAGCCTCCGGTGTTTCCACTTGAATAATATCAACATCAACATTATAAGAATCACCTGAGATATAATGCTTGAGTCTTTGTCCATTCACCACTTGCGTGGCATTGCCTTGGAGAGAGCTAATTTTGATTGCTCCTGAACGATACACCTCCTCGACAACATATGGTCCTTCCCATTTCGAGAGTAATTTCCCTGCAAAGAATCTGAGACGAGACCGATACAATAGGACTTTATCCCCAATATTAAATTCTCTTTTGATAATCCTTCTATCATGCCATTTTTTAACTTTCTCTTTAAAGAGTTTAGCATTTTCATAAGCTTCACTTCTCCATTCATCTAGAGAACTTAATTGCAACAACCTCTTATCACCGGCAAGTTTAGGATCTTTATTTAATTCTCTAACAGCCCAATAAGCTTTGTGCTCTAGTTCTAAAGGTAAATGACAAGCTTTCCCATAAACCATTTTATAAGGTGACATTCCCATGGGATTTTTATAAGCAGTTCTATAAGCCCATAGTGCATCCTTCAATTTACTAGCCCAATTCTTTCTAGTTTTATTAACAGTCTTTCCCAAAATAGATTTAATCTCTCTATTTGATAATTCTACTTGACCACTAGTTTGAGGATGATAAGCGGAAGCAATTCTATGATTAATACCATACTTAGCAAGAGTTTTTCTAAAACCTCCATGAATAAAATGAGAACCTCCATCAGTCATAATATATCTAGGCACTCCAAATCTAGGAAAAATAATGTCTAAAAGCATTCTTAAAGAGGTCTCACCATCAGCACTTTTTGTAGGTATGGCTTCCACCCATTTAGTAACATAATCAACAGCAACAAGTATGTGAGTGTTACCTTCTGAAGACGGAAAAGGTCCCATGAAGTCAAATCCCCAACAATCAAACGGTTCAATAACAAGAGTATAATTCGTAGGCATTTCATTACGTCTGGAGATATTGCCAACCCTTTGGCATTCATCACAAGATAAAATAAACTTTCTCGCATCTTTGAAGAGAGTTGGCCAATAAAAACCTGATTGTAGAACCTTTTGCGCGGTTCTTTCTCCGGCGTGATATCCTCCATAAGCACTACCATGACATTTACTCAATATCTCTTGTTGTTCATATTCGGGAACACATCTTCGCATAATACCATCCACTCCTTCTTTATATAAGTGTGGGTCATCCCAGAAATAATGCCTCAAGTCATAAAAGAATTTCCTCCTTTGCTGAGCTGAAAAGGTTGGAGGCAAGTACTTGGAAACAATAAAGTTAGCATAATCAGCATACCAAGGACTGTCTCGCGAGCTCACCTTTATTACAGCCAATTGTTCATTTGGAAAACTATCATTAACAGGAACAGGATCATAAGCAATATTTTCCAATCTAGACAAATTATCAACAACAGGATTATCAGCACCTTTCCTATCTACAATATGTAAATCAAATTCTTGCAAAAGAAGTACCCATCTAATAAGCCTCGGCTTAGCATCTTTCTTTGTCATAAGGTATCTAATTGCAGCATGATCAGTATGAATAGTAACTTTTGAATCAACAATATAAGATCTAAATTTATCACAAGCAAAGACTACAGCTAATAATTCTTTTTCAGTTGTGGCATAATTTCTTTGAGCAGCATCAAGAGTTTTACTAGCATAATGAATAACATTCAGTTTTTTATCTACTCGCTGTCCAAGAACAGCGCCTACAGCAAAATCACTAGCATCACACATAATCTCAAAGGGTAAATTCCAATCAGGAGGTTCAACTATAGGAGCAGTTGTTAAGGCTTTCTTAAGAGTTTCAAAAGCTTCCTTACAATCGTCATCAAAAACAAATGGTACATCTTTTTGAAGAAGATTAGTAAGAGGTTTTGAAATCTTGGAGAAATCTTTAATAAATCTCCTATAAAACCCAGCATGACCAAGAACACTACGAATACCTTTAACATCCCTTGGATAGGGCATCTTCTCAATTGCTTCAACTTTAGCTCTATCAACTTCAATGCCTCTCTCAGAAATTTTATGTCCCAATACAATTCCTTCATTAACCATAAAGTGGCATTTCTCCCAATTAAGAACAAGGTTAGTTTCTTCACATCTCTGCAAAACTTTATCAAGGTTTCGCAAGCAACTATCAAAAGAATTCCCATAGACGGAAAAATCATCCATGAATACCTCTACAATACTCTCACAAAAACCATGAAAAATAGCAGACATGCATCTTTGAAAAGTAGCAGGAGCATTACATAAACCAAAAGGCATACGTCTATAAGCATAAGTTCCATAGGGACAAGTGAAAGTATTTTCTCTTGATCTTTAGCTTTAACAGCAATTTGTGAAAACCCAGAATAACCATCAAGAAAGCAAAAATGAGTATTTTTAGACAATCTTTCTAGCATTTGATCAATAAATGGTAAAGGGTAATGATCTTTCTTAGTAACTTTATTAACTTTTCGAAAATCAATGCACATTCTATACCCTACAACTACTCTTTGAGGGATGAGCTCATCATTATCATTAGGCACAACAGTCATTCCTCCTTTCTTGGGAACGCAATGCACAGGACTAACCCATCTACTATCAGCAATAGGATATATAATACCAGCTTCAAGAAGTCTTAATACCTCATTCCTTACCACTTCCTTCATCTTCGGAATTAGACGACGCTGATGTTCAACAACAGGCTTTGCATCATCTTCCATATTAATAGCATGTTGGCAGATAGAAGGAGAAATCCCTTTCAAATCATCAAGAGTGTAGCCAATAGCGCCTCGGTGCTTCTTCAATATTTCCAATAACCTTTCTTCCTCAATCTCTGAAAGCTTAGAACTAATAATAACAGGATATATTTTCTTATCATCAATATGAGCATATTTAAGATTATCAGGCAAAGGCTTTAATTCAAAAACAGGATCTTCCTTTGGTGGCGGTGTTGTACCCAAATCTTCCACCGGTAAATCATGCTTAAGAATAGGTTGGCGAAGAAAAATTTCCTCAAGCTCATCTCTTTCTTTCCTAAAAACTTCACTCTCGCTATCCTCCAAATGTTGCTGCAAAGGATTATTAGGAACAAGAACAATAGATGCACATTGCTCCATTTTAAAATCATTACTAGGTAAATCAGCTTTATAAGGAGTTTTGGTAAATTTAGAGAAGTTAAACTCATAAGATTCACCAGCAAATTTAGTCAAAATTTTCTCTTTCTTGCAATCTATAATAGCTCCACAAGTATTTAGAAAAGGTCTACCAAAAATAATAGGACAATAATCACTAGCAGCGAACCAAGTACCAAAAAGTCAGCAGGATATTTAATCTTACCGCATAAAACTTCCACATCTCGAACAATACCAATTGGAGAAATAGTTTCTCTATTAGCCAGCTGAATAACCACATCAATATCTTCAAGTTCACAAGAATCAATTTCGTGCATAATCTCCGTGTAAAGCTCATAAGGAATAGCACTAACACTTGCACCAATATCACATAATCCATAATAGCAATGATCACCAATTCTAACAGATAGCATAGGAACACTAGCTTGTTTGGGTTTATTAGGATGTGAAACAATATTAGAAGCATCTTCACAGAAAATAATATGACCATCCTCCACATTTTCGAGTCACAAGATCTTTAACTATTGCAACGAGGTTCAACTTTTATTTGTTCTTCAGGTTCTACAGGTTTCTTTTCACTTTTATGAACCGCACTATTTATAACAGAGTACTCCTTCATTTTAGCAGGGAAAGGAGTTTTTTCAATATAAGCTTCAGGAATAACATGATCAGCAGTTTCAACTACAACACATTTATTAATAGATGAATCAATTTTATCTTTATACGGTTCATGATACTTATCAAAATTCTTCTTTGGCAATTCATAATGAGAGGCAAAAGCTTTATAAAGATTTGCAGCAACTTGAGAATCAAGACCATATGTAGCACTCATATTACGAAATTTATCAGTATCCATAAAAGCTTCAATGCATTTATAATCATAAATTATACCTGATTCTCTATCCTTGTCGTTCTCCCAACCTTCAGTATTTTCTTGGATCCGATCAAGAAGGTCCCTTTTAAACTCTTCTTTGTTGCGTGTAAATGATCCAGAACAAGAAGTATCCAGCAAGGTCTTGTCTTGAAAAGAAAGTCTTGCATAGAAATTATCAATAATAACATTACCAGGAAGCTCATGAATGGGGCATTTGAGCATTAAAGACTTCAATCTCCCCCAAGCTTGGGCAATACTCTCTCCATCATGAGGCCAAAAATTATATATGCGATTCCGATCCTTGTGAATTTCACTTGGAGGATTAGAATAAAACCGGGGCACAATATCATTCCATTCAAGAGAATCCCCATTATCCAGTAATTTATACCAATGCGCCGCTTTACCAGACAGCGACAAAGAGAATAGTTTCTTCCTCACTTCATCCATAGCAATACCTGCACACTTGAATAAACCGCATAATTCATGTAAGAACAATAAATGATCTCCAGGGTGGACAGTTCCATCCCCTTCATAGCGATTATCCATAACACGTTCAATAATTTTCATAGGTATTTTATATGGTATCACTTCCTCACCTGGCGCCTCATCCACTACCGTTGCAGTAGTAGTAGATTTCCCAAATAGAAATTGAAGAGAAGATCTCTCCATAATGACTTATAGCAGCGAGAAATAAAATCAGCACAAACGATAAAGGTTTTCCTTACCAATTCCACTTACCAATAGCGCTTCACTCCCCGACAACGGCGCCGGAAAATAGTCTTGATGACCCACAAGTATAGGGGGTGTATCATAGTATTTTCGATAAGTAAGAATGTCGATCCCAACGAGGAGCGAGAAGGTGTTGACAAGCAGTTTCGATGAAGGATTCACGTAAATGCTCACAGACAAGTATTCGGGGGTTTTGATGTAACAGTTGAATAAAGTACGAGTAAGTAAAGTGCGAGAGTAACAATTGCAGCGAGTGGCCCAATCCTTTTTAGCACAAAGGACAAGCCGGTTTGTTTACTTATAATGACCAAACGTTCTCGAGGACACACGGGATTTCAGTCTAGTGCTTTCGCTACATACGGCTAAATAATCTTCATTGTTATGATAAGTGTTGTGTGGGTGAACCTATGCTAATGTACCGCCCTTCCTAGGACTAATACATACTTGTGATTATACCCCTTGCAAGCATCCGCAACTACAAGAAAGTAATTAAGATAAATCTAACCACAGCCTTAAACTCTGAGATCCTGCGATCCCTCCTGCATCGATATACCAACGGGGTTTAGGTTTGTCACTCCGGCAACCCCGCAATTGGCAAACGAATACAAGATGCATTCCCCTAGGCCCATAAATGGTGAAGTGTCATGTAGTCGACGTTCACATGACACCACTAGAAGAATAACACCACAACTTAAATATCATACCATTGAATATTACTCAACCATAGTTCACTACTAACATTTAGACTTCACCCATGTCCTCAAGAACTAAACGAACTACTCACGAGACATCATATAGAACATGATCAGAGGTGATATGATGATAAATAACAATCTGAACATAAACTTGGTTCAATGGTTTCACTCAATAGCATCAACAACAAGTAGAGATCGATACCGGGAGAGTTTCCCCTATCAAACAATCAAGATCAAACCCAAATTGCTACGGCGGTGACGGTGTCCAGCGGTGGAGACGGCGGTGATGATGGTGGAGATGATGATGATGGTGATGGAGATGATGTCCAGCTCGATGACGGTGACGATGGCGTCGATTTCCCCCTCCCGGAGGGAATTTCCCCGGCGGATTTCTGCCCGCCGGAGAGCTCTTTTCTCTCTGGTGTTCTCCGCCCCGTAGAGGCGGCTGTAACTCTTCGCGAGGTACCCTCTGTGGCTTAGGTTTTCGGGACGAAGGATTTCGCGAAGAAAAGGAGGCGAAAGGGGCTGTGGGGCCCCCACACCACATGGTGGCGCGGCCAGGCCATGGGCCGCGCCGCCCTATGGCGTGGGCCCACCACAGGTCCAGGTAGCTCCTCCTTCTGGCTTCCTTCGTCATCTTGAAAAATAGGATTTTTGGTATAATTTCCTTCCACAGTTGATCTTCCGAAATATTGCGTTCTGACGGTGCTTTTTCCAGCAGAATCCTGGCTCCGGTGCTCGATCCTCCAATAATGATGAAACATGCAAAATAGATGAAATAACATAAGTATTGTGTCCCAATATGAAATATATCAATGAATAACAGCAAATTATGATATAAAATAGTGATGCAAATTGGACGTATCAAGTATACATCCAGACATGTTAAGGAAATCGGTAATCGTTAACTGCTCGGCCGGCTTGGGAGTAGCGATTAATCAGAATTCAGACGATTAACTAATTTAATCGGTCGGCTATTAATCGGTGCAACCTACACAAATTAGCACTTAAAACAATTTTATAAGAAAAATGAAAAACCAAAGCACACAATCTTCTTATGTCATATAGTAAGCATTAAAGTTGATAAACAAGGTCTAGACGTATTCAAACCAGACAAATCATGTATCTACCCCTAACCCTAAACTCTGTCTTATGAAGTCAAGCATGAAGAGAAGTTGTTTTGGGTTTCAAACATGAAAATTTCAAAAACCCTCCCAGAGCTACATTTTGGAGTGACTAAGAAGGATAAATGCTTAATTTTTCATATTCATGATTTAAACTTGTTCAAATCTTGGTCAAACATAGGATTTGACCAAGATTTAAATGGGCATAAAAATTCAGAAAAACCAATAAAATGAAAAACCAATGCACATAGTCATCTTATGTCATCTAGTAAGCATTCAATTAAGTTGATAAACAAGGTCTAGACATATTCAAACCATAAAAATCATGTATCAACAAGCTACCCCTAACCCCAAACTCTGTCTTATGAAGACAAGCATGAAGAGAAGTGTTTTTTGGTTTCAAACATGGAAATTTCAAAAACCCTCCCAAGAGCTACATATTGGAGTGACTAAGAAGGGTAGATGCTTAATTTTTCATATTCATGTTTTAAACTTGATTAAATCATGGTCAAACCTAGGATTTGACCAAGATTCAAATGGGCATAAAAATTCAAAAAAAAATGAAAAACCAATGCACATAGTCATCTTATGTCATCTAGTAATTAAGCATTCAATTAAGTTGATAAACAATGTCTAGACATATTCAAACCAGAAAATTTATGTATCAAGCTACCCCTAACCCCAAACTCTATCTTATGAAGTCTAGCATGAAGAGAAGTACGTGGTTTTTTGGTTCAAACATGGAAATTTCAAAAACCCTCTCAAGATCGAGCTTCATTTTGGAGTGACTACGAAGGATACATGCTTAATTTTTCATATTCATTTTTTTAAACTTGTTTAAATCATGGTCAAACCTAGGATTTGACCAAGATTCAAATGGGCATAAAAATAAAAAAACAATAAAATGAAAAACCAATGCACATAGTCATCTTATGTCATCTAGTAAGCATTCAATTAAGTTGATAAACAAGGTCTAGACATATTCAAACCAGAAAATTCATGTATCAAGCTACCCCTATCCCCAAACTATGTCTTATGAAGTCAAGCATGGAGAGAATTACGCAGTTTTTTGGTTTCAAACATGGAAATTTCAAAAACCCTCTCAAGAGCTTCATTTTGTAGTGACTACGAAGGATACATGATTAATTTTTCATATTCATGTTTTAAACTTGTTTAAATCATGGTCAAACCTAGGATTTGGCCAAGATTCAAATGGGAAAAATTGGAAAAAAATGAAAAATCAAGGCACATAGTCTTCTTATGTCATATAGTAAGCATTCAATTAAGTTGATAAACAAGGTCTAGATATATTCAAACCAGAGAAATCATGTATCTACCCCCTAACCCTAAACTCTATCTCATGAAGTCAAGCGCATGCATGAAGATATGTCGTTTTTGGTTTCAAACATTGAAATTTCAAAAACCCTCCCAAGAGCTTCATTTCGAAGTGATTAATTAAGAAGCATACATGCATGCTTACTTTTTCATATTCATGTTTTAAACATATTCAAATCTTGGTGAAACATAGGATTTGACGAAGATTCAAATGGGTATAAAAATTCAAAAAAGAAAACAAAAAAGGTCTTCTTATGTTATATAGTAGGCATTCAATTAAGTTGATAAACAAGGTCTAGACATATTCAAACAAGAAAAATCATGCGTGTATCTACCCCCTAACCCTAAACTCCGTTTCATGAAGTCAAGCATGAAGATATGTGGTTTTTGATTTCGAATATGGAAATTCAAAAACCCTCCCAAGAGCTTCATTTTGAAGTGACTAAGAAGCGTACATGCTTACTTTTTCATATTCATGTTTTTAACTTATTCACATCTTGGTAGAACCAAGGATTTGACCAAGATTCAAATTGGTATAAAAATTCAAAAAAACAAGGTATTCTTATCTTATATAGTAAGCATTCAATTAAGTTGATAAACAAGGTCTACACATATTCAAACCAGTAAAATCATGTATCTACCCCCTAACCCTAAACTCTGTCTTATATATGAAGTCAAGCATGCATGAAGAGAAGTGGTTTTTGGTTTCAAGCATGGAAATTTCAAAAACCCTCCCAAGAGCTTCATTTTGGAGTGACTAAGAAGCATACTTACGTGCTTACTTTTTCATATTCATGTTTTAAACTTTTTCAAATCTTGGTTAAACCTATGATTTGACCACGATTCAAATGGGTATAAAAAATGAAAACCAAGGTCTTCTTATGTCATATAGTAAGCATTCAATTAAGTTGATAAACAAGGTATAGACATATTCAAACCAGAAAAATCATGTATCAAGCTACCCCTAACCCCTAACTTTGTCTTATGAAGTCAAGCATGAAGATAAGTACGTGGTTTTTTGGTTTCAAACATGGAAATTGCAAAAACCCTCTCAAGATCGAGCTTCATTTTGGAGTGACTACGAAGGATACATGCTTACTTTTTCATATTCAGGTTTTAAACTTGTTTAAATCATGGTCAAACCTAGGATTTGACCAAGATTCAAATGGGCATAATTTAAAAAAAAAAATTGAAAAACCAAGGCACATAGTCTTCTTATGTTATATAGTAAGCATTCAATTAAGTTGATAAACAAGGTCTAGACATATTCAAACCAGAGAAATCATGTATCTACCCCCTAACCCTAAACTCTGTCTCATGAAGTCAAGCATGATGATATGTGGTTTTTGGTTTCAAACATGGAAATTTCAAAAACCCTCCCAAGAGCTTCATTTTGAAGTGATTAATTAAGAAGCATACACGCATGCTTACTTTTTCATATTCATGTTTTAAACTTATTCAAATCTTGGTGAAACCTAGGATTTGACCAAGATTCAAATCCGTATAAAATTAAAAAATAAAATAAAAAACAAGGTCTTCTTATGTTATATAGTAAGCATTCAATTGAGTTGATAAATAAGGTCTAGACATATTCAAACCAAAAAAATCATGTATCTACCCCTAACCCTAAGCATGTATCTCGTTGTTTGCGCTATGATACAATATCTACCTACAAAAAATGCCTGGTAACCGGGTGTATACGTGAGCACGCGGTTCCTATCCGACACGTGTCTAACGCCGTGTGTGTGCCGTTTAACTGGTGGGAACGTTTTTTGTGATGTTGATAGGCGACAGTAGCAGCAGGCGTGTGTGATGCCAAAAATCTTTCTACAAAATGCAGCACGTGGGACCCATTTAATGAAGAGAGAATTAAAAAATGTTGAGTAGCAAATCGTACTGGAACGATCCAAAATTGGTTCAGAATGGATAAGCTTGGTCCGCTCTTGCCGGCATTCTTCAGCTCGGCCATGGAGGCAGCCCTCCCCAAGCTAGACCGCCGCACCTGCTGGCGGTGCACGTCGCGTCCGCTGCCGTACGCGCCCCCGCGAGCCCCGACCCTGCGCCGCCCATCGAGCCTCCCATCTTCCTCATGGCTTCGCCGCTGGTAGCCGCACGAGACGCTGCACAGTCCGTCGCTCAGCAACTTCCGGCGGCCCCTCGTGCCTTGGCCCTCTCCATCTCAGCTCGAGTAACCTCGGCCGACCCCGACCGCGACCCCGGCCGGCCAAGCATAAGAGTGCCACCTCCCTGGGCCCTCCTCGCCTCGGCTGGATTCGGCTGGCGAGGGAGCTCCGCCCCGATTTGTGCCGCTCCGGCGTGGGTCCGGCGGCAGCAGAGGAGGCCGGGTTGGAGCGGGCAAGGCCACCACCAGCGCTCAAATTCGCTTCCATTCCCCAGCTCCAAGATGCCCAGCTCGCCGATAACCACAAGTGCATCCGGCGGTGGCAGCGAGTATCGTCGGTAGAGGAGCAGGAGGACTGACAGCTGTGGCACCTGGCTCTGGCTGACGCGGGGGCGGGGGCGACTACTTCGCGTTTCTAGGAGCAGAGGTGCAACGGGACGACGGCCATGTGGAGCGAGGCCAATGGTGCAGCCATGAGTAGCTGGTGAGCTGCCGCTTGACTGCAATCTCGAGCAGCTGCTGCTTGCTTCTCGACATGGCACAACGTAGCCATGAGTAGCTGGTGAGCTGCTGATTGCTTCCGACAGGCCAATGGTGCAGCCATGAGTAGCTGGTGAGCTGCCGCTCGCTCCAATCTCGAGCAGCCAAAGATTGTCATCGGCCATGGCTCTTTCTTTTTGTCTCCGCCGGCGCCACGACGTACGGGCGGCACTGCTGCGAAGGGCGGGCGGCACTGCTACGACGGGCGGGCGGCTCTGTTACCACCGGCGGGCGGAGCTGCTGCTATGGGCGGGCGGCGCTGCTACCACCGACGGGCGATGTTGCTGCTATGGGTGGGCGGCGCCGCTGCGACGGGCGGGCGTCCGGAGCTGCTGCTTAGGTTGGCCGACGATGCAGCAGGCTGCTGCATGCAGCACACCGTGCCTCACTGCTTCTCTTGGCGGGCATCAGCGACGGGGCTTCCGCAGGCATGCCGGGAACAGCTCCACGGGCAGCAGGAGGATATCACCGTGAGCAAGCACACCGGCGTGGCGTCTAGGACCATAGCGGCCAAACGGGACTTACGGACGACAGTATCAAGAGACACTTGGTCAGCGCGCGCCACCAGGGACAATACACGTTGCCCCGAGGCCGGCAAGTCCAGCGGCCGGAACGGACGGGCCGATCAAGACGGCAGGGCGTGGTACAACAGGAGCACGGCGAGGTCATCAACAGTCAGGCGATAGAAAAAAATACACATCGTAGCCTCCAAACCAGCCATGCAATGCAAAACAGAGTCTAGATGCATCTGGGGCAAATTGTATCGATGTTCAGTATGAACAGTTGCCACGCTACTGCTTTGCATGTGGCATTCTGGGGCATTCATCTCTTGAATGTAAAAACCCCGGAGATAGAGATGTGGATGGTAAGCTCCCGTATTCGAGTGATCGCCTCTGTCCTCCAGAAGAAAAGAATAAGAAATCTCAGAGCACTCGGTCAGCGGCTGACTCGTCGAGCCAGGGTCATTCTTCCCAGCATATTCACTCGGAAAGACCGAGTCCGATGGGTGGCACAGGGAGCAGTACCAGGCAGAAGCAACAAGGAGGTGAGGATGTTGCGGTGTCCTCTCCAATGAAGCAGAATAAGCATCGTGGTCGTGCAAATCAAGCCAAGGGTGGGCAGAATGTTGTGAAGGAGTCTGCCCTGGCTAAGAAAGATGGTACAACTCTGGCGGGACAGAAACGAAAACCGCAGAAAGTTTACCGTCCTGTTGTCCCTCCCTCGGTGGAGGAAATGCCAGTTAATTCTTTGGCCCTGACTGTGTGCCCTGTCGATCTCCCGCGGGAGACGCAGGACGCTGCTTGTGTTGATGATCATAGTATTGACTCAAATAAGAAGATGAGAAGAGAGACTTCTGGATCGGCGGATCAGGCGGGAGCTGCAGAGCAGCCCCGCCAAACGCAATGAGACTCTTATGTTGGAACTGTCGCGGACTTGGGACGGACGCGACAGTGGGTGAGCTTCGCTGGTTGGTGAGAGCTCATCGTCCCGCCATTCTCTTTCTCTCCGAAACAAAGATGAAGGATTCCAGAGTACGAAATTTTATGTGGTCGCTTGGGTACTCTGGGTGCTATGATGTTAGTAGTGAGGGATTGAGTGGTGGCTTGGCCCTCTTTTGGTTGTCGTCGGTTTCAGTAACTGTAATGCCATGTAACTCTCGATGCATTGATGTTCATGTTACACCGGACAATGGAGTTATATGGCGGGCAACCTTTGTTTATGGAGAACCTCGACGTGAACTTCGGAATGAGTTCTGGGAGTTTCTTCGTTTCATGCGTGCACAGTGGAATGGTCCGTGGCTGGTGTGTGGTGACTTTAATGAAGTACTTAGCCAAGATGAGCATGTTGGTCCGAGGGATCGAACAGAAGCTCAAATCAGTGCCTTCCGTGATTGCATGCAGGTTTGTGAGCTCAAGGATCTTGGTTTTGAAGGACCAAAATTCACATGGAGCAACCGGCAAGACGCGGACACTCACGTGAAAGTTCGTCTGGATCGTGCTGTGGCCAATGGCATGTTCTCCAGTATGTTTGAGCAGTGTACTGTGGAGAATATTATCACTACTTCCTCTGATCATTATGCTATCCTAATCTCTCTAGAGCGTGGCTCTTGTTTGGGTAGGGAACGTCCGGTTCAACACAGTTTTAAATATGAAGCAATGTGGCTCCGTGCTCCGGACTATAAAGAAGTTCTTGAGAAAGCTTGGTCAGAGGGGAATAATGGCCAGCGTCCGCTGCATGCGACATGGTCAAATCTTAATCGGGTTGCCGGGTCGCTTAAGGATTGGAGCCGTGCGACATTTGGGTCAGTCCGAAAGGAAATCCGAAAGCTTGAAGGCCGTCTCAGATATATCCGTGGTCAGATTCTTTCGGATGCTACTGTGGAGGAGGAACGCGAAGTCGAACGCCAGCTGTGCGAACTCTTTGAGAGAGAAGAGATAATGGCGCGCCAACGCTCACGGGTGGAGTGGTTACGTGAGGGTGACCGCAACACCGCCTTCTTTCACGCAAGGGCATCAGCACGACGGAGAACCAACAAAATTGATAGGTTATATTCTGCTGATGGCTCTATATGTGAGACACAGGGGGAAATAAAAAGTATGATTCACAGATTTTATGAAGATCTTTTTTCCTCAGAAATGTGTACGTCTTCAGAATCAGTCCTTAATGCAATTCCTTCCAAAGTTACGGCTGACATGAACGATGATTTATGCAAGCCTTACACAGAGGAGGAAATTCGGGATGCTCTTTTCCAGATGGGTCCAACTAAAGCACCGGGACCAGATGGTTTCCCAGCTCTTTTCTACCAAACCCATTGGGATTTCTTTAAGGAGGAGATCTGCGAGGCAGTGAGGTCGTTTATCAATGGAGGAGAAGTACCGGAGGGTTTTTGTGACTCGGTAATCGTTCTCATTCCAAAGGTTACAAAGGCAAGAAATCTGAAGAATTTTCGGCCCATTAGCTTATGTAACGTGATCTATAAGATTGCTTCCAAAGTTTTGGCGAACAGGTTGAAAGTGATTCTGCCACACATCATTTCAGAACATCAGAGTGCACTTGTGCCAGGCAGGCTTATCACTGACAATGTACTTATCGCCTTTGAGTGCTTGCATACTGTCCGCCATCAAGATAATAAACGTCCTTTTTTTGCTCTTAAGATTGACATGATGAAAGCTTATGATAGAGTGGAATGGGATTATCTGCATGGATGTTTATGCAAGCTTGGTTTTGCCCCTGCATGGATTCAATCAGTTATGAGATGTGTTACATGTGTGAGGTACGCGGTTCGTGTTAATGGTGAACTTACTGAGCCAGTGGTGCCCTCCAGGGGCATTCGTCAGGGCGACCCCATCAGCCCCTATTTGTTCCTTCTTTGCACAGAAGGTCTGTCTAGTTTACTGCAACAAAGCGAGAATCGAGGTGAGCTCCATGGTGTTAAAAATGGTAGACTCGGTCCCGCAATATCCCATTTACTGTTTGCAGATGACAGCATTTTCTTCGCTCGGAGTGACAGTAGGAGTGTGGAGTCCCTGAAAAATACTTTGAAGACTTTCTGTGATGGGTCCAGCCAGAAAATTAATTTGGACAAATCATCAGTCTTCTTTGGTAACCATTGTCAAGATCATATCAAAGAAAGGGTGAAGAACACGCTAGGGGTACAGAGTGAAATCCTTAATGATTTCTATCTGGGGATGCCCACTTCAGTGGGAAGATCTCCTACTGTCACATTCAATTTTCTGCTAGATATGATCTGGAAGCGCTTGAATGGAGTGGTGGATCGGCCCTTGTCTAGGGCGGGTAAAGAAGTCTTTTTGAAATCTGTTATCCAAGCCATTCCAACATATGCTATGAGTTGTTTCCAAATTCCTATCACTAATTGCGACAAGATGAGATCCACTATTGCTAATGAATGGTGGGGTATGGAGGAAGGGAAGAGGAAACTTCACTGGAGGTCCTGGGAGTGGCTCTCAACTCCAAAGTCTCTAGGAGGTCTTGGGTTTAGGGACTTAACGTTGTTCAATCAAGCAATGCTTGGCCGTCAAGGGTGGCGCCTTCTCACAGACCCGACATCGTTATGTGCCAGAGTTCTCAAAGGAAGGTATTTTCCCTTTACGGATTTTTTGGCACGCTCCTAAACCCAGGACATCCTCTTATACCTGGAGGAGTATTTTGTTTGGGCGAGATCTTCTTCTCCGTGGTGTTCAATGGGGTATTGGCGATGGTAAGACGGTGAAAATCTCTTCAGATCACTGGATACCGGAACGACCACCGTATATGCTCAAACCTCTGAAACCAATACCGGCTGTGGCGACTGTTAGCTGTTTGATTGATGAAGAGAATAGTTGCTGGATTCCAGAGACAGTGAATGCTTTCTTTGACTCTGAGACTGCTGAATATATTATGCGGATCCAGATCGGTCGACATGGAGGTGATTTTGTTCGTTGGCCGCACACTAAGCATGGTCTGTACACTGTTCGGTCTGCTTATAATTTGGTGAGAGCCGAGGGATTTTTCGTCGAGCGCAGTCGACGGGGCAGAGGTACGTCTTCTGCTGTGGCGAATGATGAGAAACATTGGAAGAATATCTGGAAGATAAATGCTCCTGGGAAGATGAAAATTCACTTATGGAGATTTGCCCACGATTGCCTTCCGAGTGGTGTGCAAATGCAGCGTCGACAAATTCCGACAAGTGACGCCTGCGTTTTCTGTGGACGAGAGGAGGATATAGCACATGCTATGCTATTCTGCCAGTTTGCAATGGAGGTGTGGCGTTTGGTTAAACGGAAATATATGATTCAGTTACAGGGGCATGATCTTATGTCAACCAAGTATTGGCTGTTCGAGTTCCTTGCTAATGCAACTGAGTTGGAGGCCACGGTCCTTGCTGTTGGATGTTGGTATATTTGGGAGGCACGTAATGATGCAAGAAATAATCGAGGCCACCCTGATCCAACCAGAACGAGTGTGAAAATCCTCGCATATATTGACATGATCATTCAGCAATGTTTCAAGGCGAAACCTAGCAATAGGCGTGAGACTGATGTAGCTCCACGATGGTCTCCGCCGCCTCCAGGTGTTGTCCTTGTTAACTCTGATGTTGCGCTTTTCGCGGACTGCAGGCAGATGGCCATGGGAGCAGTTTTTCGCGACTCCGAGGGGAAGTGCTTGGCTGCGGCAAGCTTACCCCTCCAGGGTTTTACATCTCCAGAGATGGGCGAGGCACTAGCTCTACGCGGTGCGGTGATGATTGCACGCGACAAGGGTTTCAACAATGTGGTCTTTGTCTCTGATTGTTTGTCTTTGATCCAGAGGCTCAACTCTCCAGCACCAGATCGCTCCGAGGTTGGTTCAGTGGTCAAGGACATCAAGACCTTGGTGGCAGGCTTCTCCACTGCTAATTTTCGGCATGTGAAACGTTGTCTGAACGAAGCGGCACACATTTTAGCTAAAACTTCTAATTTAGCTTCACTAGGTTTTATTTCGTTTTCTGTCCCGGAATGTATCCGGAAGACTCTTTGTATTGATGTGTGTTGATCAATAAAGTGCCGCTTTCCTGTCAAAAAAAAAAAAAGCAGCGACGCGACAAACTACAGCAGTTCAGGTCCCTCCAACGTACAGTTCAATGCTAGGTTGTGCTTTCGCGCTTGCTGGTCAGAAACAAGGCTGGGTCAGATTAAAAAGTTAACTTCACGGCGTTTGCTCTTCTAACTGTGTTGCTAGAATCTCAAAGCAAATCCAACGTTAAAGAGACCGTGCTCACGTATACACGCGGTCACCAAATCCACTCTCTATCTACCTATGTTACACTAATCTCCTCTCTCCTACTTAATTAGCTGCCACATCAGCAGTTTTGTGGGACCAATGTGTATGATACTAGCTATGATACTAGCACTATCATGTGGGTACCTAAATCTCGAGTCAAAGTTTGACACGAAACCGATGTGGACTTTATTAATGGTGGAAGGGAGTAACAATCATAAGCACATTATTATTATTGATTGAACAACATTTTATTTGATGTGCCATAAGAAGTTTAGAAACTCCTAGCCCCTGGAGGTGGCGTTTTGGCACACGCGTGCATATGCACCCATTATTGAAAATAATAAAAAAACAATTATATAAATGTTAAAAAAATATGACATAATTTTTTTGGTATACATTGTGACATCCTATGTTCGTTCATAAGTTTTTGTGGAAAAACAACATTTTGTGTGGTGTGTACAAAAAAGGCAAAAAATGTGTTGTACGTAGTCGTGTTACAGCATCAAAATTTGTCTTTTTTACAGGAAAATTTTAGTTTAGAATTTTTTGACACTTTGAAATGTGGATCCACATAATGGATTCCTCTACCTCGACCCCCTTGGATTCCTGAACAGACTTATAGTACTACTAGTAGGGCCTACTATTTTTTATTATTATTACCTACTGCAGCCAAAATTTAATCTCATCGAGCGGTAAAATTCCCCGCCAACGCCCAAATATCTCGCGCCGCAAAGTTTCAGATCTGCGAATATTTTTTTCCCTCAAAAGAAGGACTGCGAAATTCCCTTTTTCTCCTCTATCGCCCAGCTTCGCCCTAGTTTCGCCCGCAAGCCCTCAGAGAAATCGCCCCTCTTACCTACCTCCCACCTTCACGGCCGCCGCACCGGAAAATCACCGCCGCACTTCGCCGTTCAAGCTGCCACGGCTTCAAACCTCGAGGCTGCCCTATCCGCTTGATCCGCACCTACTCCGGCGTCCACTACACCGTATCTCTTTCGCCGACTCTATCGACCACCGCACCTGACCAGCTTCGCCGACACCGACGTCCCCGTGCACTGCACATCATCTGCTTCACCGACCTTCTACTTCGGCCGGCGCGCTGAACACTTCATCGACCGCCCAGCATGTCCTTCTCCGACCCCCCAAGATCTGCTTCCCCGGCACCCACCGCAACAGCAGTCCCCTCGCCGACCTCCACGTCACCCGTAAGAACGCGGAACACGTCTAAACGCCGCCCAGAAATAGGTAACCAGACATCCCTGTGCGTTTTGTTCAGTTAGGAGTATTGCAGCTGGCTGTATTTCTGAATTCTTGCTATATTTTTAACTTACAAGTGCTTTCGTTGGTAACCACCTCATCCTTTAGATTTAAACACGACGCATAAGTATTTTTTCCCTGACCTAACCCACCCATTTGCTGAAACTCTACATGGTATCAGAGCCTAGGTTTCCTTCCTGCTAGTGCTAGCCGCCTCAAACAGTACCATACAAGTTCTTCCTTTGACCACAAAAACCACCGTTGAGATGTAGAAATCCCGGCGGCGGGAGGCCGCATCAGGTGCTCTGCGTGGGTTGCGGCTATCACACACAGCGATGTGAGTTGTGTGAGATCGGTGGCTGCTCGCGCGGGGACAAAGAAGAGGGTGAAAATCGTTTTGGTTTAGAAAGGAGAGAAGAGGAAGTTAATCCGTGGCAGAGAGATCTGGATCCGTGCGAGGGAGATGTTGGAGGCGTGCGGAGTGGGCCGAGCCTTTGAGCGCAGGGGGCGGAGCCGGAGGTTGGTCTTTGGACGTTGACCAGCGCGAGCCGGTCGATGTGGCCAGGTGCGGTCTGCCAGGTTGGCCAAGGCGCGCAGACGAGGCGCCATCCGAGTGGAAGTGAGGAGAAAATGGAGATGTGAGGCTGTGAGGATATGTTGTGATGGAGTTGATGAGGCTGCGGTTGAGTCGTGATGGAGTTGATGAGGCTGCGGTTTAGTAGTGATGGTGATGGTTGTGGATATGTCCAGGGGAAAGGCATGCGTGCCTGAGGTGAGACTGGTTGAGGCCTGACCGGGGGATAGGCATGGGTGCTTGAGGAGTGGATGGTTGAGGCAGGAGTTGGCTGGGGGTTATTTGTGGGAGAGACGGAAGAGGTCAGTGGCCGGGCAGTGGAGAAGAGAGGCTGAGGACATTGAGGCGAGTGTGGATGGTTCTGCGGAACTTGTGTGGTGAGGCAGCCGGGGTTGTTGAGGACGTGTATGGTTAGGAGTTGTGCCTATCCCAGATGGTTGAAGCTGGATGTCTTCGCTGCTGATGAAGAGATGAATCGAGACGACAAGATGATGGAAAGTGCAATGCTGTCATGTATCCTAGGAGTTATGCTGAAAGTTCATTACTCATCGTTGTCATATGTGTCATGTTGTTGTTGCAAGATGGCCATGGTTGTTTACCCATGATCATCTTGAGGGGGTGTGTTGGACCATGAGTGAGTTTGGTAGTAGCGATGTAGTAATATTGTATCCAGTGTGAGGCCCATAGAGGCCCATGTCCAGTGGTATTGTAACCCTAACTCAGATGATATAAATACAGAGTGTGGTGGTATGAGTGATTTAACCCACCCATTCGCTGAAACTCTACAAAATATGAGTCACCAATCATGAACCGTTGAATGCTCTACATGTCCACGATTGACAACAACAACAAAGCCTTTATTCCCAAACAAGTTGGGGTAGGCTATACAAGTCCACCATTGACACGATTACAATTTCTCACTATTTGGCCATAGGCTACTGCTCTAGTTACATCATGTTTGATATCTTTCTGCGATCATGTATTACATGTTTATGTACGTCATAATGCTTCTACTACTGTTTGGTGTCAATTTAATTATAGCAAATCCTTGACTCGTAACTGTGTGTTGTTATTACACGTACAGCAGGCACATCTTACACTCAGAAACGTATAGTAAAGCTCGCCTATAATCATGTAAGTACCTGCTGTTTTTTGTATATTGCTTAATGCAAACTTCTATATCTTGGATCCTGTTTCTGTTTACAATTGGCCTCTCCTTCATGCAGAGGAGGAGAAGCAGGTGAGGCACCAGGTTCTTCTGTCCAAGTACCTGATGAGGTCCGTGTGACTCAAAAAAAAGCTCATGTAAGTTCCCTGTTTTTTTGGAATGTTAATTTACCTCCTGTGCGTAGTTCAATTGCATCATTTTTCTGTATGTTGCACTACCTAAGTTTCCTAATGGAATCTAATAAAATATAAACAATTACCATATGGAACATTGCACACTGCCTTTGACCCATCTGGCATCCGGCATGCCTGGGTATAAGTTACATGATTTGGCTATGTTAAACAAGTCCTGAAATTCTATTATGTTAACTTTTTGCATGTTGCTTCATTGAGTTTGCCTGTTGTTCCATGGCTAGTGCATGAAGTTTGATAGAAATGATCCTAGCTGAAATGATGCACTTCGTGTTTTTTTATTGCTTTATTCCTAACCTAGCTTCCTATTCTACTTGAAACATGATTGCTTTATTCCTAACCTAGCTTCCTATTCTACTTGAAACATGATTGCTTTATTCCTAACCTAGCTTCCTATTCTACTTGAAACATTGTGAAAAAAATAGTTATATTACTTGTTTAAATGTCTAGCTTTGTTTTTCTGAGTCCCATTGACATGATGTGGTATATCCATATTCAAATGATCTGGCTGTTTATATAATACGCTCCATGTTCAATTGCTTCATTCATTTTCTAGTAATCTACTAGTAAGTAGCACGTGCTTTGCACGTCACGACATATATAATTTTAAAATATATTTCCATATTTTATTTGATGTTGATAATTATTATTTTTTGCTAAAATTACTCACAAAGCCTAAAGTTTGGCTTTTGAAAAACTAATACACCCTAAAAGAAGTAATGGAAGGAGTAATATGTGAGTTCACTACAATTAAGTTTTTTAGTCAGTATGAAATAGAAGTATACCCTAATACGAAAGTGACAAAACTTTTTCATGGACACCCCATTAGGATTATGTATATTTTTGTGATTAGAGTCGAGAATTTTTAAGGATCTATCTTAACTTTTGCGGCATGCATATTGCACGGCAAGACTATCTAATTTATATATTTCTACTCCGTACCATATTTTTTGAAATTTAAAATACATTATCCAATATCTATGTATAAATTTACTACCTCAATACTTTTTATGTGACCCACACATGGCCACCGTTAGATTTTATATCAAAACTGGTTTGTCATGGGAAAAAAAGTTAGACCTTAATATGAGTAAATACGAAATATTAGTACTAAATTAATATATAATATTTTATCAGCCTTGGTTGGTGGACCAATGAACTTCGTATCTTCGAGCTTCCCAAGTCCCTCTCTCCCACCTCCACGACCACCGCACCGGAACATCCCCGCCGGACTTCCCTGGCCTACCCGAGGCCTCGCGATCCTCGTCTTCCGGCTGCCTGCCGGAGCCGCTTCATCGACGCCGTCATCAACCGGACCGGATCATCCCCGCCGAACCTAGAAACCATATGCTCATCCAGCAGTCTACCGCAGTCGCTTCAGCTGCGGTATCGTCCACCCCACCGGAGCCGCTTCGCCGGATCCGTCGTGCACCGCATCGGATCTTGCTCACCGACACCGCTGTGCATGAACCGGATCTGCTTCACCGGCGCCGTGCATGATCTAAACTCTTCTACTGTCGCTTTTCTATTGCTTGCCTGCAAGTTCTTGTTTAATCTTGGGGGAACCTGTTTGTGCTAACGACGCGCCGTTACGTTTTTGCAGATGAGATGAGTAACCATGAAGTGTAATGGCCGTCTCTCCAACCCCAAGTAGCACATGTTGCGTACTTCATCACCGGATTTATCAACCCTAGGAAGATCTGCTGTGACTCCCACAGAGTGCTTCTCCTAATGTAAGTCCCTTGTTTTAGCGCCATGTTCTGGGTTCAGATGCTTGTTTGTCTGAAGCTCTTTTAGTTCATTCCTAGCTATGACTGTAACACCTTGCTATTTTCTAGTTCATTGCTAACTTTAAGCGATTGAACATTTTGGTTTGCATTCCCTGCTCTGTAGATGTAGCCATCATAACTTCTATCTTGCTCAGTCATTGTTACAAAAATTATAGGTATTATAGTAACATCCTGCTATTATTTAGTTCATGGCCAATGTTAAGTAATTGCACATGTTGGTTCGCATTCCCTGCTCTATAGCTTTTGGCATCGTAACTTCTATATTTGGTTTACATTGCCTGCTCTATAGATCTAGCCATCATAACTTTATCTTGCTCAGTCGTTGTTACAAAAATTATGGCCTGCTACTATGTTGTTTGTGCCAATTTTTTACTCCATGAACATGTTGGCTTGCATTCCCTGTACTACAGGTGATGCCATTGTTTTGTATCTACTTCATTGTAAGCTAACAAAGTAAGGACTTAGTTTGGCATGCTATCACTACGCTATCTAGCTGTAGTACAAATAAACTTGTCATATTACTAGATAATAATTTTGCGTGCCATCTTGTTCTTCAAAAGCTGCATTATTGACTTGTTTCTCTGACTTGGCATGACGCTCACATATGGAATGCTGAACATATTGGTTTGCATTCCCTCTTATACAAGTTCACAGGTGATCCCACTATATTCTGTATCTGGTCCATCCTAAGCTTCAGCATTAACTATCCTCTATGTGTTGCTCATTACAAGTTTATATCCCGAAACATCTTGATTTGCATCCCCTTCACTATAAGTTCAGGAGTATTATTTAGTTCACGGCCAAAATGAAGTAATTGCACTTGGCACATGTTGGTTCACATTCCCTCCTCTTTAGCTTTTGCCATCGTAACTTCATCTTGCTCAGTCGTTGTTACAAAATTTATAGCCTGCTACTATGTTTGGTTTACATTCCTGCTTTCTGTAGATGTAGCCATCATAACTTCATCTTGCTCGATCGTTGTTACAAAATTTATAGCCTGCTACTATGTTGTTCATGCCAATTTTGTACTCCACTGAACATGTTGGTTTGCATGGGACTCGACGGTAGTAAGTCTATTTGTTTCATTCTAACATGCTCTGTTATATTGGCTATTGGTATGCGGCATGCACTCTTTGTTTGCTTATTGTGCGCATTACAATGATCTTGTTATAACGACGAAATGATGACTTCCAAATTCTTTGGCAAACAATATTGTAGTGTATTTGCCTTTAGTTGTTCTTTGTCTTAACTTGTAATGTCTTTGTTTTGAGATATAGGTCTTGCATGGACAACTTAAAAGATTCTTGGGATCGCTTCATTGTATTGCTAGGTTTAATTACCATTCAATTTATTTGGGTTACGTAATATTTTTCAAAGCCTTGCGGTTGATGTAATATTTAGTTAGTTTTTATAGTTCTTTCGCGCATTTTTTCTTTGGTGCTTGTGGTAAGTGAGGCTATCAGAAACGTAAATCAATCTTTGCGTAAATATTCTAAGTATCTAAATCACGAATTCCCATCCCTTAAACGGCCCAATTAAGCGAAATCACATATGTGCCGCCCCAAAATCCTAAAGCGCCTATTATGCTTAGGCATATAAACAAGAACTAAACGGGCTGGCCCACTTACTTATTGGGCCAGCCCACTTGATTTATGGTGAACCCCACACACTAATTGGGCCGGCCCACTTACTATAAGGTGGACCCCACAAACCATCGGGCCGGCCCGCTAACTAGTTGGGCCAGCCCAATTGCTTTTGTGATGGACCCCACATACTAAATGGTAGGCCCTTTAAGAGGAAAGTGGGACCCACCTGTGCTTTTGGCCCGGCCCACTATCTTGTTGGGCCGGCCTACTTGCTATATGGTGGACCCTACGTTCTAAATGGGTCGGCCCTTTAACAGGAAGGTGGGACCCACCTGTGCTTTTGGCCCGGCCCACTATCTTGTTGGGCCGGCCCACTTGCTACATGGTGGACCCCACATACTAAATGGGCCGGCCCTTTAACAGGAAAGTGGGACCCACCTGTGTTTTGGCCCGGCCCACTTGCGTGTTGGGCGGCCCACTTGCTATATGGTGGACCCAACATACTAAATGGCGGCCCTTTAACGGAAAGTGGGTCCCACCTGTGCTTTTGGCCCGGCCCACTATCTTGTTGGGCCTGCCCACTTGCTATATGGTGGACCCCACATACTAAATGGGCCAGCCCTTTAATAGGAAAGTGGGACCCACCTGTGCTTTTGGCCCGGCCCATTTGATCTAATGTGGACCCCACGTACTAAATGGGCCGGCCCGATAGCAGGAAAGTGGGACCCACATGCTAATGGGGCCGGCCCAATAACTTCTTGGGCCTACACACTTGCTTTAAGGTGGACCCCACTTGGTAAATGGGCCGGCCCGATAACATGAAAGTGGGTCCCACATGTTTTTGTGGGCCGGCCCTTTTGCCTGTTGACCGGTCAAACGAGTGCATTCGGCCCGGCCCACATGCTTAGTGGGCCAGCCCATTAATGTTTTGACCAGTACCTTAGAGGTTAGGCCCGGCCCACGTAACTAATGGACCAGCCCAGCTATATAGTTGACCGGTCAAACTAAGTCAGCTGGCCCGGCCCGCAAACTTAATGGGCCAGCCCGCTTAAGACGTGGCAGGCCTCGTGTGGGCCTACCATCTACCACGGGGTTTTAGCGGTTAACGCCGTTAACTGCCAGTTAACGACGTCTGCCACGTGTCAGTTTGCATGACGTCAGCAGTCAACGGGCTCCCGGAAACACTTCTGCAACGGTCCGATTTTCCGTGGCGGAAGGGCGCCCAAGCGCGACGGACCGGAAAAAACGTGGTAGGACTTTGCCTGACGCAGTTTCGACAACAGAACCCATATCGTCGGATTAGGCCCATAGGCGACGAAAAACACCCCTTAGCGGACGATTTTGAGACGTTGCCTATCAGAACTTTTCTTGTAGTGTCTGCGGGCATGCACGCGCGACGGCTTCGGCATGGCGTGGCCACCACTGGTCGCGCGTTGTCCGGCGGCTGACGTGCTCCTCCTCGACCAGGGCTTGCTCTTGGAGGTCCAGTAGGGTGTGGTGGCAAGCAATGGCACGGTGGCCAGGTTGGGAAGGAAGGAGGAGAGGGGGAGGTTGTCGGGTTGGTGACATGGCCGGCATGGCCATGTCCTAGCCTTGCTCCTCCTCTCTCCTAGGGTTACTATGCTTCATTTAGTGTTAGAGGGGACCAGGGAACCATTTAGACTAGGTTTGAGGTAGATTAGATGAGGTAGATCACTATTGCAAATAGTGTCAAATAGTTCCATAGTTGCTATTTGTGAATTTTGTCTAAATTCGATTTAATTCAAATGGTTGTAAGTTTTGAATTGTGTGCGTTTCATTGAGTTAGAAATGACCAGAGGTGATGAAGTGTGGTGGTGGAATTGTTGAATTCAAAGCATTGCAAAAATTGACAAGTGTGAGATTGTTCCACTTAATAAAAAGTTGCAACTTTGGATGAGCATAGCTTTGGATCTAGAAAGAATTTGGCATGGTGATCTTTACAAGAAGTGTTCACCTTGATGTTGTCTTGGATGAGGTGCAAGGAGTTAGCAAGTTTTAGTTTGAAAATTTTGAATTACAGGGGCTCAAAGTGGTGATCAGACTATAATTGGCAGATTTGACCATTATCATATGTGAGCCAATTTTGTATTTGAAATCCATTTGATTTGTGATTCTTTGATTCCAAAAGTTGTAATAAGTGTTTAGTAACATTATTCAACTAATGGTGAAGACCAAATTGGTCTAGGGTCAAAATTTATAAAAATGCCATAGGGCCATATGTGAGGGTTTTAGGGTTTCTCATTTATTTGATTTCTTTCTCTTTTTGATTTATTTGGTTGGTGATCTTCTCATGATCACATTAGGGTTTCAGGGTTTAGCTTATACACATAATAACAATCATCATGGCATATCAATCAAACGCACAAGTCCTATGCATGGCACTATATGCAGTTTAAAAAGTTTTTGTTGGTTTGAAATTTTGCTCTCTGGAATTCTTCTAACTTTCTTTTATTGAAATTTGGGATGTTACAGGGATGCCCCGGTGGTTCACCCCTGCATATTTCAAGAAGACTCGAGCGTCTAAGCTTGGCGATGCCCAAGGCATCCCCTTCTTCATCGATAACATTATCAGGTTCCTCTAGTGAAACTATATTTTTATTCCATCACATCTTATGTACTTTGCTTGGAGCGTCGGATTGTTTTTGTTTTTGTTTTGTTTGAATAAAATGGATCCTAGCATTCATTGTGTGGGAGAGAGACACGCTCCGCTGTTGCATATGGACAAATATGTCCTTAGACTGTACTCATAATGTTCATGGCGAAGGTTGAATCTTCTTCGTTAAATTGTTATATGGTTGGAAACGGGAAATGCTACATGTAGTAATTGGTAAAATGTCTTGGATAATTTGATACTTGGCAATTGTTGTGCTCATGTTTAAGCTCTTGCATCATATACTTTGCACCTATTAATGAAGAAATACATAGAGCTTGCTAAAATTTGGTTTGCATAATTGGTCTCTCTAAGGTCTAGATAATTTCTAGTAAGAGTTTGAACAACAAGGAAGACGGTGTAGAGTCTTATAATGTTTAAAATATGTCTTTTATGTGAGTTTTGCTGTACCGGTTCATCCTTGTGTTTGTTTCAAATAACCTTGCTAGCCTAAACCTTGTATCGAGAGGGAATACTTCTCATGCATCCAAATCCTTGAGCCAACCACTATGCCATTTGTGTCCACCATACCAACCTACTACTGAAAGTGCTTGGAGCCCCCATGTGTGGTTTTGGTAATTAATGACAATCCCTATGGACTAATGTTTGCATTGAGTTATATTTGTAGGAGTTGTCCATAGGCAATGCTTGAACCATATGTTGGCTTCAAGGTTGCAATAAGAAGAAATTGATGAAGGATATCAAGTGTCAAGTATGTCTTGAAGATGAAGAATGAAGAAATGAAGTGCAAGTTCAAGATGAGCCATCTCGAAGAGATCCTTTGCTTGAGTCTTGCCATCCATATGGTGATCATGGATATGTGAAGATGCGCCGAAGAAGAAGTTCTCCCATGGTGGATTATGGGGGAGCAATCCACATGGTGGTCATGGTTATGTGAAGATGCGCCGAAGAAGAAGCTCTCCCATGGTGGATTATGGGGGAGCAATCCACAAGACTTCGTCAAGCAAGCACAAGCAAGAAAGGCGTTCCATCTTGTTGAGGTCAAGATCGTCGTCATCGAGCTCAAGTGGAATGCGCAAGTATAAGGTTTGCTCTTGATAGGGTTTGTTTCTCACCGGTCTCATAGTGTAGTTGGAGACCGGTTTATAGTTTAATTCTTGAGTACTATCAAGAGGGCTCTCGAGTGAGTAACTCGATCGTATCGTTCGGAGAGAGCTCAAACCTTTGCATCCTTGCATCATCTTTCTTGGTTGTTATTTGGACCTTATCCATGTGATGTTTTAGAGCTTGTGCTTATTCTCATGACAAGCTCTAGTTCATCGAAAACGGATTTCGCATAGATCACTTGTTGCGTTTTCGAGTTTGGTTCATCATCTTTCTTGGTTGTTATTTGGACCTTATCCATGTGATGTTTTAGAGCTTGTGCTTATTCTCATGACAAGCTCTAGTTCATCGAAAACGGATTTCGCATAGATCACTTGTTGCGTTTTCGAGTTTGGTTCATCATCTTTCTTGGTTTTATTTGGATCTTATCCATGTGATGTTTTAGAGCTTGTGCTTATTCTCATGACAAGCTCTAGTTCATTGAGAATGGTTTTTCCATGGGCAACTTGTTGCATTTTCAAGATTGGAGGTTTTACCGGTATGTCTTTTTGAGATAGGTCAAACCTTTCTTCATTTGTTTCTATCCTCCTTTGCTGGACTATGATGTTTCTATGCATATTGTTGTAGAGCTCATTGTTGTGATTTCAACGAGCCCAAGATCATCGAAATCGGAGTCCGGATGCAAAAGTTATGCCCGTTTTAGTTTTGGTGTTTCTGCAGTTTTCTTAGGCCGGATATTTTGGAAATATCCGGGCCGGATTATCCGGGCCGGATATTTCGGAAATATCCGGCCCCGAAATCGTCTAAGGACCGGAAGAAAAGCAGCTCTGGATAGGGGCCGGATTTTTGGCCGGATTTTGTCCAGGTTTTGTCCCTGAGGCCGGATTATCCGGCCCCGGATAATCCGGCCCCAACTTGGGCCGGAATATCCGGCCCTGTTTTTGCCCAAACGGCTCGATTTTCTTGGGGGTATAAATACCCCCTTCTTCCTCCTTGGGCTGTGCTTCTCTCACTCTCTCTCTCCTCCATTGTTGAACTAGAGAAGCTTGCACTATCTCTCAATCCCTCCATGATTCTTGCCCCCATTTGAGGGAAAAGAGAGAGGAGATCTAGATCTACTTTTCTACCAATCAAATCCATCTCTTTGTGAGTGGAATCCTCTAGATCTTGATCTTGGTGTTCTTTGTGAATTCCTTTGTTCTTCCTCTCTTATTCCCCCAATAGCTTTTGTAGCTTTGTTGGAATTTGAGAGAGAAGGACTTGAGCATCTTTGTGGTGTTCTTGCCATTGCATTTGGTGCATCGGTTTGAGTTCTCCACGGTGATTCGTGGAGGTGAAAGCAAGGAAGTTGTTACTCTTGGGTTCTTGGAACCCTAGACGGATTCTAGGCCTTTGTGGCGATTTGTTGGGAGCCTCCAATTAAGTTGTGGATGTGTGCCCCAATCTTTGTGTAAGGCCCGGTTTCGCCTCGAAGGAAATCCCTTAGTGGAACCGTGACCTAGGCCTTTGTGGCGAGGGTCACCGGAGATTTAGGTGAGGCGCCTTCGTGGCGTTCGGTGTGTGGTGTGAGTACCGCATCTTGGGGTGAGGCCTTTGTGGCGTTGGTGTGCATCGAGCAACCACACCTCAAGGTGAGCCTCTTGTGGCGTTCGGGAGCACTAAGCAACCGCACCTCTCCACCGGAGATTAGCACTCGCAAGAGTGTGAACTCCGGGATAAATCATCGTCTCCGCGTGCCTCGGTTATCTCTATACCCGAGCTCTTTACTTATGCACCTTACCTTGTGATAGCCATCGTGCTTGAAGTTATATATATCTTGCTATCACATACTTGCTTGTATTGCTTAGCATAAGTTGTTGGTGCACATAGGTGAACTCTTGCTTAGAATAAGTTGTTGGTGCACATAGGTGAACCATAGTATATATGCTTTGGGCTTGACAAAGTAAACGCTAGTTTTATTCCGCATTTGTTAAGCCCATCTCGTAAAAGTTTTAAATCGCCTATTCACCCCCCTCTAGGCGACATCCGTGTCCTTTCAATTGGTATCGAGCAAGGTCTCTCATTCTTAGGCTTCACCGCCTTGAGAGTAAAGATGTCGGTTAGGGGATTAGCGCACAATAACTTGGTTATATTTGATGGCACAAATTATGATCTATGGAAAATTTATGTGCTTAATATTTTGCGGCGTATGTCTCTGGGACATGGAGCGATTTCTTGGCATGAGTTTTTCTTCTCCTAAGGATCCTCAAAATTTATCTCTTGAGGAGGAGAAAAACTCTTGCCTCGATGCTCTTGCTTCTCATGTGTTTTCCATTGTTGTGAGCAATGTAGTTACTTCTTCAATCATGCCTTTTGGGAGCGCTCATGAGTTATGGACAAAAATTCAAGATAAATATGATGTGTCCAATATTATTAAGGATGATTGCATTGCTTCCACTTCCGGCCGTGATGAGTTCTCATCTTCATCCACTTCACCAAAGTGTGTCAAGACACAAGGTAATGATATGGTGAGTGGTGATGAAAATTGCAATGTTGATATTAAGCTTTCTATTGATGATTCTTCATCTCTATCTCAATGCAATGTTTCATCTACGGACTCAAACACATCTAGCACTAGAAATGATTTACATGCTTGTGTTGATAGTCCTTGCATATCATGTGTAAGTTGCTTGAATAAATCTAATGATGATATGCTTGCTTTGTCTTGTGGCCATGATAAAAATGCTTCTATTTCCTCTAGTTGTTGTGTGACTAACATTGTAGAGGAAACCAAAGATTCTATTGGTCAAGACAAGATCTTGAAAGGAGCCTCAAGTAACTCCTCATCTTTATCTCACGGTTCTCATATGTGCCTTATGGCCAAGGGTTCCACGGTATCTCCTACCATGGAACCTCATACTTCTCGTGGTGATAAGGATGAGGATGTTTATGAAGAAGAGGATTGGGTTGTCTCTCTACGCGATAAGGGTAAGAGTGTATTCAAGATTATTTGCAAAGATAAAATTGCTAGCACTCACTTCTTTGAAATCTTGACTACCGCTATTGAGAGCCAAAAACTTATTTGGATGCATGAGAACACCATTGATAAAAAGGGTGCTCTTGAACGAGAGTATGCCGATGATGTAGCATCTTTAAAGAATGAACTTGAAGAAGAACAAACCATCAAGGAAGCTCTTGAGGAGACCTTTGCTCTAGAATTGTCTAGAGAAAAGGAAAACCATGATAGAGCTCTTGAGATGGCAAATGAACTAAAGCTAAAAAATGATAAGCTTGTGTTTGTTAATGCTAAACTCCTTGAGGATTTTGAGCAACTCAAAAAGGGCTCAAGGGTCATTGAGAGTGCGCTCACCAAACTCACCGAGTCGCATGAGCAACTTAAAGCTTCTTATCTAAAAGTGCATGCCAACTTGCCTTCTCCTATTGCTATTGATAATGATGCTTGTGCTACTAACTCTACTTCTTGTGAAGCATCTACCTTGAAGGAGAATGTTGAGCTAAGGGCTCAACTTGATTTGCTAACTAGCAATTATGGGAAATTGGGAGAAATTCATGGAAAGCTTTCTAGCTCCTATGAGGATCTTCTAGCCTCTCATGATAGGCTAAAGTTAGCTCATGAGGCTATAATATCTAAGGCAACACCTTGTGAGCCTCATGTGGGTACTAGCACTACTACTCAAAATGTTATATTGCCATGTGCTAGTCCTAGTAATTCATCCACTCATAATATTGCTAAATCTTGTGATGAATTATCTTCATTGCCTTGTTGCTCTAACAATGAAGGTTCTACTTCCACTAGTACTTGTGTTGTTACTAACCATGTAGAGGAAATCAAAGAGCTCAAGGCCCAAGTCTCTTCTTTGAAGAACGACTTGGTAAAGGGTCATGAAGGGAAATGCAAACTTGATAAGATGTTAAGTGTGCAACAATCCCCCAATGACAAGAGTGGACTTGGATTCAACTCCAACAACAAGATCAAGTCCAAGAACAACAAGAAGAAGAAGGGCAAAGTACAAGTCAAAGACCCGGCCAAGATCGTTTGCTTCAAGTGCAAAATTGAAGGGCACCATGTTAGATCTTGCCCTTTGAAGAAAGAAGCAAAAAGGGAAGCGGCCTCAAGCTCAAACTCATATTCAACCTCAAGTTGAAGAAATGCCACTTCCCAAGAAGAATCAAGCCAATGCTCCCATTGTGGAGAAATCTAGTGAGAAGAAGGAGAAGAAAAGAACTTGCTACATATGCCGTGAGAAGGGTCACATCTCCTCCTTTTGCACTATTGGTACCTCATCCAACTCTATCACCATTGATGATGTTTATTCTCTTCGTAAGGATGAGGGTGGCAATGTGTTTGCCAAATTTGTTGGTGCTCAAAGTGGTGTCAAGAAAAGAACCATTTGGGTTGCCAGGCCTATTGTGACTAACCTCTTAGGACCCAACTTAGTTGGGGACCAACAATCCAAAACTTGATCAATAGGTGCTTGTTGGAGGGCATTGGAGACTTGGCTACATCATGAAGAGTTAAGGGATCTTCATCATTTATACTATCTCAAGCCAAGTCTTTTGGTTATCTTACTTCTATCATACACCCAATGTTCCTCCTTGCGGTAACATGTGCTCAACTCATTTATATTGAAAGTTACTCGCCCCTTTGCATGTGTTAGTTTTGTTCCTAACATGTGTTTGTATATGTTGTGCATCCTACGTGTTTTTCTTGAGAAATCAAGGCTATGTATGTTAGGTTGCACACCATGTATTTGTGCTTGTGTTGGAGCCTCTTTGCATCTTGTTGTATCTTATATGGCTCTTATGAGAGATTATTGGACTATAACATTTTGGGGGAGTGATATGCCTTTAGGAATTTCACAATCCTAACAATGTGTGTACATGAGGAATATCACTTATAATTGATATTGCAAGATTATCTAGTCTCTATGTGGTATGTCATCTTCATGAGAAATTCAAATTCTAATGTTCATTAATATCTCTAGTTGGATCTTATTTGCCTCTTGTGAAAATAAATTCCTTATCACATTATGGGGGAGTAATAAGCTTTGTGCATATTACAAGCCTAGGAAATGTGAACATTTGAGGTTGTGTCACATAGAATTGATATTGTAGATTATCTCTCCTATGTGGCATGTTTGCTCAAACAAGCTCCAATTTGCTTAAATGGCTTCATTGCTAATATCTTTGTGGATCTTATTTGTGTAAGTTTTTCTTGGCATGGTTTTTCACAACGTGTCCCTCAATACATTTTTTGGAAAACCATGTGCTTCAAGTCATACTATTAATTGCTTTGCATGTTGGTATGAATACTATTAATTGCTTTGCATGTTGGTATGAATACTATTAATTGCTTTGCATGTTGGTATGAATACTATTAATTGCCTTGCATGTTGGTATGACTAAATGAAGCTATCAAGAAACTTTCTTTGCATGATGGTTAACTCTTATCTTTTACCATATGCTTTGTTCGTTGTAAATATGATCTTATGTATACTTACAAACTACCACCGGGAAATATTTCCTAATACCTCTTGTCCTAGGACAATTGGTAATCAATTATGAGGTAGATATTTATTGATCATATCTACATTGGCTCTTGTGTTTAAATTGCCTTATTTATTGCCATGAATTTGTTGTGCTTTGACTCCCATGTGTCTTCCTTGCATCTTATGGATCTTGTGTTTAAATTGCCTTATTTATTGCCATGAATTTGTTGTGCTTTGACTCCCATGTGTTCTTTTTTCTATTCAAACTTTCTTAGCTTTTTTTGTAGATATAGGTAGTGTGATGATCCTAGTTGTGTGCATTTTGTATCCATATTCTAAATCCTAGATAATGCACTAATCTTGGGGAGCTCTCCTATATTTGTTATATAAACTTCTCTTGATCTTTATCAAAAATTTGGTTTTGGGAGTCATAAATTTTCTTTTTGGTACTGTGTGCCATCATAAAAAGTGTCGAGGGTTTGGTTTATTTGTTGGAACCTTGCTCTCTTGGGAGTTGGTTATCTCATTCCTTTGTGCTTAGGTTTAATTAGCTTCTTATAATGAGATAAGTCTTTGGAGTCAATCTTGTGTTGATTTGATTCTTTGATATAATTTGGACAACCATTGTCTCTTGGTTTATTTGGTGTTTTGTCCAAATTGTATCTTCCTTTGGTTCTTGAAAGTATTGTGCATGCATATTTAATATATGTATATCTTATGGCATGTGTCACTTTCTTTGATCCAATATATAGGGTAAACTCCATCAAATCCTAATTTGGCTAAGATGTGCATGAAATTCAATTTCATATCTATATGCACATAGAATTGTGGAGTTTGTCCTATATGTTGTAGTGTGTCTAACTACTTCGGACCCAATTAGTTTGGGGACCATTTTGTACTTACCTTTGTGTTAGGTACAATGGATATGCATTGAATGCTTGTCTCACTCTTGGAAAGAAGTGGTGACTCAATGGTAACGTGAGGCAAGCTAGGATGATCAACGAACACATATCTACTACATCCACACCAATGCTATCTTGGTAACAAGTATCTTCTCATGCATACTTTTCTTGTATCCAACCTTATGGTTGCATCTTGGCATGAATCTCTTGATTTGCAAATGTTGTGCTTCTTGCAAAAGTCTTAATGAAACCTCTTTATTGTGAATGTGAGTAATTTGAGATGAGTGCATGTGTTGGGAAGTATTTTAAATCATGCTCATGATTCATCCATCCCAACTATGCCTATCTAGCAATTTTGTTGCATATCAATTCCTCAAGGCTCTCACATGTGCAATATAGATGAAAGTGCAAATTTAGTTACTTCTTTTGGTATCCCGTTTGTGATACTTGTTGCCTTTCTCAAATGCATCCCAACTATCTTCTATCCCTTGTTGATATTTGTGATGTATTTTAGTTGTTTGTGGTTGAAGTTCATGAATGTACAATAAGATAATATTGAGCCTTTGGCCATGCTATTAAGCAAAAATCTTATTGGTATATTGCATGACTTCGTCTTGGATATCATGCTATTTTTCTTGTGTATCTATTTGGTGTGTGCATGTTTCTTTGTGGATAAATATCTTTGTGATATTGTCCACTTAGAGAAACTTATACACATAAGAGATGATACATCTCCATTTGATATCTTATTTATTTGTTGCATGTTGATTGGTCATGCTAAGAAATATAATTCATTGAAGACTATGATGATGCTTTTTGCTCATCCATATAATAGTCTTATAATATGCTTTATCATGCCTTTCACATATCCTCTTGGTTGAGCCTTTTATTATGGTGCCTCTTACTTATTGCTCAACTATTTGTTTGTTGCAAGTGTTAAGCTTATTTCTCTATCTATGATCTATTCCAAATGTTTGTGTTTTAAATGGTAATGAGGGAGTGAGGATTCCATGTTATGCATATTGTATTCAAAGACAACATTTTAATTTATGCATGTACCTTGGGGAGCTTCCTCATTTGATTTAGAGCACTATCTTGTGGTGATCATTAGAGTTTGATTCACTTGGTATATTTTGTTTTTGAATGATATTATGGGAGTGATGATTCCATGTTTGTGCACTTTATACTCCAATACAAATTGTATAGTTTTGTGCACAAACCTTGGGGAGCTTCCTCATATTATTTAGAGCAATCTTCTTGATCTTATCATAATATCTATCTTTCTTTTTGATATCTTCTTTGTGGTTCATTTGGTTGCTTGCTTCATTTGTTGAAGCGTCTTGACTTTGTTATCTTTTTGCAATTGTTGATCCTATCTATGGTGTGATTCCTTCCGAATATTCGTAATTGGATATGTGCATTTGATTCCACTCAAATTATGAGAAATGCACACGCTATGGAGGAACTCTCACTATATTAGCCTTCTAAATTTTTCACCCATTTCGGCAATTGGTGCCAATGGGGGAGAAGTTTGGAGGGTTTAAGGAATTTGGTTATGTCTTTGCTTTGTGCTTAAGCATGTGCCTTCATTGCATTGCATCTTGTTGCTTTGCATAGTTGAATCTTTAGAGGAAACTCCACTAGGCTTTGAATGCCAATATATGCAATGAAAGTCAAGATCATTCACACATGCATATATTATGGGGGAGTTTGCTCTATAGATCCAACTTATTTGTTACTTAAATTCCTTATATAAACCCTCTCAAAGAGATTGTCATCAATTACCAAAATGGGGGAGATTGAAAGTGCTTGGAGCCCCCATGTGTGGTTTTGGTAATTAATGACAATCCCTATGGACTAATGTTTGCATTGAGTTATATTTGTAGGAGTTGTCCATAGGCAATGCTTGAACCATATGTTGGCTTCAAGGTTGCAATAAGAAGAAATTGATGAAGGATATCAAGTGTCAAGTATGTCTTGAAGATGAAGAATGAAGAAATGAAGTGCAAGTTCAAGATGAGCCATCTCGAAGAGATCCTTTGCTTGAGTCTTGCCATCCATATGGTGATCATGGATATGTGAAGATGCGCCGAAGAAGAAGTTCTCCCATGGTGGATTATGGGGGAGCAATCCACATGGTGGTCATGGTTATGTGAAGATGCGCCGAAGAAGAAGCTCTCCCATGGTGGATTATGGGGGAGCAATCCACAAGACTTCGTCAAGCAAGCACAAGCAAGAAAGGCGTTCCATCTTGTTGAGGTCAAGATCGTCGTCATCGAGCTCAAGTGGAATGCGCAAGTATAAGGTTTGCTCTTGATAGGGTTTGTTTCTCACCGGTCTCATAGTGTAGTTGGAGACCGGTTTATAGTTTAGTTGCCGTACTATCAAGAGGGCTCTCGAGTGAGTAACTCGATCGTATCGTTCGGAGAGAGCTCAAACCTTTGCATCCTTGCATCATCTTTCTTGGTTGTTATTTGGACCTTATCCATGTGATGTTTTAGAGCTTGTGCTTATTCTCATGACAAGCTCTAGTTCATCGAAAACGGATTTCGCATAGATCACTTGTTGCGTTTTCGAGTTTGGTTCATCATCTTTCTTGGTTGTTATTTGGACCTTATCCATGTGATGTTTTAGAGCTTGTGCTTATTCTCATGACAAAGCTCTAGTTCATCGAAACGGATTTCGCATAGATCACTTGTTGCGTTTCGAGTTTGGTTCATCATCTTTCTTGGTTTTATTTGGATCTTATCCATGTGATGTTTTAGAGCTTGTGCTTATTCTCATGACAAGCTCTAGTTCATTGAGAATGGTTTTTCCATGGGCAACTTGTTGCATTTTCAAGATTGGAGGTTTTACCGGTATGTCTTTTTGAGATAGGTCAAACCTTTCTTCATTTGTTTCTATCCTCCTTTGCTGGACTATGATGTTTCTATGCATATTGTTGTAGAGCTCATTGTTGTGATTTCAACGAGCCCAAGATCATCGAAATCGGAGTCCGGATGCAAAAGTTATGCCCGTTTTAGTTTTGGTGTTTCTGCAGTTTTCTTAGGCCGGATATTTTGGAAATATCCGGGCCGGATTATCCGGGCCGGATATTTCGGAAATATCCGGCCCCCGAAATCGTCTAAGGACCGGAAGAAAAGCAGCTCTGGATAGGGGCCGGATTTTTGGCCGGATTTTGTCCAGGTTTTGTCCACGAGGCCGGATTATCCGGCCCCCGGATAATCCGGCCCCAACTTGGGCCGGAATATCCGGCCCGTTTTTGCCCAAACGGCTCGATTTTCTTGGGGGTATAAATACCCCCTTCTTCCTACTTGGGCTGTGCTTCTCTCACTCTCACTCTCATACATTGTTGAACTAGTGAAGCATTCACTATCTCTCAATCCCTCCATGATTCTTGCCCCCATTTGAGGGAAAAGAGAGAGGAGATCTAGATCTACTTTTCTACCAATCAAATCCATCTCTTTGTGAGTGGAATCCTCTAGATCTTGATCTTGGTGTTCTTTGTGAATTCCTTTGTTCTTCCTCTCTTATTCCCCCAATAGCTTTTGTAGCTTTGTTGGAATTTGAGAGAGAAGGACTTGAGCATCTTTGTGGTGTTCTTGCCATTGCATTTGGTGCATCGGTTTGAGTTCTCCACGGTGATTCGTGGAGGTGAAAGCAAGGAAGTTGTTACTCTTGGGTTCTTGGAACCCTAGACGGATTCTAGGCCTTTGTGGCGATTTGTTGGGAGCCTCCAATTAAGTTGTGGATGTGTGCCCCAATCTTTGTGTAAGGCCCGGTTTCCGCCTCGAAGGAAATCCCTTAGTGGAACCGTGACCTAGGCCTTTGTGGCGAGGGTCACCGGAGATTTAGGTGAGGCGCCTTCGTGGCGTTCGGTGTGTGGTGTGAGTACCGCATCTTGGGGTGAGGCCTTTGTGGCGTTGGTGTGCATCGAGCAACCACACCTCAAGGTGAGCCTCTTGTGGCGTTCGGGAGCACTAAGCAACCGCACCTCTCCACCGGAGATTAGCACTCGCAAGAGTGTGAACTCCGGGATAAATCATCGTCTCCCGCGTGCCTCGGTTATCTCTATACCCGAGCTCTTTACTTATGCACCTTACCTTGTGATAGCCATCGTGCTTGAAGTTATATATATCTTGCTATCACATACTTGCTTGTATTGCTTAGCATAAGTTGTTGGTGCACATAGGTGAACTCTTGCTTAGAATAAGTTGTTGGTGCACATAGGTGAACCATAGTATATATGCTTTGGGCTTGACAAAGTAAACGCTAGTTTTATTCCGCATTTGTTAAGCCCATCTCGTAAAAGTTTTAAATCGCCTATTCACCCCCCCCCTCTAGGCGACATCCGTGTCCTTTCAACTACATGGTATTTCTCCGCCATTCCAAAGTAAATTGCTTGAGTGCTACCTTTAAAATTCTATCCTCTACCTTTGCAATATATAGCTCATGGGACAAATAGCTTAAAAACTATTGTGGTATTGAATATGTACTTATGCACTTTATCTCTTATTAAGTTGCTTGTTGTGCGATAACCATGTTCCTGGGGACGCCATCAACTACTCTTTGTTGAATATCATGTGAGTTGCTATGCATGTCCGTCTTGTCTGAAGTAAGGGCGATTTACCATGAGTTGAATGGTTTGAGCATGCATACTGTTAGAGAAGAACATTGGGCCGCTAACTAAAGCCATGATCCATGGTGGAAGTTTCAGTTTTGGACAAATATCCTCAATCTCATATGAGAAAACTAATTGTTGTTGAATGCTTAAGCATTAAAGAGGAGTCCATTATCTGTTGTCTATGTTGTCCCGGTATGGATGTCTAAGTTGAGAATAATCAAAAGCGAGAAATCCAATGCGAGCTTTCTCCTTAGACCTTTGTACAGGCGGCATAGAGGTACCCCTTTGTGACACTTGGTTAAAACATATGTATTGCGGTGATAATCCAGGTAACCCGAGCTAATTAGGACAAGGTGCGGGCACTATTAGTATACTATGCATGAGGCTTGCAACTTGTAGGATATAATTTACATGATGCATATGCTTTATTACTACCGTTGACAAAATTGTTTCTTGTTTTCAATACCAAAGCTCTAGCACAAGAATAGCAATCAATGCTTCCCTCTGTGAAGGGCCTTTCTTTTACTTTTATGTTGAGTCAGTTCACCTATTTCTCTCCACCTCAAGAAGCAAACACTTGTGTGAACTGTGCATTGATTCCTACATACTTGCAAATTGCACTTGTTATATTACTTTACATTGACAATATCCATGAGATATACATGTTATAAGTTGAAAGCAACCGCTGAAACTTAATCTTCCTTTGTGTTGCTTCAATACCTTTACTTTGATTTATTGCTTTATGAGTTAACTCTTATGCAACACTTATTGATGCTTGTCTTGAAAGTACTATTCATGAAAAGTCTTTGCTATATGATTCATTTGTTTACTCATGTAATTTACCATTGCTTTGATCGCTGCATTCATTACATGTGCTTACAATAGTATGATCAAGATTATGATGGCATGTCACTCCAGAAATTATCTTTGTTATCGTTTACCTACTCGGGACGAGCAGGAACTAAGCTTGGGGATGCTGATACGTCTCTGACGTATCGATAATTTCTTATGTTCCATGCCACATTATTGATGATACCTACATGTTTTATGCATACTTTATGTCATATTTATGCATTTTCCGGCACTAACCTATTAACGAGATGCCGAAGAGCCGGTTGTTGTTTTCTGTTGTTTTTGGTTTCAGAAATCCTAGTAAGGAAATATTCTCGGAATTGGACGAAATCAACGCCCAGGATCTTATTTTTCCACGAAGCTTCCAGAAGACCGGGGATGATACGAAGTGGGGCGACGAGGCGGCCGGACGCTAGGGCGGCGCGGCCCAAGCCCTGGCCGCGCCGGCCTAGTGTGTGGGCCCCTCGCATCGCCCCTAACCTATCTCCTCCGCCTACTTAAAGCCTTCGTCGCGAAACCCCCAGTACCGAGAGCCACGATACGGAAAACCTTCCAGAGACGTCGCCGCCGCCAATCCCATCTCGGGGGATTCAGGAGATCGCCTCCGGCACCCTGCCGGAGAGGGGAATCATCTCCCGGAGGACTCTTCACCGCCATGGTCGCCTCCGGAGTGATGTGTGAGTAGTTCACCCCTGGACTATGGGTCCATAGCAGTAGCAAGATGGTCGTCTTCTCCTAATTGTGCTTCATTGTTGGATCTTGTGAGCTGCCTAACATGATCAAGATCATCTATCTGTAATGCTACATGTTGTGTTTGTTGGGATCCGATGAATAGAGAATGCTATGTTATGTTGATTATCAATTATTATTTATGTGTTGTTTATGATCTTGCATGCTCTCCGTTGTTAGTAGAGGCTCTGGCCAAGTTTTTGCTAGTAACTCCAAGAGGGAGTATTTATGCTCGATAGTGGGTTCATGCCTCCATTAAATCTGGGACAGTGACAGAAAGTTCTAAGGTTGTGGATGTGTTGTTGCCACTAGGGATAAAACATCGATGCTATGTCTAAGGATGTAGTTGTTGATTACATTACGCACCATACTTAATGCAATTGTCTGTTGTTTACAACTTAATACTGGAAGGGGTTCGGATGATAACCTGAAGGTGGACTTTTTAGGCATAGATGTATGCTGGATAGCGGTCTATGTACTTTGTCGTAATGCCCAATTAAATCTCACTATACTCATCATATCATGTATGTGCATGGTCATGCCCTCTTTATTTGTCAATTGCCCAACTGTAATTTGTTCACCCAACATCCTTATTCTTATCGGAGAGACGCCTCTAGTGAACTGTGGTCCCCGGTCCATTCTTTTAATCGAATACAATCTACTGCAATACTTGTACTACTGTTTTCTGCAAACAATCATCATCCACACTATACATCTAATCCTTTGTTACAGCAAGACCGGTGAGATTGACAACCTCACTGTTACGTTGGGGCAAAGTACTTTGGTTGTGTTGTGCAGGTTCCACGTTGGCGCCGGAATCCCTGGTGTTGCGCCGCACTACACTCCGCCGCCATCAACCTTCAACGTGCTTCTTGGCTCCTACTGGTTCGATAAACCTTGGTTTCTTACTGAGGGAAAACTTGCCTTTGTACGCATCACACCTTCCTCTTGGGGTTCCCAACGGACGCGTGTTGTACGCGTATCAGTGTCCAACACGGAGGCCGGGCTTTCCGTGTGTCCCTAAAGACATGTGAATGCACATGTAGGAGGCCCTCTTTGCTTCATTTGGCTTGCTCCCACTTGCTCACAGCGGCACGCACTAGACGTGTCGACTACAATAACCCGCTCACCGTTCGGGAGTCCGAGTTCTCAATCGAAGCCACAAAGAGGACATGGGCTCCAAGGTTTTCTCCTTACTTGGATCAATCACAATGGCCGGAGTATCATGGAGTGCAAGTTTGGCTAGATCCGGAATGGAAGGTTGTGAAACGTGGAAGAAGAAAGACAAAGAGGTATCACGGAGATATGGATAGATGGGGTCATTCGGGAAACAAGTTATTCCAAGAGGCTCGCGAGCCAACTAATTGTGGATCATGCAATAGTAAGGGCCACAATAAAAGGAAGTGCACATCCGGCAAAAAATCAAAGGGCAATGATGCTAGCACAAGTCAAGCATCAAGTATCCAACAAGCTTCAAATCAACCTCGAAGCCAACAAACCCCAAGCCAACAAACCCCAAGCCAACAAGCTCCAAGCCAACCGCGTCAAACTCCTCCAAGCCAAACGCGTCAACCTCCTCCAAGCCAACAAGCTCCAAGCACACAAGCCCAACGGCAACAAGCTCCAAGCACACAAGCCCAACGCCAACAAACCCCAAGCACACAAGCCCAACGGCAACAAGCTCCAAGCACACAAGCCCAACGGCAACAAGCTCCAAGCACACAAGCCCAACGGCAACAAGCTCCTACGCAACAAGCTCCAAGGCAACAAGCCTCAAGGCATCAACCACAATGGCGACAAGCTCCAAGACAACCAAGGATTCATGTAGGGCTTAGTAGAGGTCGGCATGGTGGCCGTCGCGGTACTAGTATGCTACGATACCTAGCGGGGCCTTATCCGTATGTGTCTCCAAGTTACTAATTGCATTGTACTTTCTATTTTCATATTCCATGACTAACTTTGGTTTTTCAATTTGGTTTACAGCTATGGCAACTCAACCCACCAAGGGGAAGGGGGCATGGGAGGGCAATGAGAAGGAGGAGTCCGTTTGGGAGGAGGCGGTAAGGACGGTGCGGAAGAAGGAGAAGGAAGAACTAGAGAGGAAGAGGCGGGAGGAGATAGCTAAGAAGAAGGAGGAAGATGAGCGTATGCAAAGGGGGTATGAGGAATACCTATTGCGCCACAAGAGGAGGAATGAGAAGCTGAAGGCCGAACGGGACCGCGAGGCACGAATAAATTTCCTGAGGAGCTGCCAACTTGAGCAAATTGCGAGGGAGAGGGCCAATAGGATGCACCTAGAGGAGGTGGCTAGGGAGGCAGAACGTATCAAGGAGGAGAGAGCTCAAGCGGAAGCTGCAAAGACGGAGGAGCGCCACTACTTCTTCGATTCGGTCGTTCAGTTGGCTCGTGACTTAAGGGAGAAGGAAGAATTGGCTGAAGAATGTAAGAAGAAGAAGGCGAGGGGGGAGGGAGCCTTTGCCACGCAGTGATGTCCCTTTGGCTATGTTCTTGTTGTCGAACCTTTATGTTGTGTGAACCTTGATCTTCTCGAACCTTCGTGTCGTTGAACCTTATTGTAATTGAAACCTTGATGTCGTCGAACCTTATTTGTCATTTGAACCATTATGCTGTGTCAATGTGTGGTACATATTCAGTGCAATGTTCTTGTTGTCAAAACTGTTTGAATATGGTAGGATTTTTCATGGTTTTAACACAAGTCAATGTGTGGCGCCCTTCCCACTGGCGCCACACTGCACTGTGTGGCGCCCGTGGCATCGGCGCCACACATGCCAACTTATATCAACTATTGGGTCGAAAACATCCAGGGGCTCCGGACGATAAGTCCTTAGCCGTTTTGGCGACCCTCTTTGTGTGGCGCCCGTGGCATCGGCGCCACACATGCTAGTGTGGCGCCCGTGGCATCGGCGCCACACAAAGAGCCTCGTCAAAACGGCTAAGGACTAATCGTCCGTAGCCCCTGGATGTTTTCGACCCGAAAGTTGATATATGTTGGCATGTGTGGCGCCGATGGGAGGGGCGCCACACAGTGCACTGTGGCGCCAGTGGGAAGGGCGCCACACATTGACTTGTGTTAAACCATGAAAAATCCTACCATATTCCAACAAAACTGCCATCATGTCAAAAGCTATGTCATACACACATCATATCAACAGCCATTTCGTACACACATCATGGACATAACATCATCATACCTAACATCGTAGCACATAGTTTCATACAATTTAAGATAGAATTCAAACAACACGAAGCAACGAAGATAGAGTTGACAACACTCTAAGTTCTAACTATCGGTGTCCGAGCCGGATTTGCCGGTGTGGTAGTGCACGCGACAGGCTGTGTCGTCGAACACCTTGACGATCATCTCGCCGTCCCCCTCGTACAGGAAGGTGAGCTGGCAGCCGGGCTCGAGGTAGAGGTCACGGGCGAACTTGTCCCACCCCGTGTGCAGGTACATCTTGCCCTGCCCGTCGAACAGGACCTCCACGGACCAGCGGCAGAAGTTGCAGCTAACCTCCCGTAGCTGCAAGTGCGCCGGCTCGACGCCGTCGACGAACTCGGCGAACTTGTCCGGTAGCCGCTTGATGCCGAGTGGGTCGTCGTCGATGCGGAGGAGGAACTCGAAGCAGCGTTCCTCATGCGAAGACGAGGAGGATGCAGGTGACGGTGACCGTGGGGCCGTTGCTGCTCCACCGCGGCGGCCCCTTCCCCGGCCCCGGGGGCGCCTAGGACCGCGGCCTCGACCGCCTCGCCGGCCACCGGGACCGGCCATCCTACATGTTTACATTTTTTAACCATATTACGATCCATTCCACTAACAAATATGAGTTACTCCATCACAAATACTAGGCATACATGTGGGTTCATACACATACATACATAGGGTTCATACACATACATGTGAAATTTCATATCTAGGTTTCAACAAATCTATGGTTCAAACACATGCATACATGAGGCTACCATCTCCAACACAAACAATACAATATAGAGTGCACAAAAAAAATCCATGTCTAGGGTTCATGTCCAAATCTAGCCCGATCTATGAAATTAGTGGATGAATGGAGAAGATTCGAAGGGGATTACCTTGAGAAATGGATGGGGAACGATCTCCACGGACAGATCTGGTGATTTGGTGGTGGATTTGGTGGGGGAGAGGGGGAGAGAGAGAGAACCGGGCGCCTTTGGGAGGAGAGAAGAAGAACAGAGGGAGGAGAAAGAAGAAGGGTCGGGCTGGCTGGGCGCGCGTGGCCAAACTTAAGTGACGTCGACGGACCACGTCGGATGGGTCTGTGGCGCTAGCGCCAGGGGCGCCACACGGGCATGTGTGGCGCCGGTGTGAGGGGCGCCACACAAAAGGATTAGATGAGTGAAATAGTTTCGTCGAAGGATCAGTCTCTGCTTTTCTTTCACTTTTGGGTTATTTTTGTGCAAATCGCCAACCTTGGGATGTATGGAAAACCTATGTCACTCGGGCTACATGTAGCTCGGGCTGTGTGGAGTTTTGGAAGTTCACTTACATATTCGGTGATGACAAGTTATTTGTATTAAATCATCAACAACTAACATGGAACGTATGGACAACAATGAGTGGGATAGAAGAAAAAGTTTATCTCGCAACGAGTAGTAACGTGGTCTCATATAATTTTCTTTGGCAAATATATCGTATAATTACAAGAACAAGTAGGAACGCACCAAAGAATCATACTGTTGGTCCATCACTGTCACAGCCATGGCGATATACATAACTTAATTATAGTGGTAGATACACAAAAAGGGAGAGGAGACGTGAGGGAAAGTACACCAAAAAAAAATTAACCACCCGATTTGACGATTACTCATCAACCCGCTGGATCGGAATTCAGGAGTACTGGCACGCCTTCTCCAGCGAGATGGCCTTGTTGAGCTTGGCCGGGTCCATGACCACCTTGCACTCCACCCTCTTGGTGAACCGCGGCTTCACCAGCGCCCCCAGCACGTACGCCTTAGACCGCACCGTCGTCGAGAGCGTCATCGGCACGGGCTGCACCTTGCCGGCGCCCTTCCCTCCCGCCGCGGGCTGCGCCATCAGGGTCGGCCCGCTGCCGTACAGCGGCACCTTGTTCCCCTTGACGCTCACGCTCGCCGTCCGACGGCTGCTCCGCCCCTGATAGAACTTCTTCAGCTGCAGCCACGAGAGTCCATGTCAGTCGATCGATGAAGATATATAAAACAAAAACACGATCTTTCTTCGGTCTCCGGCCAGATCCGGTTGGTGGGAGAAGAGATGGTGTGTAGATCGGGTAGTTAAGCTTACGTCTCCGGCGGCGAGGTTGAGCTGGGAGTAGGAGAGCGTGAATGGGTCGGCGGTGACGTGGATGCCGAAGAAGGTGCCGGTGTTCTTGTAGGTGAACTTGACGGTGGCATTCGTGGTCGCCATGTCCGTCGGCACCAGCGACGCGTCCGTGCCCGCCTGGATGATGAAGTTCTGGAACGTGATGCTCTGCCAAGATCCAAAATGGTCAGCTCCCCAGATCCAGATCCTCCAGAGAATCAATCAAGCAAGAAGAGCAGGTAGTGGTTACCTTCATTGCGATCTGGGGCTTCTGGGAGCGGGATGCGCCCCAGAGCACGAGCGCGAAGAAGGTGAAGAGCACCACGAACGAGCCGACGAAAATCAGGCAGTACTTGCAGCGCTTGGGCATGGGCCTGCGCTCATCCTCGTCCAGGAGCCCCTCCTCCTCGATGACGCCGATTTCCTGCCACCCCTTGCCGCCCTTGTTGCGCGGGGCCTTGCCGCCGCGGGAGAAGCGGCTGGAGCTGGAGTGGGAGTGGCGGGGCGAGGCCATGGGGCTGAGAGCCGGGGTGGTGGCCGCCTTGGTGGTGGTCTCGCCGTCGTGCGAGTCGCGGGAGGGGCTCTGCACGTAGTACACCGCGCCGCGCATCACGCCGCCGGAGCCGGGCGTGGGGCCGTTGCCGGCGCGGGGCGGGGAGCGCGGTGGGGAGGAAGGGGCGAGGCTGGTCACCTCGGAGTCCGTCTTGGCGTGCATCTTCGCCGGCCTCCTCCTTCACTCCGGCGAGCTGCTTCGGCTGGGCTAGCTAGAGCGAGCTGAGCAGCGGCAAGCAAGCGAGCAAGCGAGAGGAAGATGGGGA